>NW_024070209.1:14487910-15087910 GCF_014754425.2 Oryx dammah
CGGGCGCCGGGCCAGGCGGCGGCAGCGGCGGGCGGGCCGGCCGGCCTGGGGCCCTACCTGAGGCTGTGTACCAGCTCCCGGCGTGACTGGCTTCCCGGCAGACCACTCGGTTGGACATCTTGGTGCCTGTGCCGCCTATGGTGCACGAGGATGAATGAGGAGGCGGCGGCGGCTGCGGCGGCAGGAGCGGCTCCGCGAGGGGACGAGACACCGCGGGCCCAGCCCAGGAGGAGGCGGCAGCGGGGAGGGGATCGACCCGGCCCAGGAGGAGGAGGAAGAGGAGGAGGCGGCGGCCCGGGAGGAGGAGGAGGAGATGGCAGCCGGGGCGGTGGCGGCGGCGGCGGCAACAATCACCACAAACTCGGGCGGCCGCCGGAAGACGGGGCCCGCGGCGGCCTCACACCGAAGCTCGGAAAGCCGTGGCCCCCGGCCCCCGGAGTCGCCGCTGCTCCCCAGCCGGGGCTGGTTCCTCCGAGCCGCCCCCACGGCCCCCTCCCTTCCCGGTCGGCCTCCCCGAGCCACCGCCGGTGACCCCACCCCCGTGACTCCACGCCCGCCCCCTCCCCCCACCCCCAGCGGGACTCCCCGCACCCACCCCCACCCCCACCCCCGGCCGGGCCCTCCTGCCCGCCCGGCTGCCGGCCCGCCGGCCCGCCGGCCCCGCCCCGCCCCGCTCCTCCTCCGGCTGCGCGGCGAGGTTAACGGCGGACACCGGACAGGCCAGACGGCATCTGGGGTCGGGCGGCCCCGCGAGGAGGCAGCGGCGGCTGCGGCTCTGCGCACACAAAAGCCCAGGGCCGGGGCCTGAACCGGGGAAGGCAGCCTAGAGAAGAGCCAACGCTTCCTTACTCGCCACTCTAACGGGTCCTGCCCACTGAGCATGCCCAGCAGCCGCTGCCAGGCCCGCCGAGGAATCTCACCGTGCACGCTCCGCTCTCCGGGGTTTAGCGGCAGCAGAGGCGGGGAGGGGGAGGGCGCGGGGAGCAGGACGCAGCCGCAGGGCAAGCCCCCTCCCCCAACCAACTTCCTTAAACCCAGAACACCGAGGGCTCTTCGGTGCTGCTTTCCACGTGGAAAGTCCCCTGTCTTCCCCACCACACGCAGGAACCCTTAGTGGGTGCTTACCCCCAAGGTTTCACTCCTAGGCACGCAACTCTGTCGCCACGTTGGAAAGTTCATTTGTAGAAGCAGGTGTGCCTGTGGTGCAGCAAATGCTGTTTTTGCTTCACAGGGCCACCCTTACCACCTAATCGTGGCTTCGATACTGTAAAGTTGTCTTGTTTCGATTTATGTTTATGTAAGTGCATATCTTAACTCTGTACCTGGGCGACAAGGTAACATAGCTAGCCTCAGTTATTCTCATCTATAAAATGGTCGTAACAATAATCGAGGTGGTAGGAGAGCCTAGTACCTTGGCTTCCCTCATAGCTCAGTTGGTAAAGACTTTGCCTGCAGTGCAAAAGACGTGGGTTCGATTCCTGGGTTGGGAAGGGATAAGGAAATGGCAACCCCCTCCAGTAATCTTGCCTGGAGAATCCCATGAACAGAGGAGCCTAGCTGGCTGCAGTCCGTGGGGTTGCAAGAGCCAGACACGACTTAGCGACTAACCCCCCAAACATTATTTCCAACCCTCAATTATCTTTTAAATCCCACCGCAAGTGTCATAGACAAAGAATTACATTAAAATTATATAATAATCACAGTAAAGTAGAATATCTTGAACCTCCAAGAAAATGTTATGGAGTAGACAATTCCAAAACTAGGAAGAGAGTAAGAGCAAATGGCATGCCTTCCATAAAAGACTTGGAATTAAAACTAAAACATTGTTATATTTGAAATTCACACTAAACAGATCCATATAGTGAATATAGTGAAGTCGCTCAGCCGTGTCCAACTCTTTGCAACCGCGTGGACTGTAGCTTACCAGGCTCCTCTGTCCATGAGATTTTCCAGGCAATAGTCCTGGAGTGGATTGCCATTTCCTTCTCCAGGGGGATCTTCCCAACCCAGGGATGGAACCAGGGTCTCCCGCATTGTAGACAGACGCTTTACCATCTGCGCCACCAGGGAAGTCTAAACAGTTTCGTGGTAGAGGCCGTGGAAAAGGTGAGAATAGAAAGTTTAGTACCTGAAGAAAAAAAAAATTCTATTACTATGACACTAGGAAAACTTGAAAATTAAGCAGAGTCGTTTGCTTTGGCCTCTAAACAGATCCGTGGTAGAGGCCAAAGAAAACGACTGTGCTTAATTTTCAAGTTTTCCTAGTGTCATAGTAATAGAATTTTTTTTTTCTTCAGGTACTACACTTTCTATTCTCACCTTTTCAACTTTAAGGTCCATGGATCTTGCTTGAGATCCCAGTCCTGGTCAATTACTGGAACATTTCTGACTTTCACACCTTTTTATACACTCTTTTTAAGCTGCAAAAAAGAAAGAAAAAGAAGAAAACCTCCATTCTATATAGCTCTGTATTCAATTTTTAACCCTCTCACTTCACCACTAACCTGCCCAAATATTGGAGGGTGGGGGTACACGTACCAAGTAGTCAATCCAGGGACAACAGAAAAAGGAGGGCTGAAGCCGATTCCCTGTTACTCTTTCTGAAGTGACAAAACTCAGTGATAACTGATGAAACTGTAAACACTTCATTGTAAATTTCAAGGAAAGGAAATAGTTGATATGGTTTATATGGTGTAAGAACATTGATTGCTCCGTCACTCATCAGCTGTGTGATTATGGATATCTAGTAATTTAACCTTTTCAACCCTCAGTTATCGCATCTGTGAAATGCAAACAGCAATCATATTTAACTCACAGGCTTGCTGTGAGAATCACCAAGTAAGGCACCTGAAAACAACTTATAAACTGTTCTTTGTAAATGTTTGTTTTCTCATTATCCTCTGCTCCTAGCAACAATCCTAGGTCTCATTCCAAACTAGTAATCTAATCTAAAATTAAGCATCCTTCCTATTAAAATGCTTAGTTGGAGGCTTCTTTCCTCAAAGGATTTTTCTTACTGACCAAACTCAGCAAAGACCACAATGCCAAGTGAAGTCAAAGGTTAGAGGATCTTCTATTATCTCACAAATGCTCTTAATATACCCCATCATACTCCTCTTGTCCATCTTATTCTGCCTGCTTTATTCAAGGATAAACTCTTTAAAGAGATGCTGAAACTACTCACTTACCCACAACCCCTAAATTTAGGAAGATCCATATAAATACTTGATCCATGGAAAATACTTGATATCCTAGAAGAAGCCTGTTTGGCAATACTGTACACTTCATATTAACAATTCCATTATATCTACCAAGGATTTGGGTTTGACACTCCACAAACATCATCCAAAGTAAAGGGCAAGGAGGAAATCTTCATTAATAGTCTTCATGAAGCACAGACTTCAACAAATAAGATACCCAGCTGCTGCTGCTGCTAAGTCGCTTCATTTGTGTCCGACTCTGTGCGACCCCAGAGATGGCAGCCCACCAGGCTCCCCTGCCCCTGGGATTCTCCAGGCAAGAACACTGGAGTGGGTTGCCATTTCCTTCTCCAATAAATGAAAGTGAAAAGTGAAAGTGAAGTTGCTCAGTCGTGTCCGACTCCTAGCGACCCCATGGACTACAGCCCACCAGGCTCCTCCGTCCATGGGATTTTCCAGACAAGAGTACTGGAGTGGGGTGCCATTGCCTTCTCCCAAGATACCCAGAGCCCAACATTAGTAACCATCTTCGGAAATAGCACGACAGAGTCACTGCATCAGGCTGTACTAACAACTAGAAACAAACACAGTATCTGTCGATGATACTTGTTAATTTAGGATATATCCATATGTATGCACCCTTTAAAAAAAATAAGGTAGAATATACTGGTACGGAAAGAGCTCCAAAAAAAATGCAAAAAGCAAATTGCACAACAATGTGTACGATTACGATAGCATTTGTGTAAAACCAGATACTTCTCACACACTTGCATATACGTGGAATACTTCTAGAAGAATATAACAAACTGCTAACAGTGTACATCTTTGTGTATCTTTTGAACCTATACCCCAAAATAATTAAGTAATTTATTAGGCTTGATTTTTGGAGCTTATATGGCAGTATTAAACTGACCATTTTTATTTATTTATTTTTTAATTTATTTATTTCAATTGAATGCTAATTACTTCACAATATTATAGTGGTTTTTGCCATACATTGACAAAAACTGACCATTTTTAAATCTTCAGTTCAGTTCAGTTCAGTCGCTCAGTCGTGTCCAACTCTTTGCAACCCCATGAATCACAGCACGCCAGGCCTCCCTGTCCATCACCAACTCCCAGAGTTCATTCAGACTCACGTCCATTGAGTCAGTGATGCCATCCAGTCATCTTATCCTCGGTCGTCCCCTTCTCCTCCTGCCCCCAATCCCTCCTAGCATCAGAGTCTTTTCCAATGAATCAACTCTGCGCATGAGGTAGCCAAAGTACTGGAGTTTCAGCTTTAGCATCAGTCCTTCCAAAGAAATCCCAGGGCTGATCTCCTTGCAGTCCAAGGGACTCTCAAGAGTCTTCTCCAACACCACAGTTCAAAAGCATCAATTCTCTGGTGCTCAGCCTTCTTCACAGTCCAACTCTCACATCCATACGTGACCACTGGGAAAACCACAGCCTTGACTAGACGGACCTTAGTCAGCAAACTAATGTCTCTGCTTTTGAATAAGCTATCTAGGTTGGTCATAACTTTCCTTCCAAGGAATAAGCATCTTTTAATTTCATGGCTGCAGTCACAATCTGCAGTGATTTTGGAGCCCCCAAAAATAAAGTCTGACACTGTTTCCACTGTTTCCCCATCTATTTCCCATGAAGTGATGGGACCGGATGCCATGATCTTCGTTTTCCGAATGTTGAGCTTTAAGCCAACTTTTTCACTCTCCTCTTTCACTTTCATCAAGAGGCTTTTGAGTTCCTCTTCACTTTCTGCCATAAGGGTGGTGTCATCTGCATATCTGAGGTTATTGAGATTTCTCCCGGCAATCTTGATTCCAGCTTGTGTTTCTTCTAGTCCAGCGTTTCTCATGATGTACTCTGCATAGAAGTTAAATAAGCAGGGTGACAATATACAGCAACTGGGCTTCCCTTGTGGCTCAGCTGGTAAAGAATCTGCCTGCAATGCAGGAGACCTGAGTTCGATCCCTGAGTTGGGAAGAGTCCCTGGAGAGGATCCCCTGGAGGGAAAGGCTACCCATTCCAGTATTCTGACCTAGAGAATTCCATGAACTGTATAGCCCATGGGGTTGCAAAGAGTCGGACACCACTGAGCGACTTTCACCTTCACTTTATACACAACTGCTAGATTGAGGAGCCCTCTAATTACTAAAGCTCTTTACCAGAAAAATATTCTAGAATGCCACAGGGTTTTGAAAAAATGAAGCTTGAGAGAACAGTTTAGCATAAGGATGCTCTTTTGATTTCAGTTAACACTATAACCTAGCATCAGTTGACTTAGCCCTTTTCTTCTTTAGAAATCATTCTCCATAAGGAATATTTATTAAACCTTTACTATGTATCTGACACTAGGCTAAGTCTTTACATATTTAATGATTCCCACAAGATGAAAACTTGTTCATTTCCAATTTTTTGGAGTAAATTTTGTACATAGAGCTTTCTGCAAATTTGTTAATTATTTAGGATTAACAAACAGAGAAATTAAACTGAGTCAAAAGATTTAAAGTGTTTAAAAGCTGACAAGTTTTCTTATAAAGAAAATTCTTATTCATTACTGACTGCCCCCTTTAGCTCCAGTGATCACTTACTTTAACTCCAGAGATTTTAAGCAAGTGGATTCTCAGAAGTAGTCATTTACACCATCCATCTTTTTCCCCTTTATGTATCAGGCCTATTTGTTAATACCTTTTTGGAATCCAGTCCAGGAACATACCTGGCTACAATATTTAATGCAGTCCCTACAACCATTCTATCTTGTTGCTAATGGGAGGTTATCAATCTTAAAATCTCCTATATGTGTGTGTACACTCTGTTGTGTCTGAGTCTTTGTGACCCCTTGGACTGTAGCCCACCAGGCTCCTCTGTCCGTGGGATTCCCCAGGCAAGAATACTGGAGTGGGGCGCCATTTCCTCCTCCAGGGGGTTTTCCTGACCCAGGGATTGAATCTGTGTCACCTGTGTCTCCTGCATTACAGTTGGCTTCTTGACCCACTGAGCCACCTGGAAGGCCCAAAATCTCCTATACCTTTTCCTAAATGAAATTTAAACAAAGGTTCAATATTCTCCCAATAGGCTCATCAGAATTAGGAAGACAGTTTAGTTTCCTTCTACTAAAACTTTTATTTTTTGGCCCCAGCATGCGGGAATCTCAGTTCCCTGACTGGGATTAAACCTGTGCCCTTGGCAGTGAGAAAGTGAAGAGGAACTAAAAAGCCTCTTGATGAAAGTGAAAGAGGAGAGTGAAAAAGTTGGCTTAAAGCTCAACATTCAGAAAACTAAGATCGTGGCATCTGGTCCCATCACTTCATGGGAAATAGATGGGGAAACAGTAGAAACAGTGTCAGACTTTATTTTTCTGGGCTCCAAAATCACTGCAGATGGTGACTGCAGCCATGAAATTAAAAGATGCTTACTCCTTGGAAGGAAAGTTATGACCAACCTAGATAGCTTATTCAAAAGCAGAGACATTACTTTGCCAACAAAAGTCCGTCTAGTCAAGGCTATGGTTTTCCCAGTGGTCACGTATGGATGTGAGTTGGACTGTGAAGAAGGCTGAGCGCCAAAGAATTGATGCTTTTGAACTGTGGTGTTGGAGAAGACTCTTGAGAGTCCCTTGGACTGCAAGGAGATCCAACCAGTCCATTCTGAAGGAGATCAGCCCTGGGATTTCTTTGGAAGGAATGATGCTAAAGCTGAAATTCCAGTACTTTGGCCACCTCATGCGAAGAGTTGATTCATTGGAAGACTCTGATGCTGGGAGGGATTGGGGGCAGGAGGAGAAGGGGACGACAGAGGATGAGATGGCTGGATGGCATCACCAACTTGATGGACGTGAGTTTGAGTGAACTCCAGAAGTTGGTGATGGACAGGGAGGCCTGGCGTGCTGCAATTCATGCGGTTGCAAAGAGTCGGACACAACTGAGCAACTGAACTGAACTGAACTTGGCAGTGAAAGCGTGGAGTCCTAACACTAGACCACCAGGGAAGTCCCTGTTCTTCCAATTTAAGGTCTCTATATCCTTTGGGAATCTATTCCTGATTTACTGTACTGGTCCTCTCACTTGTCCACCTTTTTCAAGAAATTCACTCTATAGGATATTACTCTATTATTGTACTCTATTATTGTAAAATTTGCTTACTAAACATTATTTTCCTAATCAAAGGATAGGAATTTTTTCCATAGTATAACTGTCAGCTACACATGAAATATCTCCTCAAAGTATAGCAGAAGCTTGCTTAAGTGATTCCTATTTAACCAGCTTACTGGAGTATAAGCGATGTTCTCCACCTCCATAGTAAATACACTGAACCATGTCCACCACAAGCTGAATTCTTAAAGCTGGTAGATTACACTTAGGAAATTGACACTGTTGCAACTTTTCTCCCAGGTGTGTATGCATCACTAACAAGGCTTAATCACATTCTCCAACCTATTTATACCAGATGTACAAGGTACTGCAATTACATAATAAAATATTACACAAGCCAATGAAATAGAAATACATAATGCAAAAGGTATTAGCACAAAAATTAGGTGAAATGCTTTGGACTCAATAAAAACAATTGTCAAATGAGAGGCAAATAAGATGACCAAAGGCAGGAGAAAAAAACTCATGAAAAAAGGGTCATTATACACTTAATGCCTTAAGGCCTTAAGATCTTATGTCTAAGAACTTACTCTACTTTCAAAGAATCTGAAACTGCATACATTATAGGAGTGGTTTGTGGAAGAAATACAGAATTCCAGTCAAAGGATCCATACCCAGAGCAATGGCTGAAATCAAAAAGATTACCAATAACAGATTAAGATTCAAAAAAAACTAACCAGTGTCTTTTATGATTTCTTATTATGACTTCTTCTTTTAATCTACCAACCAGATAAGAGGGTTTCTATTGTACACACATACAGACAGACTGATTTTTTCCCCTTCAAGGAAAAATTTTAAGCACACCTGAGGGCAATACAGCATTAAGGGGAGGGAGCCAATACAGCATTTAAGCTGGGTTTGAATCTCTGCCCCGAACTTACTTCCCCTGTAACTTTAAGCAAGTTAATTAAATCTCACTTTTTTCACCTAAACCTGCATCTCAGGGTTTTGAGGATTAAATGACAATTCATGTATTTAGAATGGTGCTTGGCATATGGAAAGCGCTAAGTAGGATGTGCACTGCCAGCAAGACACGCCTATTCTCAGCCCTTACTGAAAAAGGTATCAACTTTAAGACTGAATAATTTAAGCCCTATCTTGAAGATAACTTAGTAGAACACTAAAAGTAATGCAGTGCTAGCCAGAGTACTAAATTACTTCTAAGTAGTCGCTAACCAAAGGTGGTATGAGAATGCCTTAGAGTTTCTCTCAAATTGAGAAGCCAGGCTCTATCCCAGTTGCATCAGGCTCTCCAGGGTCCAAGCATCCAGAGAGATAACAGATATAATTTCTATTTATACTTTTAATATATTTTATATATATTTATATATGAAAAATTTCACAAGTGGCTCTGATGTGAATCGCGGATGGACTGTTGAAACTATTTATGCTTTAATAAAAGACTACCCAATTAGTACTTATAGGGAATATAGTGAAGTTGCTCAGTCGTGTCCGACTCTGTGACCCCGTGGACTGTAGCCTACCAGGCTCCTCTGTCCATGAGATTTTCCAGGCAACAGTCCTGGAGTGGATTGCCATTTCCTTCTCCAGGGGATCTTCCCAACCCAGGGATCGAACTCGGGTCTCCCGAATTGTAGACAGACGCTTTACTGCCTGCGCCACCAGGGAGGTCTGAATTAGTACTTACTCAAATTTTAAAAGGCATATTAATCAAATCACCAAAATAAATTTAAATTAATACTTGCAAAAACTATAAGCAGTGTATGAGTCCAGTATTTCCAGGTTTTTCCCATTAAACCTATCAACCTACATAGATACATCAAAACCATATCACCTCCCCAAGTGTCACTCCTTTTTTGCTATATTAAAGAGAACTTTAAAGTTTTTGCTGTATTAAAGACATACCACGTCAGCATTACATTTCTAACTCTGCCTTCACATGTTTAGCTTGGAGACATGTCTCTAACATGCTTCCAGAGTTTCTCAACCTTAGCACTACTGACATTTTGAGCTGGATGATTTGGGGAATGTGTGGGACACCCAGTCTGTCTGTGCATTAAGATTATTTAGCAGTGTTCCTGGCAATTATCCACTAGATGCCAGTAGAATCTCACCTTACTCCAGTTATGACACCAAAATGATTCTGGATATCCCCTAATGTCCCTTGGGAAAGGAGGGAGACGGGTGCGAAATCACTCCCAGTTGAGAAACCACTGTTCTAGTGAATGTTTTTCCTGCCTGGCTCTCTGCAGACAATTTTCTCTTTTCTGAGCTAGTGCATTACCTCAATTTCTTCATACAGGACAAAGTGAGCAGACCTGGAAAACAAAAAAAGGACTAGCTGGTGTTTTTTAATTGCAAAAAGCAGCAGTATATTAACTAGCCCAAGAACCTCTCACTTAGCTATCAGCAACACATTGGTAGAACTGGGTCTCAATGCCCAAACACTTACCAGCTGTGTGGCCTTGAGCAAGTCACTTAACCTCTCCCAATCAGTTTCATCTGCAAAATCGGAATAACAAGATCTACTTTGCAGAGTTGCTACATTAGAGATAATTTAAATAAAATAATTCTGCCCCTAACACATAGTAGAACTATAATAAATGATATCTACTATTAATACCATAAAGGTTGATAGCACCGAAGGATATTGTACAACCTCTGCAGTACTTATAACAGCACTCCAAATTTATCGTGCGTTAGAATCAGCAATGACATTTGTTAAAAATTGAAGATGCCCAAATCCTAGTCTCTCAGAGATCCAGAAACAACACTAGAAAAACTGGCTGAGAGTTTTTTATATTCTAATTGACTATGGTGTATTTTCACACTGCTGTAAAACTAGGCAACATGCTAAGACTCATGGGAGTAAATAATACATGAAAACAATTGAACCGCATAAAATATTTACCACATAGAACAAAAACTACTGTAAAATAATGATGTTTCAACAGTTTATTTTGAAGGTCACTTTAAAAACAAAGTTAAAGACAATCTGAAAAAAAATTGCATGGAACACATTTATTAAATAAGTTGTGATTAAATCAATAAGGGAAATGATGTCTTCTGCAACTCCGAAGTAAGTTCTGTTGTCCTGAAGGTTCTTATTCTTCCAAAAAGGGGGGGAGGGGGGAATCATGGCAATTAAAGCTGCCTCTTAATCATGTAAATCTACAGTAGAAACCAAATTTTTCTGTTCTTCCCAATAAGTCAGTTTCGATCTTCAAACTGTGCCTTGTTTTTTAAAAGATATGATGCTAGAAATTCAATGGGATTTGGTGGTCTGTAAGGGAAAAGAAATCCACATTTTAGAAATTTACATTCTAGATGTGTTAAATGTATTGTTCCATAAAATCTTTTCTTTTTTTTTGGCTGCACCATATGGGATACAAGATCTTGATTCCTTGACTAGGCATTGAACCTGTGCCCCTGCAGTAGAAGCACAGTCTTAACCCACTGGATTGCCAGGAAGTCCCTTAAACGTATTTTAAAATTAAGCAGCGGGGAGGACGGGGAGCTGGAAGAAGGCGGTCAAAAGGTACAATACTCCAATTATAAATACAAGGGATGTAATGTGCAACTTGACCATAGCTGACACTGCTATATGATATACAAGAAAGTTGTTAAAAGAGTAGATCCTAAGAGTTCTCCTAACAAAAAGATGTTTCCTTTTTTTTCCCACTGTATCTATATATGAGATAATGGATATTAACTAAACCTATGTGGTAAACCACCATGCTATATACTTTAAACAGTGATGTATGTCTATATTTTTCTCAATAAAACTGGAAAAAATTTTTAATAAAATGTTATTTCACATTTATCACCTTTACATATGTTCTTTTTGCTGATAAAACAGGTCCAAAAATGAAAAGTTGGGGGAACATCTATTTTAAACTCTACTATAAAAAAGCATATTTAAAACTGATTTACAATAATCTCTAAACATTCTCTTAGCACTTTAAATAGCCTTTTGAACTAACTAGACAGAGACAGGAGAAGGCAATGGCACCCCACTCCAGTACTCTTGCCTGGAAAATCCCATGGATGGAGGAGCCTGGTAGGCTGCAGTCCATGGAGTCACTAGGAGTCAGACACGACTGAGCAACTTCACTTTCACTTTTCAGTTTCATGCATTGGAGAACGAAATGGCAACCCACTCCAGTGCTCCTGCCTGGAGAATTCCAGGGACAGAAAAGCCTGGTCGGCTGCTGTCTATGGAGTCACACAGAGTCAGACACGACTGAAGCGACTTAGCAGCAGCAGCAGACAGAGACAATACTTGTTACATAATAATCTGATGGATTATTTTGCTAAAATGCCTTACAATAAATGCAAAAACTTGCATTTATTAATAGAATATTACTTTAAAACTTTTTCAAATTTTATTCTTCTAGAATTTAAAGTAATATTTAGAATTTCCAATATACTGGCCTTCTTTTACAGTGTTCATTATTAGTCTTTTTGTGAAAAATATCCAAGCAAGAATACTGGAGTGGGTTGCCATTTCCTTCTCCAGGGAATCTTCCCCATCCAGGGATTAAACCCACAATCCCATTTCTCCTACATTGGAGGGAAGGTTCTTTACCACTGTGCCACCTGGAAGCCAGTTATACCCAGTAAATATTGACTAATATTAACTCACACAAAAAAATTTCTTATTGATTTACTTATACAAAAATAATTTAGGTAGACTTACTAGGGAAAAAACATGTACAGAACAGAGAAAAAATTGTAATCTTGCTAACAAAAAAATGTAAATTAAAACAACTTGGTAAAAAAAGTTTATAACACACGTGTAGCTAAGGCTATGATGACACTGGAAGAATCTCAAGTATAAACTTTTTGATGGAAATATATTATTATGGGTCAAACACCATAAAAATAGTCATGTCATTTGAAATAGTAAACCAACTCTTGGGTGTTTATCATAAGGAAATAATTAAACAAAAACAAAAGGAAATGAAAGCAGATAAACTACCTGGTGACCAACAACAATAAAGGAAATTGGACCTAAATGTTCAAAAACGAGATATAAAATTACATGTATACATGATTACAAATATGTACATAGGATCTAAGACTAGTAGAAAAAGAAAATGTCTGAACTGAGGTTATGTCTGACTTCTTTTTAAAAAATCTTTAGTATCTATAAGTTTCTTATACAGTAAAAAAAATAACTACACATAATTAATGATATTTCAACCAGGGAAGTTTTATCTTGCTTTCTCTGGTAAGCCCATTTGCAGACAGACACTATTATCTTACCTTTCCTTTGCAAGTACAGCAAGTCCTTGTAATAAGATAGGCACAACTGTCTGATCCAGATAGGCACGAGTTGGCAAAGACTGGAGATCCACTTTCTGTTTTGATGACTTTTCTGCATTAATTTTCTCATTTTCTACTATCCTCTAGAGAATTCGAAAAAAAAAGCATAAATATTAAAACTGCAAATCTCTCTGCCAAAATAAAATCAGACTCATTTCTAAATGTCATTCAAGAATTTTTCTGAAGGCACCATAATATCTCAGCCTTTTAATGTCCTATCTCCAGATGCTACACTTACTTTCTCTGCCTTTTTTAGGAGCAAAAATAAGTACTTTTTCTTTGAGAATACCTTTTTACAGTGTGCTTCAAAAAAATCTGGACATGACACTAAGTAGCACTGAATCACAGTGAGAAAACTAGTTCTGTTTCAATTTTTTCATCACAGATAGTATCAAGGACAAAGTCTCAGTTTGATCCTAACATGTCTCTAACACTTCTGTAACACTTGCTAGCCTCCCTTCTTTTTTTTTTTTTTTTTTTTAGCCTCCCTTCTTAAGACAGGGAACAGGCAACAGAGTCTAGCTAAAATATATTACCTCTGTTTTGTAGTCTCTTTTGTATTCCCTGTTTTCATTTTTATAGTTACCTCTACCACAATGAGAATGCTTTTCCATTTATGTTTCTTCTTAAAATAAATGCATCTGATTTTTTAAAGTAAATTTAAGAAAAAATATTAAGTAAAAATAACCAAAAAACAGAAGAAATAACTAATATGGGAAAGATCATTACTGTGATATTTAAATAATGTTTAGAAAATGATGACTTATACTTCCTTCACCTAAGAATCCCCATGAGAAAATTCAGGCCTTTCATATAGATTCATCTGATATCCAGAGTATCAAAAACTGCTTTACTAAAAAGCTGTGCCTTCTGAAAATCTACCATTTCAGAAGTTTAGAAATAAGTAGCTATCTCAAAAGTCAAAACACTATTAAGAGCACTTTTATTTAAAGAACTGTTGTTCCAATCATACCAGAATGGATATAAATTAGTCAATAATTATAAAAACAATTTTTCTATACTTAATTTTTTTAAAGAAAATTTTTTATTTTGTAAAAACTGGGAAAAAACTTTAAGCATATAACATACATACCATGCTTTTCAAAACATTTGCCAGAACTATCAGATAACTTGTCTAGTTTTGTTTATGATCTTTCAGTCTAATTTTTGGACTTAATAAAAATAATTATATATGCTAATGAATGGAATAGCTATTTGCCCATGAATTAAGAAACTTCTTGTTCATCAGTAAATTTCAACAAATATATGATAAAAACTAGTCATTTACATGACATCCCAATATCTCAACAAAAAACAGCAATACGTAAGAAACTCTAATAAGATCCAAAAATAAGGTCCTTGACAAGTTCTCTCATTTATATCATTTAAACATTCACTAAATACTTACTATGTACTGTAATGTTTAATTTTAGTAACGTCAAAATCCTAAATTAATCTAAAAAACTTACAGTTGACCCCTGAACAACATGAAGGTTTGGGCCACCTATAACTTACAATTGGCTCCTCCATATCTGTGGTTCTGTATCTACAGTTCTACATCCTTGGGTTCAACCAACTGGAAATCATGCAGTACTCTACAGTATTTACTACTGGGAAAAAAATCCACATTTAAGTGGACCCACGCAGTTCAAACCTGTGCTGTTCAAGGGTCAAATGTATAGCCAAACTAACACACATACTCATAAACAGATTAAGCTTCTAAGAGTGTAGAACAGTGACCACAAAAATGGGAAAAAGTAAGGTGAATCCTATGATTGCCACGCTTATTGCATCCCGCCTAGAGAACTTACAATGATACCCAGGAAGAAGGAACCAAGCAGAGCCCTGCAGTCTCCCTAAATTGAGAAGACAGAGTTGAAAAGTCAGAGACACCAAGGGAACTAGAAATCGCAGAGTGCTAAGAGGACAGTTTCACGGAAGGGAGTTGATCAGAAAGAGACGGAGATCGTCCCCACTTCTCAGGTGCATACTAGTCGGAGCATGAGTGTGAGAGAACTACGCAAGGCCAGAAGAAAAAGTCACTTGGAAGAAGCACATGGCACAATCCCCAGAGCTCCACAGGCCAGGAGTAGTTCATGGTCCTATGACCTAGAATGAAAACCTCGTAATACATAAAGCATGGGGCAGAATACACAAGGAAGAAATGAAGCATGAACTAAAGGCTAGTGGGTTAGTCACTCAGTCCTGTCCGACTCTTTGCGATTCCATGGAGTGTAGGTTCTTCTGTCCATGGAATTCTCCAGGCAAGAAAACGAGTGGGTTGCCAAAGGCTAATCTGGTCCCATCTAAAAAAGCTTAAAGGCAAAGTTCAAAAGGATCAAAATGTTCCCAAATAACTTGACCATGTCCCAGAACAAAACTCAAGGTTTGAAGAAATGCCAAAACAAATGCACCAGCACCCAACAAAGTGCACAGAGCAAAGCCTTCAGTAGAAATTACCAGACAGACCAAGAAGCAGGAAAAAACCACCCATGATGAAGAGAAAAACCAATTCACAGAAACAGACTCAGAAACAATACAGATAGCACTGGCAATGCCATTAGGCTAGTTATTATCATATATTCTACATGTTAAAGAAAACAGAGGAAAGTGAATAAATTAAGCTAACAAAAGACTTGAAAATATTTGAAAAAATGTCTGAATTTTCAAATATCATTAAAACTCTCAATGCAAAGATCCAAGAAACTCAATCCTAAGCACAAGAAACATTAAAACAAACAAAAAACTATGCCAAGACACATCAAAATCAAGTTATCTAAAACTAGTAATAAAATCTTAAAAGCACAAAGAGAAGGCATTTAAATATGGAGGAGCAAAGAGAGTAGTGATAGAACACTTTTCATCAGAAACAACATCAGCCAGAAGACAGTAAAGCATATTTACACTCAGCAAATATACCTCAAAACAAGGGGAAAATAATTATACCTTTTTAGATATTCAGAACCTTAAAGAATTCCTTACCAGCAGACCTCCACTACAAGAAACACTAAAGAAAGCCCTCCAGGAGGGTGGGAAGTAATGCCAGATGGGAAGCTGGATCTACACAAAAGGCTGGAGAACCCAGAAATAATAACTATATGGATAAACGTGACTCCTTCCTCTTAATGTTTAAATCTCTTTTAAAGAGATAATTAGACAGAAGTGAAGGGAACACTTCCGGGCTCCGCAATCACCTGGAGCAGGTGGCATTAGGTTGACCCTGCTGGGCCTCTTTCTGTAGCTCCGCCCTTTGCTCTGGTCTTTCTGGAAATCTTGCTGGTGCCGGACAGCCTCCCAGACACATGTGAGGGACCCCCATAGTGCATACATTCCACGAACGGCCCCCCAGGGATGGGCACGGTGCAAGTCTTGACAGCCAGTGAACAGAAGACAACAATGTGGCTTTCTGGCTTGTTCACTTTACTGTTCTGTTTCTTTGCTCTGCCTCTTGATGGGTTGCATGAAGCGGCACGCTGTTACCAACGTGCTTTGCTGGCAAGTGCTCTGACCAGTGCTCTGAGGCTGCACAAAAGATGACTTCGCTTCCAGTTAAGCAGAGCATTCCTGGCCTGAGCTTTGTTAGGGGACTGCTGGCGCTACCTGTTGTATTCACTCATCTTTGTCAACTCCTCCAGTTACAATTAATATTCTCGCAGTCTTGTTATTTTCTTGGCTTCATGCTGCCACATACTGGAAAAAGGCACTTAGTGCAAAGGGTTCAAATAGTTTATCTCTAGAGACCTCTCGTCCATAAATTAAGCACTAATCAACAGAATATTCTGAAATTTATTGCTTGTCATTAAATAATCTTGATGTCTGCTACAGTTTTTATGCTTTTTTAGTGGCCAAGAAAGTCTGCTCCAGCTTTTTATATACTATAGATTCTTCAAAACCGCTCTCAAAGAAATCCATATCATAGAGGATGTTAACAAATTGAGGGCTGTTGTTGAATATATAATAATGAAACCTGCTTGCCCACTGTTTGTGAGAAGACTTTGTCTTCAGAGCATTGCACTAACACTTGCATAGTTTACCATCAAGCTAAGTTATATGTAATATAAATGAGTATTATTAGCAGCTGGTACTTCTGTTGCTGCTGCTAAGTGGCTTCCGTCGTGTCTGACTCTGTGCGACCCCATAGACAGCAACCCATTAGGCACCTCTGTCCCTGGGATTCTCCAAGCAAGAACAATAGAGTGGGTTGCCATTTCCTTCTCCAATGCTCGAAAGTGAAAAGTCAAAGTGAAGTCGCTCAGTCGTGCCTGACTCTTAGCGACCCAAAGACTACAGCCTACCAGGCTCCTCCGTCCATGGGATTTTCCAGGCAAGAGTACTGGAGTGGGTTGCCATTTCCTTCTCCTGGTACTTCTGTTAGAGATGGTTAATTCCAGGTGTAAAACTGACCTCAATGCAATTTACATAAATGCATCTCAAAAGAATAATAATCCTTTCCCCAGCATGCTAAATCAAACTTTTAAACACTGAGGAACTTTATTGTAACATGTTGTTAATGGTTAAGTAAGTTTAAATCTTGTGACAAATGTATCAAAAATTCTTTAGACTAGTGTGCCTTAATCATGAAGTACCTCTATTTCTCTTGTAAAAATAGCTCTAAAAATTGTTTTCATCTAATCAGTAACCTTAATTTGTATCTGGCATGAGTTGATTACGGTTATATTAACATGTAAATTCAGCATATTTTGAGACAGTATTCTTTTGCCATTCAGTAATTTTGAGTGATTTAAAAAAAACACTTCCCACTATGTTTAATTTCAATTTTTTTCTGAACCAACCAAGTGCTGCTTGGTTAGGACAGATTTATTTTGGATGTATCACTATATTAGGAATTCTATATGTATCTTATGCTATGATTCTCCAAATTTTTATTTTCATAATTACTCTGTGGCTTTTAACATTTTTTTTAAAAGGTCCCAGGATAAGCTTGTTTGTTAGCCAACTGGGTAAATACCTGTGGTCACCTAGCATTTTACATTACAGAGCAGTAATCAAGACAGTTTTCCTTTCAGAGACCCATTGAGTAACATTTCTCAAATACAAAATCCTTCTTTTAAAGAATGTGCACACACAGGTTTTAGTAGTTTACACAATTACTTAGATCAGATTCTTGACTAAGAGTTTTCTCAGTTTCCTAGGCCTAAATTTTCACAATTACAGCAGTGCAGATGCCTTTTGAAAGGCATGTAACTGAAGATTTAGCATATGACTGAACTTGGTATCTGTTCTAAAATAATAATGGAGATTATGTATCAGTACAGTTCAGTCACGTCGACTCTGCGACCCCATGAATTGCAGCACGCCAGGCCTCTGTCCATCACCAACTCCTGGAGTTCACGCAAACTCACGTCCATCGAGTCAGTGATGCCATCCAGCCATCACATCCTCTGTCGTCCCCTTCTCCTCCTGCCCTCAATCCATCCCAGCATCAGAGTCTTTTCCAATGAGTCAACTCTTCACATGAGGTGGCCGAAGTACTGGAGTTTCAGCTTTAGCATCATTCCTTCCAAAGAAATCCCAGGGCTGATCTCCTTTAGAATGGACTGGTTGGATCTCCTTGCAGTCCAAGGGACTCTCGAGAGTCTTCTCCAACACACAGTTCAAAAGCATCAATTCTTCAGTGCTCAGCTTTCTTCACAGTCCAACTCTCACATCCATACATGACTACTGGAAAAAGCATAGCCTTGACTAGACGGACCTTTGTTGGCAAAGTAATGTCTCTGCTTTTGAATATGCTATCTAGGTTGGTCATAACTTTCCTTCCAAGGAGTAAGCGTCTTTTAATTTCATGGCTGCAATGTGGGGCCACCCAAGACGGGTGGGTCATGGTGAAGAGGTCTGACAGAATGTGGTCCACTGGAGAAGGGAATAGCAAACCACTTCAGTATTCTTGCCTTGAGAACTCCAAGAAAAGGCGAAATGATAGGATACTAAAAGAGGAACTCCCCAGGTCGGTAGGTGCCCAATATGCTACTGGAGATCAGTGGAGAAACAACTCCAGAAAGAATGAAGAGATGGAGCCAAAGCAAAAACAAAACCCAGTTGTGGATGTGACCGGTGACAGAAGCAAGGTCCGATGCTGTGAAAAGCAATATTGCATAGGAACCTGGAATGTCAGGTCCATGAATCAAGGCAAATTGAAAGTGGTCAAACAGGAGGTGGCAAGAGTGAACGTTGTTATTCTAGGAATCAGCGAACTAAAATGGACTGGAATGGGTGAATTTAACTCAGATGACCATTATATCTACTACTGCGGGCACGAATCCCTCAGAAGAAATGGAGTAGCCATCATGGTCAACAAGAGAGTCCAAAATGCAGTACTTGGATGCAATCTCAAAAACGACAGAATGATCTCTGTTCGTTTCCAAGTCAAACTATTCAATATCACAGTAATCCAAGTCTATGCCCCAACCAGTAACGCTGAAGAAGCTGAAGTTGAATGGTTCTATGAAGACCTACAAGACCTTCTAGAACTAACACCCAAAAAAGATGTCCTTTTCATTATAGGGGACTGGAATGCAAAAGTAGGAAGTTAAGAAACACCGGGGGTAACAGGCAAATTTGGCCTTGGAATGCGGAATGAAGCAGGGCAAAGACTAATAGAGTTTTGCCAAGAGAACGCACTAGTCTTAGCAAACACTCTCTTCCAACAACACGAGAAGACTCTACACATGGACATCACCAGATGGTCAACACAGAAATCAGACTGATTATATTCTTTGCAGCCAAAGATGGAGAAGCTCTATACAGTCAACAAAAACAAGACCAGGAGCTGACTGTGGCTCAGATCATGAACTCCTTATTGCCAAATTCAGACTTAAATTGAAGAAAGTAGGGAAAACCACTAGACCATTCAGGTATGACCTAAATCAAATTCCTTATGATTATACAGTGCAAGTGAGAAATAGATTTAAGGGACTAGATCTAATAGAGTGCCTGATGAACTATGAATGGAGGTTCATGACACTGTGCAGGAGACAGGGATCAAGACCATCGCCATGGAAAAGAAATGCAAAAAAGCAAAATGGCTGTCTGAGGAGGCCTTACAAATAGCTATGAAAAGAAGAGAAGCAAAAAGCAAAGGAGGAAAGGAAAGATATAAGCATCCGAATGCAGAGTTCCAAAGAATAGCAAGAAGAGATAAGAAGATTATGTATACTTGCTGATCAAATCTGATTTAAAAGATTTAATTAGTGAAGTCACTCAGTCGTGTCCGACTCTTTGCGACCCCGTGGACTGTAGCCCACCAGGCTCCTCCGTCCATGGGATTTTCCAGGCAAGAATACTGGAGTGGGTTGCCATTAATAGGAAGGTTTATAGGTAAGATTATTGATTGGGAATAGGGCCAGAGGAGGATTAAGAGGTAAACAGTGTACATTTCTATTTTGCAATGCAGAGATAAGTTTGGGGGAATTGGATGTACAATCCAACTGTGATTGAGTTGTATATTTAATACATTTGTTGAGCTTCCATCAATTTCTTTATAAAATTCATTCTGATCTTTATTACTGCTGTTTAAAGCACTGCAAAATGTTAACACTGAGTAATGTAATGGTTTTTGTAACCAATATTCTTCTGTGTATGTAACCTGGATTTCTCAAATACACTCAGTGACTTATCAGTAACATCACTTTTTATTCAACTTTTTGATCCACAGAAATGTGATACTTACTTGATAGCTCAACTGTAGCCAGCTATTTTTGTAATTTTGAAATATTTATCTACTAAGTTAGAGAATGCTCAAACTACTGCACAATTTTATTCATCTCACATGCTAGTAAAGTAATGCTCAAAATTCTGCAAGCCAGGCTTCAGCAGTACGTGAACCATGAACTTCCTGATGTTCAAGCTGGTTTTAGAAAAGGCAGAGGAACCAGAGGTCAAATTGCCAACATCCGCTGGATCATGGAAAAAGCAAGAGAGTTCCACAAAAACATCTATTTCTGCTTTATTGACTATGCCAAAGCCTTTGACTATGTGGATCACAATAAACTGTGGAAAATTCTGAAAGAGATAGGAATACCAGACCGCCTGACCTGCCTCTTGAGAAACCTATATGCAGGTCAAGAAGCAACAGTTAGAACTGGACATGGAACAACAGACTGGTTCCAAATAGGAAAAGGAGAACGTCAAGGCTGTATATTGTCACCCTGCTTATTTAACTTCTATGCAGAGTACATCATAAGAAACACTGGGCTGGAAGAAGCACAAACTGGAATCAAGATTGCCGGGAAAAATATCAATAACCTCAGATATTCAGATGACACCACCCTTACGGCAGAAAGTGAAGAATTAAAGAGCCTCTTGTTGAAAGTGAAAGAGGAGAGTGAAAAAGTTGGCTTAAAGCTCAACATTCAGAAAACGAAGATCATGGCATCTGGTCCCATCACTTCATGGGAAATAGATGGGGAAACAGTGGAAACAGTGGCTGACTTTATTTTTGGGGGCTCCAAAATCACTGCAGATGGTGACTGCAGCCATGAAATTAAAAGACGCTTACTCCTTGGAAGGACAATTATGACCAACCTAGACAGCATATTCAAAAGCAGAGACATTACTTTGCCAACAAAGGTCCATCTAGTCAAGGCTATGGTTTTCCCAGTGGTCATGTCATCTCCCATGGATGTGAGAGTTGGACTGTGAAGAAGGCTGAGTGCCGAAGAATTGATGCTTTTGAACTGTGGTGTTGGAGAAGACTCTTGAGAGTCCCTTGGACTGCAAGGAGATCCAACCAGTCCATTCTAAACGAGATCAGTCCTGGGTGTTCATTGGAAGGACTGATGCTAAAGCTGAAACTCCGATCCTTTGGCCACCTCATGCGAAGAGTTGACTCATTGGAAAAGACCCTGATCCTGTGAGGGATTGGGGGCAGGAGGAGAAGGGGATGACAGAGGATGAGATGGTTGGATGGCATCACTGACTTGATGGACATGAGTTTGAGTAAACTCCAGGAATTGGTGATGGACAAGGAGGCCTGGCATGCTGTGATTCATGGGGTCGCAGAGTCGGACATGACTGAGCGACTTAACTGAACTGACTGAAGTTAGAGAAGCCCATTAATTTCAGTTGATTGTGGAGGGGGCAGAGTCTCATTATCATTATGTAATCTGATTGTTTTAAAAATTACATTTTCTAGAGCAATAAAGTAACTATAATGTTAAGTAAACAATTTAAAAATTTTTAAATAAAAAGGATAATTGACTTTAAAAAAAATAAATAAAAACAATCAATTGCAGGGTTTATAACATATGCAGAAATATAATATGTGATAACAACAGTATAAAGGCCTGGAGAGAGATAACGGAAGGATACTATTGTAAGGTCTTTATACCATACATAAAAGGATATGATACCACTTGGAGGTAAATTGTGGGAAGTTAAACTTCTGTACAAGTCCTAAAGCAACCACCAAAAAAATTGTAAGTCAATAATCAAAATAAAATCAAATTCTAAAGAGAAAAGCATCAGCTGTAGAACAGTGATTTCCAGACTTTGAGATATCACAAACAAGTAAATTAACAATAACATATTGAAAGAAGGGACTAACAAGATTGTTAACTTTATTTAACCAAGTAAAACCTCACAAACAAACAAGCAAAATTATTGTTTTACTACCACCATGAACTCATAAAAGAACAGGCATTTCAAAATTATGCAAGCAAGAAAACCAATCACCAAATAATGTAGCACCATCCATTCACTCCACTTTCCTTTTTTCTCACTGTACTATGGAAACTGGTCTGAAGGTTTGAAAAAATATATTTGAAAAAAAAAAAAAGAAAAAATATATTTGGTATCACTGTATCATGGCTCTGCCTCCATATACAAGCACCAACAACAAAAGACTGCACTGATGCCTTGAAACAATCCTCTTAAATGACTAAAACACTAAGCGGCATAGAGTATCTTCATCTGATTCAGCATAACAGCTCAATTAAAAACTACATCATGAAGATTCAAATTCTCTTAACCCTGATATCAGACCAATAAATAATCAATTTATAGGCACAGAGAAGTCACTCCACATGATAGGGAATTCTGGAGTTGATCAAGATGAGCAATATAATTTAATCCCACCTCAAAAATGTCAGCCTGCCTAGGTTTAAAACACAGTTCACTTTCTTCCTGGTGAACTTAGACAAGTTAGTCAACTTCTCTGAGCCTTGCAAGATGGGAAATATACAGAAGTTACTTAGCGCTAATACTAGTAGCTATTACTATTATTACTGTACTTGGAAATGCTCCTGCCCTCATTTATCCAAACTTAATTACTTATGTCTTTCTTTCCCCCATAAAACGCACACACTTTCTCTATATTCCTCACCAATTCCACCTGCTGCTGCTGCTGCTAAGTCGCTTCAGTCATGTCCGACTCTGTGCGACCCCATAGACGGGCAGCCCACCAGGCTTCCCCGTCCCTGGGATTCTCCAGGCAAGAACACAGGAGTGGGTAGCTCTGGTTAATTGAACTGTTCTAGCATTCATTTACAAAGTAACCTCTTCTTTTAGAAAGTAACCTCTTAATACCTGCATGAAAAAGCTCTATAAAAGTATACTCGTTTTGTATAAGGTTTTGCACACATACTCTCTAAATTCAGGTTTAACCATGTAAGGCAAAAACAGCGTCTACTACCTGTGTTATAGCTTCCAATGTCTCCTGCCAATGAACTCTGCAAAGACATCAACCTTGACTAAATGCTGACTTCACCAGCACACTATCTGCTACAAAAACAATGGGTTTCCTAATTGTAATGTGCAGTTTTTCCACTGCAATATTCCAACAGAACATAAACAGCCACCAAGCAAAACGATTCTGACAATCTCCATTAGTAATATGTTTCTTTCTCTATACCAAAGTTCAACCTCTGGACTCAGCTAGTATGTACGTCTACATACCACGAAGCATTAGTGCTGCTAATAAAATAAGCTGCCCATAATTTGACACTATTTGGTTCATGATGATAAAGTTTTCCCTTGTGCAAAGCAACCTAGCAAAAATGGATCCCAAGTTTTCTGCAGCTCTTAAGAGACACAAAGATATGGCACAGGAACTGGGCAAGTTACCTCGACGTTGTCTGTGAGACCGTATTCAGAGTGGGGATTTTCTGCAACCTAGAAAACAAAACACAAGTCACAGAGGCATCAGCCACTCTTCCTTGCTGCACACCGCCACCCTAAATCCAGGGCCTCCTAGTACCTGCGTCTGTCCCTCCAGCATCTGCTCTGGCTCCATGGCTGACCCTGCAAGTCACACTCCCCGGATACCAATCTTGGAAAACAAGAAAAACCGTGAGTTACCCGGGAGATTTTAAGATGAAGACGCCAGGATGGAGCCCAACACAGTCCCGACCCCGCCCCTCACCCCCACCTGGGCGCGGGAGCACCCCGAGCTGTAGAGGAGCAGGATGGGACTGTCCACGACCGGGCGCCCGCATCAGGTCCGGCAGCTCCGCGGTACTCCCAAGAACCTAGAAGAGGTGGGGAAAAGGGGAAAGGCAGCTGATTACCCGCGCCCAAGCCGTTCGTTCTTAAGAGCCCTGCACCGCGCCAACTCCGGCACAAACCGCTTCCGCCGTAAGTGGCGGATGTCGCACGACTGCCGCGCCTGCGCAGAACTGTACAGCCGGGCCCGAGCTGGGAAGGACCCGGAGGGTTGGAAGTATAACGTGCTGTCTACGATAAGCAGCGTCCTGACCAAGGTGTGGCCAGCAGTCTGCGAAACAATCGTTCCTTGACCTGCCTACGCTGAGCAGCCGCCACCCCACCTGCAGACCTAGTGAACAGACCAGCTATCAGGGGTTCGGCCCGGCCACCCCTCGGTGCTGCCTGAAATCTGCCGAAGCTCTTATTCGCGGAACCGAAAAAACTTGCTGAATAATTCTTACGGAAAAAATATCAGACCGAAATTCAACAAGCCGGAAAAGAATATCAGTTCAGTCAATTTAGTCGCTCAGTCGTGTCCGACTCTTTGCGACCCCATGGACTGCAACACGCCACGCCTCCCTGTCCATCACCAAATCCCAGAGTTTACTCAGACTCATGTCCATTGAGTGGGTGATGCCATCCAGCCATCTCATCCTCTGTCACCCCTTCTTCTACTGCCTTCAGTCTTTCCTAGCACCAGGGTCTTTTCAAATGAGTCAGCTCTTCGTATCAGGTGGCGAAAGTATTGGAGTTTCAGCTTCAATATCAGTCCTTCCAATGAATATTCAGGACTGATTTCCTTTAGGATGAACTGTTTGGATCTCCTTGCTGTCCATGGGACTCTCAAGAGTCTTCTCCAACACCACAGTTCAAAAGCATCAATTCTTCGGCGCTCAGCTTTCTTTATAATCCATTTCTCACATCCATACGTGATTACTGGAAAAACTAAAGCTTTGATTAGATGAACTTTTATTGGCAAAGTAATATCTCTGCTTTTTAATATGCTGTCTAGGTTGGTCATAACTTTTCTTCCAAGGAGCAAGTGTCTTTAATTTCATGGCTGCAGTCACCATCTGCAATGATTTGGGAGCCCCCAAAATAAAGTCTGTCACTGTTTCCCCATCTATTTGCCACGAAGTGATGGGACCCGATGCCATGAACTTTGTTTTCTGAATGTTGAGTTTCAAGCCAACTTTTTCACTCTCACTATCATCAAGAGGCTCTTTAGTTCTTCACTTTCTGCCATAAGGGTGGTGTCATCTGCATATCTGAGGTTGTTGATATTTCTCCTGGCAATCTTGATTCCAGTTTGTGCTTCATCCAGCCCAGTGTTTCTCATGATGTACTCTGCATATAAGTTAAATAATCAGGGTGACAATATATAGCCTTGACGTACTCCTCTCCCAGTTTGGAACTAGTCTGTTGTTCCATGTCCAGTTCTAACTGTTTATTCCTGACCTGCATACAGATTTCTTAGGAGGCAGATAAGGTGGTCTGGTATTCCCATCTCTTTCAGAATTTTCCACAGTTTATTGTGATCCACACAGTCAAAGGCTTTGGCATAGTCAATAATACAGAAGTAGATGTTTTTCTGGAAATCTCTTGCTTTTTTGATGATCCAGCGGATGCTGGCAATTTGATCTCTGGTTCCTCTGCCTTTTCTAAATCCAGCTTAAACATCTGGAAATTCATGGTTCACATACTGTTGAAGCCTGGCTTGGAAATTTTTGAGCATTACTAGCATGTGAGATGAGTGCAACTGTGTGGTAGTTTGAGCATTCTTTGGCATTGCCTTTCTTTGGGGTTGGAATGAAAACTGACCTTTTTCCAATCCTGTGGCCACTGCTGAGTTTTCCAAATTTGCTGGCATACTGAGTGCAGCACTTTCACAGCATCCTCTTTTAGAATTTGAAATAGCTCAACTGGAATTCCATCACCACACTAGCTTTGTTCGTAGTGATGCTGGGCCCACTTGACTTTGCATTCCAGGATGTCTGGCTCTAGGTGAATGATCACACCATCGTGATTATCTGGGTTGTGAAGATCTTTTTTGTACAGTTCTTCTGTGCATTCTTGCCACCTCTTCTTAATATCTTCTGCTTCTGTTAGGTCCATACCATTTCTGTCCTTTCTTGAGCCCATCTTTGCATGAAATGTTCCCTTGGTATCTCTAATTTTCTTGAAGAGATCTCTAGTCTTTCCCATTCTATTGTTTTCCTCTGTTTCTTTGCATTGATCACTGAGGAAGGCTTTCTAATCTCTCCCTGCTATTCTTTGGAACTTTCTATTCAAATAGGTATATCTTTCCTTTTCTCCTTTGCCTTTAGCTTCTCTTCTTTTCTCAGCTATTTGTAAGGCCTCCTCAGACAACCATTTTGCCTTTTTGCGTTTCTTTTCTTGGTCTTGATCCCTGCCTCCTGTACAATGTCACGAATGTCCATCCATAGTTCTTCAGGCACTCAGTCTATCAGATCTAATCCCCTGAATCTAGTTGTCACTCCCACTGTATAATCGTAAGGGATTTGATTTAGGTCATACCTGAATGGTCTAGTGGTTTTCCCCACTTTTTTCAATATAAGTCTGAATTTGGCAATAAGGAGTTCATGATCTGAGCCACAGTCAGCTCCCAGTCTTGTTTTTGCTTACTGTTTAGAGCTTCTCCATCTTTGGCTGCAAAGAAGATAATCAATCTGATTTTGGTATTGACCATCTGGTGATGTCCATGTGTAGAGTCTTCTCTTGTGTTGTTGGAAGAAGGTGTTTGCTATGACTAGGGCATTCTGTTCACAAAACTATTAGCCTTTGCCCTGTTCATTCTGTACTCCAAGGCCAAATTTGCCTGTTACTCCAGGTATTTCTTGACTTCCGACTTTTGCATTTTAGTCCCCTATATTGAAAAGGACATCTTTTTTGGGTGTTAGTTCTAGAAGGTCTTGTAGGTCTTCATAGAACCGTTCAACTTCAGCTTCTTCAGCATTACTGGTCAGGGCATAGACTTGGATTACTGTGATATTGAATGGTTTACCTTGGAAATGAACAGAGATCATTCTGTCATTTTTGAGATTCCATCCAAGTACTGCATTTCAGACTCTTTTGTTGACTATGATGGCTACTCCATTTCTTCTAAGGGATTCTTGCCCACAGTAGTAGATATAATGGGAAGAGTAACTGTTTACAGACCTATAGCTAGCAAGTGCAGGAGTCAGATTTTCAAACTCAGACACTCTGGCTCTAGTGTTCATGACTTTAACCACTACTATAAAGAGGAGAGTGAAAAACTTAGCTTAAAGCTCAACATTCAGAAACCTAAGATCATGGCATCTGGTCCCATCACTTCATGGGAAATAGATGGGGAAACAGTGTCAGACTTTATTTTGGGGGCCTCCAAAATCACTGCATATGGTGACTGCAGCCATGAAATTAAAAGACGCTTACTCCTTGGAAGGACAATTATGACCAACCTAGACAGCATATTGAAAAGCAGAGACATTACTTTGCCAACAAAGGTCCGTCTAGTCAAGGCTATGGTTTTTCCAGTTGTCATGTATGGATGTGAGAGTTGGACTGTGAAGAAAGCTGAGCGCCAAAGAATTGATCCTTTGAACTGTGGTGTTGGAGAAGATTCTTGAGTGTCCCTTGGACTGCAAAGAGATCCAACCAGTCCATTCTAAAGGAGATCAGTCCTGGGATTTCTTTGGAAGGAATGATGCTAAAGCTGAAACTCCAATACTTTGGCCACCTCATGTGAAGAGTTGACTCATTGGAAAAGACTGATGCTGGGAGGGATTGAGGGCAGGAGAATAACTGGGTGTTATTTTCACTTTGGCTCCATCTCTTCATTCTTTCTGGAGTTAGTTCTCCACTGATATCCAGTAGCATATTGGACACCTACTGACCTGGGAGTTCATCTTTCAGTGTCCTCTCTTTTTGCCTTTTCATACTGTTCATGGGGTTCTCAAGCCAAGAAAACTGAAGTGGTTTCCCATTCCCTTCTCCAGTGGGCCACATTTTGTCAGAACTCTCCACCATGACCCGTCCATCTTGGGTCGGACCTGACATGACCTGGTTCCATCAGATATGAGCTGGTGGTAGTTAATCCCACCTGAATTGCATGATGGTTATGCAGTGGGACAGGAGAGGTTTTCCCAAGGGAAAACCTTAGAATGACTAGGAAGAGGGAAGAAAGATAATGAATTTGAAGAGTTAGCCAAAAAATATTCACTATTGTGCATTCTGAAAGGAGTTCATACTCATTACAAGCTTACGACAAAAGAAAGGAATGACAAGAGAATGACATGACAGTTATACTTCTGGGATTTTAGCCCATAGAACACAAGGATACAAAGATACTTACTATAGCACAGTTTTTAGTAGGAGAAGATTGGGAATAGATTAAATTATGATATCTCAGTACAGTGGACTACTGTGCAACCATTGAAAAGAATGAGGTAGATCTACGGTGCTGTTGTTGTTGAATTGCTAAGCCATGTCCAGCTCTTTGTGACTTCTTGGACGATAGCCTGCCAGGCTCCTCTGGCCTCCACTGTTTCCTGGGGTTTGCTCAGTTTCATATCCATTGAGTCGGTGATGCTATCTAACCGTCTCATCCTCTGTCATCCCCTTCTCCTCCTGCCCTCAATCTTTCCCAGCATTGGGGGCTTTTCCAGTGAGTCGACTGTTTACCTCAGGTGGCCAAAGCATTGGAGCGTCAGTCCTTCCAATAAAGATTCAGGGTTGATTTCCTTTAGGATTGACTAGTTTGATCTCCTTGCAGTCCAAGGGACTGTCAAGAGTCTTCTCCAGGACCACAATTTAAAAGCATCGATTCTTCAGCACACAGCCTTCTTTACGGTCCAACTCTCACATCTGTACATGACTAATGGAAAAACCATACCTTTGACTATATGCACCTTGTTTGGCAAAGTGATGTCTGCTTTTTAATATGTCTAGTTTTGTCATAGCTATATAAATCTACATCTATAGCTACTGGCATGTTAAACATATTCACAACATAATTTTATCTGAAAACACATGTTGTAGGAAATCTGTGTAGTGAGATCTTTTTTTTTTTTTTTTTTTTTGCATGTACATACTTGTATATGCATAGAAAAAAGCCTGGAGAGATATACCACAAACTATTAATAGTGGTTACCTGTGGAGAGTGAAAATGTGGAAGGTAAATAAGTTGTTGCTTTCTACAAACTTTTATAGTGTTTGAGTTTTTTTGTTTTGTTTTGTTTTGTTTTTTACCAAAGGCATGAATTTGTTTTGAAATTAAAAGGGCAGGAACATGCTCATCCCTGTCATCTCCAATCACACTGAGGACCACCTGATGCAGAAGAGAAAGAAAAAGCCTCGTCATGCCTATGAATAGCAAACAGGTGAGACACCACTAATAAGAGCAACCGTCAGTTCAGTCACTCAGTCGTGTCCGACTCTTTGTGACCCCATGACTTGCAACACACAAGTCCTCCCTGTCCATCACCAACTCCCAGAGTTTACTCAAACGCATGTCCATCAAGTCGGTGATGCCATCCAGCCATCTCATCCTCTGTCATCCCCTTCTCCTCCTGCCCCCAATCCCTCCCAGCATCACAGTCTTTTCCAATGAGTCAACTTTTCGCATGAGGCCAAAGTATCAGAATTGCAGCTTTAGCATCTGTCCTTCCAGTGAACACCCAGGACTGATCTCCTTTAGAATGGACTGGTTGGATCTCCTCACAGTCCAAGGGACTCTCAAGAGTCTTCTCCAACACCTAGGTTGGTCATAACTTTCCTTCCAAGGAGTAAGCAACAGGGAAATACACAAATGCACCTGCAAAAAAAAAATCAAAAGACCAGGAATTTCCCTGGTGGTCCAGTGATTAAGACTCTGCACTTCCAGTATAGGCAGCACGGATTCAGTCCCTGGTATAGGAAGTAAGATCCCGCATGCCCCAGGGAAAAAGTGGAAAAAAAAAAAATAGAGGCCAAAAATATTTAGATAAATTTTTTAAATTGGAAAATACGTCACTTTAATGTATGTAACACTGGCAATAATGAGGAATATTTACATGAGTAATGAGTCTCATCGGTTATATGATAGCATTAAAAAAAAAAAAAAGCCTTCCAGTTCATTCTTCCCTTTACCCTCTTATTTATGGGGCATCTGCAGAAAAGAGTTAACATAGCAGGCCTGAGACTGCTAGCTTTAGAAAGGCCTGCTTAAAAGACTGGCTGGTGTCTAGGCATTTGAATAGTAAACTGTTCCCTACACTGATATATGGGGTCACAATGGCTCAGTGGTAAAGAATCCACCTGCCAAAGCAGGACATGTGGGTTTGATCCTCGCGTCAAGAAGATCCTCTAGAGTAGGAAATGGCAACCCACTCCAGTATTCTTGCTTGGGAAATCCCATGGACAAAGCAGCCTGGTGGGCTACAGTCCATGAGTTTGCAAAACAGTCAGACAACTTAGCGATTAAACAACACTGATATAAAACTTTCCCTATATGATGAGAGTGGCTTACTGAGTCTAAAATGTTTGTGCAGACAACATGGTTTATGTTAAGCACCTGATTTCCTTCTAGGAGTTGGGACTTTTGGTATGTGTTAGGCAGAGAATGACCACATGATCAGCAGGACTGAATTTCTGATGAGTGTCCCTGATAGATAGCATTTCACACATACTGTCAGATCTCACTGTTGGTGGAATGGTGTCCTGTGTGACTCAACTGAGAGAAGGCTCTTGGAAGCTGATCTTGGGTTTCCTCCAGACTTTGTCCATGTGCCTTTTCCCTTGCTGATTTTGCTTTGTGTCCTTCTGCTGTAATAAATCAGAGCTGCAAATAAGATTCTATTCTGAGTCGTATGAGTGAGTGAGTGAAAGTCTCTCAGTCATGTCTGACTCTTTGCAGCCCCATGGACTATAGCCCAACAAGCTTCTCTGTCCACAGTTTTCCAGGCAAGAATATTGGAGAGGGTAGCCATTCCCTTCTCCAAGGAATCTGCCCAACCCAGGGATTGAATGTAGGTCTCTTGCACTGCAGGCAGATTGTTTACCATCTGAGCCATCAGCAAAATTGAATTGTGTGAGTACTTCTAGTAAATGACCAAACCAGGGGGTAAACACGGAGATCTTCCACTCTTGGAGAGTTTAACATAAATATAAATTACAGTGCCTGCCCTCATAAATTTGTATTCTAGTTCAGCTAGATCAGACATTTAAATGTCAATATAAGATAACTGATTACAGATGAATGCTAGCTATCTGAATACTTCAGATTAATTCTGAAGGAGTTCACATGAAGTTGAGATAAATGCAAGCAGGTATCATTGGAGCAAGTTGGACCAAAGAATAATTATTTCGGCAAAGCAGGGAGGAATGGGGCCAAAGGGACATAATTCCAATTAACATAATTTCACTTAATATAATTTCACTGATGAAGAAATTAAATGGAGAAACTCAGGTATCTTTGCAAAAACACGTTGTAAAAATATGTGTTGGAGAAGACTCTTGAGAGACCCTTAGGACTGCAAGGAGATCAAACAAGTTAATCCTAAAAGAAATCAATCCTGAATATTCTTTGGAAGGACTGATGCTACAGGCGAAGCTCCAAAACTTTGGCCACCTGATGCAAAGAGCTGACTCATTGGAAAAGATCCTGATGCCTGGAAAGATTGAAGGCAGGAGGAGAAGGGGATGACAGAGGACGAGACAGTTGGATGGCATTACCAACTCAATGCACATGAGTTTGAGCAAGCTCTGGGAGATGGTGAAGGACAGGGAAGCCTGGTGTGCTACAGTCCATGGGGTGGCAAAGAGTGGGACACAGCTAAGTGACTGAACAACAACAAATACTAGAATATAGGAATTGAGGACTTCCCCTGGTGGTCCAGCAGTTAAACAGTCTGCCTGCCAATGCAGGGAACATGGGTTCAGTCCCTGTTCTGGGAAGATTCCACATGCCTTGGGCAGCTAACCTCTGTGCCACAACTAGTGAAACCCTCGCACCACAGCTAGAGAGTAGCCCCTGCTTGCTGTGACTAGAGAAAGGCTGTGCACAGCACCAAAGACCCATTGCAGCCAAAAATAAACAAGCAAATACGTTTACAAACAGTATAGGAATCAAGCTTATCTGATAAGAAGGATCTCAAGGTTATTGAACAGTTTCTGAAACTACAATGGAAACCACTCTAGGAAACAGACGACTTCTTTTATGTGTCCCGACATTCATCCAGTGCTAACAATTCCCATTACTCTCCTTTTAATGTATGTCAGAGTAAATGCCTTGCCCACCATAAATATAGAAATGTAACATATTTACATACCCAAGTATTTTCTTTAGAGTGATGACTGAATATACCTTCCGGTAATTTAGACTGCCATTCTACCACATTCATTTAATATCCTGTGTTAACTGACTCTGCTCTGCCTCCATAGCCTCACAGCTTTAAAAACTGAGCTGAGCAAATTAGGTAACAACTTATACTGTTACACCTACTACTATTTCAAAACCATGAGCTCATCCACACTTTCCATAGTAACAAATCCTCTGCAAACTAGATAATCTCAAACTGGTGCTTCAGTTTTGTTTTGGTTTGTTTGTTTTCAAATTTTGAGCCAACATCTCCTGAGCAATAAATTTCACATAAAAATTCAGAATTCTCGTTTCTCTTTAAATGTTTTAAAACTTTGGCAACAAAGGCACACATTTCTGAAAGGCAAAGAGCTGGAGCCTAGTAACAGCTGTCACATTTAATAAGAGAATCCTACTCTTTAATTTCTCAAAATATTTTTTAAGAATTTATTTACTTTTCAAAATCTTTGTTATTCACATCATATATACATTTTTGAATTTCACATCCACACATAGAATTTATATATATATATATGTCTGACCACTGTTGCTACTTGCTATTTAAGTTTTTTAACCATGTACTGGACTGTACACTTGCTCTTATTCCCTACTGTGTCCTGGCACCTTACTCATCACCTGGCAGGTTGTCTGTGCTTAATATGTTTGTTGAACAAATGAATGAATAAATATATGTCACAATGTGGGGAAATGATTAATTGTCCACAACTGTGTTTTGGCAACCCACTCCAGTACTCTTGCCTGGAGAATCCCATGGATGGAGCAGCCTGGTAGGCTACTCTTTGTGACCTCCACCGGGTCACAAAGAGTCAGACATGATTGAGTGATTTTACTTTCTTTCTTTCATGTTTTTGCTTATAAACATAGCTATAGGATAAAAATTCCCTAATTGTTACTCTACTCTTGCCATTTCTAATCTCCAACCATGTTTAATGTTTCTCTCTTACATTTTCTGCCTTTTTCAAAATCAGTTATCTCTTCTCTTGGTTCTAGGTGCACCACTTCATTTTACTTTTTATTATTATTATTAATTGAAAAGAAATCCTTAATAAGTGTCATAGGTCCCTACTTTAAATAATTCAGCATCCTTCAAACTGAAGGTTGGGGAATTTCTTAGAAGAGGAGGAGATTTACTATATATATAAAACAACTATTAAGTGGCAATCTCTTTCTAAATAAATTAATGGGTTAAAGTGATAAAGTGACCAATGTCCTGGATTAGTTAGCACAGTACTCAGGTCCTCCTTTTTGTCCTGGTGAAACTGGCCCAGATTCCCTTCAAGATTAAGTGTCCTGCAAGTTCTTGCCATCTGAAAATGGGGAAGTTGTCACGCTATAGAGTAAATGGCTGAGAAGGTTAGTATCTTCAGTGCAGGGAGATTATAAAGCCAGGGTAATAGCTAGGTAGCTTCCCAGGTGGTCAATGGTGAAGAATCCACCTGCCAATGCAGGAGACCTGGGTTCAGTCCCCGAGTCAGGAAGATCCCCTGGAGAAGCAAATGACAATCCATTCCATTATTCTTACCTGGAAAATCCCATGGACAGAGGAGCCTGGTGGACTACAGCCCACGGGGTCACAAAGAGTCAGACATGATTTAGCAAATAAACAGTGTCAACAATATCCAGGCATTATTTTTCTTGAGACAGGTTTTAAAAGATGTTAATTGAGAAAATGGATTTGACTGGGATATAATTCCAAGAGGCAGAGGATGTGGACTGAGATTATTGAAAATTAAGATCCCAGTAGAGTATAAATTCCGGAATGGCATTGTACATGTAAGAGACAGAAACAAATAAAATGTACTGAGCCTTCTTACATAGCAGGTATTATGCAGAAGGTTTTAGATGTATTCTTTTATTTTGTAATTTAATTCTTATTCTACCCATTTTACAGATGAGTTAAAGGACTTGATCCATATCACACAACCAATAAGTGACAGAACCAAAACACCAACCTGTCTTTCTCTCAAGCCGATACTTTTACCAAACAAAAAAAGAAAGTGGGGGGCGGGGAGGTATAGAAAAGCAGTCAATGTTAAGAACAATTGGATAGCAGAGATCTAGCAAGTGGGAGTCAAGGGGCCAAAAACCCAATACCTGGAGGCTCAGGAATGAAAGATCATTCTCGATTCAGGGGTTAGTGATATATATATTTCAAGATTAATAAAATATAAACAGTCTATATACAAGTGTTTTTCTTTGGAGGCCTAGATTTTAAACTTAAAACCCTAAAGTAGCATGTGTCATTAATTAATACATGATGTTGGGCAACTAACAGGCTGTTCAGTTCAGTTCAGTCGCTCAGTCGTGTCCGACTCTTTGCGACCCCATGAATTGCAGCATGCCAGGCCTCCCTGTCCATCAGCAACTCCCGGAGTTCACTCAGATTCACGTCCATCGAGTCCGTGATGCCATCCAGCCATCTCGTCCTCTGTCATCCCCTTCTCCTCCTGCCCCCAATCCCTCCCAGCATCACAGTCTTTTCCAATGAATCAACTCTTCACATGAGGTGGCCAAAGTACTGGAGTTTCAGCTTTTGCATCATTCCTTCCAAAGAAATCCCAGGGTTGATCTCCTTCAGAATGGACTGGTTGGATCTCCTTGCAGTCCAAGGGACTCTCAAGAGTCTTCTCCAACATCACAGTTCAAAAGCATCAATTCTTCGGCGCTCAGCCTTCTTCACAGTCCAACTCTCACATCCATACATGACCACTGGGAAAACCATAGCCTTGACTAGACGGACCTTAGTCAGCAAACTAATGTCTCTGCTTTTGAATATGCTGTCTAGGTTGGTCATAACTTTTCTTCCAAGGAGTAAGCGTCTTTTAATTTCATGGCTGCAGTCACCATCTGCAGTGATTTTGGAGCCCCCAAAAATAAAGTCTGACACTGTTTCTACTGTTTCCCCGTCTATTTCCCATGAAGTGATGGGACCAGATGCCATGATCTTCATTTTCTGAATGTTGAGCTTTAAGCCAATTTTTTCACTTTCCTCTTTCACTTTCATCAAGAGGCTTTTGAGTTCCTCTTCACTTTCTGCCATAAGGGTGGTATCATCTGCATATCTGAGGTTATTGATATTTCTCCCGGCAATCTTGATTCCAGCTTGTGTTTCTTCCAGTCCAGCGTTTCTCATGATGTACTCTGCATAGAAGTTAAATAAGCAGGGTGACAATATACAGCCTTGATGTACTCCTTTTCCCATTTGGAACCAGTCTGTTGTTCCATGTCCAGTTCTAACTGTTGCTTCCTGACCTGCATACAGATTTCTCAAGAGGCAGGTCAGGTGGTCTGGTATTCCCATCTCTCTCAGAATTGTCCACAGTTTATTGTGATCCACACAGTCAAAGGCTTTGGCATAGTCAATAAAGCAGAAATAGATGTTCTTTCTGGAACTCTCTTGCTTTTTCCATGATCCAGCAGATGTTGGCAATTTGATCTCTGGTTCCTCTGCCTTTTCTAGAACCAGCTTGAACATCAGGAAGTTCACAGTTCACATATTGTTGAAGCCTGGCTTGGAGAATTTTGAGCATTATTTTACTAGCGTGTGAGATGAGTGCAACTGTGCGGTAGTTTGAGCATTCTTTGGCATTGCCTTTCTTTGGGATTGCAATGAAAACTGACCTTTTCCAATCCTGTGGCCACTGCTGAGTTTTCCAAATGTGCTGGCATATTGAGTGCAGCACTTTGACAGCATCATCTTTCAGGATTTGAAATAGCTCAACTGGAATTCCATCACCTCCATTTGTTTGTAGTGATGCTTTCTAAGGCCCACTTTACTTCACATTCCAGGATGTCTGGCTCTAGGTGAGTGATCACACCATCGTGATTATCCGGGTCATGAAGATCTTTTTTGTACAGTTCTTCTGTGTATTCTTGCCACCTCTTCTTAATATCTTCTGCTTCTCTTAGCTCCATACCATTTCTGTCCTTTCTTGAGCCCGTCTTTGCATGAAATGTTCCCTTGGTATCTCTAATTTTCTTGAGGAGATCTCTAGTCTTCCCCATTCTGTTGTTTTCCTCTATTTCTTTGCATTGATCGCTGAAGAAAGCTTTCTTATCTCTTCTTGCTATTCTTTGGAACTCTGCATTCAGATGCTTATATCTTTCCTTTCCTCCTTTGCTTTTCGCTTCTCTTCTTTTCACAGCTATTTGTAAGGCCTCCCCAGACAACCATTTTGCTTTTTTTGCATTTCTTTTCCATGGGGATGGTCTTGATCCCTGTCTCCTGTACAATGTCACGCTGTTAGGAGCCTCAAATTCCTTATTTTGAAAAATGGAGGCAATAAGGCTTAAAATAGTGGTGATTGACTACAACAGTCAAGTTAACCTGCTTAGCCTAGAATATGGGTTCAATACATGTTAGCTAGTAGTATTAGTCATCATCATTATTACTGTTGCTGTTGTCTCCTTAAACAAGTATGTTACTGTACCTCATAATTGAAACTAGAAATGTTTTGATGATTCAGGAAAATGGCTGGGAAAGGCTTTCTTAGATTCTAATCTGAAATCGAGGTAAAAGGAAATTCTACCTACAATCACTGTGGTAGATTACTTGCAAAGATGGCCACAATAATTCCTTTCATCCATACATGTACACTTCTTTGCAATGTGACTTTGCTACTACTCCATTGAGATATGGAATTTATTTTCCCATCTTTTCCACTGAGGTTGGCCATATGACTTGCTTTGATAATAGAATGCAGCAGAAATTACATTATGCAACTTTGAAGTTTAGGCTTAAAGAGGATTTACATCTTCCTTTCATGCTCTGTTGGAAGCCAGACGTTATATAAAGAAGTATGGTGGGACTTCCCAGGTGGTGTAGTGAATAAGAATCTGCCTGCTAATGCAGGGGACATGGGTTCAGTCCCTGGTCTGGGAAGATTCTGCATGTAGTGGAAGCCCACAGAACTACTGACCCCAGACTCTAGGGCCTGTGAACCACAACTACTAAGCCTGTGTGCCTAGAGCCTGTTGTTGGCAACAAAAGAAGCCACTACAATGAGGCACATTTTGAAATGAAAAGTAGCCCCCTCTCACTGCAACTAGAGAAAGACCATGCAAAGCAAGGAAAATCCAGTGTAGCCAAAAATAAAATAAATAAAAAGTTACAAAGAAAAAAAAAAGATATGGAATATTCTGCTGGAGATACATGCCCCAGCCAATAGCCACCAGCAGCCTCTGGACATGTGAATGAAGATAGCTACCCCATTCAGCCCCAGTCAAGCCTGTAGTAGATTACTGCATTCATATAAATGAACCCAGGCAAGGCCAGCAGAAGAACCACCCTGCCACAAGCAGTCCAAGTTGCTGACTTACAGAACTGTGAGTAAATAAATGGTTATATTAAGTCAGTAAGTTTGGGAGTAGTTAATTACATAGCAACAGAAAGTGAAAGTTGCTCAGTCATGTCCGACTCTTTGAGACCCCAAAGACTATACAGTCCATGGAATTCTCCAGGCAAGAATACTGGAGTGAGTAATCGTTTCCTTCTCCAGGGGATCCTCCCAATCCAGGGATCGGTGGATTCTTTACCAGCTGAGCTACTAGAGAAGCCCATAGCAACAGATATCTACAACAATTACCGTATTTGAATTGTTTTTCAAAATATTAATATTTATTAAACGAGTACCATAAGCAAGGCATCAGGCTAGGTGCAAAAAGTGAACCAAAATGTGTAAAGTTTGGCCACTGCCTTGAAAAGAATTTATAAACTATATCAGGAGGTAATAAAGTATTTAAATAACGCAGACTATATATTAGAAGAACCACAGAGTAATATAACCATAATTTTTTTATATCCTCCGCCTCTGTTAGGTCCATACCATTTCTGTCCTTTATTGTGCAAGAATTTTAAAAATGTAATTTCTGCTGGAAGTGGTAAGGGGAGGATTTATCAAGAAGATAATATTAGAGCCTTGAAGGATTTTGATGGTGGAAGTAGGAGGAAAATCAATTCTAAGAGAAAGAAAAATGACCTGAGGACAACTGTGGTCCTGAAAAGGAGCAGAGTGCTCAGAAACTTGTCAGTATTTTATTTTACTTGGATTATAATATATGTATAGATGTGGGAGAACTCATTTAACAAACATCCAGCTGCAACTTCATTGCAGGCACTGGCTACTACTCTGTTATGTGATAGGTGTGGAAGTTGAACTACAGACGTGGAGGCTAGCCGAGTCACTAGTAAAAGCAGCTGGTGGAACAGGGATTTGAATGCAAGTAGTCTGACTCCAGAACCACTCTACTATTGTGCTGTGTCTTGGCTAAGTTAAGAAATTAGTTAGGGGGAAGAAACAAAACTGGCACCAAACTAAATACCCTTCAACAGTTGCAGTGAAAACAAATACACTATAGCTATGCAAACCAACAAGCAGGGGTCTCAGATACTTATTTATTTATATTTTTGGCTGTGCTGGGTCTTTATTAGTGTTTATGGGCATTCTCTAGTTGCGGCAAGAGGGAACAAGTCTTCCTGTGGTGCACATTCTTCTCCTTGTGGTGGCTTCTCTTGTTGCAAGCACAGGCTCTAGGCACGCAGGCGTTAGTAATTGCGGTCCAAGGGCTATAGAACGCAGACTCAGTAGATATGGGGTTTTCCAGGACCCGGAATTGAACCTGTGCCCCCTGCGTTGGCAGGCGAATTCTCAGCCACTGTACCACCAGGGAAGTCCTCAAACACTTAATATTGAACAGAAAAATCAAATTAAGAAGAATATGTGCAATATGATTATATTTGTATAAGGTAAAAACCAGGCAACTACATAATATGTTTATACATGTTAATGTACACGTGAAACTAAAATGAAAAGGAGAAAAATGATGAGTACAAAATTCAGGATACCCCCTTGCCAATCACACACTGCACGTTCCTGGGGAACCTGGTGCCAAACCATTCATAGACAACCTGCCTCTGGGTCGGAGTTTCGTACGTAGCAGAATAGCTCCCTCGCTTCAGTCTATTGAAAGTCAGCCTTTGACATAAGTGTTTGTAAAAAAGGAAGAGATCTTTTTCTCTTTTCACTTTTTTTTAAGAAGAAAAGAATTCTTTTCTAAGAAACATTTTTTTTAACAAAATTTTTAAAAAAGAAAGAAAATAAACAAAATTCAGATAAATTCTCTGGCATTCCAGTGGTTAAGACTCCATGCTTCCACTGCAAGGGACACAGGTTTGATTCCTGACCAAGGAACTAAGATCCCGAAGGTCATATGGAATGAAAAAAACCACAAAACCCAAAATTCAGAATAGTGTCTTCCTCTGGAGGGAAGAAAAGAGATTGAGATTAGGGAGGGGAATCACAGAGTGCTTCAAAGAACAGGTTACATTAGTTTTTCTTAAAATAAAAGCTGTTTATTTTTTCTTTAAATAATACATATGTTATACAGTCATTTCTCTGTTCCCCAATACCAAAAGCCAGGGATGCTCAAGTCTATTACATAAAATGACACAGTATTTGTATATTAATATAATATACTCACATTCTTGTGTTGTTGAAAGAGGGTGTTTGCTATGACCAGTGCGTTCTCTTGGCAAAACTCTGTTAGACTTTGTCTTGCTTCGTGTTGTACTCCAAGGCCAAACTTGCCTGTTACTCCAGGTATCTTTTGACTTCCTACTCTTGCATGCCAGCCCCATATGATGAAAAGGACATTTTTTTTTTCTTGGTGTTAGTGCTAGAAGGTCTTGTAGGTCTTCACAGAACCATTCAACTTTAGCTTCTTCAGCATTAGTGGTTGGGGGCATAGACTTGGATTACTGTGATATTTAATGGTTTGTCTTGGAAATGAACCAAGATCATTCTGTCATTTTTCAGATTGCAACCAAGTATTGCATTTTGGACTTTTTTGTTGACTACGATCACTACTCCATTTCTTCTAAGGGATTCTTGCCCACAATAGTAGATATAATGGTCATTTGAATTAAATTCGCCCAATCCTGTCCATTTTGGTTCACTGATTCCTAAAATGTCAGTGTTCACTCTTGCCATCTCCTGTTTGACCACTTCCAATTTACCTTGATTCATGGACCTAACATTCCAGGTTCCTATGCAGAGAATTGATGCTTTTGAACTGTGGCGCTGGAGAAGACTCTTGAAAGTCCCTTGGATAGCACGGAGATCAAACCAGTCAATCCTAAAGGAAATCAACCCTGAATATTCACTGCAATGACTGATGTTGAAGGTGAAGCTCCAATACTTTGGCCACTTGATGTGAAGAGTTGACTCATTGGAAAAGACCCTGATGCTGGGAAAGACTGAAGGAAGGAGGAGAAGGGGAGGACAGAGGATGAGATGGTTGGATGGCATCACCAATTCAATGGACATGAGTTTGAGCAAACTCCAGGAGATGGTGGAGGACAGGGAAGCCTGGCGATCTGCAGTCCATGGGGTTGCAAAGAGTCAGACATGACTGAACAACAGAACAACAACTCACATTCTACCGTATACTTGAAATAATCTCTAGGTCACTTACAACACCTAATACAATGTAATTACTATGCAAATAGTGGCAGGCCATGTGGCAAATTCAAATTTTGCTTTCTGGAACTTTCTGGGTTTTCAAATATTTTCCTCTTGCTATTGGTTGAATTTGGATGCAGAACAATGGATATATCATATATTACATGATAAATGTATAGATCAATTTTCACACAACAGAATCATACCACGGGTTCAAAAGAGAGACTTCAGGAATAAATTAATCAGATGTGAAAGAGAGGGCATTTCAGAATGAGGAACTGCCAGAGGCACAGAGGCAGGAAAAGGGGTGGAGAGTAGTAAGAGGGAAACAGCGAGTAGGTCATTTTTGTAATAGCCTATATTTGTAAGAGTGTAGCAGTGCACAACCCCACTCCAGTACTCCTGCCTGGAAAATCCCGTGGACAGAGGAGCCTGGTGGGTTGCCGTCTATGGGGTCGCTGAGGGTCCTACACGACTGAGCAACTTCACTTTCACTTTTCACTTTCACGCATTGGAGAAGGCAATGGCAACCCACTCCAGCGTTCTTGCCTGGAGAATCCCAGGGACAGGGGAGCCTGGTGGGCTGCTGTCTATGGGGTCACACAGAATCGGACACGACTGAAGCGACTTAGCAGCAGCAGCAGCAGCAGTGGTGCACAAAAGTTAGGTAAAGATGTGGCCAGAATGTGGAGTTTCTTGGAAGCATTTGTAAACCTTACACTGTAAAAGATGAAGTCTTTATATCAATTAGGATTCCTTAAGAAACAACTGGGGCTAACCCAAGTAAAAAGAGAAAGAGAAGAGACCAAAATATATATATATATGTATATATTATATATATATATATATATAATATATATATATAGGGTGATAGATGGAGAGACTAAAAAAGAGACAGGGAAAGGAGAGAGGGAGTGTGAGAAAGAGAAGAGAAAAACAGAGAAACAGATTCAATAGTTTTGAGATAGGTTATCAAGTAAGTGACCAGCCCAGGAACCTGGTAGTTCTGAGCATCTCAATTATATGAACTGATAGAGCAGCTCTTTAGAGCACTCAGTTCTTAACTTACCTCCTATCTCAGTGTGTCTTCATGCAAGATTCCAGTTTCTAGGACAGTATGGGTAACCTGGGGCTTCCCTAGTGTTTTCCCTCTGTGACCTGGGAGGCGAGGTTCTGCACTTGCAGCTCAGGATAATACTGGCAGCAGAGGTAGTTCTCCAAAGGAAAGGACGTCGAGCAGATTTTGAAAAGCAAAAAAAAAAAAAAAAAGTCCAGTCTGGATTCCTGAGGAAGTATGGAATGACTACCATGCAAAAGCTAAAAATTCCCTTATTGAAATTAATTCTTCAGATTAGACATCTAGTTAAATTCAGTTCAGTAGCTCAGTCGTGTCTGATTCTTTGTGACCCCATGGACTGCAGCACGCCGGGCCTCCCTGTCCATCACCAACTCCCAGAGCTCACTCAGACTCATGCCCATTGAGTCTGTGATGCCATCCAACCACCTCATCCTCTGTCGTTCCCTTCTCCTCCCGCCTTCCATCTTTCCCAGCACCAGGGTCTTTTCAAATGAGTCAGTTTTTGCATCAGGTGGCCAAAGTATTGGAGTTTCAGCTTCAGTATCAGTCATTCCAATTAACATGCAGGACTGATTTCCTTTAGGATGAACTGGTTGGATCTCCTTGCTGTCCAAAGGACTCTCAAGAGTCTTCAGTACCACAGTTCAAAAGCATCAATTCTTCAGCGTTCAGCTTTCTTTATAGTCCAACTCTCATATCCATACATGATTACTGGAAAAACCATAGCTTTGACTAGAGGGACCTTTGTTGGCAAAGTAATGTCTCTCTTTTTAATATGCTGTCTGAAAGTGAAAGTGAAATCGCTCAGTTGTGTCCGACTCTTTGCGACCCCATGTATTGTAGCCTACTAGGCTCCTCCGTCCATGGGATTTTCCAGGCAAGAGTACGGGAATGGGTTGCCATTTCCGTCTCCAGGGGATCTTCCCGATCCAGGGGTCGAACCTGGGTCTCCCGCATTGTAGGCAGAGGTTTTTACCGTCTGAGCCACCAGGGAAGCCCAATATGCTATGTTGGTCAATAAATACTTACCAATTTAATTAAACCTCTCGAATCGATTATTTCATCCCAATGAACTAACATTTTCGTTTTCAGTGACCTGATGTTTTTGAGCGTCCTACAACCTCTGTCTTCTTAGATAATTACTAGATTGGACCCATTACTTTTGCGGTGAAACTGAGATCAACCATTCTTTGTGGAACACCGGCAGAAAATGCTGGAAGAAATATCAGAAAACAATGACACCGCAAGTCCTGCAAACTAGCCGAGGGACCCCAAGCTGCAGCGGTCCCTTTCTTGAGTTGACGGTCTAGGTGTCCTGATACCGAGCTACCAGGGTCAGCGAAATCGACTGAGCTACGGATCCCTAAGGGCTAAGTAGGCCGAACTGCATACTGGAAAATGTAGTTCCGCGAGGGAAGGGACGGAATGGTGAGCGGCGCACACGCGCACAAGGAGCTCAGGGCAACAAAGACGGCGACGTGCGCGCACGCGCCGAAGAAAGAGTCGGGAGGGCTGCGCTTGCGCTCCCGGCCGCCGCTCTGAGCTACCGAGCGGCCAAGAGGACAGAGAGAGGGAGGGGCAGGAGCCACCGACCGCTGGAGGAGAAGGGGTTGTGCTCCCGGACGGGCGAGGAGAAAAGGGGCGGGGCCGGCGAGCAGCGCGCGGAGGTGCACAGCTCCGGGGACCCGGGGGCGCGCGGAGGTCTGTGGCCCTTGCCGTCCCAGTGGCCGCCGCCGTCGCTTGGCCGCCGTCGGTCTGCGGGAGGCGGGTTATGGCGGCGGCGGCAGTGGGAGCTGTGAATGAATTCTCCGGGTGGACGAGGGAAGAAGAAAGGCTCCGGCGGCCCCAGCAGCCCGGTGCCTCCCAGGCCTCCGCCCCCCTGCCTGGCCCGCTCCCGTCCCGCCCCCAAGCCGGCCCCTCCGCCCCAGTCGCCGCATAAGCGGAACCTGTACTACTTCTCCTACCCGCTGTTCGTAGGCTTCGCGCTGCTGCGCCTGGTCGCCTTCCACCTGGGGCTCCTCTTCGTGTGGCTCTGCCAGCGCTTCTCCCGCGCCCTCATGGCCGCCAAGAGGAGCTCCGGGGCCGCGCCGGCCTCGGCGTCGCCCCCGGCACCGGTGCCAGGCGGGGAGGCCGAGCGCGTCCGAGCGTTCCACAAACAGGCCTTCGAGTACATCTCCGTCGCCCTGCGCATCGATGAGGACGAGAAAGGTAAATGGGGAGCTGGAGGGGGGAGGGGGCGGCGGCGCCGGGAAGAAAGCGGTGCGGTCGCCGAGGGAGGGCAACACCTGCGTCCCTTTCCTGACGGAGCCAGCGGGCGCCCCCGAAACTCATCTGCCCTGCGAGACCGCTTCCTCGGGGCTAGACCCTCATCCTGTATGAGTCTCAGCTGAAAAAGCTCTCCCCGTTCAGGCGCGCTAGCCGCTGACTTTGTTTCGGATACTAGCCTACACCTACATTTCTGTATGACCCGAGTCCCTCTGAGACTCCTAGACGTGCTTGCTAACAGTGACAGTTGTCCTAGGGTGACCACACAGATCCTTTCGAGTGCTGTGAACAGAGAGTGGCTTGCTCTGAGCCAGGTTTCCAAAAGGTTTTGAGATCGAAGAAGCTGTTCCTTGTTACAGGCTTTTAGTGAAAGCAGAGTACTGTAGTGTCAGAAAAAGAGAACAAATGGTGACTTAATTTTGAAAGGAACAGCTGCATATAGATTACAGCTGAATCTGCACTATTTTTTAAGTTTCATGACAGTTATTTTTATCAGTATAATGACTTCTAAGTATTTTCAATAAAATTCTGTTTTAGTATAAAACTTTTGCCCATGGTTGATTTGATCTTATCTAAATGAATATTCCAAGTATTCCATTCCAAGTTTCTAAGTTGAAATATTGAGTGAATAGGGTTAGTTTATACATACTGTTTTACAGTAAAATGTGAAGATTTCTGTTTCTGGATGAAAGCAAGGGTACCACGTTCTTCAGATTTCTTTTAAACTAACATTTTTTTTTTTTTTTTTAGTCTTTTTATATGCCAGGCACTATTTTCTTGGCTTTGTATGTGTAATCTGTTTAATCCTCACAATTACCCCCTGAGGTGAAGTTACTGTTGGGCTTCTCTGGTAGCTCAGCTGGTAAAGAATCCGCCTGCAGTGCGGGAGACCTGGGTTCGATCCCTGGGTTGGGAAGATCCCCTGGAGAAGGGAAAGGCTACCCACTCCAGTATTCTGGCCTGGAGAATTCGTATAGTCTACAGGGTCGCAGAGAGTCGGACACGACTGAACGACTTTCACTCACTCGATGAAAAATTTTTATGGAAGATGATAAATGAAATTATAACATTTTGAAAATCCCTCCTTTGATCTCTAACTCCAGTTTTCGGAGATCTTTTCCCTCTAACTACTCATTTGCATTGTTCATTAGTATAAAAAAAAGCAATCTGCAGTTCATTTGTAGTGTCTCCACTACTAGCTCCACAAACTGTTCTAGATTTTCAGTTTGGTTGAAATCTATTTCCTTTGTGGGGCCTTGGATTGGGAAGTAGGATATAAGGAAGGAGGCAGGTATTCATGGGCTTGGAGTGAAAGGACAGAGAGGAGGCTTCAAAAAGTTGAAGAAAGGAGGCACATTTAAGAAAAGAATACTGTGTGGTTTTGGAGGGAAATTTTTTATTGATTACTTTATTTACCACCTTTAAGGAAGATCCAAGATCACCTGAGGAGGATGAAGAAGCATATACTATTATCCCTTTCTAGAGAAGCACTGTTTTATTGTACTATTTTATTATAATAGAGTCCTCTGAAGTTTACTAATCTAGGTCAAAAGTTGAATAGAGGGATATATTTGAGGGTAGATCATTTGTTGTATTTGAAAAGAGAATGCCAGTACACACAAGGAAATTTTGTTAACACTGGGTGATGGGAGTTGGGAGATAGCAAGAGAGATCAACGAAAACTTAGGCTTTAAAAAAAGGTCCTAGATTCTTAAAGAGAAATCAGTTCCATGTGAGTGGTAAGTGATGGAAGTGGAATTCAGACCTTGGATTTCATGCTGGTGATTTATCTTTGGGTATCACATATATGCCTCTATTATATTTAAGTTCTCTTAAAATATTTAAGTATAAATATTGTCAGCAATCTGTGTATCACGTTTCACTCTTTTTCAGCAGATAATGTTTCTATTCAACAGTTTTGCTTTATTTATACTTTAGTTTCTAAAGTGGATGTCAGAATAGGCAATGATATCTCTTTAGTTTGAGTTCTACAACTGCTGCATTATATTCCAAAGGAAATTGGTTCAAACTGAAGCAAATTAGTTATATTCATTTTCCTTTAAAAGTGAAGTAAAACTGAGTTTACATTGTTGTGGTTCTCTTTTATCTCAGATTCTCCCTTGAGTATATTGAAAGTTTTTCTATTTTAACCTTAATTCAGTAGATGCAGGAGTTCATGTTTGAGGTCTGTTTGCCTCTCCAGCATCCTTGACAATACAGAACTTAATTCCAGGAGAATTTCATTCTCTCTTTCCTCCTGCATCAAAATACATATGAACAAATAGAAATGAATTGAATAGATAGTCTTCACAAGTTCCCTAACTCTGTGGTTAGCCCCTGAATCATTAAGGAGCTAGTAATGACCTGCATTCCCTTTCTCTTGAAAATTTGACTTAGTTTATAAATATACTGAAAGCCACTTTATTCCAGCAGGTGAAGTGGGCTATTTCAGACTGTCATGATGTTAGGTAATTGACACATTTGGTGCCTTCAAATAATAAAGGCCAAATTAAATCTTATTTTAACAAAGTAATATGTAAATGTTGTTTATGTGGTGACTATTTTGAATTTTATTTTTTTATGGCATATTTAACTGTGATGCTGAACTTTCATAAAGGCCTAGATTATCTAAAACCATGCTATTTTTGAATAGAAAAGAATAGCACAGCAAATTCTATTCACCTAATAAAAGATTATGTGAAGTTTGTTCATTAGAGCATTTATTGAATACCAGTTAATTTGCTCAGCTCTGCATTCTAGATGTTAACTTGAGAGAAAATGACTTCCTCTCCAGTGAGATGTGTTAAGATGTTTCTTATGTGATTAATAAACGTGTGTATTCTTAAAAAAAAGTGTGTGTTCTTTCTTATATATTCTTCATTTTTTCCCAAGGAGTTAAATGATTTGTGGATGTTTTATTTATTGTTGAACATCTTTGGAAAACTGATAACCTATGATATCAGCTGTATATCTGCAGAAATTGGAATTTAAAGACTGAACGCACAGTAGCAGAATTAGGAACAGAGTTTAGGTGAACAGATTCATAATTTCATACTTTTATTTTATACTAAGCAGATTCTCTATTGTGTAATTCCAAGGGCCCCTTGGAATACTTGGGGGAGAAAAGGAGGTTATAATAGTGGTTCTTCGGATTAACCAGAACATGAACTAACATGCTTTGCATGGCTCCTACAGGTAGACAGGTAGACAAGCCTGGAATCTCCTGAGTAATACAGTGGTACAGATTCTCTAGGTGTGGTTCAGTTACCTCAGATACGTAGGACTTGACAGATAACAAGGGCCCAGGGTGGTGTATGAGAGAGAGTCAGTTTCTCAAGATAAGATAGGGCTGCATGCAGCATCTGTCATCAAGGATAGGAATTATCTAAATAAAATCCTTTTCTGTTTAAAATTTCTAGTCAGTTTATATTTAAAAGAGGTTTATTTTTTTAATTTCTGTATAATTTTATAATTTCATGTAACCCAGCACACACAGAATACTTGCTTATCCACGTCTATTTTCAGAAGGTGAAGCTAGAGAGTAGAAATCAGAAGTATCAGATCTGGAGATCTGGTATATTTTCTTTTACTCCTAAAAACTGTGAGACATCAGTTTGAAAGGATTGATTTCAGGCAATTTTTTTGCGCCTCATTTCTGCTTTAAATGATTAGAACAAGGAAAGAATTATTCTGATGGATTGACATTCTGATAATATACTTTTCCCAGAGAATAACATTAATTTTTATTAAATATATAATAAACATTTCATATTTCTCTGCAAGAATATGGAGTGACATTTGCACTAAAGCCCAAAAGGCAGCCATTCTTAGGAACTTCCTCCCTTGTTCTGTTTTTAGGGTTTTTGTTTTTTTATATATAGTTTATATCCTTCCTAATGTGAAATACAGTTAACCCTGTAAAACTCACCTGGTAACTAGATTCCTAAGATTATTGTTACTCATCCTGATGACAATTGTCAGTAAACAAGTATTAAATTATCAAAGAAGGATCTTTCCTAACCCTTCCTGCCGTTTTTCTGCTAGCTTATTCTCTGTGCTCTACCCAATAATAGTTGGATTTTTCACTCTGGCAAAGTATAGATTCTCTGTTTTTCTACTAATTTTCCTCTCTCTTGACCCATATAATAGTAGTGAAGGTATTAATAAGCTGACCTAGCTTTTTTTTTGCTCTTGCTTTGTGACTTAACAACTGCTCTCGCTCGATACCCTGTACAATAAAACATCTTTGAGCACACTCAAACTCAGCAGTTTGTTCTGGTAAATAAGGAGAGAAAAATGTCAAAATCGAGGTTTTCTTGGGAGTAATAAATGTTTTACAGCTATATGGGTATAGCATAGACAGATTATGCTTATTCACATCTTTCTGCTCTTTTGCAGATATTTTATGCTGAAGTGGAGATACTTTGTGCTTAACTGTTGTTGTTCTTAAGTGAATTTTGCCAGTGCCTTTCAGTGAACTATCACTAGAACACACACCAGTGGCTTAAAAAGTGGGATGTATTACTTATTGTAGCCAAGAGAACACACACCATGGGGAACCATCCCTTATCTCAGGAAAAGGCAGCTAAAAAGAATGTACAGAATTTGGGCTTGTACTCAGTGATTTTTTGAGGAGTTATGGAAGCAAGGTTTTGCTCTGGATTGGATGCTTTCAGGAATTGTGGATAATTCTGTAATTAAGTTTCTTAAATTTGATACAGAAGGGGAGACTAGAGTGAGGATGAAGCTATGGTTGGTTGAGAGGCACTCATTAGCCCAAAGAGGATGTTTGGTGTTTCATGGCTTGGGCAGTGTTCATGTTTTGTGTGTGTTTATAGACATGATTGAAGAGTAGTCTTGTTTTTATCTTCATTCCTCATGATTACAGAATGGACCTGTCTGATGTTCTATGAAATTGTTTATATTCAGTATAACACCAAGGCACAGTTGTAATGTCAAATCATTTCTTTTTTACACTAAGGTTTAGTTAATGGTACTAGCTCCTGGATGTCAGGGGCTGCTTTTCATTGTCTCAGTTTTGAGGGTCTAATTTCATCCTTTTTAAACTGCAGTGCCTCTTACCCAAATTGACATTTGAATTCTGACTGTACAGGATCCTGGGCAAGTTACTTCCTGCTACACTGAGATAATGTTTGTGAAATACTCCACTCCGTACTTGTGCATAGTAGATCCTCAGAAAATAGGAACTACTGTTATTAATTTTACAGTTCTTTTAAGGTTACAGCCTCTAGAGGTTATGCTTGAACATTGTTAAACCTTGATATCTAGTTTTTATTATCTTCCTTTTAGGAAACAGCAGTCTAAATGTGATTTGGGGAAGAAGGAGAATTATCTAAAGAGTGATATAAAAATATATTTGTTAATTGTGACTCTTAGTTCAGAAAAAACAAATGGAAGTCTCTTCTTGGCCTCACTTAGTATCCTAGCTTTTTATTACAAAAGAGATGAAATGAATTTTTTGTTCTCATGTACACATAGATGAATACTGGCCTTTTTAGGCATTTTTGGTGATGCTGGATCTTCACGCTGCGTGGGCTTTTCTCTAAGTGTGGCCTGGGGGGCTGCTCTCTAGTCGTGGTGCATGGGCTTTTCTCATCGTGGTGGCTTCTCTTGTTGCAGAGCACAGGCTCTAGGGAGCTCCAGCTTCAGTAGTTGGAGCACATGGGCTCCAGATTTGTGTCTCCCAGGCTCTAAAGCACAGGCTCAATAGTTGCGGTACAGACATTTAGTTGCCCCAAGGCATGTGGGATCTTACCGGATCAAGGATCGAACATGTGTCTCTTGCATTGACAGATGGAATTTTTTTTTTTTTTTGCACCGCTGAACCACCTGGGAAGCCCAGAATGCAAGCTCTTGATAGAGAATTTGGGAAATACTGATAATGCACAAAAGTTAAAATTATCCACCATCCATCCATAGTAAATACAAAAGATTTTTAAAGAAAATAAGTTGAAATTCTTCATGTTTCTTCATGTTCATGTTTGGGAATGCATGTACACCTGTGGTGGATTCATGTCAATCTATGCCAAAACCAATACGGAATTGTAAAGTAAAAATTAAAAATAAATAAATAAATAAATTTAATTTAAAAAAAAAATAAGTTGAAATTCTTAAGGTTAAAGAAAATGTCCAAAACTGTAATGATTTCTTTACATGGGGTTGAAAACCTTTCCAGTTAAATGGGGAAAAAAATAAATCATTTCAGAAATAAACCTTGATGTTTGAACACGAAAGCAAATACGGCCTTTTTGCTGAATTAAAACAATAGAAAGGATCCTTTTCTGTGATAGTGAACTATGAGAGAATGAACCTGGGAGCTGTCAGTCTGATGCTTCATGGCCTCTATAGTTCATTGTGGATTAGCACACATTAAAATCTACTGTAAGGTCTTTAAAGATTCCTATTACTTTCAAATGTGACACTTGGCAGGTTGCTAGCAGAACATTGTGTAGGAAATGGATATACTTATTTCATGGAGTTGTTTTGTAGAATGTTGCTTAAGAAGGACTAAATAGATGAGTAAAAACAGTGGGCTTTAAGAGCAAAAATACAACTGTGCATACAGTTCTGCAGTGGAAGGATTTATATTTATCAACGGATTTACTAAGTATGCCAAAAGTAATTTTTACGTATCTCTTTTTATTAAAATATTATCCCATGCCCTGTTTCATTTGGTCTTTGCCACAACTTGGAGTTAGGTAAAAGAAGTGTCATCTTGTTTTTAGGTAAGGAAACTAAAGCTCAGAGAGATTGCCTGACTTTCCCAAAGTCAGAGAGCTCTTAAATGATGGAGCAAGGACTTAAATCTCTATCTTCTAACTCACATAGTTGCAAACTGACATCCTCTCTACCCAAGCTGCTCTTGTTTTGATCTTCTCAGTGGCAATCTGGGTACTACTAACATGTGAAGAAAAAGATGCAATAGATAATCCGCAAATTAGTCCAGTATTCTTATCTTTATTTAAAGATGGATATCATCAGTATTTTTGTTGCTTGTACAGTAACACACATCAAAAATTAAAATAATGCACAAATATAGAAAGTAAAAATCTTCTGTAATCTTATCCTTAGATGATTACTGATAAGTTTCCTGACTTTGTCTAGTTACATAAACATAAATATTTATTCGTTAGAAGAAAATGAATCATGTTGCATAGAAACTCATCTGTAACCTTTTTCACTTAATGTGTAGGGACTCTTCATTTCAAAATACTTAATCTTCCTCTTGTATTTTTTTTTTCAGTTTTAAGTACACTTCTATTAAAGTATACACGAAGTACACACTTTGTGTATTGCTTAATGAATTATTAAAGTGAACATAGCATTTTGAAACCTCACCAGGTCAAAAAATAAAATATTGCTCTGGAAGCCTGCCTTTCTCATCCTCCCTTCTGCTTACCACCTTTCCACACCCTGCACAAAGGTATCTTCAGTTCCTATCTTCTTACACCATAAATCAGCTTTATTAATGAAATCATACAGTTGACATTCTTTTTGTGTATGGCTGCTTTTGCTCAACATTATGCTTGTGAGGGCACTTCCCTGGTGGCTCAGATGGTTAAGAATCTACCTGCAGTGCAGGAGACCTGGGTCCGATCCCTGGGTTGGGCAGATCCCCTGGAGAAGGGCTTGTCAACCCACTCCAATATTCTTGCCTAGAAAATTCCATGGACAGAAGAGCCTGGTGAGCTACAGTCCATGGGGTCGCAAAGAGTCAGACACTACTAAGTGACTTTCCGTTCGCTTCATGCTTGTCAGATTAATCTTTGAGGTTACTTTTGGCAGTAATTGTTCATTTTCATTGCTGTATACAAGGAGTCAGCAAACTGCCTGTAATGGGTCATTTAGTAATTTTTTTTTTTTTGTGGTAAAACATAGATAACAAAACTTGCTGTTTTAGTGATTTAAAGTGTGGAAATCAGTGGCATTAAATACATTCACAGGGGACTCTCTGGCAGTCCAGTGGTTAAGACTCCATGCTTCCACTACAGGACACATGGTTCGATCCCTGGTCAAGGAACTAAGATCCTGCATGCCACGTGGCCAAAAAAAAGAAAAATACATTCACGGTATTGTGCAACCATTACTACTGTCCATTTCCAGAGCTTTACATCCTCCCAAACCAAAACTCAGTACCCATTGAACAATAACTCCTCATTTCCCCTTCTCTATTCTTCCCTTGTCCCAGTCCCTGATAGCCTCTGTTCTGCGTTCTCTCTGTGATTTCACCAGTTCTGGGTACCTCATATAAGTGGAATCACAGAGTATCTGTCCTTTTGTGGCTGACACTTCACTTAGCATTTCAGCATCTATAAGCAATGCTGAAGCATGTAACAGATTTCATTCCTTTTTCAGTCTGAATAATGTTCCATTCTATGTGTATGCCATGTTTTGTTTATCCTTTCATCTGCTCCTGGATATTTGGGTTGTTTCTATCTATTGTTGATAATGCTGACTTCCCTGGTGGTCTAGTGGCTGAAATTCCGTGCTTCCAGTGCAGGCGGCGTGGGTTTGATCACTGGTCTGGGAATTAAGATCTTGTATGCTGTAAGGCGTAGCTAAAAATAATAATAATATTATAAATATTGGTATACAAGTTTCTGAGCCCCTCTTTCAGTGCTTTTGAGTAGCCACGTAAGAGTAGACCTGTGGGATCATATGTTAATTATTATGTTTAATTTTTTGAGAGACTGCCAGATTGCTTTCCACAGCAGCCTTGCATTTTTACATTCCCGACACCAGTGCACAAGGGTTTCTAATTTCTCCACATTGGTTAGTTTCAAGGTTTATCTACTTTGTAAAATAATGGCCATGCTAATTAATGAGAAGTGGTATCACATCATAGTTTTGATTTGCATTTCCATAATGACTTAGGATGTTGAGCATCTTTTCATGTGCTTATTGTCCATTTGCATATCTTCTTGGAAAAAATGTCTATTAAAGTTCTTTGCCCATTTTTGCGGTCATTTATAAGGATTTATTTATGGCTTCACTGGGTCTTTGTTGCCGCACAGGGGCGTTTTCTAGTTGCAGCAAGTCAGGAGCTACGCTCTAGTTGTGGGCGGGTGGACTTCTCCCTGCAGTGGTTTCTCTTGTTGCTGAGCATGGGCTCCAGGTGCTCGGACCTCAGTAGTTGCAGTCCGTGGGCTCAGTTCTTGTGACTCCGGTCTCTGGAACACAGACGTAGTTGTGGTGCATGGGCTTAGCTGTCCCTCAGTGTGTAGGATCTTTCCAGAGCAGGGATTGAACCTGGGTCCCCTGCCTTGGGAGGAGGATTCTTGACCACCGAACCACCAGGAAAGCCCTCATTTGTTTTTTTGTTGTTATTGAACCATTGTTCAAGGGCTCTTTCACAGCTATTCAACACTCATATATAGGGGGTGTGATCCAGTAAAGCTTCATATAGAAAAACAGGAAGCTGACTGCATTTGACCCTTGGGCCACTGCTGTCCGTAGATTATGTAGTTCCTAGATTATGAGCCATACTGTGTATGTAGTTCAGATTACTGGCTAATAGTTTCAGCTACAGCTGCAACCATTGATTGGAAGTTTCTGCCATCCCTTTCTTCTCTTGATTTGATGTAGTCTTGTTGGTTGACTTTGAATGTTATTGGGACCCATATAGGAGAGAGGGAAATGTATAAGGGAAACCAAGAACTGCTGAAGCATCCTGAAGGCCTTTTGCGTGCTGGAGATCATTGTAAGTTTTGATTTTTCTGCCATGATTTAGTCAAAAGGGGGAATTCCCTGGCGGTCCCTTGGATAGGACTTGGTGCTTTCACTGCCGGGATCCAAGTTCAGTCACTGGCTGGGGAACTAAAATCCTACAAGCTGTGTGACGTATCCAAAATGAAAAATATATATATAAAAAATTTAGTCAGTAGGGTGGTCATCGAAGGTTATAGGCTGTAGATTCCCCTAACTTAAGGGATTTAAGTGATTTGAATGTTGGTGTCAGTCCATATGCAAGCTAGCCTTTTTCACTGATGCAAGGGCTCAATCAAAATTTAGGAATCTTGGCCACTAATTCTCCTGGGCATGCCCTAGAATTCATTTTTTGTCAACTTAGTTCCACGAGTCTGGTCACATTCGCCCTCAGAATTGGTGACGGGCTTCCCTGGTAGCAGCTAGTAACGAATCTGCCTGCAAATGTGGGAGACCCTGGTTTGATTCCTGGATCTGAAAGATCTCCTGGCGAAGGGATAGGCTACCCACTCCAGTATTCTTGGGCTTTTCTGGTGACTCAGATGGTAAAGAATCCGCTGCAATGCAGGAGACTTGGGTTTAGTCTCTTGGTCAATTCTCATTCAGAATTGATGACGGGCTTCCCTGGTAGCTCAGCTAGTAAAGAATCTGCCTGCAAATGTGGGAGACCCTGGTTTGATTCCTGGGTCTGGAAGATCTCCTGGCGAAGGGATAGGCTACCCACTCCAGTATTCTTGGGCTTTTCTGGTGACTCAGATGGTAAAGAATCTGCCTGCAACGCAGGAGACTTGAGTTCGGTCCCTGGGTTGGGACGATCCCCTGGAGAAGGGAAAAGCTACCCACTCCAGTAGTCTTGCCTGGAGAATTCCTTGGACAGAGGAGCCTGGCAGGCTACAGTCCATGGGGTCTTAAAGAGTTGGATATGACTGAGTGAGTTTCACTTCACTTAAAGCAGAGAAGTGCCCCAGATGGTAGACTCACCTCTTTGGCCTTTCTCTTTTTCATATTTTGGTAATTTTCAAAATAACCATCCTAATGGGTCTGAAATGATCTCTCCTTCCAAATTTTGGTAATTTTGACTGTTTTGAAAACTCTCTGATCCCTTCAAACGGATATTTTAAAAATATTTTTCTAGTTTTTCTCTTCTAATCTTATTCTTGTAAGCAAAATTTTAGCTCTGGTATTATTATCCAACTCAAAATAAATGTTCTTATATCTAAATGTTAGAGTATTGCACTTTTTATGATTTACATACCGTAAAGTTTACCTTTTTTTTAGGGATCTGTATAGTTCAGTGAGTTTTGACAAACAGTTGTGTAAACTGTCGCTACAGTCAGTATATGGAATGTTTTGTCACCCCAGAAGCCCCCTTGGGTCTCTTTCTAGTTTTGCACCTTTGCACCCGCCTTTGCCACTGGCCGTCAACAGTCTGGTCTGTCCCTATAGTTTTGTCATGTAAATGGCATCGTACAGTGTGTAGCCTCTTGTGTCAGGCTCTTTTCACTTAGCACGCTTTTGAGATGCATCTCTGTTCCTACATGCATCAGTATTTTGTTCCTTTTTATTGCTGAGTAGTATTCTGTGTATGGATGTACCCTAATTTGTTAATCTGTTCACGAAATGGTGGACATCTGGGTTGTTTCCAGTTTTTAGCTTTTATGAATAAAGTTGGTGAACATTCATGCACAGGTCTTTGAGTTTCAATTTGTTAGGGTAAATATGTAGAAGAAGAGCTAGATCATGTGGTAAGAATATGTTAATGTTGTGAGGAACAACCAGACTCTTCCAAAATGGCCATATGATTTTATAGTCACCCCTGCAAATATATGAGAAATTCATTATATTTTGTCTTTTAATTTTTTCCATTCAAAATTAAAATCATGTAGTTTTAATTTGTAGTTCCCTAATAGCTAATGATGTTGAACATTATTTCTTGTGCTCTCTTCTTTGGTAAAGTGTATGTTTTGATCTTTTGGACACTATTTTTTAATGACTTTTTAAAATATCATTGTAAGAGCTCTGTATATGTTCTGGTTACAAGACCTTTATTAGACGTATTGTTTGCAGATATTTTCTGTCAGTTTGTGGCTTGTCTTTATATTGTCAACTCTGTCTTTTGAAGGGCAGGAGCTTTTAATTTTTATGAAGTCTGGTTTATCAATTTTTCTTGTTAAGGTTTGTGATTGGCCTAAAGCCAAGATCACAAAGAATTTTGTCTGTTTTCTTTTATAAATTTTATATTTTTAGGTTTTACATTTAGGTTTATAACCCATTTTAAGTTAATTTTTGTATGTCATGTGAAGTTATTTTGCTTATAGATAACTGTTATTCCAGTGTTGTTTTTTTAAAGACCTCTTCTTTCTCCTTTGAATTACCTTGTCATCTTTGTCAAAGTCAGATCAATAATGTCTGTATGGGTCTATTTCTGTATTTCTGTTCTATTGATTTATACATCTCTCCTTTCTCCAGTGGTCTTGTACTTTTTACATAAGAGATAATCTATGCATTTTCATTTTCTACTATCATACTGACATCCGAGATTCAAATAAGGCAGTAAATCAACTTCCTATTACCAAAGAATATTAGGTAATTGAGTAATTATTGAGCATGTGAGTTTATTTGTACAGAATCAGTCATTTCACTTGCCTCCATGTAATGTGGTAAAATTTCTTAAAAGATTTTGTTCAGATGTTGCCAATGAGACAGTCATACGCTGTTAATAGGAGTATAAATTGGCACAATCACTTTCAAAAACTGTTTTGTTGATTTCCGGTTAATAGAGAATATGTGATGAACCTATGACTCATCAATTCTACGAGAAACGGACACATATATATAAAGGGACAGGTACAAGACTGTTTGAATGAAGTTGCTCAGTCGTGTCCGACTCTTTGTGATCCCATGGACTGTAGCCCACCAAGCTTCTCCATCCATGGGATTCTCCAGGCAAGAATACTGGAGTGGGTTGCCATTTCCTTCTCCAGGGGATCTGCCCAACCCAGCGATCGAACCCAGGTCTCCCACATTGCAGGCAGAAGCTTTAACCTCTGAGCCAGACTGTAACATTATTTGAAATATTGGAAAACTGGGAACCTACATATCTTTTCATAGGAAATAAACTATGGGGTAGGATACTATACAGAAGTCAAAATGAATGAACTGGATCTCTATATAGCTACATAGGTCTCGAAACAATGTATATGTTTAAAATAAAATGATACAAATAGGAACAATAGAAAAAATGTACAAATAGGATAGGCACTCAGTTCTTAATACCATTTCTGGGAAGGAAAGGAGCGTGGAAATGGGAAGAGGAGCAACAAAGGAAACTTTTGTTGTATCTGTTAAATTGCACTTTATTTTTAAAATTCTAAGGCAAATGTGACATTATTATCAATATTCCCACCACTCAGAATGCAAACGCTATTTTACTGATTTTTATAATTTGCTTCTTTTTTAAATTATAAAACCAAAAATGTAAACAGATTCTTTTAACAAAAAACTGGAAAATAAGCATCTATATAGCTTGAATTGACTGAAATGCTTAATAATTTCTTTGTGTGTCATTATCAAGTACTTATCGAGCACTTATTCTGGGTCAGACACTGTAAAATATTAATGGTACCATAGTAAGAAAGAAAGTACCCTATGGGGCCAAATCTAGTTGGTGATTTATTTAAGAGGGGGCGGAGGAAGGTGGTCAGAGGTACACACTGATAAGGGGACAGCATTTCTGTTTTTGAAAAATTTTTAATTTATTTATGGCTGTCCTGGGTCTTCATTCCTGAGCAGGCTTTCCTCTGGTTGCGGTGAGTGGGGGCCCCGCTCGCGGTGTGTGCAGACTTCTCGGTGCGGAGGCTTCTCTTGCTGTGAAGCGCGGCTTTAGGCGCCTCGGCTTCAGTAGTCGCAGCACTTCGGCTCAGTTGTTGCGGCTGCTGAGCTCTGGAACACAGGCTCAGTAGATGTGGCGCACAGGCTTAGTGGCTCCACAGCTTGTGGGATTTTCCTAGGTCAGGGGTCAAACCCGTGTCTCCTGAACTGGCAGGTGGATTCCCCACCACTGAGCCACCAGCGAAGCCCAACAGCGTTTCTTAGTTATTGTGTGTGATGTTTATAATAAGACTTCATCTATTCTTTGTTATCAAGAGCGTCATGATATTTTAATGATTTTGACATTTCAAATCATATTGAAGAATAGCATGGGAATTTTTAATTAAATAGGGACGAGTTGAGAAAAATGAAAAGCAGTTCTTATGGATGATTTCCACCTTTGCTTTACTGTATCTCTGTATTAGCCACTTATGAGGCGTTGCAGAAGGACCAAGAAATTAGTTTTCAAAACCAATGAAATTTGCATATACTTATTGCCACTTTAAAGAAATATTCTACACATATTTTGATCATGCTGAATTTTTAGGTCCTTTTAGAGCTTAGTTTTGAATCAAGAATAAATGTTATGTTTCAAAGAAAATAGAAATGTGTTACTAGATGGCCACATGTGCGACCTTTTATGCCAGTTCTCACGGTACTGTCATTTGTTAAATAAAAACTAACTCTTGAAAGGATCACCCAGCAATGAACATGTTACATCATATTTGAATACAATTAGGTTAAACAGTGTTTTTTTCTTATTATTATTATTGAAATCATGTTTAAAACCATTTATCTAAAGTAAAATCTTGAGGAGTCAAGTTTATTTCTCTAACACACTATTACAGTGGTTTTAAGCATTGATACCATGAGATGATAAACAACAAAAGACTCTCTGCTCTGAAATTGAGAAACATGGAGGTATGTATTCCTCTCTTGCAGAGCCACTTACTCATTAGAATGCTAAAGAACTAAGAAGTTACAGAATAACAGTTTTCAAGCTTACTTAATCACAACCTGCCCCCCTTTTTTCATCTGTGTATCTCCTAAAAACAGCATGCTTTGGAAAATGTTTAGTGTATTCTTAGGTTCGGCTTCGCTGGTGGCTTAGACAGTAAAGAATCTGTCTGCAGTCCAGGAGACCCAAGATCTTCCATGGGTCAGGAAGATCCCCTGGAGAAGGAAATGGCAACCCACTTCAGTATTCTTGCCTGGAGAATCCCATGGACAGAGGAGGCTGGTGGGCTACATAGTCCATAGGGTCACATAGAGTCAGACCCGACTAAAGCAACTTAGCACATGCACACACACACACACACACACACACACACACATGATTTACACAAATTATTATTTTTATTTTAAAGTAGGACAAAAGGACCAAGCTGTGGAATGGTATAAGAAAGGTATTGAAGAACTAGAAAAAGGAATAGCCGTCATAGTTACAGGACAAGGTAAGGTTGTGTTTGTATTTATTTAGTGGCATCCCAAATTATATTCACATGATTGCCCTGATTTCAGATATGTTTATCTAAATAAAAGTATTTAACAGATTTTCAAATGTTACTGTTACTCTTTCTAGACTTACAGTTAATGCTTTATTACCTGTGCTAAAAATGAAGTTATGACCAAATATGCTTAAACTTGATTACCTATAGCAGTAAGATAAAAAATGGTATATTACTTGTGTCCTCCTTGGAAGCACGATTCATGATATTTTAACCCTATTTGCAGCCCTGGCTTTGAAACTTCATCCTTTCCTCGCTGTCAAGGCAGGGAAGGAGTATTAATCCACAGATCCCCCTTGTGCACTGTGGATAATGCTTGACTGCGTGTTAGAATATGAGCTATAATGTTTTTGGTTTTTTTTTTATTTACACATGACCTTTTAAAATAAAAGTAGTTATTTTTCATCTTTTCTGTCACATCAAATTAAAAATCAGAGTCTAATATTATCGTTAAATATATAGACAACAATTTTTGCACACATACTGTGTACTGAAGCATCATTTTATGTGCTTCATACTTACCATCTCTTTTAATTTCACACAGCCCTACACTCTGAAGCTGCTACTGTTATCCTTATTTTTCAGATTAAAAACCTTAAGTGGGAAGAAGTTAAGTAACTTGCCTGAGGTCTCATAGGCATGAAGAGGTAGAGTCAGGATTTGAACTCAGGCAGTCTGGCTTCAAAACCTGAATTCTTAAATACTGTATGTGAATATGTGTGATATGTGACACTATTAAATGAGTAACGTACTTCAGCTATCACAGCTCTGATAAATTCAAAAGCAGAAATTATAATACATGGCCTAAGAATCTTAGCCTTAGGGATCAATCCACCCAGTAGATATTTTATCTGGCTGACTGATTCTATAATTTATATCAGCTAATCTCCAATAACTACAATGTGTCCAATATTTACCATGATTTTTTCTGTCTCCTTTTTATTTTGACTATTTCTCTAGCTGGTCTTCTATATAAAAGAGAGCAGGGAGGTTGGGTCTTGGAGACGTTCATGAGTTTATGAGCATCACTTTATAAATTATGTACAAAATATATTTGCTAATTTTTGTCAAATGTATAGAAGAAGAGATCAAAGAAAATGAGTTAGTTATGAGAAAAATATTTCATTGAATTCAAGATGCCTTCAATTGTACCACTAAGAGAAAAAAATGTCAATTAAACTATTAACACATTCTCTTATCACATAGAATTTGAATTTTAACCTTATTCAATTTGCTCTCTTGATCTTATTAGATATAGCTGTAATAGAAATATTAATATGACCAAATTTTTGTATGCAGAGGCAGTGACAAGCTATGTTGTGACTGCAGTCTGGCTAATAGCATTAGTAGGTTGGCACTGGTGTTAAAACACTTCCCAAATTCAGAGATTTTTAAATGTAGGGGAAAAAATATGTCTCATAAGCTATGAAATCCATGAAATACCACACTAGGTCTGATACTATCATAAGGAACTATAACTGATTTTTTTTAAGATATTATTTGAAAATGATATTTTCTTAATTTCTTTATAAAGACAATGACTTCTCTTGAGATTAGTTGTTATGATAACTTATCTTGAAGCAGTGTTAGGTAAATGTAGATATTTTAATTATTTTTTTCTTCTTTTTCTTTCAGGTGAACAGTGTGAAAGAGCTAGACGCCTTCAGGCTAAAATGATGACTAATTTAGTTATGGCCAAGGACCGTTTACAGCTATTAGGTATCAATTAATGAATTGTATAACTGCAATGAGATACATTTGAAATCTGTGTTTAGTGAAATTCTAAATGTAGTTAGAAATAAATCAGTGATCACACTGGATCAATGGTCACACAAGAACACACTTGAAAATATGTTCTAGTCTTTTTTTTAACTCATGAAAATTTTAAAATACAGAAAAGAGCATATTGGACTAATTATCTATCACTCAACTTTGGTAATTATCAGTTTATCATTGGCCTTGATTCAAGATTGGCAAACTATAGCCTATGGACTCAGTTCAGTACACTGCCTGTTTTTATAAGTTGACACAAAGCTGCTCTCATTTCTTTGTATATTATCTGATTGCTTTTGTGCTGCAGTGACAGAATTGAGGTGTTGATACAGAGATCATGTAGCCTGCAAAGCCTCTTAATATATAACTTTTGAAAATATTTTAATATTTACTCTCTGGCTCTTTACAAAAAATGTTTGCAAACCCCAGTTTATATCCCTGCCCACTTTCCCCAGCTTCATATTACTATTTTGAAACTATTTCTTGATATCTTTTTATTTCATTTATAAATATTTTATGTTGTATCTCAAAAGATAAAGATGCTTTAAAAATAAAATTCCCAAAGTGAGAAGAATATACCTTCTTATGTTTCCCTTCTTTCCCTTCTTCCCTTATTTCCTGTGTGTCATTTTTATTTTTCACTTTGCTTTGTACTTGGAACCTTCAAAAAGAAAACTCATTTCATTATAGGTAATGAAGGTAATGATTCCTCCTTCTGAGGAAGATGTGTTAAATGGGGTCATGGACATGACCACCAGGAGGAAAAAATTGCCAAAATACCATATCACACCTAAACAAATAAATAGTTCTTTTAATACAAACATAAAAATAATAGCCAAAAAAGGTCAGTTTCTAGATTTAATATATAATGTGCAGTCAGTATCTCATAATTTAATAACTGCTACTATTTTTTTATAATTGTGTGAATCCGGATCTCAAGAAGATTTATGTTATATGTCTTTTTTAATATACATATGTTTTTTCTTTTTCTTGTGATTTGTTTGTTTATGAACCAAATCTTCGCCACATAGTTTTTCCTATAGTCTCTATTTTGTTGCGTGTATATCCATGTTATCTTTTCATATATTCTTGTCCTCCCTGTAAATTGATATTTGAATATAGAGCCTTAATTGGATTGAAAGTAGATTTTTATTTCTTAATGATAAGACTGCTTGATAGGTGGTTTTGTGTTTATCCATCAGTAGTTCTTAATGATGTTAGTAGCAGTTGATGACTTGTGCCCAGTGACATTGTAATTGTCATTCTTTCTATGTTTATCAGTTGAAAAAGGACTATAATGAGAAACTTCTCTTTTTCTATTTGATGGTATAGGCTTTAAACATATGTTACGGTAAATCTACCCTTCAAACAAAGTGGAACTAAAACCCACCCTTCTTGAGTGGTTGGTTCTACCATAGCTTGAAGTGATACAGGTAGTATAGAAACTTGGCAAACAGGCAGACTTTATTTGTTGCTCTGCAACTTTGATAAGTTACTTAGCGTGTCTCAGTCTTTTTTATTTCATTTGTAACATGAGGCTGATAGATAATTATTATCTCACCATATTTGTGACCAATATATTGTTGAGTAAGCAAGTACTCAGAAAGGCTGATTTTTGTTCATCTCCTTGCCTGTGCGTAATCACCACCCCTGCTTCTGAGTAATATATATACATTTGTATTTTATTCGTTCAGTCATTCATCCATTCATTCTTACATGGTCTGTTGAGTTTATAAATTCCCGCCCCCCACATTGTTGAAAAAGAAGCCCTTACTGTTTTCAGATAGCTAATAAGACAGTGTTCCCCTGGCTCCTCTGGCTGACAGGGTTCACCTTCTTAAGTGAGGGTTACCGTGTTATAGTACATCAAGGGTTGTTGTAGTAAAATAATTACCTAGTTGTTCTAATTGGTCCTTTCTATGTGTTTTAGCTGTAACACCTTGTAGTATATATACGGAGTCTCAATATATGTGATGGAGATTGTTTGATTATGGAACATTTTATAACTTGTTTCAAATTGAACAGTAGCTGGTTTTTAATATTTTATTGGAAGTTGTGATATGGTAAAACATTAGAAGCAGCTCATCAGTTTGTAGACTTGTCTTTAAATACAGCTTTGTAATTTCTTATTTGTGTTATTAGAAGAATGGACGAAAAGGATATATAATAGTAATATAACATGAAGCTAGGTATTAATAGAATTAATATTTGGATGCTGTTGTTGTCTATTATCAAAAATACAATTTGTCCATTCATGAAAGACGTTAGTTTAAAAAAGAGAAGATGGAATAAAAGACATCATCAACATATTCCTGTCTTCTGAGAATGCAGAATTTCTGGGAGTTACATACAAAAGACAGTAAAGAAGAAGTGTGCAAAAGTGCACAGTAGAGTGTATTTGAGTATCATGTGCTATTCAAAAAATGGAGCCTTTCAGAGGTGGGATGGCTGACAGGCATCCAATTAGGATGAAGAATGATATTGGGAGTTCCCTACACAGGGTTTGAGAGGATATATCTTCTCTGATAGAGGTGGGGAAGAGTTCGTGTGTATAATATATCTTTAATTTAGTCAAAGTGAACCTTAGAGCAAAGGTTAAATGTAAAATCTGCTATAAATAGAAAGGTAATTTTGGCACTGACTTCTTGGTATACTTGGCAGTTGCTCTTTTAAAAAAATTTAGCTTTATTCAGTGTCCAGTTTAAATCCTTACTCTGTACCAGATACAGTACCAAGGGATATAAACTGAATTTATTTCTTAACTTGGGAACTATTTATTGGGTGGTTACCATATTGTAAGCACTTAGGATATAGACAAGGATCCCTGTGTCATAGAGTTTATATTCTAGCAGGAGGAATAATGACAGTAGGCAATAGACATATAGAATAAACAAGTTATACCGTGTGTTGCTGCTGCTGCTGCTAAGTCGCTTTAGTCATGTCCGGCTCTGTGTGACCCCTTAGACAGCAGCCCACCAGGCTCTGCTGTCCCTGGGATTCTCAAGGCAAGAACACTGGAGTGGGTTGCCATTTCCTCTTCCAATGCATGAAAGTGAAAAGTGAAAGTGAAGTCACTCAGTTGTGTCTGACTCATAGCGACCCCGTGGATTGCAGCCTACCAGGCTCCTCTGTCCATGGGATTTTCTAGGCAACAGTACTGGAGTGGGGTGCCATTGATGGTGATAAATACATGGAGGAAAGAAAGCATAAAATACAGCACAAGGGTTTAGGAGTAGATGAGAGGTGGTCTGAATTTTTAGCTTTAAATAGGATGGTCAGGGTATGCCTCTTTGAGAAGCTGACATCAGTTAGTCTTGCAAGTGTCTGGGAGAAGAATGTCTACGGAGAAGTAAGAGCTGATGCAAAGCCTTAAGAAAACACATCTGACATGTTTGAGTTTCCCTGGTGACTCAGACGCTAAAGAACCCGCCTGCAATGCAGGAGACCTGGGTTCAGTCTCTGGGTAGGGAAGACCCTCTTGAGAAGGAAATGGCAACCCAATCCAGTATTATTGCCTGGAGAATCCTCATGGACAGAGGAGCCTAGCTGGCTACAGTCCATGGGGTGGCAAAGAGTTGGACACGACTGAGCACACAGCAAAGAGACCAGTGCGCCAGAGCAAGGAGAATATAGTAGAGATTGGAGAGCTGATGGGGGATGTGGGGAGGGGAGGGTCTTGACAACAGGCAGGGTTTTAGAGGGCACTCTGAAGATTTGAGCTTTACCACATGTGAAGTGGGGTGCAGTGAGAAGGAGTTTTAGGAAAGGAATAACATCATCTGACCTCTGTATAAAAAGGATCCCTGGTTGTGATGTTGCAAGAGTATGAGTAAGACAACTGTTATGGTAAGCTAGGGGGAAAATGGAGTCTTGGACTAGGGTGATACCAGGAGTAACCATCAGGTGAATTAATATTATACTTGAAGGTTGAGCGAACAGATTTACTGATAGATTGGATAAAATATTCTGTTTAAGGCTCTTGATATAATGGAAGAGGCATAAATAGATAAATCATCACTGCAGGATGGAGATATGTATGTATTTTGTGGAGATGGGAAAACACATGTCTGAGAAGTCTTCCTGGAAGAAGTAAAAACTGAAGTGGGGATTTAAAAAGATACATAAAAGTTATTAATGTTTGGGAATAAGGATATTCCAGGAGGAACCAACAGCATGAACATAGGCTGAGGGACAAGGAAAACCATGGTGCTGATGGAGATGTGAATTTGGGATTGCTCAGGCATGAGAAGTGTAGGCAGATTGTGGCAGACCTCACTGGTCATATCAGGGAGCTTCAGTGCTGATCTGTGGGCAGCAGGAAGCTGCTAAAGGGTTTTAAATCCACGAGTTATGCGGTAAGATTTCCCTTCTAAGTAGATCACTGAGATGATTGTGTGGGGGTTGCCCATGAGGGGATCAGCAAGCAAGGTGACTTGTTTTATGTTAAATCATTGGTTAATCTATGACCTTTAGTCATTCTAAAAGGAAGCGTTAAACTATGTTTACTTTCTTAAAAAAAAAATGAACTGGAGCAGATTCGCATTAGCTGTGTCCTGCTATTGTATATGTGTGTGTTTTCACACATATAAATGTAAACCCTACAAACAAGTTCTGTGGTTTTTCATTCTTAGTTATCAGAACTAAGGATTTGTTTCTGTTTCTTTTGGCTATATAATGAATGTTTACGTGACCTTTTTGTTAACATTGAGGAGAATGTTGAAGAGATTGTTAATTGATAAATAAGACATTTACAAATCAGTTTTTTCTAATTTATGTCTTTTACCAACACAAATGGTTTCTTTCTCAATATGGTGATTTGATGAGTATTATCTTTGAGAAAAATCAGATGACCTATCTGTTAACTAACAATAATAAAAGGGCTCCAAGGTATATTGTATCAGCCAGTTCTAGGATACAAAAGCTTTGTGCTTTGTGCAGAGAGGGTAGCTGCTATTTAACCTGTCCCAAAGGCATGTGTGTTTGTACCATAAACCAAGCAGGGCGCCTGCTTGTCTGACCCTAGAAATGAAAGTTTAAGAGAGTCAGTATATATGTGTTACGTTTCATTGACTTCTTAGTCCTGGGGATAAGAATCAGTAATGAGAGACTTCCCTGGCAGTCCAGTGGCTCAAACTCTCTGCTCCCAATGAGGAGGGCCTGGGTTCAATCCCTGGTCAGGGAACTGGATCCCACATGCCTCAACTAAGAGTTCACATGCTGCAGCTAAGATCGTGCAGAGCCAAATAAATAAATAAAAATAAATCATTTAAAAAAAGAATCAGTAATGATAACTTGGAGTATTTCAATAAAATAGACATGGTCAAAATTTAGCCCTAATATAAATGAAGCCCAGGTAGGTCCTTTATGTATTACTTTATTTAATCCTTGAAACCCTTGTGAAACTAATGCTGAAGCAAGTTCATACTAGTGAATGAGTGAATGGTGGAGCAAGGTGTTCATCAGTTAGCAATATGGGGTGACTTGACTAGGGAAAGACTGCAGCAATGATGTAGAGTGGCAAGAAAGTTCAAACTGCTACACTTTGGGGCTTCAGGTCCTAGACATAAAAGACCCAGATCTTGAGAGGATCACATTGTAATTTGAACTGGAGGGGAAGAGTAGGGTTGATATAATCCTTTAAAATCTTGATTAATTTAAAAATAGATACTATATGCACATGCCAAAAATTTTGAGAAGTTGGAAAAGCATCCATCCCATACTATGTCCCATCCACTCATTTCCCCTCCCCAGAGGCAGCTAGTATTTACCAGTTTCTCTGGGTCTTTTTTAGAGAGAATTTATATATATACAAATATACATGTGTGTTTAAATAAATGGTTGGGTACTGTACACACAGTTCTACAGCTTGCTTATTCCTTTCTGCTTTGTCGCATTTCTTTTTTGCTGATGAGATGTCCTTTTTTTTTTTTTTTTTTAAAATCTTTCCAGATCCTAGCCAACTCACAGCCCACATTCTCTGTAAAGTCTTCTTAATGTTCTCTTTCTAACTCTGTCCTGTTCTCCCTGTACAATGATTTGGATGTATTGGATATCCAGGAAATGTTTACTGGTGATAGTAGTGTTATAGAATTGCCTCAGGTTACCAAACCTGAATAATGCATATTTTGAATATAGTCATTCACTTGTTTATTTTTGTTGCTATTTTAATGTCTGAGTTTTTGCTAATTAGTTATGTTGTTAAAGATAATTTTATATAAATGCAAAATCCTTCACTATATAACCTTTTAACACCTTGAATCATTTTTAATTTTCACATAAACATTTTTTATTATGTTGTTTTCTGTTTGTTTATTTTTTTCTTTTTTACATCCCCCTCTGTTGCATAGAGAAGCTGCAACCAAGTTTGCAATTTTCCAAGTCACAAACGGACGTCTATAATGACAGTACTAACTTGACATGCCGTAATGGACATCTCCAGTCAGGTGGGTTTAGGTTAACTAACATGTCAAATAATAAAGCTTGCATGCAAAGTAGAGTCCTGCTTAACCTGATAACGTTGATTTGATTTTACAGTAATAGATTTGGTTGGTTTTTGTTCACACAGGGCTGTGTAGAAAATACAGCATCCTTGTTGTTCATGATATGTAAACATGTAACAAACAGGTGTAGCCATTCTCAACATGTTATATTTGCATATTTTGCAATCTCCAAGTTTTGAGATGATAAAATGTGAAGGTTCATTTTCCTAAATTATTAAGATGTTCTTTTGTTTCTATTTTATTTTGAGCTTTGGTGTTTCTTCCTATCGGTACCTCTACCAGGTTTTTATAAAGCAGTGTTTTTTGAGACAGTAATTTTTAATTTTTTGATCATATATCAGTTTTCAGTGCATACACATTTCACTTATACAATGAATGAGTATTTAGTTATAACCCCTGTTGGAAAAGTTTGAAGCTGAGTTCACATAGTGAGGAGAAACATTAGAATACTATTATTCACTATGGGTTAAATTTGTTTCCCATAAGCTTTGAACATCACATCAGCTCCTACAGAAAATTAGATGTTTTTTTGTCTTGTTTTGTTTGGGTGGAAGGAATCTTCATTTTGCAGGTTCCCTGACATCTTGTCTAGTTTTATTGGTAACTTTTTCAGAATTAGTTTTGTGTCCAGTGCTTAAATTTTATTGAAGTAAATATTACTTTGTTCAAATTGTAACAGAAAACTCGTAGTATAGACCAAAAAAAACTGCTCTTTTTACTCATATGTAATAAAAAAAGTTTAAAGATTTCTTGTATTTTAAATTTTTATTTAAATCAATTATATATAACTGATTTACATTGTTATATTAGGTCCAGGTGTACGGCATAGTGATTCAGTTATACATATAGCCACTCTTTTTTTAGATCCTTTTTCCATATAGGCCATTACAGAATATTGAATAGAGTTCTCTATGCTGTACATTAAGTTCTTATTAGTTATCTACTTTATACATAGCAGCATGTATATGTCAATCCCAATCTCTATTTGTCCCTCCCCGCCCTTACCCCCTGGTAATGATAAGTTTGTTTTCTACATCTGTAACTCAATTTCCATTTTTCCTCCCCTCGAGTTGTCTGTTTTTTTTCTTGCTCTCTAGCTTCACATTACAGGTTCTTGCTCTTCTCTGTGCTTTTTAACTAAAAGACCTGCTTTAATATTTCTTTTAATGAAGTTTTGTAGATTGTAAACTCTCTCAGCGTAGTGTCTGAAAACACCCTCGTCCTTATTTGGCTGGTCACTGGAATATAGAATAGATGAGAATTAACATTGTTTTTTCCTTCAGCATTTTGAGCACACTCAGTTGCCTGCTGACCTTTGTTATTTTTATGAGAAGTCTGCTATCATCCTCACAGTTCCTTATAAAAATTTTTTATCCATTTATAATCTTAGGACTGTATATTTTCTGTTTGTAGAAATTCTTCTCCAGTCTATTTTTTCCCGTTTGAAGTGAGTGAGAAATACTTACCACCCTAGACGGATCTTGCTTTTATTCACACTTTGACTTTTAATTGTTGTCATTCTCTTTTTCTGGATTGATTTCCTGGTTTTTCCTATAGGATCATTATCCTTTAGTTCCTTAAACAAATGGTGCAGAACATTGCATTTATTTATTGGAAAAGAACCCTTGTTTATTTCACTGTACTTAAAAAATTTTTTTCATTTTTTTCACCACACCGTGTGGCATATGGGATCTTAGTTTCCCAATCAAGGATTAAACCCATGCCCCCTACACTGGAAGCAAGTTCCCTTCTTTGGAGTTTCCTTAAGCTACATTAAGGGATATTATGACAGAGCAACAATAAGGCTTTTGTCTTTAAGCTAATCTTTTTTCTAGGCTACTCTAATTTGCTGACTAACAGTGAACATTGCTATTAATAAACTTTGATGTTTGTTATATAGTATATGAAAATATTATTTAGAAGCAGTGAGATTTGAATTTAAAGTGTATAATTTAGAAGAGCAGAGTAGGTAGGTCATGTGACCTTTTAGACTTGTTAGAAAATATCTTATGCTTGTTTATTTATATGTGCCTGCATGCGTGCCCAGTCATGTCTGACCCTTTGCCACCCTTGGACTGTAGCTTGCTAGGGTCCTTTGACCATAGGATTCTCTAGGCAGGAATACTGAAAGAGTAGTCTTCCCGACCCAGGGATCGAACCCACATCTCCTCTGTCTCCTTGCATTGGCAGGTGGATTCTTTACCACTGAGCCACCTGGTAACAGATATAGCACGAAATACTTGGCATATTAACCACATCTTTATACTCTTTAAATTAAAATTGCCTTTTAAAACTCTTCTGGTGGCACAGATTGGATTTTCACAGTGTTTTATAGTCTGAAAAGTTTGGAATGATGTGCTATTTGTTCCCCCCACCCCCATACAGCCTACCCCTAGTGCCTTTACTACATTTTGTTTCTTTAATTTTTGGCAGCTTTTAAATAAAACAAAAAAGAAAAAATTTTGGCAGCTCTATTTTCTTAGTACCTTTTTTGTATCCTCCTCCTGCCCCCACAAATAGTTATTTCTTTTTATGACAAATATGTATTTCTTAAAAGAAAATTATACACCAGGAAAAGGAAAAGGCTAAATACTCATAATCTTGTCCACACCCAGTAACAGTCGTTATGAATAGTATATATTCTGACTGAAGTCTTATTTTGAGATACTGCTGAAATAAAAATAATATTATTAGCTTTCAAATTTGTACTGGTCCTTATATTAACTTTTATAATGTTTAGCCACAATTTTCTGACCATGATGACTTTATTTTTTCCTTGATAGAAAGTGGAGCTGTTCCAAAAAGAAAAGATCCGTTAACACATGCTAGTAATTCACTGCCTCGTTCAAAAACAGTTATGAAAACTGGACCCACAGGTCTTTCAGGCCACCATAGAGCACCTAGCTGCAGTGGTTTATCCATGGTTTCTGGCGTGAGACAAGGACCTGCTTCTGCAGCTGCCACTCATAAGGTATTTTGAGACAGTAACTTCAGTTGCTATGCTGTTGCAAACAAAATTTTGAACATGACAATGCTTACTTAAATTTATTATAAGTACTTTGTAATACCTTAAGAGAACTGATAAGTTTCCACAAAGTTGAATGATTTCTTTTCTTTTTTTTTAAATTTAGGTTTATAAAAATCTAAGTATGGACTTCCCTGGTGGTCCAGTGGCTAAAACTCTGCACTGCCAAGCCTGGGGACTTAGGTTCAATCCCTGGTTAGGGATCTAGATCCAGCATGCTGCAACTAAAAGAAACTACATGCTGGAGTGAAAACCCAGTACTGCCAAATAGTAAATAAATACAATTTTTTTTAATAAAAAGAATAAAAAATAAAATCTAAGTAACAGAGGCAACTTGCTACTAAAAAGCAAATCTTTTTTTTTTTTCTCTATTATCTTTGAAGGAAATCTTGCTAACCAGGTGTTTTTAACAGTAAGTTTCTTTATCCAGTGTGTTTTATGTATTCTTTATCCAGTCTGTTTCTAATTTTATTTTATTTCTTTATTTGGCTGTGCCATGATGTGTGGCTTACCATATCAGTTCCCAAACCAGGAACTGAACCCAGGCCTTCAGCGGTGAAAGCAGGGAGTTCCAAGCACTAGGCCGCCAGGAAATTCCCTATAGGTCATTTTAAATTCGTTCTTTGTATAATTGTGTAAATGTACATAAATGTTTTGTAACATTAAGCATACATACAGTTTTGTTACAATTCTAACAAGGATCAAAATTATGTGACTGTGTTGTCATAGAGCCTTTTTATTTCATAGTAAGTAAGTCTCTCTGGATAAAATCTTCTATAAACCCACTTCATGCCAAATGTAGTTCTATAGAGAATGCCATTTTATCTTAGAGTAAATATACAGTTTGGGGGTTTTTATATCTATTTTTTGCTACTTTTATTCTTTTAATTCTGTGAACATTAAAGTTAACTCACATGTGAAAATTGCAAACATTATGTTGTGTTTTCACATCAAAATTTTGTGTCCTTCCAAGAGTACACCAAAAACAAATAGAACAAATAAACCTTCTACTCCTACAACTGCTCCTCGTAAAAAGAAAGACTTGAAGAATTTTAGGAATGTGGACAGCAACCTTGCTAACCTTATAATGAATGAAATTGTGGACAAGTAAGTATTGTCATCTAAAGCATTTTATGGAGTTTAAATATTTTTTATTGGCAAAATATATCATTAGTAAAATGGATAATAAATACCTTGTCTAATTTACATATTTGATTTTTATGATGGTTTTCAATTACTGTAAATGAGAAAGCCATTGCTTTACTGATTTAACTATAGTTTCACTCTTAGTTAATGTGAAAATGGCTACATTACATAGAGCTTAGACTTAATATTATAATAACTGAAGAATATTTATGTGTGTAGTTAACTGAAATTCTCTTTCTTAGTGGAACAGCTGTTAAATTTGATGATATAGCTGGTCAAGAGCTGGCAAAACAAGCATTGCAAGAAATTGTTATTCTTCCTTCTCTGAGACCTGAGGTAAGGACTTTATATTGTCATTTTCTTATAGTATCATCCATTACTGAATGCATAGTATCAGTAAATAAATGAGCTACACTAGAATGATTAATTCATTTAACAGTAGGTTTGATTTTTTTTTTTAAGGAAAAATCATTAGCAGTTGATGTTGACTGTATTGGAGAGGAGATTGACTATAATGGTAACTAATTCCCAATCCATTTGTAATTAATTTATAGGAAAAATAGGTAACAGGCAATAATTTTATATTAAGGTAAGAGAGAGTTAAAATTAAAAGACAGAAATCATACTGGAGAAAAGAGAAATTAAGATAAAGTTATTTAGAAGAATTATTTTGAAGATACTAAATGATCAAAATAAATGAAGAGCTGATAAGTGATAAGGAGCCTAACCTTCCATCCCATAATTTTTTAACTCACTGAAGAAGTTAGGTAATCTTGCAATTGATAATAAATATTTAATTTTCCATATTTGGTATTGTTTTCGATTTTCACAATTCACAGATTTCATATTTGATGCTGTTCTGAAAAAATTGCAAAAAATAAACCTGAAGATCCAGTCTGGGTCAGCTGTTTCTCTTCCTTCTGAGCTTTCAAGTCTTTGTGGACTCATTTACAAAATCTAGTGATCATAGATGTTATGTGGCACATTATTGTGAATATACTCTTAAACGAATGTGTAAAGTTTGTGTGGCCCTATTTTTCTATAGTCTCTGTCATTTTCATACTGTTTGTAACTCGTGAGTACCAACTATACTGAAATTTATTATTTGTTGATTGTATTTTCTTTTACCTCTTGCTCATTCTAAGAAGCAGTGTGCAGGAAATCACTGGTTTAATATACTAATTGAATATTCTTAATAATAAAATAATAAGAGAATTATTAAGGTGGAAAGCATTTGTCTTTATAGTAGCCAAATTTGCCCCTTCTACCACCTCAGGCCACACTTTGAGGAAACCTATGATGGTTTGTATTTTGGGCTAACGTTTCCTCCTGGGGTTATATATAAGCGTAGTAAATGCACCAGACTGAGTATTGACTGAAAAAATGCTTGTTGAAAGGATTCATGCAACCGTAGACCTGAAGAGGATCTTAGCAGTCATTTAGTCCATTTGTTGCCAAAGAAACTAGTCCTAAGACCTAAATTTCTTTCTCTACATTTTAGTTAAGTGGTGGATCAGTCTCAAGTATGGCCTTTATTATAAATGATGTGCTTCTTAGGGTACAAAAATATATCTAAAATAGTAAAGATAGTAAGGAAATATCTGGACTGTGTTAGAAGTCATTCAGCTTCTGCTCTATGCATAACTTTAAGGAGCACATCTAAAATGGAGAGTAAGGTCAAACAGCATATGAATTTACATTTAGGAATATTTCCATGGTACGGCCATACTATTTGAAAAAACTGGAATTTCAAAGTTGAATAACATAGGCTTGGGCGGGGCAGAAGCCTTAGTAAATGTACTAAATTGGAGCTTAAGGAGGAACGGCATCTGAGGCAGAGCCAGTCTCAGGATTCGGACCATTTGTCTATCTCTGCATCTGCCAATTTGAACATTTTTATAATTCCTGTTAAGATTCCCAAGAAAGAAAATATGATTATCCTAGCTCATCTTTTCACAGTGGACTGTAAAATGGGTCATGGGTCAGAGCTTATTTCATAAAGCACCTTTATTGTGCAACAGATCAGCTTTATTCTTAATTCTCCACAGTGGGGAGCTTGCATGGATCACAATGGGGACATTGTTAGGCTAGATTGGAAAGTTGGGTATGACAGGCATCATGATGAATTTATTCATTTTTTTTACAGTGCTAGAATTTTTATTTCATCTTAAAAACACGGAATCATAATTTTGTTTTTATTCAGTCACTCAGTCATGTCTGACTCTTTTCGACGTCGTGGACTACAGCATGCCAGGCTTCCCTGTCCTTCACCACCTTCCAGAGTTTGTTCAAACTTATATCCGTTGAGTTGGTGATGCTGTCCAACCATCTCATCCTCTGTCATCTCCTACTCCTCCTGCCTTAAATCTTTCCCATCATCAGGGTCTTTTCCAATGAGTCAGTTCTTCACATCTGGTGGCCAAAGTGCTGGAGCTTCAGCATCAGTCTTTCCCATGAATATTTAGGATTGATTTCCTTTAGGATTGACTGGTTTGATCTGCTTGCAGTCCAAGGGACTCTCAAGAGTCTTCTCGAACACCACAGTTCAAAAACATCAATTTTTTGGTGCTCAGCCTTATTTATGGTCCAGCTCTCATATCCGTATACTGGAAAAACCATAGCTTTGACTATACAGACTGTTGTTGGCAAAGTAATGTCTCTGCTTTTTAATATACTGTCTAGGTTTGTCATAGCATTTCTTCCGAGGAGCAAGTGTCTTTTAATTTTATGGCTGCAGTCACCATCTACAGTGATTTTGGAGCCCAAGAAAATAAAGTGTGTTACTGTTTCCATTGTTTCCCCATTTATTTGCCATGAAATGATGGGACCTGATGCCATGATCTTAGTTTTTGAATGTTGAGTTTGAAGCCAGCCTTTTCACTGTCCTCTTTTAGCTTCATCAAGAGGCTCTTCAGTTCCTCTTCTCTTTCTGCTGTTAGGGTGGTGTCATCTGCATATCTGAGGTTATTGATATTTTTCCCAGCAATCTTGATTTTGACTTGTGCTTCACCTAGCCCGGCATTTTGTATGATGTACTCTGCATGTAAGTTAAACAAGCAGGCTGACAGTATACAGCCTTGATGTACTCCTTACCCAATTTTGAACCAGTCCATTGTTCATTCCAGTTCTAACTGTTGCTTCTTGACCTGCATACAGATTTCTCAGGAGGTAGGTTAAGGTGGTTTGGTATTCCCATCTCATTAAGAATCTTCCATAATTTTTTGTGTTCCACACAGTCAAAGGTTTTAGCATAGTCAGTGAAGCAGAAGTAGATGTTTTTCTGGAATAGCCTAGCTTTTTCTATGATCTAATGGACGTTGGCCATTAGATCTCCGGTTCCTCTGCATTTTCTAAATCCAGCCTATATATGGAAGTTCTCAGTTCACGTACTGTTGAAACCTAGCTTGAAGGATTTTTGAGTGTTACCTTGCTGTCATACGAAGTGAGTGCAATAGTGCAGTACTTTGAACATTCTTTGGCATTGCCCTTTGGAATTGGAATGAACACTGACCTTTTCCAGTCCTGTGGCCACTGCTGAATTTTCCATGTTTGCTGGCCTATTGAATGCAGCGCTTTAACAGCATCATCTTTTAGGATTTGAAATAACTGGAATTCTATCACCTCAACTAACTTTGTTCTTAGTGATGCTTCCTAAGGTCCACTTGACTCACGATGTAACTACATTCAGATAGATATATCTTTCCTTTTCTTCTTTTCCTTTCACTTCTTTTCTCAGCTAGTTGTAAGACCTTCTCAACAACGATAAGTTACTGAACACTGAAAGTGGCTTGAATGAGATAAATAATATTAAAAACACATTCTTGAGTTAATTTATTCTCAGAATTACTTAAAGCAAATACTTTAACCTTTGTTCATTCAAGATGGTTTTCAGTAGTTAAATGTATAAGCAAACTATGGTATATCCATAATAATGAAATATTATTCAGCACTAAAAAGAAATGAGCTATCAAGCCATGAAAATACATAGAGGAACATTAAGTACATATTGCTAAGTCAAAGAAGACAATCTTAAAAGTCTTATACTATATGATTCCAACTAGAATAACTATGGAGACAGTAAAAAGATCAGTGGTTGCCAAGCATTCGTAGGGAGGACAGGGAGGTTAAATAGATGGTGGAGAAGGCAGTTTTTAGGGTAGTGAAACTGTTCTACATGAAACTAATGGTAAATATTTGACACAAATAGTGGACCTTAATGTAAACTATGAACTTACGTTAATAATAATGTATCAGTATTCATCAGCTGTATTAAATGTACCATACCAATGCAAGATGTTAATAATAGGGACGTGGGGGAGGTGAGGAGTTACATGGAAACTCTGTTCTTTCCATTAAATTTTCTGTAAACCTGAACCCACTCAAATAAAATTTTGTCTCTAAGTTGAATATCAGTTACTTCATATGGTTCAACTTAAAAGTACATACGCTTTCACTGTTGAGTAAAATGTTATCAGTTGAGTCTTCACCCTTCGTGCCTGCTGTGCCTGGCGTCCTTGAGTTTGGCAGCTGTGGTTTGATGTCTCTAGAGAAGGAAACCTCTGCCTCCTGTTGTTGTGGAAGAGCAGTACACGCTGTGTGCTCTTGGTCAGGGCAGGAGCATGGTTTCCGTTGTTCCTCACACAGACTTTCAATCAGTCCCCCTCTTTTTGGCCAACTGCCTCACTAGTGCTTTCTCCCATACCTGATTCCTCCAATTCCAGAGCTTTTCCAGGGTTTTTTGTTCATGTCAGCTTGCTCTTGGTATCTAGGTATCCCTTCACAAGCAGGCGCTTGGTTTTAGCTCCCTCAACTCCATTAAATAATTTACCACACTTTATCAATTCACCATCTACAAAAATCTGTGTCCTCTGTTGTTTCCTTTTGTATTTTGTTTTGTTTTGTTTTGAAGATTTCTTTCTTTTATTCATTTACTGTTATTTTGGTGAGATTTCTAAAAGAAGTGGACAAACATTCTTTGTTCAGGATGTCTTGTTTAATCAGCCTGCTTTCAGTCTTTTCAGTGTACTTTTAAAATATTTTTATTTTGGCTGTACTGGGTCTTCACTGCTGCACAAGGGGGGCTTTCTGTAGTTGTAGTGAGCGGGGACTACTTGCTAGTTGTGCACGGGCATCTCAGTGTGGTGGCTTCTCTTATTATGGGGCACGGGCCCTAGGGCACACAGGGTTCAGTGGTTGCAGCTTGCAGGCTCAGTAGTTGCGGTTCATGGGCAGTTGGTTCACAGCCTGTGGTGTCTTCCCAGGCCTGGGTCTGAACCTGCGTCCCGTGCATTGGCAGGCGGATTCTTAACCACCGGACCACCAGGGAAGCTCAGTTGCTTTCAATTTGATCAATAAGAATTTGGGTTTATTTCACTTTGTTTTCTTCTGTTTGGGGTAATTATAGTGACTTACTGATTATATGTTCTCTTTAGAGCTCTGGGCAGCTCTCTTTTGGAGGATGCTACTGATAACAAATAATACTCAAAATGTCTGGAAAAAGTGTCTCCAGAATCACAGTTGTGAACTAAAGTATGTATTTTTAAGTTGTTCACAGGGCTTAGGGCTCCTGCCAGAGGATTGTTACTCTTTGGTCCACCTGGAAATGGGAAAACAATGCTGGTAAGAATTCCTTTTAAATTGGCAAGTTCTATTGAGATATTAAGGGTATAATGTGAATAAAAGAAACATTTCATTGTCACTGAGTCTGTTGTTTATGATTTGCCTTTTGTTGTTATATACTTTCTCCCTCTCCCCTCCCTCCCCTCCCCCCACACTGCATACCTTGTGGGATCTTAGTGTTCAGATCAGGAATTGAATCCAGGGTCATGGCAGTGAAAGCACTGAGTACTAACCACTGGACCACCGGGGAACTCCCAGGTTTTAAGCTAGTTTTTAATGATGAAGATAGGTGAAAAACCATGTATGTTATCTCCAGTATTAGTTTGATGCTGGGAACAGTATAATTTTCATTGTTTTCCCAAGTTAAATATTAAAATTTTGCCCTAGAAGAGCTTACCTTACTATATTGAGTATCTTCCTAATCTCCCCTGTTTATTTATTTTTTACTATTTTAGCAGGTTTATTTAAATAAAATAATCAGCCTGATAACAGATTTCTCCTTTCTTTTTTTCTAATTGAGGCATAACTGACATACAGCAGATTGTTTTTTTCTATATTGTTTTGCCAGAAGTTTTTGTTAGGATCTGAATACCTCTTTTCCTGCATGACTCTGCTACAGGGAAAACTAAGTAGGGAAAGAGTAACTTTTTCCTTCAGCTGTTTATCTTTCTCTAACCAGTTATCTTCTATAGCTGGGAAGAGAATAACACACCCTTTTTTTTTTTTTTTCCAACCTGTCCCTTTGACATCTCTCTTAGAAAGAGAGTGAGAAGCAGCACAGCTCCTCCTGCACCTTTTTCTCATTGCTGAGAAGGAAATACATTGATTGCTATTTGTTGGAAACTGTCATACCTTATGTTTTCAGGAAAAGTTTTATCGAAATTAAGTTGATCACATGTAGTTATCTTTTTAAAGCAATTGAACTAATATATTTACCCTTCTGATTTTTAAAGGCTAAAGCAGTAGCTGCAGAATCTAATGCAACCTTCTTTAATATAAGTGCTGCAAGTTTAACTTCAAAATATGTGAGTGTTCTTTTTCCAGTATTGTCATGCTTTAAGTTACTGTCTAAATGTTACTGTGTTAAGAATAAATGGCAATAACATTACACAGAGATGTTTTTCTATGAGTTTTATATCTATTACTTACATATTATTTAAATATTTTATTTTTTTACTCTTCAAAGTAGAAAGTTATGTACATTTGTTAGGCTCATTTAAAAGTGAAATTTTTCTGTGAGATTTGTTTGGGTTGTGTATTAAAGTACCACAGACTAAGCTGGCTTGAACAATAGAAATTTGGAGGCTAGAAGTACAAGGTCAGTTACTGGCAGAGGTCTCAGTTTTGTAAAGTAATTAAAAGTAACTATACAGTGATACTTTTCCTGGTTAAGTTTTGCTTCCTGTGTGAAATTTTACAAATAAAACTGTTGTTACAGTAGGTTACCTATATTAGCCTACAACAGAGAACACTGTCCTGGAAGATAGGAGGTAGGGATGCCAACCTAACTTACATACGGAACTGGCCTTAAGAAAGTATCACTTGAGGTTTTACTTCCTTTATAAAGTGTTTGTTGTTTTCATGTATTTTCTTATTTTTGGCTAGGCTGGGTCTTCATTTCCACACGCAGGCTTTCTCTAGTTGTGGCGAGCAGGGACTACTCTCCTGTTGCGATGCACAGGCGTCTTATTGTGGTGGCTCTCTTGTTGCGGAGCACAGGCTCAGTAGTTGTGTCCCTCAGGCTTAGTTGTTCCCGCAGCATGTGGAATCTTCCCAGATCAGGGTTTGAACCCAGGTTCCCTGCACTCACAGGTGGACTCAACCACTGGATCACCAGGGAAATCTTACAGGGTTGATGTCATAAGAGGTAATCTCTCGCTGTTCCTTCTGGCTCTGAGAATATTTGTTTTGCAGATTCTAAATCTGAGGCTTTTCCTTTTTAATTTAATCTTCAATAAAAAGAATAGATGCCACCTAGAGTACAAAGTAGAAATGGCAACCCACTCCAGTATTCTTGCCTGGAAAATCCCATGGACGGAGGAGCCGGGTAGGCTACAGTCCATGGGGTCGCAAAAAGTCTGACACGACTGAGCAACTTCACTTCACTTCACTTCACTGCAAACCTCATGACCCTTTCAAAGCATAGATGCTTTGGTGCATTGAATGGCTTTAGTATAGTGTTCAAGCCCCCGATAATGTCTTAAGGAGTGTTCATAGACCACCTGGACCACCTAGGAATGCTTTGACATTTATTGACAGTGATATTGTGAGAATGGATTTTCAAGATGTTTTTAGCAGAGCAAGTTTTGTTTAGGAGAGCACGTTCCGACTTCTGTGCTTCTGTAAATACACCCTGCGGCCTATGGCTTACGGAATATTGCTGCATCCCTCTATCCTCTGATGTTCCCTCTTCTCAGTAGTTATATCCCAATAGTTACTCCAATCTCAAGTCTTAGAAATGCATAGTGAAACAAGACAGAGTTATTTTGTTTTGTTTTTTAAAGTACTCACCAGATTCTCTTAATAAATAAGCAGTCTATTTACTGGTGTTATAAGGAACAATCAATAACCCCCAACCCCCCTCACCCCTATTCTTTAAACCAAATCTTTGGTTGCTGCAAAGAAGGGAAGTTAAATTCCTAGGTACTAGATTTTCAGTAGTGACATTAAAAAAGCTGGAAGGAACAATCTTGCGTTTTGTGGGTTTAACAGTGTCCAATGCCTTGTTGTAGGTGGGAGAAGGAGAGAAATTGGTGAGAGCTCTTTTTGCCGTGGCTCGAGAACTTCAACCTTCCATAATTTTTATAGGTAAGAACATGTCTTCCAACAGCTTAGTTGAACATTTGTAAAGTTCCTGTCTTCCAAATGTGAGGGAATGATAGGAAAGATTATTCAGAAGTAAAAAGTTTTTCACAATTTTTATTGAAGTATAGTTGCAGAAGTAAAAAGTTTTTAAAAAGCACAAGATTAAAGACTGTCCAACAAATTGAGTAGGATACATTATATTAATAACCTAAATAATAAACTAGGTTAATATCAGATAACTCATGTAGCTTGGCTTTTAATTAAAGTTTCATCCTTGTATTTCCTCTAGATGAAGTTGATAGTCTTTTGTGTGAAAGAAGAGAAGGAGAACATGATGCTAGCAGACGTCTAAAAACTGAATTTCTAATAGAATTTGATGGTGTATGTATTGATTATTATATTTTTATGTGGTAGCATTTTAGTGTATGTATTTTCCAAATGAATGGCCCAAATTAGAAATAGATATCTTTATTGTGTTTTTCTTTGTTATTACTTTAAAAATACTGAAAATAATTTTGACTTACAGGTACAGTCTGCTGGAGATGACCGAGTGCTTGTAATGGGTGCAACTAACAGGCCACAAGAGCTTGATGAAGCTGTTCTCAGGTAGGGAAATTTATGTGGAAATGCACACATTTATTACAGATGTATTTACTCCTTTATTCGTCTCATGTATTACTTGTCTCTTTCGTTCTCAATGTAAAGACTAAATTCATTGTGTTCCTCTCTATATCCATCCTCTGGCCTCTTGTTAGTAAACAAAACTTTTGAGGACAGGACCAGCATGATATCAGGAAAACTATTTTTAACTTTATGGTTTTAGGCAAATTGCTTATTTCTTCTGGGTTGAATTAAAGTATCTTAAAACTCCAAAACTGATTTTTACCCTGCTAACACAGTTCATGGGAGCTGCATTCTCTCTTCTCATGTGTTTGAGCAAATTTGTTCCCTTTCTACTGGGAGGACAGTTTCACTCAACTGTCCAAATTATAAAATTCTTGGACCTCCCATTCTTTTCCTAAGGAATTTGTAACATTGCCTATTGTTTCTAGGACTGGATGTTACAGTGTGAAAGTCTGAAGCCAGCCTGCTTTTATTCACATTTATTGGTTAACCCAGTAGGGTTAGTGTCTAATCTCCTTTCTACTACTACTATTACTTTTTTGACCTTTGTTTTTGTGGTGGTTTTTGTTTTCTTTTTTATTGCTTTCCTGTTCTTTGCAGTCCCATTTTTCATCTTCTGTTGTCTTACTTCTTTGAACCTTTCTATCTCATTGAGCTCTTATTTCATAGGAGCCTTTTTTTTCATTAAATTATTTTCTTGGAAAGATATTGGTCACAGTTTTAATTTGCTTTATGGCAAAATCCTCTTGTGCATGTTCTTCATTTTATCTATTTTATGTTTATTGTATTCTTTCCCATCTTGTTTTAGTACTGTTCTTTAAAATCAGTCCTATGCTTTTGTCTGTTTTGCCTATTTTATTTGAATAAGGGGAGTTTTCTTGGAGAACCTAATTTTGAAAGGATGTTGTAGAAGAGCTAGAAAAGTAAGATAGCAAGGCAAATATCTTGAATTGTCCTATATACCCTGGACTGGTGGGCAGTCTCGCTGACTCACAACAAAGCCCCACCTGGTAAAGAAGTGTACGTGTATGTAAATAAGAGATTGGGTCGATTTAGTCTTCTTCAACTGAAAAAGATTGGCCATTGCAAGACAGCTTGTCCTCTTGCCAGACTGACTGATATGTTCTTACAAAGATGTTGTGTCTTTGAGTTTCTTTGTTTAGTCTCATCTTCTTGTCATTGCTTTGCTACTGACTAGGGTCACATGATCTGCAGAGCCAGTCCTCACATGCTTGTTTAAATGTGGGGAGGTTAGTTTTATTGCCCCTCAGAGTGTTCTCTGTTTTCTCTGGAAAACTGCTCTGACAGCTGTGTCTGGAATTTGCATTGGCAGGTCCTGTCTGTATTCACCTTTGTCGGTATAATTTTCACTGCCCTAGGCAGGCCTTCTTCATACATTTTAGTTCTATAAGCATTACCTGGTTTGCTGACGATGGAGTTTACATTTCTGTTTCTGTTTTCGTGTTGGTTTTAGTTGTTTTCAGTTTCAAGGCGATAGCAGAGATCTGTTTCTTCAACTCCTTATATCAGATATTTTGTTTTAAAGTGTTAACTACTGTTAAAAAAAATACAGATACATAAATGGTTAATTTAATTCTGACAATACTAAGGATTTTTAAACATTAACTGGAATTTTCTTAAATTGTATTGGAGTACAGTTGATTTACAGTGTTCTGTTAGGTTCAGGTGTACAGCAGAGTGAGCCAGTTATACACATACATATATCCACTCTTCTTTAGATTCTTTTCCCATATAGGTCATTACAGAGTAATGGGTAGTCTTCCCTGTGGTATATACAGTAGATCTTTATTAGTTATCTATTCTATATATTTAACTAGAATGTTTTTAAAGAATGACTTTTTACATTGATGACTACTAAAATGTATTCAAATGCCTTGAGCACTATACTTAAAGCTTTGTTTTTGTTATTTGCTGTTTAAATTCAAAACTGTATTTCTGAGATTGCTTGAATCCTTTTTTTAGGCGTTTTACCAAACGGGTTTATGTGTCTTTGCCAAATGAGGAGGTATGTATCCATGTTTGAACTTTTTAATTTTAGGCAGAAACAAGACCTACCACTTAACATTATTAAGTCTTCTAGTACATGGTACAGCTGCATTTGAAAGTTTGGCAGTTTCTTAAAAAGATGAACTTACTGTAAGACTCCACGGGCTTCCCAGGTGGCGCAGTGCTAAAGAATCTGCCTGCCAGTGCAAGAGACGCAGAAGACGCAGTTCAATCTCTGGGTCAGGAAGATCCCCTGGAGGAGGAAATGGCAACCCACTCCAGTATTCTTGCCTGGAGAATCCCATGGACAGAGGAGCCTGGCAGGCTACAGTCCATAGGGTTGCAAAGAGTCGGACACGACTTAGCAACTGAGCATGCATGTAAGACTCCAAAATTTTATTCATAGGATTCTACTGGAGAAATGAAAACATGTATCTATAAAGACATGTACAAGAATTTTTACAACAGCATTATAAATAATAACCAAGAACTGCAAAAAAATCTAGTCATCAGTTGGTGAATAGATAACTTTTATTGCTAAATGGTACCATACCATTCCATATATGGGTACTTTCACATACCGTAATATGGATGGACCTCAAAAACATTTTTTTAAGTGAGAGATGCCAGATGGAAAAGATTACCTATTACATGATTCCATTTATATGAAGTGTCTAAAAAAAGGCTATTTCTAGAAACATAAAGTAGATAGTGGTTAGCTAAGGCTTTGGGTGGAAGTCAGAATTAATTGCAGACAGACACAGGTGAGCTTTTTGGAGTGATAGAAATATTCTAAAATTGGATTATGGTGATGGTTGCACAACTCTAATCTTATTAAGAGTCACTGAATTATACACTTAAAGTGGGTAAGAGTCCATGTTATATGAATCCATACCTTTAAATTGTGGTTGTCTACCTCAGACCCTTAACATCCTTGGTGGTAGCAGCAGCTATTTACTTAGTGCTTTATTTGGATTAGTTTTAACTCTTTTAGAAACTTTCAAAAAATTGTCATTTTAATAGATAAGAGTGAGGCAGTAAGAGGTAGAGTGTTTTGTGTAAAATCATAGAGCTCCTAAATGAGAGTTAGGATTTGAACCTAACTCCTGGATATTTTATTAAGCTAACTCTTTGGACTGATAATTCTTTAATATTTCTTTTCAGACACGACTACTTTTATTAAAAAATCTATTATGTAAACAAGGAAGCCCATTGACCCAAAAAGAACTAGCTCAACTTGCTAGGTGAGTGATTTGATTTCGTCTATCCTGCAGCTTTTCTTTATTTTTAAGAAGTCTTTTTCTGTTTTGTTTAAAGTAAGCGCATGTCTGAAACAAGTAATTTATCTGAATACGTGTTTCATTCTCTACTTCCTTTATCTTTTCACTTATCTCATTTTCTTATGTATGATACCTAAATTTCAGTTTCTAAATCCTCTGGAAGACATGACCTATTAGCTATTTGCTAATGATGGTACTATATTTTTTTTAATAAACTTAAGTTCTATTAAAATAATTTTTCAGATGTAAAACATTGCATATTTGCCCACACCAACAGGTATTTTCACTTAAACTTGTTCTTTTGTATTACACATAATTTTTTTTAAACTTTGACATCTTCAAGTTTTTTTCTGTAAGTGGTGTATTAAGTAGAAACTGAATATAGGAGATGCACGCATGCATTTTTAGTCACTGGAAAAAACTTAAAAAGTAATTTAAAATGTTCAACAAGAATGTGAATAGCTAGTATTGTTAGTAAAAACTCTTGAGTTGCCAGATACCTATGAAAAAAGAACAAATTCATTCTTTGTTATTCCAGTAAAAAATCTGCTAATAATGTTTCTGCAGTTATTTAACAGAGTACATGAAAAGTAAATATTTTTTTCCTGTTCTGTTTTCCTCTTCCTCTTGACTTTCCTAGTTCTTAGTTCCCTTTAATAATGTTTCGGCTGCCCAGGAGTTCCCACTGTGGTGTCCCATTCAGGTGTACCTCTTTTTGCCCATGTCTTCTACCCCAGACCCTTCCTTCACCCTGTCTGTCCTGTAGGGTGTCCTACAGATGAAGAAATCTTCCTTGATTGCCCCTCATTCCATCAAGGCAGTTCTTGGTTTAGATAGAGACTCATTAATCTGTAGAGAAGTAATTGCAGTTATGTGTCAGTTGGCCAGCAATGGTTTATAGATGTAACCTTTCCAGGGCACATATTTACAACTTAATGGAGTCTCCTGGAGATGCAGTATACCTTAATCTAAAGGAAGGGTTCTACTTCCTATTGCCATACACAAAGATAAACACAAAATGGATTGAAGACCTAAATGTAAGACCAGAAACTATAAAACTCTGAGAGGAAACATAGGCAGAACACTTGGCGGCATAATAAATTAAAACAAGATCCTCTATGACCCAACTCCTAGAGTAATGGAAATAAAAGCAAAAATAAACAAGTGGGACCTAATTAAATTTAAAAGCTTTTGCACTGCAAGGGAAACTATAAACATGGTGAAAAGAAAAGCCTCAAAATGGGAGAAAATAATAGCAAATGAAACAACTGGAAAAGGATTAATTTCCAAAATATACAAGAAGCTCATATAACTCAATACCAGAAAAACAAACAACCCAATCAAAAAGTGGGAAAAAGACTCTTAACAGATATTTCTCCAAAGAAGACATACAGATGGCTAACAAACCCATGAAAGAATGCTCAACATTGCTCATTATTAGAGAAATGCAAATCAAAACCATGATGAGATACCACCTGACACCAGTCCGAATGGCCCTCATCAAAAAGTCTACAAACAGTAAATGCTGGAGAGGGTGTGGAGAAAAGGGAACCCTCTTGCACTGTTGGTGGGAATGTAAATTGATACAGCCACTATGGAAGATGGAATGGCGATTCCTTAAAAAGCTAGGCATAAAAGCACCATATGACCCAGCAATCCCACTCCTAGGCATATACCCTGAGGAAACCGAAATTGAGAAAGACACATATACGCCAATGTTCATTTCAGCACTATTTACAATAGCTAGAACATGGAGGCAACCTAGATGTCCATCAACAGATGAATGGATAAAGAATCTGTGGTACATATACACAATGGAATATTACTCAGCCATAAAAAGGGATGCCTTTGGGTCAGTTCTGATGAAGTGGATGAACCTAGAGCCTACTATACAGAGTGAAGTGAGTCAGAGAAATATAAATATCACATACTAACACATATATATGGAATCCAGAAAGATGGTACTGGTGAGTTTATTTATAAGGCAGCAGTGGAGAAACAGACATAGAGAACAGACTTATGGACATGGGGTTGGGGAGGAAGAAGAGGGTAAGATATATGGAAAGAGTAACATGGAAAATTACAATACTATATGTGGAAATAGATAGCCAATTGGAATTTGCTGTATGACTCAGGACTAAACAGGGCCTCTGTGACAATCTAGAGGGGTGGGATGGGGAGGGAGGTGGGAGGAGGTTCAAGAGGGAGGGGACATATGTATACCTATGGCCGATTCATTTGACATTTGGCAGAGAATAAAATTCTGTAAAGCAGTTATCCTTCAATTAAATTAATTAAAAAATAAAAAGGGAATGATTCTAATGGTGAAGACTTGAGGCATTATAAGGAACCAGTAAGTTGTTTTGTTTTTAGTGAGTGGGCCTTCCTGTGCCCTTAAAAATCAAATCACAGAGCTGTCTGCTTGATGACAAAGGCAAACTAGGGTTTTACCCTCTTATTATGTGGCGATTTTAAATCTGGAAAGGTAAAAATAACTTGTTCTTTCTTCCTTCTCATTCTCAGAATGACCGATGGATACTCAGGCAGTGATCTAACAGCTTTGGCTAAGGATGCAGCACTGGGTCCTATCCGAGGTAGGAATTCCAGAGCTGGAAACATTTAGAACTGTTCATTACACCATTCAGAAGTTTAAGAAGTCATTATTGAGAAGTCTTTTTTATTGTTGGAAAGCAGTAAAGCTGAATCAGTGGAAAACTTGATTGAAACTTGATACAGAGTTTCTAGACTTGAGGTTAAGTAACCTTTCTGAGAAAAGCTCTGGATTCATTGGCCACATATGCTCTGTAGCATATGCTGCTGCTGCTGCTGCTGCTGCTGTTTCTTCTTCCTCTTCCTGCTCTTCCATTCTCCTCCTTCCTCCTTGTCTTCCTTCTCCTCATCCTCCTCCTTCCTCCCCCTCCCCATTTTTTTTCCCACACACAGAAAATATGAAACCATTCTTAGCTCACAGACTATATAAAGACAGTCCATGGATCATTGTACCTTGAACCTTGTTCTAGACAGCAGATTTTGCAACCTGATAGTATGTTAGCAGCAAAAAAAAAAAAAAACCCTCAGGAATAACAGCTTTTTTAAGCAAGTGAAAAAGAAAAATAAAGGGAAAATGTTCTTATCTATTTTATGGTTCTTTTCAGTATTCTAATATCACTTGAAATTGATGTGTGTAAGGAAACTTATATAAATAGATGTTTTTATTTTTATCATTATATGTTTCTTTTGAAAAATTGCAGCAAAGTATATCATTCATTGCTTTGTTTTGATTCAAGGTAATTTGTTGATTCTGAGATACCACATCTGTCATTTTTAGGTTATGTTAAACTCCGGGTGATAATCACTTTAGAGTAGATGTTGTCAGCTACTTTTCCACAGGCAGCATGGGAAGTGGATGGGTGATGCTCCCAGGTTTGCACTCAGGTTACTGGCTATGATGGCAAAATAGAACATGGAACATGCAACTTCAGAATATATCTCTCACAGTCAGACTACTGGTTAAGAACTGCTGCTTTAGAGAGTAATAAATATAACCTTGAGAATATATTTTGAAACTCTGGGTAAAGCATTTTAGTCAAGCTTTCATTATGCTGGAGGCATAACATCTTGTTCAGATACTAAACTCAGAAACATTAGCTAATGTATAAATCGTTTGTATTTTGGGGGATATGTTAGCTATTATTCTGAAAAAAAAAAAAGTTGTTGGCTTAAAACAGCTAATGACTTTTGTAAAGAAGTTGCATTATTTTAAGTTTAGTTTCACATTTATAGATCCTATTGTTCTTGATCAATATATGAAGAAACCGATGCCTTCCTAAGAAAGAATATTAGTGTAAGCATTTATAAATTGTATATGCTCTTATTATTAATCTATTTTTCTCTTCATGTAATGATTTATATTGAACATATACTTTTAGATTATTGAACTTTGTTTATTTAAACTTGGAAGTCTTTTTTTTTCCCTAAGTGGCTTATTTTTATATTTTACAGAACTGAAACCAGAACAAGTGAAGAATATGTCTGCCAGTGAGGTAAACTGTTTTATAATTATCTTTCTTTTGTCTGGTCCTGTAGATTGTAAAACATATATTTTGTCTGGATTTTTCCAGTTTGATTAGAAACCGGAAAAAATTACTTTTGCTTCATTTCAAAATATGGAAGACTCATTGACGGTCTCCTTTGGTGTCATTTGGTAATGCACAGAATATATTATACATAATCATTAAATCATTTTCTGTCAAATCATTATATAAATACTAAACAAAACAAACTTATAGGCAACTTGAGAATTTTATACATTGTAAAGATGACTTGTAACAGGTTAACCCCTTGATGTTCTATTCTGTTAGTTTTTCAGTAATGTTTGTTTTCTTTCTTATAAAAGCAATACAGTTTCCATTGTAACATAATTTGTTACATCTTAAAAATATGGTAGGTCCCTTTAAGAAGTGCTGAAGCATTACTTTTGAAAAAAATTGCCTGCAAAATATAGAATTGGATATGCAGAATGATCATAACTACGTATTCAGACATTTTAAATCAGATTTAAATTATGTAACTTATCTCTCAGAGCTCAGATAGCACCTGAGACATTACTAACCAAAGAGACTTCATTCTTGGCATAGAATAGAGAACAGAACTCCACTGGAGTTCGAGTGTGAACGCCAAAAAAAAAAAAAACAACAACAAAAACCCCCAGAAACACGGGCTGGAGGATGGCAAGGGGTTTGCACATTGCAGAGTCCTGTCCAAGTATTAATAGTGAAATCTTAATGTAGAGAAAGAGTGTAGTTGAATTTGAGTCCATTTTGGCAGTCCTCTTTCTTCATGCTTCCAAGTAAATTTGAGGTTATTATCTTCAGGCATCTTGTGCATAGTGGCCAACCAGCTACATTACTAAGAAAGCCTTCACACTTCTTGCAGCCACAACACTTTTCCATTTCAACAGTCTAGTTTACCTGGAGTACGAATGAAACTTTTTAGGAATAAAGAGTTCCACATATCATATACTTGTGTTTAGCTACGATTACCTTTAAAATTCACGTTTATAGTTTCATGTTCCTCTTATCAGACTCATTATTTTGATTCCATATATTTCTAATTTAAAAAATATGTATTAGTACTAAGTGTCTTGAGGGCTTTTATACTTATGTATAAATTATTAACAATATCCCATCTATATATTATTTTTTAAATGTTCTTTTAGCATAAACCTAATACGTACTTTTCTATCCAAAAAGTAAGCACTGTGCATGAATTCTTTCTTTCCCACACACCACTCTCCCTACCTTGGACTCAGGACAGGTGAACTTGTTATTTCATGTATATACCCTGGCCCCCCTAGATTAAAATTGAAGAAAGGTCTGATGTGTGACACTTTAGGCCTCTGTCTTTGTCCCATGAACAGACCATACAGAATGAAGGCGCTAATCAAGCCCATAAGAAATGAACTAAAACCATCAGTTGACAAATAATTTTTAGTAAGAAGTTGTCTACTAATTCCTAATCAACTTCTACAAAATCCACTGAACCCCATGTCTGCAAGTATTCCTCACTCTGTCTCAAGTGCCTCGGCCCTGGCATTTTCTGTGAATAAGGAATGGCCACCCACTCTACTATTCTTGCCTGGAGAATTCCATAGACAGAGGAGCCTGGCAGGCCCCAGTCCATAGGGTCGCAAAGAGTCAGACATGACTGAGCAACTAACACTTGTACTTTATCACTTTCAACCATTCAGAAGGCCACTAAAAAACCTATAAATGGATGCTTGGATACACCTTCATTAGTACCTTATACTAATTTTATGAAAGCAAGTGGGTGCCTGCTTAGGGAATAGGAAAAATTCTTAGGAATCTGTTCATAATTATTTCATGAGAAAAGAAACCTGTTTTCTGTTGATAGTGGATTTATTAACCTTTATGTTTTACCCATCCTGAGAATTATACATACAACTAAACTTTAACATTTTTCTTCTTCATTGAACAAACTCAACTTAAACATAGTTCCTATTTTACTTGAAGAGTAAATTGAGTCTATTTTCTGTTTTTAGTAACTCTTTTAGAGTCATGATTTTAAAACAAGGCAATTCTGTGGCAATAGGTGTCTATTACCATATAACAAAACTTGCCACAAAATTTAGCAGCTTAAATGACATGTGTTTATTATCTCACATTTTTACAGAGAAAGGAATATGGGCACAGTTTAGCTGAATCCTCCACTTCAAACTCTGAGGGCTGCAGTCAAGACATTGGTCTAGGGTTTCTTACAAAGCTGTAATCAGGATGTTGTCTGGGGCTATAGTCATTATAAGGCTCAAACTAGAAAGATCTGCTTCGAGGCTCATGTGTTTTTTTGTGTTTTGTTTTGTTTTTTGCCAGATTAATTTCCTCTTGTGTTGTTGGCCTGAAAGCCTCAGTTTTCTCTGTTTATTGGCTGGAAGCCACCTTCTGTTCCTTGTCACGTAGGCCTCTCCAACATAGTAGTTTGCTTCATCAAAGCCAGTGAGCCAGGAAGAGAACAGAGAGTGCCAGCAGGATGGAAGTCATAGTCTTGATAACCTAATCATGGAAGTCACATCTTATCACTTTTGCTGTAGTCTGTGCTTAGGTCCAGTCTATACTCAGGGGAAGGGATTACACAAGGGCATATATAACAAGAGATGGAATCATTAGGAGACACAGCAGGAGATACCTGCCACATCTGTAAATCAATTTAATTTTATGTTTGATGGGTCACACTTGGTCAGCAAAATCTGCTTTTATATTAAGATGAGCCCTCTCAACTCTGCTTTAGAACTCTGAAAAACATTGTTGCTTTCTGGGAGCAAGGCACACCTTGAAATTGTGTATCCCAAGACTAGAATCAGCAACTTTAGGAACCTGGGTTCATTTTAATGGAGAATAATTTAAAGACTGTGTGTCAAAATGCATACTACTTTGTTTTTATTAGTTTGGGTGTTAAGTTAGCCTACTCCAATGACAGCTTAAAAATATAAATTTTTTAAAATATCACGAATTCATTCTAACAGTACATTTATTTCAGTATTACAGTGTAACATATCTACTTGAACTATAACTTGTATTTTAAAAATATGTAAGCCATTTCATTATTTTAAACTAAATTTTATCTATTTATTTGGCTGTGTTGGGTCTTCATTGTGGCACGCGGATCTTCCTTGCACCCTGTGGGATCTTCCATCGTGGTGCACAGACTCTCTAGTTGTGGTGTGTGGGCTCAATAGTTGTGGCACACGGGCTCTCTAGTTGTGGCACATGTGCTCCAGACTACACGGGCTTTAGTAGTTGCTCTGCAGCATATGGGATCTTAGTTCCCTAACCAGGGATCAAATCTGTGTCCCCTGCATTAAAGGCAGATTCTTAACCTCTGGACCACCAGAGAAGTCCCTAAATTTTAGATAGTACTAAAACTTAAAATTACTGAATTATAAAAAATAACATGATGGTACCTTTTTGTGATCATTCCAGTAATAATGTGTGTCCAGTTACATTATTAAAGTTTTTGCTTCTACTGTATACTTTTATGCAATATATTTTTAACCTAATGGTCTTAATATTAATAATTTGGTAACAGCTTTTAGCTATTAGTCCTGGTTTATGAGTTGATGTTTATAAAGCACTGAAAGTCTGGCAATAGTGAATACTGCATTAAAAAAGTGAAAGTGTTAGTCACTTAGTCATGGTCAACTCTTTGCAACCCCATGGACTGTAGCTCATCAGGCTCCTCTGTCCATGAACTTCTACTGTATAAGTGTCCATTAAATAAGTGATCTGAGTCTCCTGCAGTGCAGGCAGATTCTTTACCATCTGAGCCACCAGGGAAGCCCTAATTTAAAAATACATAAATAATAATGGCAACCTTTTATAGAGATCAAGGAAATCCATTTTATTTTCTTACTGATTTTCTTAATCTATGCAATGTTGATATTAGCGAGGATATGAAATAGTTAGATTGGGTTTTATCAGAGTAATAAAAAGAATATACTCAATCTAGATGTCTATCAACAGATGAATGGATAAAGAAGTTGTATACATATATACAATGGAATATTACTCGGCCATAAAAAGAAACGAAATTGAGTCAGTTCTAGTGAGGTAGATGAACCTGGAGCCTGTTTTACAGAGTTAAGTCAGAAAGAGAATAACAAATACCATGTATAAATGCATACATATGAAATCTAGAAAAATGGTACTGATGAACCTATTTGTAGGGCAGTAATAGAGACATAGACATAGAGAACAGACTTGTGTACCACAGCAGGGGAAGGAGAGGATGGGACAAATTGAGAGAGTAGCATTGAAACATATTCATTACCATATGTAAATAGTAGCCAGTGGGAGTGTGCTGTATGATGCAAGGAGCTCGACTTGGTGCTAGAGGGCTGGGAGATGGGAAGGAGGTTCAAGAGGAGGGAACATACGTATACCTATGGCTGATTCCTGTTGATGTATGGCAGAAACTAACAACATTGCAAAGCAGTTATCCTCTAATTAAAAATAAATTTAGGACTTCCCAGGTGGCACAGTGGATAAGAATCCACCTGCCAGTGCAGAGGACATGGGTTTGATCCCTGGCCCAGGAAGATTCCACATGCTGAGGAGCAACTAAGCCCATGTGTCACAACTACTGAAATTTGCATGCTCTAGAGCCTGCAAGAGTAGCCCGCACTCTCCGTAACTAGAGAAAGCTCTCACGCACCAGTGAAGACCCAGCACAGCCATAAATAAATAAAATTTAAAATGTAAATTAAAAAAAATACAGATAAGTATCAGTTGAAATTTTGTCTCCAGTTCTTATTTGGGAGCAAAATATACATGTAAATCTGTGATAATTTTTAATTGACTACTTTGTGCCAGATTCCATTTTGTCTTTTAAAAATGCTTAGGTAAAAATTAGGTATTTATTAACTCATTTTTGTTTTATTCTATATACTCAAAACCAATTAAAAATCTGAGAAAATAAGACCAAATTAATATGAAAATATATTACAAGCAATAATAATAAAATTTTAGACATAAGCATCCTCCATGTTGTAGTAAAAGCAATATTTCCTTCAGAGTCCTGTGTGCATCTTGTAAACTCCTTTTCCCTTTCTGAGAAAATGAATTTAGCCAGAGTATGCTTGTGCTGAGTGAGACCTGAGAATGTAAAGTTTCATGAAACTATGCAGAAAAATAATTGGAAGGAGATAACCCAAATAGTGGTTGTATATCTGAGTAGTGGGATTGTGTTTATTTTTTCTGATTGCAAATATTTTGTCTAGCTTTCTGCAATGATTGTGTTTTGTTTTTATAGTGGGAAAATACTGGGATTTAAAATGTTAATACCTAAGAAGCCAAACACATGAAATGAAAGTATATTATTTGGTAGGATTTCTTAGATAGGAAATGTACCTAATATATACTAATATGTAAAATAAGATGATTGGCATGATTTTCTAAGAATACGTCTATATATATTTTAACATTAATAAACAAAGCATTTTTAGCCACCGTTGGGTCGGCTATTGTATATGTGATAATCATTTGTCTTGTGTGCTTTTTTTTAAATCTAGATGAGAAATATTCGATTATCTGACTTCACCGAATCCTTAAAAAAGATAAAACGCAGTGTGAGCCCTCAAACATTAGAAGCATACATACGTTGGAACAAGGACTTTGGAGATACCACTGTGTAAGCCTGCAGAATGTTTACTTTTCAAGAGAATAACATACCATCTTCGATGAATAGTTTTATCAGCTACGGAAAGTCAGCCTAAGTTTACAGGACTTTTCAGAGTCTTACAGTTACTTGTGCACCCCAGAAGATGAACCATAAAATAAATTTAAATAAAGTATACAATGCAAATGGAATATTTTTGTTTAAGGCCTTCTTGGCTTAATGGTCATGGATATCCCAATGGGCACTGTAAGTCAGAACACAACAAAAACTGAATCTGGTCTTCTTTACCAACATAATCGTAATGTAAATAGTAATTTGTATATTATGTTGCAGATGAAAGTATTCCAGAGATGGTGAATGGTAGAAGACACAGAGCCTTTGGTGGTTTGTCTTCTGACATCTTTTCTTAAAATAGTCATTTTTCCTGTTTTCATTTCCTACTGTTGTCTTTACTATGAGTGATTGGAATGCCAAACACTCTCTTTTTTTTTCTTTTTACAAATTGTGTGCCAAATGAAACTTTTTCCTATGTAACAGTAGTAGGAAAAAGAATTTTGAAGGTTTTTTTCTTCTTCATACATCTACAGACATTAAAAATGTTTTCTTTTCACTTTTTATTTTTTCTGTTACCTTTCTACCAAACAATTTGGAGAGCAATACGATAGCAACAAAACAAATCTAGTGAAAGGAGAAGGAGAAATTTTGAAGTTTTCAGATACTCTGTCAAACAACATGTAGACCAGTCCTCCTGTGATCTGTAGTATTTTTTTTCTAATATGTTTGTCAGAAATCTATTGTAGACTGTTAACTTATTCCTAATGGAATTTATTTTCTGCTAGAATTAGTCTAATATTTAAGAAAGCCAATTTTAACCACTATGAAAGTGGTTCCTGTGCAAGAGAAGGGAAATACTGGGAGCGAAGACATTTCTAATTTATTGCTTATTACTTTCTTACTGTTTACAGGATAATTACAAGCCAGTGGATCTACCATGTTTTATTAATCCCTCCAATGAAACTTTAAAAAATTACTGAATTTTTATACATTGCATACATTTTATAGGTTTCTTGTGCTCACTTTGTTAACTAAAAAGTTTTAGTCTGTTAATCTGCCTTTTGTTCCCCAAAAATGTACAGTAATTCCATTACTTGTTTGTATGTGTGGGTTTTTGTTACAAAAATGTCCTTGTAGGAAGTAGAGACTCATATCAAGGCCTTCTAAATATTGTAATAAAGGCAAATGGATATTTGCCATTAGTTTACTGGTTAAAAGTTTGTTTACAGAAATCGTCTTTGGTGCTTTTATGTAAAATGTCATGGGTGGAGAGAATAATTTTATAGTAGTAACAAATATTTTTTTTTTAGGATAAATATCTCTGGTTTTGAGAAAATATATTAAAGTTAACTTGCCCCCACTAGATAAGAATTTTATAATGAAGACATACATTCTTCTTAACTTGACTCTTTCTTATCTTTAAGATTTATCTAAATGTAGAAGATGTATGATTATATGCTGTTTGTAGTTATAACTTAAATCATGTCTCCTCTAATCATAGAACTCCCTGGATAATAAAAATGAGGGTTGAGATAAATAGAAAAAAAAAAAATTTAAGCCAAAACCATGATATTTTAGGTCATGAGTAGTATCTTTTTTCAAACATTATAGCATCCATTATAAAATACTGATAATGAAAGATGATGAAAATATACACGATAAGTATGATGAACATCCCAAATTAAAACATTTTCAATTAAGCTTATAAAAATTTCATTTTTAAATTTTCATTTGGAAAAAGATTATTGATAACTGGTAAGTTGTATTAAAAGTCCATGGACTTTAAACTTACAACTTTTAAACTATAAACTCCTTTAAAACTGTCATAATACTATATACATTAATTGTAGCTCATTTATTGGGAAAAGTTTTAGATAACAGACTTCACATGTTACATAACATTAATATTGTCATAAACATTGAGTCAGAATTATACTACTGTATGCACATCCATGTTTGGAAGTTAATTTCCTGATCAAGTCTGAAATTGAACTTAGTGCTTCATTTTCTTTGACTTACATGACCTAAGTTTTATTTTAAGCTGTGTTTCTTTCATAGAATGGCCATAAAAGTAGAGTAATTATATGGTAGGATGTGTAAGGTTTTGGTTTGATCTTTTTCAATAAAGATAGAAGTTGCTGAGGATTTCCGAAATAATATTAGATTGTGACCTTGTAGATTTTGCATTGAGCTCTGTGTCATAGTATTCAGTAAAAGGTAATGTTTAAACCTTAGTGTGCTCTTCATGTTACTATGGCAGAGGTTTGTAAACTAAATTAAGACTTACTGATGTACTGGACTTTGAGCCAATGGAAAGAATCAGTACTATCTTTCCAGATATCTTAAGGGTAAAAGCTTATTCTAAGACAGTCTGCCAAATGAGGTTATTAGGTTTCTGACTTGCAGAGATGCTTTGTGCTTGGAAAGAATTGGAGGAAAAGCTAGAACTCTAATTTAATATACAGCCGTCTTTGTTTATAGTGTAAACTTCATTATAGTTTGTACAAAAACTAATTCTTTTGGTAGAATGAACCATTTACAGTTTGTTTTTGGACTTTGAGTCAAAGGATTTTCCTTCAAATACTTGTCTAAATTTTACTCTGGTCTTTTGTACTTTTCTTCAGAAGAAATGAATTAAAAGATTCAGCTGCATAAGTGGGTTTTTATCCTAATGGATTGGAAATAAATTATAAACTTTATTTTGCCTTTAATTGAAACTTTTTGAGATTTCAGAGGTTGTAGTCTGGTATTGAAGGAGTAGCTTGTATTGAACTGACTCTTGCCAATAACAATTACAAACTCTGAATAAAATATAAAAAGCTGTGATTAGAAGACTAGAGAGCAGTAAAAAAATGGGCAAAAACAGCACAAAATCATACTAGAAGAGATCCACATTAAATAGGTTTCACCATGAGAGCAACTTGCAGCATCTGCACTGTGCTTAGAAATAAATTCAAGGAGAATGTGACAGTCTTAATGAGCTGAGGAGTCAATTAGTGCTTCTAGAACAGTGTGAAGTTGGGAGGGAAATTTTGAAAAGTCCCAAAATCTGCCTGCAGATTCTTTTCAAATGCTTGTTGGATTCTGAAATTATACCTGTGCAGTGTGACAGTCAAAAGAATCCAGGAGAAAGCAATAGTTGAAATCCAGAGTAGTTGTAGCAGTTGCTGGACGAATAGAGTTTGAAATTCAAATTCCAGTAAGAGGGGTCTAGTAAACACTGTGGTTTTCCATTGACACCCCAAAAGGGCCATGGCTTGGGAGGAAGGACAGCATCCTAGAATAAGGGCTGTACTTTAGAACTCTGGGCACAGCTGGAAGAAACTCGCTGAAACAAAGCTTAAAATCAGGCTTTCACAGCATCATGGTTATCCATTATTAATTTAACAGCTAGCCAGAATAAAGCATTGTTAAAACAGAATCCAGAGCTTTTACAACATATTAATTCACAAACCCAGCAAAAATAATAAGCATATAAAGAAAAATTATATGATCCATAATCAACAGAAAATCTATAGAAGCAGAAACACAGATGACTATTTTAGAATTAACAGAAAATTATTTAACAGCTTTAAAATACATTAAAAATTTTACAAGGGAAAATGATGGATTAATGGATTAGGATTCTTAGCAGAAAAATAGAAACTGAAAACCAAGTAGAAGGTCTCTGATTATAAATTAGGAAATGAATGACAGTGTCTGAAATTTGAAAAATCACTGGGTGGGCTTAACAGTAAACTGGGTGCATCAGAGATAAGAAAACAGGAAGGCAGTTAATATAATTATCAAAGTGAAGCACAGAGAAAGAAACAGATTTCAGACCTGTGGGACAGAATCAGTCTAATGTACATGTACTTTGAGGTCCAAAAGGAGAGGACAGGGAGAGAATGGGGCAACAGAAATATTTGAAGCAGTAATGCCTGGAATTTCCCAAAATTGTTGGAAGACATCAACTTACAGGTCCAAGAAGTTCAGTGAACTCCAAGCAGAACAAATGCAACAAAGATCACATCTGAGTACCTCCTTTGCAAAACACACACAACATGCACAAAACCAAATCAATTAAATATCAAAAGCAGCCAGCAAAGGGAAATGACATTACACTTGAATAAAGCAAAAATGGTGGGTAGCTATTTGAAACAGTGGAATCCAGGAAATGATGGAGTGACATTTTTAAAGTGTAAAAATTATACAATACTATGTAAAATAAAAGGTGAACAACGGACCTACTGTGTAGCATAGGAAACTATATTCAGTATCTTACAATAACATATCATCAAAAAGAATCTGAAAGAGACTATATAACTGAAATCACTTGACTATACACCTGAAACATACGTTGTTCAGTCGATTAATGGTGTCTGATTCATTGCGACCCCGTGGACTGCAGCACAATAGGCTTCCCTTTACTTCACCATCTCCCAGAGTTTGCTCAGACTTATGTCCATTGAGTTGATGGTGCCATCCAACCATCTTAACAACACTGGAAATCAACTATACATCAATTTAAAAAATAAGTGCAAGAATAAAAACCTAAAATTTTGTTTACTTAGAATGTTCAAAATACATAAAACTCATTCCAATTGTACAAAAAGAGAATTTGTTCTTAGCAGGCTGACATAGGAAATTCTTTAAAATAGCCTGTTTTTTAAAATAGTTATTTTATTTATTTGGCTGCTCCAGGTCTTAGTTGTGGCACTCGGGATCTTTGATCTTCATTGTGGCATGCAATCTAGTTCCCTGACCAGGGATCAAACCTGGGCCCCCTGAATTGGGAGCTCAGAGTCTTAAGCACTGGACCACCAGGGGAAGTATTGAAGAAATTCTTTGGGCTGATGAAAAGGAATCCTCCAAAGGAATCCACATCTCCAGGAAGGATTTAAGGACTTTGGAAATGATATTGTTGTTCAGTCACACAGTCTTGTCCCACTGTTTGCCATCCCATGGACTGCAGCATGCCAGGCTTCCCTGTCCATCACCATCTCCCAGAACTAGCTCAAACTCATGTCCATTGAGTCAGTGATGGCATCCACCCATCTCAACTTCTGTCATCCCCTTCCTCCTGCCTTCAGTCTTTCCCAGCATCAGGGTCTTTTCCAATGAGTCATTTCTTCCCAAAGTGGCCAAAGTATTGGAGCTTCAGCTTCAGCATCAGTCCTGCCCATGAATATTCACAGTTGATTTCCTTTAGGATGGACTGGTTGGATCTCCTCGGAGTCTAAGGGACTCTGAAGAGTCTTCTCCAACACCACAGTTCAAAAGCATCAATTCTTCGGTGCTCAGCCTTTATGGTCCAACTCATCTATACGTTTCTACTGGAAAAACCTATTTTTGACTATACAGACCTTTGTTGGCAAAGTAATGTCTCTGCTTTTTAATATGATGTCATAGCTTTTCTTCCAAGGAGCAAGCGTCTTTTAATTTCATGGCTGCAGTCACCAGCTTCAGTGATCTAGGGACCCAAGAAAATAGTCTGTCACTGTTTCCATTGTTTCCCCATCTATTTGCCATGAAGTGATGGGACCAGATGCCATGATCTTAGTTTTTTGAATGTTGTTTTAAGCCAGCTTTTTTACTCTCCTCTTTCACCTTCATCAAGAGGCTCTTTAGTTCTTCACTTTCTGCCATAAGGGTGAAGTCATCTGCATAGCTGAGGTTATTGATATTTCTCCTGGAAATCTTGATTCCAGCCTGTGCTTCACCCAGCCTGTCATTTCACATGATGTACTCTGCATATAAGTTAAATAGGCAGGGTGACGATATATAGCCTTGATGTACTCCTTTCCGTTTGGAACCAATCCGTTGTTCATGTCAAGTTCTAACTTGCTTCTTCATCTGTATACAGGTTTCTCAGGAGGCAGGTAAGGTGGTCTGGTATTCCCATCTCTAAGAATTTTCCACAGTTGGTTGTGATCCACACAGTCAAAGGCTTTAGCATGGTCATTGAAACAAGTGGATGTTTTTCTGGAATTTGCTTGCTCTTTCTATGATCCAGTGGCTGTTAGCAATTTAATCTCTGGCTCCTCTGCCTTTTCTAAATCCAGTTTGAACATCAAGAAGTTCTTGGTTCCTGTACATTGAATCCTCACTTGGAGAATTTTGAGCATTACTTTGCTAGCATGTGAAATGAGTGAAATTGTGTGGTACTTTAAATATTCGTTGGCATTGCCTTTCTCTGGGATTGAAATGAAAACTGACGTTTTCCAGTCTTGGGGCCGCTGCTGAGTTTTCCAGATTTGCTGGCATATTGAGTGCAGCACTTTCACAGCATCATATTTTAGGATTTGAAATAGCTCAGCTGGAATTCCATCACCTCCACTAGCTTGTTCATAGTGATGCTTCCTAAGGCCCACTTGACTTCGCACTTCAGGATGTTTGGTTCTAGGTGAGTGATCACACCGCTGTGGTTATCTGGGTCATTATCTCTTATATAGTTCTGTGTATTCTTGCCACCTCTTCTTAATATCTTCTGCTTCTGGTAGGTTCATACCATTTCTGTCTTTTATTGTGCCCATCTTTGCATGAAATGTTCCCTTGCTATGTCTAGTATTCTTGAAGAGATCTTCTTTCCCATTTTATTGCTTTTCTCTATTCACATTGATCACTTAGGAAGGCTTTCTCATCTCTCCATGCTATTCTTTGGAACTCTTTATTCGGATGGATATATCTTTCCTTTTCTCCTTTGTCTTTTGCTTCTCTTCTTTTCTCAGCTATTTGTAAGGGCTCCTCAGACAACCATTTTGTGGTTTTGCATTTCTTTTTCTTGGGGATGGTTTTGATCACCGCCTCCTATACAATGGGGTTTCCCTTGTGGCTCAGCTGGTAAAGAATCTGCCTTCTATGCAGGAGACCTGGGTTTGATCCCTGGGTTGGAAAGATCCTCTGAAGAAGGGAACGGCTACCCACTCCAGTATTCTGGCTTGGAAAATTTCATGGACTCTATCATGGGGTCACAAACAGTCGGACCTGATTAAGCGACTTTCACTTTCACTCCCGTAGAATAAGATGAACCTCCATCCATAGTTCATGCACTCTATCAGCGCTAATCCCTTGAATCTGTCACTTCCACTGTATAATCTTAATGGATTTGATTTAGGTCATACCTGGAAATGATATAACTGTCAGTAAATACAAAAGATACTTTTTCCTTTATGTTTCTAAATACCTATCAGGTTTTTTTAAAAAAACTTTACAGTGTGGTATTTATAATATATGTAGAAGTAAAGTAGATAACAGTAATAGCACAAAGGATGGGAGAGGACAGTAAATGGAATTATGTTGAAATAAGGTTATTGTACGTAAAGTTGTACGGTTGTAGTATTAAGGCAGACTGATAATGGTGCATATCTTCCCAGCAAAGGGAATAAGGGTATGGCACAAAGTCTAGAGGAAACCAAAGACTGGCTCTGAAGAGTCCTCTCCCAATGGAGTTACACAGGATGTGCTTAATTCCTCCAGCATTGTTGTGACATCTGTGAAAAGAATGTGGTCCACTGGAGAAGGGAATGGCAAACCACTGCCGTATTCTTGCCTTGAGAACCCCATGAACAGTATGAAAAGGCAAAATGGTAGGACACTGAAAGAGGTACTCCCCAGGTCAGTAGGTGCCCAATATGCTACTGGAGGTCAGTGGGGAAATAAATCCAGAAAGAGTGAAGGGATGGAGCCAAAGCAAAAAGAGTACCCAGCTGTGGATGTGACTGGTGATAGAAGCAAGATCTGATGCTGTAAAGAGCAATATTGCATAGGAACCTGGGATGTCAGGTCTATGAATCAAGGCAAATTGGAAGTGGTCAAACAGGAGATGGCAAGAGTGAACGTCAACATTCTAGGAATCAGCAAACTAAAATGGACTGGAATGGTTGAATTTAACTCAGATGACCATTACATCTACTACTGCGGGCAGGAATCCCTCAGAAGAAATGGAGTAGCCATCATGGTCAACAAAAGAGTCTGAAATGCAGTACTTGGATGCAACCTCAAAAACGAGAGAATGATCTCTCTTTGTTTCCAAGGCAAACCATTCAGTATCACAGTTATCCAAGTCTGTGCCCCAACCAGTAACGCTGAAGAAGCTGAAGTTGAATGGATCTATGAAGACCTACAAGACCTTTTAGAACTAATACCCAAAAAAGATGTCCTTTTCATTATAGGGGACTGGAATGCAAAAGTAGGAAGTTAAGAAACACCTGGAGTAACAGGCAAATTTGGCCTTGGAATGCAGAATGAAGCAGGGCAAAGACTAATAGAGTTTTGCCAAGAGAATGCACTGGTCATAGCAAACACCCTCTTCAAACAACACAGGAGAAGAATCTACACATGGACTTCACCAGATGGTCAACACCGAAATCAGATTGATTTTATTCTTTGCAGCCAGAGATGGAGAAGCTCTATACAGTCAACAAAAACAAGGCCAGGAGCTGACTGTGGCTCAGATCATGAACTCCTTATTACCAAATTCAGACTCAAATTGAAGAAAGCAGGGAAAACCGCTAGACCATTCAGGTATGACCTAAATCAAATCCCTTATGATTATACAGTAGAAGTGAGAAATAGATTTAAGGGCCTAGATCTGATAGATAGAGTGCTTGATGAACTATGGAATGAGGTTCATGACATTGTACAGGAGACAGGGATCAAGGAAATAAAATAAATGCAAAAAAGCAAAATGGCTGTCTGGGGAGGCCTTACAAATAGCTGTGAAAAGAAGAGAAGCGAAAAGCAAAGGAGAAAAGGAAAGATATAAGCATCTGAATGCAGAGTTCCAAAGAATACCAAGAAGAGATAAGAAAGCCTTCTTCAGCGATCACTGCAAAGAAATAGAGGAAAACAACAGAATGGGAAAGACTGGAGATCTCTTCAAGAAAATTAGAGATATCAAGGGAACATTTCATGCAAAGATGGGTTCGATAAAGGACAGAAATGGTATGGACCTAACAGAAGCAGAAGATATTAAGAAGAGGTGGCAAGAATACACAGAAGAACTGTAGAAAAAGGATCTTCATGACCCAGATAATAACGATGGTGTGATCACTCATCTAGAACCAGACATCTTGGAATGTGAAGTCAAGTGGGCCTTAGAAAGCATCACAATGAACAAAGCTAGTGGACGTGATGGAATTCCAGATGAGCTGTTTCAAATCCTGAAAGATGATGCTGTGAAAGTGCTGCACTCAATATGCCAGCAAATTTGGAAAACTCAGCAGTGGCCACAAGACTGGAAAAGGTCAGTTTTCATTCCAATCCCAAAGAAAGGCAATGCCAAGGAATGCTCAAACTACCGCACAGTTGCACTCATCTTACACGCTAGTAAAGTAATGCTCAAAATTCTCCAAGCCAGGCTTCAGCAATACGTGAACCATGAACTTCCTGATATGCAAGCTGGTTTTAGAAAAGGCAGAGGAACCAGAGATCAAATTGCCAACATCTGCTGGATCATGGGAAAAGCAAGAGAGTTCCAGAAAAACATCTATTTCTGCTTTATTGACTATACCAAAGCCTTTGACTGTGTGGATCACAATAAACTGTGGAAAATTCTGAAAGAGATGGGAATACCAGACCACCTGACCTGCCTCTTGAGAAATCTGTATGCAGGCCAGGAAGCAACAGTTAGAACTGGACATGGAACAACAGACTGGTTGCAAATAGGAAAACGGGTACGTCAAGGCTGTATATTGTCACCCTGCTTATTGAACTTACATGTGGAGTACATCGTGAGAAACGCTGGACTGGAAGAAACACAAGCTGGAATCAAGATTGCCGGGAGAAATATCAATAACCTCAGATATGCAGATGACACCACCGTTATGGCAGAAAGTGAAGAAGAACTAAAGAGCCTCTTGATGAAAGTGAAAGAGGAGAGTGAAAAAGTTGGCTTAAAGCTCAACATTCAGAAAACGAAGATCATGGCATCTGCTGCCACCACTTCCTGGCAAGTTGATGGGGAAACAGTGTCAGACTTTATTTTTGGGGGCTTCAAAATCACTGCAGATGGTGACTGAAGCCATGAAATTAAAAGAAGCTTACTCCTTGGAAGAAAAGTTATGCCCAACCTAGATAGCATATTACAAAGCAGAGACATTACTTTGCCGACTAAGGTCCGTCTAGTCAAGGCTATGGTTTTTCCAGTAGTCATGTATGGATGTGAGAGTTGGACTGTGAAGAAGGCTGAGCGCCAAAGAATTGATGCTTTTGAACTGCTTTGTTGGAGAAGACTCTTGAGAGTCCCTTGGACTGCAAGGAGATCCAACCAGTCCATTCTGAAGGAGATCAACCCTGGGATTTCTTTGGAAGGACTGATGCTAAAGCTGAAACTCCAGTACTTTGGCCACCTCATGCAAAGAGTTGACTCATTGGAAAAGACTTTGATGCTGGGAGGGATTGGGGGCAGGAGAAGGGGATGACAGAGGATGAGATGGCTGGATGGTATCACTGACTGGATGGATGCGAGTCTGAGTGAACTCCGAGAGTTGGTGATGGTCAGGGAGGCCTGGCATGCTGCGATTCATGGGGTCGCAAAGAGTCGGACACGACTGAGCAACTGAACTGAACTGAACCGTTAAGCACAGTGAACCATTATCAGTTAGGGAATAGTGGGAACCCTCTCCCAAATCCAAGTTCCCAGATGCCAACTAAGGGCCAGACTGGCAAGGCCTTTCAAAGGATAGCAATCCCAGCCCTGCTATTTTAGTTCTTTTCTGCATTGTGGTTCAGGGCAGGCTTTGCAATGAGGAAAAGCAACATATGTGGGATGTCATAGACCAAATGGGATGAGGAGGTGTCTACAATAATGGATACTTAGTCTGAGGAAGTTATTTTATGGGTGGGGGCAATCTGGAATGAGGAATAAATTCTCAAGAATAGAGAGGTGTATATATTGAGGAACGGTGTCAGCACAGATGACAAACTGCTTACATACAGGAGACTTGATCAAACAAATTAATGTCCATTACCCCTATTGGAACCCTGTTTCTCACTGTTGCAGAGAGAAGTTATGAATACAAAAGAATGAAACTTGTATGGTTGGGTTGGAATTGGATTTAAGAATATGAATTCATAATTTAAGACATATAAAAGTAGATGAAATGTAGATGTAAATATGTGTCTGTGTGTGTACACATATTCTCTAGTTCTTTGCATTGAGAAAGCCTTGGAGTAATTACACCCCAAAAGCAATAAGCACACATATCACTCCTGTCTTCTAAATTCTTCACTGTCTTAGTCTGTTCAACCTGCCATATTTTTAGGTGGCTGCTTTTTTTGTGTTTTCTTAGGTACACGGCATGTGGGATCTTAGTGCCCCTGAGCAGGGATCAAACCTGCACCCCCTTCAGAGATAGCATGGAGTCTTAACAACTAGACTGCCAGGAAAATCCCTTTATTTCCTTCTTTGTGCTTGCTTTTAGTTTAGTTTGCTCTTCTTTTTCTAGTTTCGTAAAGTGGAGGGTTAGGTTGTTGGGCTTTTTCTTATTTTTTCAATAGGCATTTACAGCTATAAATTTCCCTCCAAGGACTGCCTCTGTTGCATCCAGTAAATCTCAGTATATTGTTTTAATTTTCATTCATCTCAATGTCGTTTCTAAGTTCTCTTGTGATTTCTTCTTTGTCCCATTGACTAAGAATATGCTTCTTTTAATTTCCACCAGATGGAAATTGGATGGTGTATTTTAGACGTGTTAGATCTACTAGGTATATAGAGTTGTTCAAGTCTTCGGTTTCACTGTGATCTTTTGTGTAGTTGTTTCCTATGATTTTATACCAATTACTCAATTCTCTGTATTAGAGTCTTCTTTTCTCCTTCTTAAAATAGCTTGACAGATTTCTTTTTACTACCTCTAACCCATGTTACACTCATCAGTAAGGAATTAGTTAACTATACTGATACCCAGGTAGCACAGTGATAGAGAGTCCACCTGCCAATGCAGGAGACATGGGTTTGATCTCTGGGTCGCAAATATCCCCTGGAGGAGGAAATGCTCCAGTATTCTTGCCTGGAAAATTCCATGGAGAGAGGAGCCTGGTGGGCTACAGTCATGGGTTTGCAGAGTCAAACTTGACAGTGACTGTGCACATCCACAGACGTGCACAACACATACACACAATTGATATTAAGGCACATGCCTATGACTGAATTCTCTAAGGCACTAAAACTATAATCTAGAAAAATTAAGACATGAGAAAAGGTCACAGTATGTCCTTACATGAAGTAGGCAAACTATAAAGAATACGTACTGTCTGATTTCAGTTTTGTTAAAATTCAAAAGACTGGAAAGAAACTTCAAGAATCAAAAACGATTTGCTCAGTGTAAGTGAAGCAATACTATTCTAATTTGCCTTCTCCGTGCTAATCTTATCCAAGAGTAGCAAGTACAGGATAGCTGGTAAGCCTTTAAAACTAGGTTGTACAGAATTCCAGCTCCACCCCTGACTAGTTGTTTGACCCAGACACACAATTTTCCAAGCAGGAGCTAACTACCTGTATCAAAGGGATTCTGGGCTGTGCTTAGCGTTCAGTCTTGTTGGACTCTTTGTGACCCCATGGACTGTACCCTGCCAGGCTCCTCCATCTATGGGGATTCTCCAGGAAAGAATACTGAATGGGTTGCCATGTCCTCCTCCAGGGGAATCTTCCCAAACCCGGAATCGAACCCAGGTCTCCCGCATTGCGGCAGATTCTTTACCATCTGAGCCACCAGGGGAGCCCCTTTTGCAGCGTAACTTGCCGACCCAGGAATCGAACAGGGCTCTCCTATATTTGCAGACGGTTTGTTTACCAACTGAGCTACTCAGTTCGGTTCAGTTCAGTCACTAAGATGTCCGACTCTTTGCTACCCCATGAATTGCAGCACACCAGGCCTCCCTGTCCATCACCAACTCCCGGAGTTCACTCAAACTCACCGTCCATCGAGTCAGTGATGCCATCCAGCCATCTCATCCTCTGCCGTCCCCTTTTCCTCCTGCCCCCGATCCCTCCCAGCATCAGGGTCTTTTCCAATGAGTCAACTCTTTGCATGAGGTGGCCAAAGTACTGGAGTTTCAGCTTTAGCATGGAAAGCCAGAAAGCATAATATAAGGATTAAATGAGCTAATACACTTTAAGTCCTTGGTGCCTACTACATAAGTGCTTTAATAAATGTTAGCCATTATCTTCCAACTACAATCCATTCTGCATACTACAGCCAAAATGTAGCAGGTCACTCCATTGTAAAAACGGTCCCCTGGTTTCCTGTCTCACTCGGGGAGAGGCTGGGGGGGGTGGGGGGGGGGGGGGGATGTGGGGGAACCAAGCTCTTTAACCCTGATTAGAAATTTCTGCTTGATCTGGCCCCTATTTACCACTTCGATATTCTCCTCATTTCTTCCCCTCAAGGACAACGCTCCAGACACACTACCTTCTTTCAGACCTTAAAACACACTTACTTGAGTTTTGCACTACTTATTCTGCCTGCAAAAATCTTCACAAAAAGACTTGTCATTTGAAAGTCAAACTTAATCTTCTTAGAGGTCTCTGTGACTACCTCTTTAAATCAGCGACTCAGTTACTCTCTGTTGCTGCTGCTGCTGCTGCTAAGTTGCTTAGTCCTGTCCGACTCTGTGCGACCCCATAGACGGCAGCCCACCAGGCTCCCCCGTCCCTGGGATTCTCCAGGCAAGAACACTGGAGTGGGTTGCCATTTCCTTCTCCAATGCATGAAAGTGAAAAGTAAAAGTGAAGTCACTCAGTCGTGTTTGACTCTTAGTGACCCCATGGACTGAAGCCTTCCAGGCTCCTCCGTCCATGGGATTTTCCAGGCAAGAGTACTGGAGTGGGTTGCCATTGCCTTCTCCGCAGTAACTCTCTATTACCCATTTTCTAAATGGCACTACTTATCAATATAGTTAAAGAATCTCCTCCTCCCTGTCTTGCCTCTTCTTACTAGAGTATCTGGAGAAGGAAATGGCAACCCACTCCAGTAATTCTTGCCTGGAAAATCAGATGGACAGAGGAGCCTGGCGGGCTACAGTCCATGGGGTCGCAAGAATTGGACATCATTTAGCTACTTAACCACGACCACAAGAGTATCCTTTTCATGAGAGCAGTACCTGATACACACGTGTTCCATATTCAATTTTTGCTGAATGAATTATACTTCAATGTGTTTCATTTTGCCTTTTAAAGTAAAATCAATCCTATAAAACTTAAGTATTATTTTAGGAATTACCACATAATACTGTCAGTCGGCCTGAGCAGCAGCTACTATGGCAAACTAGGTATGTCTCTGGGTAAGTTTCTCTCACTTGAAAAATGGGAATGTTACCTATTTCATAAGGTATTGAAAAAATTAAAAAACATAACGAAGCTCAAAGCGCTTCAGGACTCAAAGAAATTCTTCTAGTTACAAGCAAATTGCTCCTAAACCTAAAGATCTCAGCTGGCAAATCTGCAACCAGACCTCCGCCAGCTTGGAAAAGTCGCTCTAGCCGCCGCCTTCGCCTCTATGGAACGCAGGGGCAGCCGGGAAGTGGGGCGCGGGACCAGGAGGCCAGTGCACGCACTTCCGCCCCCCGCGTCGCTCGCAACCAATCGGCCTCTGATGTCCACGCCCCTTCCGCTCCAGGGCACTACCAGCTCCCAGGGCGTCTTCCGGTGGGAGCTGTGCCGCTCCTTATCATGGTGAGTTGGCCAGGGGAATGAGGGTTTCTTTTGTGATTCTTCTTATTCTCTCTGGTTCCGAAGCGGCCTAAAAATGCTTCAGCTGCCCAGAGGAGGGGTCGTCAGAATTATGCTCGAGGTCCCCGGAAGGAGCCTCTAGCGTCGGAGAGAGTGCCCTCAGAGCTCTGATGCCCCCTCGCTCCCTCACCCGGTTCCTCTGCCTCTCGGGACCCCGGCGTCGCTCCAGACCGACTTTTTCGGCTCTGATGAGGACTCCTCCCTGCCATAATATCCTTGATATAGAAATGAAAGTCTTTGCTGGAGTCAGTAACCACAACACCGACAAAAGATCTGAAAACAAGTCCACAGCAGCAACGACCGTATTAGTGATGCTTACAGCAGTGATGATAACGTTGCATTAATGAACAGCATGATTAATAGGCTATTGAATCTGACGCCCCACTCTCCAAATTGATTTTACTGAGTGCAGATAGCCGGATACAGCACAGCTTTCAGAAGGCCAAAGATTGGCAAAAGTAAAGGTGTCGGTCGTTCCTCTTATTGCAGCTTTTTTGGTGCGTTTGTAGATCCCAGTATACATTAGGGCTTTAGGAATGTGGTGTTTAAATTTTGTTAGACAAGTTAGTTATTTTATTCTTTCATAAATCAAGTATATAGCTCTCTGAATTTTATCTAAGGGTAAGCAGTGGATTGTGATTTCAATGTCAAAAGAGGTACACACCATTTTATCAGAAAAATTTATGGATCTCTTATTGATAGCCTGTATATGACAAAACGACCATGTTTCTGTGTCTAAGCATTGTCATTCTGTGTTTTCCTTGAGTGGATATGGTGGAAAAAATGTCTATTTATCTACTTAAATATTTTCTAAATTTCCTGTAATCTTTCCTTTAAACATGTAGAAAGTAGGTAAAAATTTACTCTTGGATGACCAAATAGCCTCTGTGTTCAACATCAGAACATTCACCACTGTGTAGCAGAGTTAAGTTTCTAAAACTTGACCATAACAGTCCATTGCTTAACATTCTTCCTTTTTTTTTTTTTCCTTTAGCCCACAAGCTAAAGACCTGTTTAGTATGGCAAGCAAAGACATCTGTAGTCTAGCTTCTTACCTTTGCAGGTTTTTTTCACCCATACATACATATATCCATATTCCAGCTACCAGGAACAGCTTGTGGATTGTGCTCTAAGAATTAGACCTTTGCACTGAATTAATATATGCTGTTCTATCTGCCAGAATTGTTCTCCATCCCTTACGTGTCTTTTAGTCTCTTTCCTGAGCCTTTCTGTCATGTTCAAGATCCTATTAAGTGCCTCCTTTAGGCTCCTATGAGGCTGCTTTTTACCAGTAACATCTGTAGCCCTTACCAGACTGTGTTACGATTGTGTATTTACTTGCTTATCTTTCTCACTTCCTAGGCTATAAGCTCTTTAAGAACAGAACCTATGTATTCACTGTCATATTCCCAGAGTCTTTTGTACAGGGCCTGGCCCAGAGGAAGTTTTCAATAAATACTGTTTCAGAGAATGATGAATAAGTAACCTTGGCAGTAAACTTTTATATTTGAAACATTAGTAATAAGGGAAATACTAGCATTTAAGTTTTATTTTTAAAATTGCCCATTATTTATTTTAATAACATATACTATGTGCAAAGCATAGTGCTGTCTTAGAGAATGTTGGGAAAATATAGCCCTTGTCATTGGTGAAGTTACTGAAAATGAACTTACCATGCAAGATGACAATATGAAGCCTAGCCTGTGGTGAATTACAAAGCAAGTGGCATTAAAAATAAAAAACACAACCCTGTCATTTAAATAACCTAATATGGCTTCTTGCAGGAAGTGAACCAGTGAACTGAGTACTTTGTCCCTTTATTCCAGTCTCTTAGTCTACTATTCATTACTCTCTACTGGGTGAGGAAACAGAGAGGTCAGATAACTTGTTAAGTGCTACAGGGCTATTAGTGCCTGGGTTAGACCAGTCTGACCCCGTCACTCTAGAATTATCAATATGATCATGAGACAAGGAGTACACCAATATAGTGGAAATTGAGGAGAGCAATTTCCTCAATAGTGGAAGTTGAGCAAGAGAGAAAATGAACAGGCTAACTCGCTGAACACATTGAGTTCCAGGTTGTAAAATTTGGTGTTTATTTTGATACCAGTGGAGAGCCAATATAATTTTAGAAAGAGTGACATTAAGATTAGGGTATTTGTAGTTGTTCCTTCACTATCAGAATGGCATCAGAAATGGACGGCTGCCTTTTGAAAAGTGAAAGTGAAGTCGCTCAGTCAGTGTCCGACTCTTTGCAACCCAGTGGACTGTAGCCTACCAGGCTCCTCCCTTCATGGGATTCTCCAGGCAAGAGTACTGGAGTGGGTTGCCATTTCCTTCTCCAAGGGATCTTCCAACACAGGGATTGAACCAAGGTCTCCTGCATTCCAGGCAGAAGCTTTAACCTCTGAGCCACCAGGGAAGCTTGATTGTCTTAACGTGAAACTTAAAGGAACTGAAATAATTTTAAATGAGCTAGAAGTTAGAAGATAGTCAAGGATACCAGTAGTAAGCAGAATTTATCTTTAGGACCAAAATATCCCACTCAAAATTCTTTAAGAATAAAGTATGTTTTTTAACATTAACATTTATTAACATCTCGGATAAAAACAGCATATTGTTCCTTTTCAACTGAATTGATTTAGCAGAGCCTTAGGTTATTCACATACACTGATCTTTATTTGGGTATCAAAATTGGTAATACCTTTTTCTTGATGCTTTATTTTTACATTTTAAAGTATATCTTTAACTTTTTATTGTGTAAACTTTGAAACATGCAGAAAAGTAGAGAGAATATCATAAAGTCCCCATATAGCTGTAACTTGGCCTCCACAGTTAGCAACATTTTGCTGTTTTTGTTATGCCACATTTCTAGCACTCAGCCTATTTTCTGCCTTTGCTGAGTCTCAACATAACACAACTAATGACATGTCAAACTTAAAGAAATGGAATATATCATTTTATAGCTACTGAGATGTTTCTAAACGCTACCTGTAGGCAAATCATACTTCTGCTTGGAATGGATCTGAAACTTCACATTTTTTATCTGTTAACTCCCATTTCCTCTGCTGTCTGTGAAAAGTCAGTGTTTGAGTCAAAATTGGCCAACTTTAATGAGATAGAAATGCTGTGTGGTATAGTGATTGTGGCCTTTACAATCTAGGAAAATGTTTTGTTAAAGTTGAAATCCAAATATTTAAGTGCATGGCACTTAGTAGTCAAGTTATTGTGTATGACCCATTGAAAATTGTGAAGGATATTTTTTCTCTAGAAACAATTACCTTTGTAATAACGAAGATCTTCAGCTTATTCTTCTTGGGTTTTCTTTCTTATACATGAGTTTCTTCAAATGTTCTATTGTTTTATATTTGAAAACAGATTGAGAAGTATAGTAAGGACCCATCTTTGCCTTTTTCCAAATACCATTTGTTGAATAATCCATACTTTCTCCTACTGATGTTGGATACTGCCTTAATTTCAGGCTAATTTCCTGTATGTGGTCGAGCTCTCCTTTTTGTGAGCCCTCCTTTCTTACACTGTTTCCTGAACTTGAGTGGAAGTCCCTCTGTGGTCAGCACTGCCATGTTCCTTCTCTGCTAGAACCGTACTGCATACTAGCAGGGACCCTGGAAGCTAGCTAGATGTCATGTACTTTGAATGCCTAAGAGAGAAACTCAGAGGTTTGACTCTAATAATAGTTGCCAAACTTTTCATATATAAAGCTTTAATTAGGTAAATGGTATAATTTCTTGGAAATTAGAGCTACTTGGAAACTGCTTTTCCAGTTTAAAATTGCTTAGGCAATCTATTTTAAAGCAGAGGTTTTGGTCCTGAGCTAAAACTCCTAGGTTTGAATTCCTGCTCAGATGTTACTAGCATTGTGTACTTAGTTTACTAAAAATTATTTCTACCACATAGGTTATTGTGAATCTTATATAGATAAATACATGTAAGGTGTCTAGAATAATTGCTTGGCATGTATCAAGCATTCAAGAAATGTTAGTTGTGATTTACTATATCACAGGAGTGCAGAAGCTTAGGTACTTAAATGCTGATTTGTATATTTGTTGTTTACTTTAAAGGGGACAATTCATCTCTTTAGAAAACCACAGAGATCTCTTTTTGGCAAGTTATTACAGGAATTTAGACTTGTAGCAGCTGATCGAAGGGTAAGTTATTTTTATTTCTTAATCCTAATTTTAATTATTGTATCAACAATAGTATAAAGTTGAAAAAGGTAATTTTTAAGACAAATATAAATCACTCAGTTCATCACAGTGTTTTCATTTTTTTTGTTGAATAAGTAATTTGTTAATGTAAAATCACAGCACTTTAGTATGCAGTTGTTATGCCTGGGAGGAAACTCGACTTTGATTAGTTTTTTTTCTGATTTTAAAGAGTTTTGAAGAAAAATTGTTTGGTGATTGCCTTATGTTGTTAGTTTTTTAACAAATTAAGTGGATGTGGTCTGAACCCATGTTTTCTCATTTTGAATGCAAGGGAGAAAACAAGTTTTCTCATTAAGTTAAACTTTGAGACTATAAATAAACAATCGGTACCCATTTTGGTCACCAATGCAAACTTTCTAGTTATTCTGTTCATTGTTCTCATTACTGTCTCATTTATACTGTAAGTTACTTGAGGGTAGTGACTCTGTGTCTCTTGCTCACATTTTTAATAAAAGTATAAAATAAAATTTTAAATAATGCTAGCTTTATGTAACATAATAAGCAGAAGCAATAATATTGATCATATCTTGTGATACTAAAGACTTCTTTTCTTTGTTTTTTACCCTTTTATCTTCTGTTTATAAAACCTTGGGATATAATCAGAAGCCAGTAATCCTAGTATTTGGAAATATTCTCACCTCTAGATGTTAAACTTCAAGAGCCAAGGGTAGAGAACTAACTCACCTACTTATGTATCTAGTCCATTTAGTATGCTGTCTTGAGAACAGATAGTTATGATGTTGATGGAAAACAACTCTATTGCAGAAGTAAGCAGGAAGTTATTTAAGCACACTTCAGTGAAGCACAGTATCCCATAGAATAGGTAGTAGGAGCAAAACTGATATAGGAGCACCTGGATTATACAGATAACCTCTATCATAATTTAAATCTGAAGAGATCCACCTGGCTCATTGCTGTTCATTACTTCTCCTGTCTTAGTTCTTAGTGATTTCATATTTCATGTGAAAGATCCTTACCTCTCAGTTCCTCACCACAAATCTTGTCCTGTGTCCCTCTCAACTGCCCACTCCTATGATCATACCATGCTGCTGCTGCTGTTCAGCTACTAAGTCATGTCTGACACTTTTGTGACCCTGTGAAGCCCACTATATGTCTATGTCCAAGAGATTTCCCAGGCAAAAATACTGCAGTGGATTGCCATTTCCTTCTCCAGAGAATCTTCCTGACTCAGGGATCGAACCCACAAGTCCTGCTTGGCAGGCAGATTCTTTACCACTGAGCCACCAAGGAAGCCGGCTCATGCCATACGCTTTATCATTCACAATAACTGTCCTCCCATTGTCTCAGTTATAAGCATTTTACTCACCAGTCACCATCTTGTCTTTCCAGTTCCCTTCTCTTACCGGGACCTCCAATTCATTGACTCTGCTGTGTTTTCACTGTTTTTCACGTCTCTTATTGTCAGTTGCTTGCCTATCAGTTTAGATTCTCTGGTCCATCATTTTCATTTTCTTGCACATGCCTTCAACCCCTCTGTTCCCATCTTCTGTCTGTCATTCTTTATTGGCAAATCCTCAACTTTATTAAGTCCACTCTACTCTACCTCATGCAAACAACTGAGTGTAGCCTTAAACACAAAACTGTACTGACTGGTCTTACTTTGTTTTTTGTTGTTGTTTCTAAAGTTTTTTGGCCACGCCATGCCACAGGTGGGATCTTAGTTCCCCAACCAGAGATTGAACCTGTGCCCCCTTCAGTAGAAGCACAGTCTTAACCACTGGTCCACAAGGGAAGCCCCTGGTCTCACTTTAAATTCATGATCAAGTATGCCATTAGCGCTGCCCACACTGTATCTTCCTAGTTTATTCAATTTCCCACGTTCTTAAGTGACAGTTTGATCCCATTTTCTTTCACTTCTATCCTCAAACTCCCCAAACCTTGTTCATCCTCACTCTAACCTGTTGCGTCTTGCTTCCTGTTTCTCTGAAGGAAAAGAAGCAATCAGGAGAAAACTTCTGCTTCCTGTCATTAGCACATATGCCAACACTCTGCCTTCCCTCCCATTTCTTTGAATGAACTGTCTGATCTGCTCCATAAGGCCAGTCCCTCCGTTGTTGCCCTACTCAGAGCCAGTGTTCCTAGAACCATTCCTTCTTCTCTTGCATTGCTATTCCTTCTTTAATCTTTCTCCTTCTCACATCATAATTACGTGCCATAAATACCACTCTCAGCTGCTGCTTCCTTTCTCTGCTTGCTTTTGAAGCAAAACTGTTTAGAATTGTCTTTACTGTCTTTGTTCAGTTTCTCTTCTCCCTGTTTCTGTTAAGCAAAACCAGTCTAACTCTAGTCCCCACTTATCCCCAGAAACTGCTTTGACAAGTACCTAATAATCTCTGTGTTGCCAAAAGCAATGGTCATCCTCATTTCCCATCTTATTTGGCCTTCAGTGGCATTTGAATTAGTCTTCCTCCTTAAAGCATTTTATTCACTTGGACTCTGAACTGCCACCCTTGATTTTCCTCCTAGTTACTTCTTGAAAGTGTGAAAGTATTTGTCACTCAGTCATGTCCGACTCTTCGTGACCCCATGGACAGTAGCCTGCCAGGCTCCTCTATCCCTGGGATTCTCTAAGCAAGAATACTGGAGTGGGTTGCTATGCTCTCCTCCAGGGGATCTTCCTGACCCAGGGTTGGAACCAATGTATCTTATGTCTGCTGCATTGGCAGGCGGGTTCTTTACCACCAGCGCCCCCTGTGGGCAGTCTTACTCCTTAGTCTTTATTTTTCAGTCTCCTTTATTACTCCCCTCCCGTCTTTCTGACTTTCCGAGTTTGGGGTGCCCAGGACTTAGAGAACTCTGGCCTCTCTTGTTTGCCTCATTCTATCTTGGTGACACTTTCACTACCGTATGCTGGTGACCCCGTATTTATATCTCACCCTCTACCTTCTTCCCTGCCTCCAATTCCTATATATAATGGCCTTCTCAACATTTTCACCCAAATATCTAATAGCCATCTCAAATTTAGTAAGATCAAACCTGAGCTTTGATTTTCTGTCACTTCTTCACTACATGGCTCAGGCCAGAAACCTTGGAGTCACCTTTACCCCTCTCTTTCCTTCACTCCTCACAGCTGTTTTATAAGTAATTGCCAGCTCTGTCCTCGTAATACCCAGAATCTGACTCTTCTAACACCCACCTTCAAAGCTACCATCATTCCCCACATGGTTTATTGCAAGCACGTTCTAAATGGCCTTGCTACTTTCATCCTTGCCCCTGTGCAGTATATTCTAGGTTGAGAAGCTGAATGAGCTTTTTAAAATGAGAGCTAAGTCACTGTTCCACCTCATCTGGACTACATCCCAGTTCTTTCCTAGCATACATGGCACTACCTAATGGAGCCCCAGACCTCCTCTCGCCTCTCCTGTCTGGCTGTCCTCAGCCCCTCTTTTATCTCAGAGTATGTGCACTGTGGTTCCCGTTTTCTCTCCGAGAAGTCTGGATGCTTAGCATCTTCGCCTCTTTCAGATTTCCGGTCACATGTCACCTTATCAGAGAGTTCTTTTCTGACCACCCTATGTAGATTAGCAGCTCTTTAATATCTTCCATTACTGTTTTCTTAATTATGCTTTATTTTTTCTTCCTAACACTTATCACCACCTGACTTTATACATTTGCTTCTTGTCTGTCACCCTGCCTGGATTATAAGGTCCATGTTTCATTCACTGCTGTATCTCCAGTGCCTCAAATAGTATCTGTTTCAAAATAGATACTCAAATTTTGATTAATAGCTTGATTCGGCATTAGAACGGCATGTATTACATGCTTTATCTGCCTCTTCTGACTGTTACTGAATCCCTGTCCTGACTAGGCCCCATGTCCTCTCATGTCCTCATTAGGCCTACAGTCCCTCGTCCTGTTAGCCTGTCATATCAGTTCTCAACTTTCTAACATCCCCATGTCACCTGCTCTTCTGGTTTTGCTCCTCCTTGAGGAGGAAGTTCGAGAATGGTGTCTCCCATAAATTCATGCTGGTAATTGTTGTTCTTCTTTTTGATGATTCAGTAACATATTCACCATGATAGCTATTCTGAAGATTTTTTCTGTATTTAAGTTTCCAGTTCTACTTTACCATATGCCTTAGTTGTAGGAAATGGCCTTGTTTCTCCCTTAGATTTACAGCCTGTTACCTCTGTGCTCCATCACTGTCACTTCTTTCTGCCTTATGATTTCTGTCTCTTGAGTTACCTTCTTATCCTTCTCACATCTGGTGGTGTTCTTCCTTTCTAGACCTACAGCTTTCATCTGTATTCTAAAACCATCCTATCCCATACCTTTCCCATACCTTAATTGACCTTAGCAATTATATTTAAACTTAACATTTCCAAATAACAACCTTTCCACTTTCATCTATACTTTGAAACAAGTGTTGGTCTCCCTATGTAGGGATTGGAGTAAAACAAAGTAAAAAACACTTCACTTGATCTCATCTTCCTTTATTTTTAGAATGCTATTCTTCCTTCCTCTGACTAGATCCTAGCTGTTTCAAGGTGTATCTCAAATCCTCCCTTTTCTGTGAACTTCTGAACTGTGTAATCTCCTTTTTTTAGCAGTCCTGTTTCTTATGACTTATTTGGTAAATAACCAAGCATTGTTCTGTTTTTGGTGGGTGGATGGGCAGGGTAACTTTATTTTGATGTAATTGCAAGCTTACAGAAAAGTTTTAAGATTGGTATAAGGAATTCCCTTATACCCTTTATTCAGATTCATCAGTTGCTTTATATTTTGCCCCATTTGTTTTATCATTGTCTCCATATACATGTTTATAGAGTCAAAATTATATTCAAATGTCATCATATTTTCTCAACTATTTGAGAATTTATATATCAGAATTTATTTTCTCTTGAATAATTCCCCTTCTCGAATTTTTTTAGGTTTATATATTATAATAACTTGGTTGATGAATTTTGGGGGAAGTTTTAGAAACTGTAACCGTTCAGTTTTTTAAAACAGGTTGTGCTTATTCCTTTGAATATTAAGAGTATGAATCACAAAACTTGAGTGGACCCACAGAAGTTTATCGGTGTTGTACAAATAAGAATGATTTTCCTTTTCACAGTCCTGGAAGCTACTGCTGTTTGGTGCCATAAACCTAACATGTACTGGCTTCCTGCTAATGTGGTGCAGTTCCACTAACAGTATAGGTATGTCACTGTTCTTATTTTTATATTTAATTATTAATTTCACTTTTATTGTTCTCACTTTAAATAAAGGTATGTCTTCCTTAACATGGAATATATTATTCTGAAATATAACTTGGAAGATTTAAATGAGGGAATCTATTCCAAAAGTACCTTGTTATATTCTGTTTTGGCCGTGTCACTTGGCCTGTGGGATATTAATTCCCCAACCAGGGATTGATCCCCTGCTCCCTGCAGTGGCAGTGCAGAGTCTTAACCACTAGACTGCCAGGGAAGTCCCTCAAAAGTACCTTGTAAACTATAAAATTTGGTTCAATTGCTAGGCGTTATTTAAAATGAGCTTTTTCCAAAAATTTAAATCTATTTGAAAATCGGAGGTTTCTTTTTATTTTTTAATTGAGATATAGTTGATTTATATTATTAGTTTCAGGTGTACAGCATAGTGAGTCAGTATTTTTATAGATTATACTCCACTCAGAATTACTATAGGGACTTCCCTTGGTGAGGAAGCTATATATTAATACATTTGTTTGTTTTATTTTTTAAATTTCATATATAAGTGATACCATATAGTATTTGTCTTTCTCTGATTTATTTCCCCAACCAGAGTATACTCTAGGGTTTATCCATGTTGCTGCAAATGGCAGAATTCATTCTTTTTTATGGATGAGTAATATTCCTTCCGACATGTGTGTCTGTTGATGGACACGTGGGTTGCTTCCATATCTTGGCTACTGTAAATAGTGCTGCTGTGAACATTGGGTGCATGGATCTTTCTGTGAGGAATTTTTAGTGTGATGGATTAGTTCTTCAATTTATGTAGTGTACAAATGAGATTTTGAGGTTTATTGAGTTTTCCTTAAAAAGTAAAACCTCTTAATATCTTTTTTGTGTTTTTAAAATCCTCTTATATTTTTATGTGCCATTATTTGTTGTATTTACTAACCATGGATTCAGTAACATTTTAATGAGTCTTTCTGTTGTTTTGCAGCTTTAACTGCCTATACTTACCTGACCATTTTTGATCTTTTTAGGTAAGTTTTAAAAACTCTCCTTAATGTTTTGAAGCTTATATAGAATTTTTCAATCAACTATACTTCATTTGAAAAAAAGAAAGAAGACTTCCCCGTTGTTTTACTCCTGACCTTAATTTGTGATTACATGAGTGGTGTTTTTTTTCTATTTGTTAAAATGTATCTATGTGCTTTATGCACATTTCTGTATAAATGTCCTATTTTGAATAAAACAATAAAAATAGAAGAATTTATTGCACTGAATGTATGAAATTTTCTTTAATTAAAGGAAAGTAATCTGTGAAATAAGTAAAATTATCAGCATGGATCATGTATACGAATAAAAACAATTAGAAGATATGCTGGAAAAAGATATCCCATTTACATAGCAACAGAAAAATACCCAGACATTAGGTCAGTTGCCTACCTATAGATGAGTCAGCTGTAGGTTCCTGCTAGGGAGCAGGAACATGTAAGAGCATACCAGTTCCCACTGGAACTGTGTAGATGGGAAAAGAAATGATGGGCATTAATAACTGCAAAGCATGTATGTGATTGTGAGATCAAGAGACAACCTTCGGCTCCTGCTTTTGGGGACCTTTCTTATTTCCAGTGTGTGTGTGCTTAGTCACTCAGTGGTGTCCAACTGTTTGAGACCCCATGGCCTGTAGCCCGCCAGGCTCCTCTGTCCATGGGGATTCTCCAGGCAAGAATACTGGAGTGGGTTACCATGCCCTCCTCCAGAGGATCTTCCCAACCCAGAGATAAAACCCAGGTCTCCCGCATTGTAGGCAGATTCTTTACCGTCTGAGCCACCAGGGAAGCCCCATGTTTCCAATAAAGATTGCAAAGTGCTTGGACAACGATGTCTCCAATATCTGTGCTATAGGTGTGTTATAAGGATGTCTTTTCATCAGTCACGTAACTAAATCTTCTTGATGGATCTAAAACAAATAGTTGTTACTAAATTTCACACTGTAGTAAATTGTTTTAGAGTGAATCTCCGCTATACTTGGAAAGCAACCATAACTTTACCTCACCTAGAATATTGTCAAGGTGTTATTAATATTTAGTTTAACTTTTAACATAGATTAAATAAAGTTTATCAAAGTTGAAATGTTTATGCCTAAATCAAGTTAATATTCTGATTATTACTGTGTTATTTTTTGCAGGCTCAGTTATGGAAACCATTTAGGGTGGATAACTTACTGAGTAGAGAAAATATGAGTTTAAAGTATTCTGTTTAACTGTCTTAGTGGTATTATGATAACTTCTTCTGTTTCTCCCGATGTTAAAACTCACATGTTAGGGTGTTTATTGTGATTAGATTATAAATTATTGGAATAATTTGTTATTAGCCTGTGAACACTGTTAACTTTTAGCAACTTAGGTATTCTGAAAGCTAAATTTCTTTCTGTATGTCCTCTAGCTCTTGTTCTAATGCTGAATTTATCTGCCTTTTTACTTAGTTTGATCACTTGTTTAATAAGTTACTGGGTGATGATGAGGAAACCTAGCCCTGCCTATTCATTTGGGTAAGTTCAATTAACTTTATTTTCTGCTAACTTATTGCTATTAAAATTAGTAGTTGAACTACTAAAGAGCTAGCTTGAGTATTTCTAGAAAATAAGTATTGCCTGTTTAGTGTGATAGTGATAAATAGTAAAAGTAGATTTTAAAAAGCATCTTCTAAGAGGATTCTAGATAGGAAACATAGATGATTAAATTTAAATCATATTAAAGTAAAATGTTCACATTAGGTTCTTTGCTGTTTTACAAAGCAAATCTTAACATAAAATGTTCATTTTAAGGTCTTTGATACTTTGGTGATTTCTTATTTCAGTTAGAGAAAGTACAAAGGATTTTCGTGTATGTATCTTCTAGATGTTAAAGTAAGTGGGATACATTTTAACATTAATGCAGTGGTAGAGGTGTATTTTTATCATAAGACTGGATTGATGACAGCAACACACTGACAAAGATTTTGAGATTTCTGTGTCTATAGTTTAGAAATTGCTGAAAGCTGGAAAATAATCTTTTATATCAGAGGGTTTTTTTTTTTTAATTTATTCATTTATTTAGCTGTGCCAAGTCTTAGTTGCAGTATGTGGGATCTAGTTTCCCACAACTCAGGGCACCTGCATTGGGGGTGTGGAGTCTTACCCAGTGAACCACGGGAAGTCCTGGATTTTTTTTATTATATTAGGAAAAGAAATGAATTCCTTTCAGATTCAAGGAAAGAACTAGAAAGAAAAATTTAACCTTGGTGGAGAAACTCTTGAACCAAACTAACCTTTCTTTTCCATACCATTCATCAGGATTATATTCTTTTGAACAAAATCAGGTTTTATTTACTTAAATAATAGGACAGAGTGAACATGAAATTTTATGCAAAATGAAAATATGTGTCACTGAAATTTGATAGAGTTGGACTGTTACTATGATAACCATTTGTAGAGAATAGATATCTGTATATGGAAATCTCAACTCTTGAATCGGGCTTTTGGTGGTGACAGAAATCCAACTCAAACTAATTTGGCGGGAAAATGATAATGTACTTTTTCAAAGTGTGGGAAGACTGAGGTAAGCTGGCACAGGGACACTCAGGACATTGTCTTTCTCTTACTTCAGTGGCCTGCTTTTCTCTGCATGTCAGGTTCGGTTTCTCAGACCATTTTTCTCCACTCTGCTGGAATGATAACTTATAGCAAAATTTGGAACCTTCTCACCTTCCTTCTAGAGAGGAAAGGACCTTCCCCAGCTCTAGTTCTGAACATCATGAGAAGGAGCTGTTGGTTTTTCCATCTTGGTATAGATGTTAGTCTTTTTAGTTCACCTCCTGTGGCCAGGATACAAGGTTTAATAAAGACATGACAGCTCCCATTTTGGTCTCATTGCTTAGAGAATAGAAAATGAGAGAGCAATTAAATATAATTACAGTCAGTCGCATGGCTTGAAGTATCATCTGTATCTGATAATTCCAAAATTCAGTTCTGCAGCACTGAGATTTATCTCATGTCAGTGTTCCCTTCATGCCAGCTTCACATGGATACCTGATTGATGTCTTAAATTCAAGCTAAATTTCCTGTTTTGTTTTCTTTCCCCAAAATCTGTTCCTCTGTAGTTTTTCCCATCTTAGTAAATACACAGCCATTTAGTTGCTCAGGCAAAATCCTCAATTATTCTCTCATCACCCACATTTATCCATCAGGAGGTTATTTCAGGATAACTTACAAACACATCCAGAATCTGCCTCCACCCCCATTTCTATCTCCAGTACTACCATCCTAACCAAGCTACCTTCATTTCTTGCCTTCATCAACATCCTGCATCCTAATCCTAACTAGTCTGCATACTTCGCTTTTACTTTCGCTTGTAGTCCATTCTCTGTGTAGCAACCAGTGTTTGTTTTAAGCCTAAGTCATGCTATCATTCTACTCCTTAAAACCATCCAGTTGTTTCCTATCACACTGAGAATAAAATCCTGACTCCTTTCCCTTGTTTATAAAGGCTTTGTATGACTTAGACCCAGCCTACTGCTTTTCGAGTTACCACTGTCATGCACTCTGTCTTTGTGTCTATAATTTGAATATAACTTATTCTTGCTTTAGGATCTTTATACAGACTCTTCTCTCTCCTTGAGATGCTCTTCACCTGATTCTTTCAAGATAAGCCCAGTTTTGTTATTCCAGTCTTAATATTACCAAGTGCTAGTATCATTAAGTGACTGGGCCCAATCTAAAATGAATTCTAAAATAGATCACCCAGTCAGTTTCTTGTCACATCAGACTGGGCTTCCCTGGTGGCTCAGACAGTAGAGATTCTGCCTGCAGTGCGGGACACCCAGGTTCAGTCCATAGGTTGGGAAGATCCCCCTAACAAAGGGAATGGCAACCCACTTCCAGTCTTCCTGCCTGGAGAATTCCATGGACAGAGGAGCCTGGCAGGCTGCAACCCAGTCCATGGGGTTGCAAACAGTTGGACACGACTGAGCGACCAACATTACACATCAGACTACTGTAATTCTCTGTATAGAACTTATCAGTTACTTTTTTGTCTCCCCCTTTAAAATATCGATTTCTTGGTAGCATGGACTGTTACCTTATTCTTTTCTTATATCCTTGTACAGTTTGATGAATTTTAACAGATAAATTTACTGGTATAACTACTATCTGGATCATTATATAAACCATTATAAGTTCCCCCAAAGCCTCCATTAATGACTTAAGGTTGAGTCAGAGTCAACGCCGACAAAAGTAACCAGTATTCTGATTGCTGTCATTGCAGATTATTGTTGCCAGTTTTGAAATCATATAAATGGGATTGTAATATGTATCATCATATAGCAGTAATTCATTCTTGTTCTTTGCTCTAATATTCCAATATGCCAACATACGTTTATATGTTCAAACTATTGAAAGAAATTTAGATAATTTTTAGCTTTTTGTTATTATGAATAAAACTACATATGGTCATTTTGTACTTTTCTTTTGGTATACATGTGTGCTCATTTATGTTGGGCATATGTCTTTGAGGGAAATTATTGATGTAGGACTTGCATATATTTGTCATTAGAAGATAGGATAATACCAAGCAGTTTTCCAGAGTGGTTTTGCATTTCTGCTGGCAGTATACATTTCCACTGGCAGCATATCTGAGCTCTAGTTGCTTCATGTCCTTACCAGCTGTTGGCTTTGCCTTTTTTTTAGAAGCCATTCTAGGAAGTACAGTGCTTTCTCACTGTAGGGTTAAGCTATTTTCTGTATGAGTATCTGAACACTTTTTCTTAACGTTTATTAGCCTTTCAGATTACCTCTTTTCTGAAATGCTTGTTAAAAGTGTTTTATCCATTTTTATATTGGGTTGCTTATTTTTTCTTATTGATCCATAGGAGTTCTTTCATTCTCTTAAAGCTATCTTCTGATGCATGGAAAGTTTTTAATTTCAATGATAAATTCAGTTTATCAGTCTTTTCCTTTACGGTTAGTACTTTCTGTGTACTTGTCAAGAAATCTTGGCCCAAGATCATAAGATACTCTGCCCTGTCATTGGAAGTTTTACAATTTGACCTTTTAACAATCAAAGTAGAATTTGGTTTTTGTATATGGTTTGAAGTAGAGGTCAAGGCACATTGGTTTCTATAAAGCTATTCAATTTGATGAAACAGTAATTGAATCAAGTTTCTTCTTTTTTATTGCTTTTATGTGCTACTTTTTCATTAATCAAGTAACTGTGTATGTGTTGGTCTGTTTCTGGATTCTCCTTTCTCTTCAAGGTGTATTTGTCTGTCATTGCATCAGTTCTGTACTAGTTTGAAATCTTGTAGAGGAACACTGTAGTGGAAATCTTCCTACTTTGTTCTTTAGACCTTTGCTTTCCTTCACCTTTTGCATTTCCTTATGCACTTTAGTATCAACTTATCAATATCTACAGATAATGTTGCTGCGTTTACATACTGTTTTTTTCATACCCTCCTATAACCCACTTTTCTTCATTTACTTCCTTTCATGTCAGTAAATACATTTGTTATATTTTTAATAATACATAATGGTCTTTTGTTGATTCCAACATTTTTCCATTACCAATAGCAATGTGATGTATGTCCTTAATTATTTTTATTACTTCCTGAATTTTGTACCTCCTGGAATTAAACCAGCTGATTTGAGGAGAAAAAAGTAATGTGATGAACATCCTTAATTATTTATCTTTTCTGAACGTAATTATTTCCTTGAGAAATTTTAGTGTATGTACGTACTACAGTATTGAATGCCATTAAACTCTGTATAGTGGTAGAAACCAAGATAAACAAGACCTCCAGCTGATAGTTTAGGGATAATAAGACGTATTCAATTAACTGCAATTATATGTAGATACGACAGGCAGTATCAGTTCAGTTCAGTCACTCAGTCGTGTCCGACTCTTTGCAACCCCATGAACCGCAGCACGCCGGGCCTCCCTGTCCATTACCAACTCCCGGAGTCCACCCAAACCCATGTCCATTGAGTCGGTGATGCCATCCAACCATCTCATTCTCTCTCATCCCCTTCTTCTCCTGCCCTCAATCTTTCCCAGCATCAGGGTCTTTTCAAATGAGTCAGCTCTTCACATCAGGTGGCCAAAGTATTGGAGTTTCAGCTTCAACATCAGTCCTTCCAATGAACACCCAGGACTGATCTCCTTTAGAATGGACTGCTTGGATCTCCTTGTAGTCCAGGGGACTCTCAAGAGTCTTCAGCATCACAGTTCAAAAGCATCAGTTCTTCGGCGCTCAGCTTTCTTTATAGTCCAACTCTCACATCCATACATGACCACTGGAAAAACCATAGCCTTGACTAGATGGACCTTTGTTGACAAAGCATTGTCTCTGCTTTTGAATATGTTATCTAGGTTGGTCATAACTTTCCTTCTAAGGAGTAAGCATCTTTTGATTTCATGGCTGCAATCACCATCTGAAGTGATTTTAGAGCCCCCCAAAATAAAGTCAGCCACTGTTTCCACTGTTTCCCCATCTATTTGCCATGAAGTGATGGGACCGGATGCCGTCATGATCTTAGTTTTCTGAATGTTGAGCCAACTTTTTCACTCTCTTCTTTATAGTAGTGATTAAAGTCATGAACGCTAGAGCCAGAGTGTCTGAGTTTGTAAATCTGACTCCTACACTTGCTAGCTATATGACTCTAAACAGTTACTCTTCCTCTTGGGCTTCAAGTTCCTTATCTCTTACTTATTTATTTTTTTAAAGAGGGATAGAATAACCCTCATAAGGATTTAGATGAGGTAATGTGTTAAGTACTTTGACTGGTGTCTAACATAAAATGGGTCAAGTAAGTGTTAGCTGTTGTTATGATAATGAACATTTCTAGAGAATAAAAGCCATAGAGAATATATGTTGTATAAATAGGTACTCTTTCTAAAATCTAAGATATTCACTGTTTATTATCATTCTAGAAACTAGACTTTTTAAAAGTGTTTGGCTTATAGCAGTTACACTTGTAGTGAGTGAGTGAATGTGTTTTAGAGATGCTAGTTTGTGAATTGAAAAAATTATGCTAATTTAATTGATTTTCCAATTTCAGATTTGAAAGATTAGAAGTCCTGGCTGTATTTGCCTCCACAGTCTTGGCACAGTTGGGAGCTCTCTTTATTTTAAAAGAAAGGTACATTTGTATACGATGTTTCTGTCACTGCAGATTCTACCTGTGCTACCTTTGGAAATATGAAAGAATCCAGGGGGTCTCATGTTTGGGAACGCATGTACACCTGTGGTGGATTCATGTCAATCTATGCCAAAACCAATACAGAATTGTAAAGTAAAAAATTAAAAATAAATAAATAAATAAATTAAAAAAAAAGACATTCTGGTTTAAAAGGGTATACAAATAAATATGAGCAATGCTGGTGATTTGATAGTAGAATTTCTTCATGTTTCAGACTTTTCTCCCTCTTTATACCCTTCTTTTGTTACCTTTGATACTACTAAATCCAGTCATAAGTAGATGGGAATAAAAGGAAGGGATTCAGTCAGACATGTTTTAATGCTTAGTATAAACCCAAAAGCAGGTTTGTTAGAGAAAGATTGGACATTGCACCTTGAGGATAATTTGTGGGTCTATTTGTCTCATCACTACTAGTAATCAACAGGTCATATTTAAAAGTTTTGTGAATTTATTAGATTAATTATGTATTTAATAAAGTTTTTAACTTAATTATTTAATACATTAACATTATTTCTTGCTTTTAGCGCAGAACGCTTTTTGGAGCAGCCCGAGATACACACGTAAGATTCTACTTTTGCCATATAATATACTATTAAGTTTGATTCCAGTGATTAATTGGTATATTATGAAATAGTGATTACTTTGGCCCATACTAGAGTTCAGAGTGTGGTAATATATATTTCACAAGCAAAGTCCCCAAATCCCAAGATTCCTTCTTTTCACCCTTAACTGTTCCCAAGTCCCTGTGTTTTTATACTGAACAGCGCGGCCTCTCTACTGTGATGTCAGGTCCCTCAGTATTTCCAAACCCAGGTGAACATGCTAACCCAGCCTTGTCTTGTCTTCTATAATTTGGATCCCCCCAATTTTTTAGTAGCATCTCTAGAAGAATGGAAATGTTATTAGCTGTAACATAGTTGCTAACTGTGTGGATCTATTCTGATCAGTTGCATTCAGGACAGTTTGACTTACCTAGCAGACTATAAACCAAATATCTGTAGCATTTCTGAAGATTTATAACAGCAGTTACCTGTAAGAACATACTGTTAATGCTAAGGGTCTCTTTTGGAGGGGTGGGGATCCCATGTAAGATGGAGCAACTGCATGCAGAACATGGGTCATGGAGCTAGAAACCAAGTTCAAATTCTGACTATAAATATTGAAGCAGACCACTCTGCTCCCTCATCTCCTAGTCTCGCTACATGCTGAAATTACATATTAATATTACCAAGAAAAAAATAACAGTGAGTGTTATTCTTTTTAGGGGAAGATTATTAGTTGGTACTTTTGTGGCTCTTTCCTTCAACCTGTTCACAATGCTTTCAATTCGGAATAAACCTTTTGCTTATGTTTCTGAAGGTATGTTTTTGTTTACCATTAATAAAAATCCAATTAATTTTTCAAAGCAACAAGTCTTTTGTTTGTTTCATTGATTCATAAATCAACGAGAAAGTGTGTCCTGAGGAAAAGAGAGGACTACCTCCCCCAAAGTTCTAAAATCTTCAGAAAATTATGAAGCAGAAAATTAAGAAATATAATCTAACTTTTTAAGCTTTAAAATAACATATTCCTTAAAAACAAGCAGAACTGACATATTAAATTACATGAGATAAAAAATTACATTTACCAGATAACGTGAATGAAATTTTAAATGTATAAACTACCTAAGAATGCATTTTAGAAGCATCAGCGTACATAGACTAGTTGATGTGCTCATTGCAAATAATTATATTTTGTTAATTAACTTCGTTCCCAGGAACTCTCCGGGGCAATGATGGGTGGGCATATATTTGAAAGTAGCCAGATTTTGGTCCTTTTGATACATTCTTTTACTTTCAAGTCTTTAAAAATTCAGATAGAATTTTTCATTTTAGTGGTCTAAATTATTGACATTTTTCACTAATTTCAGTGTTTTGGAATCCTACTCCCCCACACCAGGTTAAACACTATTGGATGGCTGGAGGAGTTTTACCTCACTTTACACTGAGGTAAAAACAAAAGTGGGCTGTGTACACACACCTACACTTTGAAGAAAAAATAGGGGAAGGTCTTTTTAAGTCTCACTGACTTGAATACCAAGATAACCAGGGGAAGAAAGCTTTCTGAAATACCCATTCAAGCTTAAACAACTTCCTAAGTGTCATGAAGTATGAGTTGTATTTGTATGAATTAGAGTTTAAGAATTACTGCATAAACTAGAAAATTAAATAATGATATTTATGATCATCAGAATTATTTTGAAAAAACTTTATTAAAATACTATTATGCTCATTCTTGAAATTTTAAGAAGTTACAAAGATTTACAAACTGTGTTTCCCTGAAGAGCAAAAAATACAAGAAGGAAACAGTACTGGTAATCTCATGAGCCAGAGATAACATCTATTAACATTTCTGTTTTGTTCCTTTTTTTTTTTTTCTGTGCACATATGTGTATTTTTTTTACATACTTAGAATTGTATCAGTTAAAAATTTTATGTTTGGCTTTTTTCACTTAACTTTACGTCTTGAATATTGCCTGTCATTAAATAATTTTTGAAAAATAATTTTTGAATGCTTGGATAACATTTTGTCATGAATATTTTAAAAAATTAGTCTGTTATACATATTCAACTTTTCCTTTTAACTGTAACCACCTTTTTTCTATCAGAGTTCTTGTATGCATTTCTAATCTTCTCAGAGAAAAAATTATAGATGGGTTAAAGATACAGTATGTTTTTTAAGTGTTTGATATATATTGCCAAATTTTATTTCCAGAAAAATCATCTAGTTTGTATTTATATTAGCTGGAAATGAAAGTTCGCAGAAATATCAAGATTTACAACATGAGTTGAAATTTGAGTGAAAAATAATATTAAAGCACTTTCTGCCAGGCACTGTGCTCAATACTTTACACAGAACCAATTTAATTCTTCCTATAACCATATAAGATAAATCATTTTATTCTCCCCACTTTACACTGAGGCACTGAGAGATTAAGTCACTTGCCTCAGGCTATATATCTAGTCAAGAGGAGGGTTGAGGTTGAAGCCAAATATTCTGGCATCAGAGGCTGCTTTAACTGCTGTTCTAGGCCACTTTTTATATGGCTTGCCAATCTTTTCTACATCATGGTGCACATAAATGAGAATTTCTGTAGCACCCTGAGGTAAACGTAAGAGTATGCTTGCACCTGGAGGCTACATGTCCAGGGTCAGTCACTGACTGGCATCTGCATGTAGCCAGATACCTGGCCTCTCTGAAAGCTAAGAGAGTTAGTAATTGATGGACCTGCAACTCATTCTCAACACACTGGTTAGGAAGCTTTGCTTTGCAGTATAATAAGCCTTTAAAACTTCAAATTAATAGTAACGATGACATATGCAAGTTCATTGATTCCATCAGATCAGCTATGTACTGTAGTTGAAACTACTTTTCATTTAGTATCCTAAAGGCATAAAAATGAAAAAAATTCTAGGTATAATGTATCCCTTTGTAGTGTTACATAGTCATCATGAAATTTATTTTTTAAATTTAAGAATCAAGTATATCTGGTAATCTAGTAATTATTTCTGGTAATTTTAATAATTTAAGTATTTTCTTTTTAAAGCTGCTAGTACGAGTTGGCTTCAAGAGCATGTTGCAGATCTTAGTAGAAGGTAAGATGTTTGGGGTTTCATAAAATACATATTGTTAAAGGAATGCACAGGAAACACATCTATTATGGGAACTTAACATTATTCATTGCTGAGGTTACTATATGAATCTCACAGATCAGATTCTTCTTTTCCCTTCACTTGTTCTTATTTTTTAATTGATGATACAAAAAAGAACTTTACAAGTGAGAGATTTGTTCCCAAATCCTCCTTGTTAAACAATTTATGATACTAAAATACAAGTCATCTTTTGTACAGTTTTCATTATTATTACATAAGTTTTGCTAATGAGTACTCTTTGTTTGTTTTTTCATAGCTTGTGTGGAATTATTCCAGGACTTAGCAGTATCTTCCTTCCCCGAATGAATCCATTTGTTTTGATTGATCTTGCTGGAGCATTTGCTCTTTGTATTACATATATGCTAATTGAAATTAAGTAAGTATTTTTTATTACTCTCAAGAGGATTTCCATTCCTGCGGCCTGACTTTTAAGGGCATTAGGATGCATGCAGATTTAAGTTTATAGCATGTTTATGACCTGTGCAACTTGGGTCAAGTCTTGTCCTCAAGTGTCTTCATCTGAAAAAATTAAGGGAGTTGGATTCAATAAGAAATCTTGACTACAGTCTATAATGCAGATGGGAAGACTATTTAAATTCCCTTCTGCTGACCAGATGAGTGAAACAGAAGAGGAGAGTAAGAGACACATAAATCACAGCTGCTGCTGCTGCTAAGTCGCTTCAGTCGTGTCCGACTCTGTGCGACCCCATAGACGGCAGCCCACCAGGCTCCTCCATCCCTGGGAGTCTCCAGGCACGAACACTGGAGTGGGTTGCCATTTCCTTCTCCAGTGCATGAAAGTGAAAAGTGAAAGTGAAGCCACAGCTACTGTTGCTGAATGAGGAAAGAGGAGTAGATCGAAATAGTCTTTAGCAAGCTTAAGTTTAATGTTATGACATTATTCTTTGACTCCCTACCCTTTTGCCTACTCTCCTAGGACATCACATACCATTGTTTGTATTTTCTACCTTTGTGTGACTCCTTCACTTTATTTCTAGCCCAGATCTCTATACGTCAGAGCCTATGTTCTGTTCGTGTCCACATCGACTGAACCTGTTTTCCCCATCCGCTAAACTGCTTTTTTTTGTATTTCCTATGAGAGCGAATGCTACTACCGTCTATTCCACTGCGTTCTGCTTTTTTGGTTGTTCGTTTTAGTTTTATTTATTTATGTGTGGCTGCACTGGGTCTTTATTGCTTCATAGGCTTTTTTCTGGTTGTGGTGAGTGGGGGCTAGTTGTGGGGCTCAGGCTGCTCACTGCATTGGCATCTCTTGTGGAGCACGGGCTCTAGGGTGCACAGGCTTCAGTAGCTGTGGCGCATAGGCTCAGTAGTTGTGGTGCATGGTCTTAGTTCTTCTGCGGCATGTGGGATCTTCCTGAATCAGGGATCAAACCCGTGTCTCCTGCATTGGCAGGCAGATTCTTTACCCCTGAGCCACCAGGGAAGCCCTGCTTTCCACTTTTACTGCTGCTGCTGCTAAGTCACTTCAGTCGTGTCTGACTCTCTGCGACCCCATAGACAGCAGCCCACCAGGCTCCCCTGTCCCTGGGATTCTCCAGGCAAGAACACTGGAGTGGGTTGCCATTTCCTTCTCCAATGCATAAAAGTGAAAGTGAAGTCGCTCAGTCATGTCTGACCCTCAGCGACCCCATGGACTGCAGCCTTCCAGGCTCCTCCGTCCATGGGATTTTTCAGGCAAGAGTACTGGAGTGGGTTGCCATTGCCTTCTCCGGCTTTCCACTTTTAAATTGTGTAAAAAACATACATAAAATAAAATTTACCATTTTAGCCATTTACAAGCATACAGTTTAGTATTTTCACAGGCATTTGGTGCATTTACTTTGTTGTACAACCATCATCATGATTCATCTACAGAACTTTTTGATCTTCCCCAGCTGAACCTGTACCCATTAAATAACTTCTACCCATTCAGCCTCCTTCCAGCCCCTGGCAACCACTATTCCACTTTTGGTCGCTATGAAGTATTCTGAGTACTTGATTTAAATGAAATCATACGTATTTGTCCTTTTGTATCTGGCTTATTTCACTTAGCATAATATCCTCAAGGTCCATCCATATCAGAAATGGCTTAGCATAATGTCCTCAAGGTCCATCCATATCAGAAATGGCAGGATTTCCTTCTTATGACTGAATAATATTCCACTAGTGTACATATTTATGTATATATATATATGCCACATGGGGCCTCCCTGATAGCTCAGTTGGTAAAGAATCCACCTGCAATGCAGGAGACCCCAATTCAACTCCAGGGTGGGAAGATCTGCTGGAAAAGGGATAGGGTACCCACTCCATTATTCTTGGGCTTCCCTGTGGCTCAGCTGGTAAAGAATCCGCCTGCAATGCAGGAGACCTGGGTTCGATCCCTGGGTTTGGAAGATCCCCTGAAGAAAGGAAAGGCTACCCATTCCGGTATTCTGGCCTGGAGAATTCCATGGACACAGAGTCGGGCACAACTGATCGACTTGCACTTTCACATTCTATATGCCACATTTTCTTTATCCATGTATCTGTCCTGTTGTAAATGATAGTCTTGTCTCCTACTCTTATTTAATCTTTGCTTTTTTATCTTTTCCTGCTTCCCATTCTGTTCCCTGAATTGAGGCCTTTATCTTCATTTCCTTGACTTAATTAGAATAGTCTCCTGATCTCAAAACTTCTCTTCTCACACATCTTTAGTTACCTGCTATTTTGCTACTGAAGTGATTATTAAAAGTTGCAAATCTAGACATAATATTTTCCTGTTTCAAAATCCTCTCCTTTGTATACTTAACAAAATTAAAAGTTGTTAGTATGGTGAAGCCTCTATCAACCTTACTAGCCATCCATCTGCCTATACATAACTTCTTCACTGCATTAGGGTTTTCATGCCCTTGCACATGCTGCTTTTACTGTCTACAGTATCTTGCCCCCATCATCTTGGCCATCTTTGAAGGCTCAGCTCAGATGTCACCTCTTTTTTATTTAGCCTTTCTGGATTATCCTACCTCTGTAGGCTCACTACTCACTCCTTTGTGCAGCCATGATACCCTGTAGGACTTCTTTGTACTCAAAGTCATTTCTTGTATTTTTCACATGGGTGTTTCCTGTCATTTCAAAGGCAGTAACTGTGTCTTTACTTGTGTTTCTATTCCCAGCTTATAGGAAAAAGTGAAAAAGAGTACATGATTAGCTTGTAACCTTTGGTGTTTTTGGTCTCTGTTGTTAATAGAGCTGTGAACTACTGATGAGCTCTTGTACTTCGGTCACAGTGTTTACTGTAACAGATTCTTAAAAACCTCATCTTATGAAATTCCTGGGGAATTTGAAATTTTTTAATACTAATTATTGGAAAGTTAATGTTTACAGCAAATTGATAGACTCACAGATGAATTCCATTGGTCTTTATCAGAAATTACTAGTTAAAGGTTTTTATTTGTTGCAGCAAATAAATATATATGACATGTTTACAGTTGACAAGTAGATTAAAAGTACATTGTGGGGAAATATATTTTTTCTTCATCATCTCTCTTCACACTAATTAACATAATTATTAATTATTTTCCCTTAAACTTTGGCAAGAAAGGATTTTAAAAACTTTCTTTTTTCCTTTGAGATGCTCTCATGGCAGTAGTGGCCAGCTGTGGTAAAATAGTCCTGTTGCTTGAGATAATTAAAGTTTGGTGGATTAAATTGTAAGAAGCCTAGTGAAGGATTTATATTTAAGATTTAACATTTAAGATTAAACATTTAATCTTAATTTAACATTTAAGATTGAGAGTTGTTTTTTCTTTTTAGTAATTATTTTGCTGTAGACACTGCATCAGCCATTGCCATTGCTCTGATGACGTTTGGCACTATGTACCCCATGAGCGTGTACAGTGGGAAAGTATTACTCCAGGTAATGGTCATCTTTCAGTATGCATGCTTAAAATTATCTATGTTCTTTTACCAGGTTATAAAAGTAAACGTGTTCTTCTGCCAGATTATGAAATTTTTAGCTACTGGAGGGTCCTGTTGGAGATGAAGCCAAACAATAACCTCTGAAATTTGTATAGTAAGAACCAGATGAAATTATGTTGGTATACAAAATAGGCACAAATGAGTCTTCATATATTTACATGTAAGACAATAACATAAATGAGAAACTTTGCCTCTAATAATATTTCAAGTAAAAACAATATTAGTTAAAATCTCTTTAGATACTTATTTTCCCCTAATAAATATATTTTGGCTATTATAAAATCCAGTTATGATTGTTTTCTTATTTCCTATCCTTGGATTAGTGAGACTTCTAAATTTCAAACTTAAAAATGAGAAATTACTCCTTATTGAAACAATAGGAACACCTGTAGACAGCACCTGACTAGAAAGATGGTTTTCCAGGACTAGATGAATATATAAGCACTGCTTCTCATTATGTCTTTCCGACACGTCTTTTCTAAAACATATGGGTTGTATCTCCCTCTCCAGAAGCAACAATAACAATAAGGTATTAGTTTACTAGTGCTGTGTCTTATACAAAATTTTACTTTCTTAAAGATTTTTTTGTTGATTTGTTGGTTCTTTAAGGCTTGTTTGGTTACAGAAATAGCAGCTTCTTTACAAGATAAGAAATAAGCGTGGGTGGATTCCTGATGTTGCTTTATGAGTGAGTCAGTTGAAACCTCTCTTTTCTAAACCATGTGAAGGCACATGTGAAACAAAGCCAAGGCTGGTATAAAATGCATGTTTTTTTTTTTAGTGTTAGGACCACTGTTGCAAAATTTTTTATCTCTCTAGATTCATGTTCTATTTTATTTTTTTTCCCCCAGACAACACCACCCCATGTTATTGGTCAGTTGGACAAACTTATCAGAGAGGTAAGATGGAATAATAAAATCATTTTAATTTATGATTAGAGAATACAAAGAGTGGGTATAAATAATTTCAGGCTCTTTCTAGAATTTTAGGGAAGTTTATGTAACATAGTGACAAAAACAGAAAAATTTGACCACTTGCTCAGTCTGGAAACCAAATTCACTTGAAATAAATGTAGACGGTAATTGTCTAAAGACCACACTGTTTGTTATAAAGAGCTGCGAATTGTATGATTCTGTATTCAGACCTGGGCTTCCCAGGTGACTCAGTGGTAAAGAATCCAGCTGCCAGTGCAGGAGACACAGGAGATGCAGGTTTGATCCCTGGGTCGCGAAGCTCCCCTGGAGGAGGAAATGGCAACCCACTCCATTCTTGCTGGGGAAACTCCGTTGACAAAGAAGGCTATAGTCCATGGGGTCGCAAAGAGTCAGACAAGACTGAGCACACACGTACACAAGCATATTCAAACTTAGGATTTTGATTAAGTCAGAGGCCACTTTGACATGGTGATTGCTTCACCACATAGTAGGTTTTGATTTTGTATTGTTATAAAATTCCACCTGTTAACTAATGAAGGAATAAGATAATCAGATTATTTGATTGTTGCGAGTAATTAAGACTATTGATTGTCACTATCACAGAAGCCATTTTGATCAGTGTAGCTGACCACTTGTCTCAGCTACTGAGTCTATGCCACTGTACCAATGGGCTATACACTGTCCTTGGAATTTCCTTTTGGCTCAAATCCAAATAATATCCTTTGTTGTACAGAAATGTGTTGAAAGAGAACCCAGAGGAAGAAATCATTGAGAAGACAAAAATTCTGATACCTCAAGTACTGGATATAAACATATACTATACTAATAAGATGAAAAGAACTACACACTGTTGAACAAGATGTGGGTGAGGGAAGTAAAGACCTAATTCTAAAGAGATTGGTGCAGATAAGAAACTGGGAAAAAAAAACAGACCCTGGCTCAGTATGGAACAAAAAGAAATGATATCTTGAGTGAATGGTCTGGCACTTGGCTAATGAGTGTCTTCATGCAGGGTCTGATCATGTCATTCCTAGGTGTGGAGCAAGTCCATAATTTGACTGAGTTGTGTTGGATATGTCAAATACAAAAACTCTATTTCTGTGTTTTTGATTAGGTATCTACCTTGGATGGAGTTTTGGAAGTCCGAAATGAGCATTTTTGGACCCTAGGTTTTGGCTCATTGGTATGCTTTCTATGTATTACTTTAGCTATATTTTAAAACATAGTTTATAATTTTTAGGCTCTTTACCAGCTCCCTCATGGCTCAGCTGGTAAAGAATCTGCCTGCAATGTGGGAAGCCTGGGTTTGATCCCTGGGTTGGGAAAATCCCCTGGAGAAGGGAAAGGCTACCCACTCCGGTATTCTGGCCTAGAGAATTCCATGGACTATATATATATTACTTTAGTTATAATTTAAAACATAGTTTATAATTTTTAAAACTGAGGAAAGTGTTTCTTTAAAATTTTTATGGATCCTTTGATTCCCATTTCTGTTCAATAAAGTAAAATATGTAGATGGATTCAGTAACCTAATTGAGATTAATTAAGGGATTTTTTTCTTCATTTTTTTCCTTTCAAACTAAATGATCTTAATACTGGCCTGTTCAAAAGAAAAATCCATAGTCAGACATTCCTAAATATGAAAATGTTGCAAAAGTAAAATGTGCTTTTATTTTCTTTTTTATTACAGTTCTGATTTTGGAGATTTTTGCTGAATATGTTAAAGAGTTATAATAATAGCTGTTTAGCATAAAATTCTATCTTTTCTAATCCAGTTTCGACCTCATTACCAAAGAGATTTTGTTATGGCATGATTTTATTCCTATATCAGGAATGATGAAGAAAATACAGGAAAGTACCCAGAAAAAAAAATTGAAACAATCATAATCCTATCATGCGAAGAAAACTGCCATTGATTTTTTTGGTTTAATACTTACATACTTAAACTCTTTAGAAAATGAGGTCATGCTATTTTATAATTTGTTCTTTTCACTTAATATATCATAAACAGTTCTCCATGTTATTAAATATTATTCTTCTACAGTACCAGTTTAAAAAAAAATAGGATTTGACTTTTGTAACATAGATTTTAGAGGCAGGTTAGGGTTGGTCCAACAGCTCAGTGATATCACTGCTTTGCAGTCTTTAGTTCAGACTTACACTCTTTTAATGGAAAAATGGCTACTTCATCTCTCCCTTCCGCTTCTCTTCCTCTCTCTCACTCATTATTTTGGATATTATAAAACTCATTCTCTAGTAAATTCTGCAGGAAAAAGGCCCTTGCAAATAATATTCCCTAAATTTTTGGATGTTGAAAACAGTTGTGAACATTATTGAAAATCATTTGGCTGGATATAATATCCTGAGCAGATATTTTATTTTCTTGAGTTTCTTACCTCTGGCATAAGACATTACTATAATAAACCCTGATGACTCATAGTCTTATTTTTTCCTGTTGATATGTGACTTGATCTTTTTACCTCTATGCCTAAAATATATTTTCAGTCCAGTAATATTACTAGAATGTGTGTTGGTGTTGATGGTCAGTTATTTCAGGGATGCAGTATACCTTTCTATACTGTTATTTCAAAAACAGTTCTTTAAAATTTTCAGGAAAGTTTTCTTTAATTAAAGTTCTTAATATTCTCTTCTCTTGCTTTGATTTTCTTCTTTGGAAATGCCTATTATAAGCATGGTGGAGCTTTACCTTTCTTTCATATTTGTTATTTTCTTTCAGTGACTTAGTGTCTCAATTTCCTTTGATTTTTAAAACTTCTCTTTTTATCTTTTTTTTTTTTTTTTTCATAATATACCTGTATGTTTGTTGCTTTTCTAGCTTAATCTTTGTTTCAGAAATTTGGGGAGTGGGCATGCTGCACGACTTGCCACATCTTAATTCCCTGACCAGAGATTGAACCCAGGCCCACAGCAGTCAGAGGACCAAGTCCTAACCACTGGACAGCTAGGGAATTCCCTGAAAAAAAATTTTTTTCATGTATTTCTAATTGCCACTCCATTTCTAGGTTTTCTATTTTGATTTATATTCTTCTTAATCAATTCAAAAATTGATTTGAAAGTCAGTTCTCATCAGTTTTGTAAGTAAATCTTTCCAATCTTTTATAATCTCTTCTGTATTCTCCTTTTTTCTTATAATAACTATGTGTGGGATTTGGATTCAGTTCTTTTCTTTTGCTCCTTTCTTTGTGAAATTTGTTTTCCTGAATTTTAAAATAAAAAATGGTTTAAGGTCGTGTGTCTAAATTCATGGTTCTAGAGTTCCCTCTTCTGATGAGTCTGTGAAGTGAAAGTTTTTTCCCTCCTGGTTCTGTTCCTCTCCCAATTGTATCTGAACCTTCTTTATCCTCTGTTTCTACTCTGCTGCTCAATTTAGATTCTCTTCCCAGCTGTTTCTTCTTAATGTGGGGCTTTGTGCTGGAAGGGAGCTTTTGAGAGCTCACAGGGTCGTACTACTCCAGTTCTTCATATCTTATTGCAGACGCAGTGCGTTCCCCTGGCATTGAAATGTGCGAAACACCTTCCAGTTCCCAGCTGCCTTTCTCAAATTCACTGTCCTAGATTTCCATGAAGAGCTAGTTACTTACTGTGAGGTTTTCAGGTCAGTCAGATGCCCTATTGTATCCTCTACAGATGCTGATACCTTACAGGTCTTACAGTTTGTATTTGGGTTTTTTAGGGTGTTGTGTTACCTTTTTATTTTTGGTAGGTGTTGTCCATAGGTTTTTGAATTTGCTATCTTAGTTTCTGTTTTTATGGGGATATTTGGGGCATTTCAAAAAATGCTACCAATGTTTCTGTCTTTCAAGAATCCCAGCATAATTCATAATGACTGTAGAATTTTACAATATATGAATATGCCATATTTTATTTAATCAGTCCTCTAATATATAAATTTTTTTTTTTCTTAGCTGTGCTATGCAGCATGCAAGATCAAGGCCATTTTTTAATTGGGGATGGGGGGTTTTGATGTTGAGTTGAATGAGTTCTTTTATGTCTTCATCAGACATACTATTTGCAAATATCTTCTCCCATTAGGTTGCCTTTAATGGTTTCCTTCACTGCAAAAGGTTTTTAGTTTGATGAGGTCCCATTTGCTTATTTTTGCTTCTGTGGCTCTTGCCTGAAGAGACAGATCAAAAAATACTGCAAAGGCTGATGTCAAGGAGCTTATTACTGCTTGTGTTTTCTTAAGTTTACTCGTATACATGGTATGAGAAAATGTTCTAGTTTTGTTCTTTTGCATGTAGCTATCCAGTTTTCCCAGCACCACTTGTTAAAGGAACTGTCTCTTCCCCTTTGTATTTTCTGCCTCCTGCATTATAGACTAATTGACCATATGTGTATGGATTTATTTTTGGGTTCTCTGTTCTGTTCCATTGATCTGTGTGTCTGGTTTGTGCCAGTACAGTGCTATTTTGATTACTATAATAGTATATTATACTACAAATATGTTGGAGGGATGTGTAATTTCCTCGGTTCTGTCTCACTGCAGCAAAAATTTGAAGCAGTGGACCAGTGTTACAGCTCGGTTACAGCTCAGTTTTATTTGGTAAACAAAGGAAAATTCATCCTCAAGGAGGGAGGATGGGCCAACCCAAAAGAAGAGAGGGGCTCAATTTTGGCTCCTTTTTTATCTTCTTTCTCCTCCCCCTGAACCTGCCCTATGTAAACTGGGCTAGCCAGGAGGGCTGTTTGTTTCACCTGAGGTCCTCACTCTGGTCCTTGGACTTCCTTTGTTCTATTTTTGTGGGCTTTTTCCTTTCTTTGTCTTTTAGCCACCACTATTTTGGACTCCTTTTTCCTATTCTAGCTACGTAACATTCCCCCCTCGAGATGGGAGGCCCAATTCTTTGGGAATAGGGGCGTCAAGGTCTCTGTTACACTTTCTGCTGAGCTGGGACAGTGAGGGGCATTGGGCCTCCCCCTCTTGCTAATCTCAAGCCTCAGAGTCCTTAAGCAGTATCCATTTAAGGGTGAGTGATATTTTCCATGGTCGGGTGTAGTTTTATATATCCTTGTTGAACTGGCACCGCATGTTGTAGCTTGTTGACCTGGGCAGAGACAAAATGGGTTAGACAATTGATAATACGTGGAGCAATCATAAGCAGCATCAGTGTGATAACAGGGATTACTTGGAGCATTAGCCAACTCCAAATTCCCTCTTGCCAGGAGAAGGATCCCCCAAAGAGAGATGGGAGCCACCCCAAGAACTCTCTGGCTCATTCTTTGAGATCCTGTAGGAGATGTTTTTTTGAGGACTGTGTTTTTCTTGAGGACTGTGAGACTTTCTTTAACTTAGCTGGAGGTATTTACCCAGAAACAATATGTCTCATTCAAGATGGCTCCTGGTAGGTTGCAGTCGATGGGGTCGCTAAGAGTCGGACACGAATGAGTGACTTCACTTTCACTTTTCACTTTCATGCATTGGAGAAGGAAATGGCAACCCACTCCAGTCTTCTTGCCTGGAGAATCCCAGGGACGGGGGAGCCTGGTGGGCTGCCGTCTATGGGGTCACACAGAATCAGACACGACTCAAGCGACTTAGCAGCAGCAGCAGCAAGTCCCTCCTTGTTCAGGGATCAGGAGATCTATCTCCTGTCTGTTTTGGAGTACAACCTCTGCCAAGCTGTGTTACCTCTTTAGAGCTATCTTGAGAAATCTTATCCCCAGAAACTAGATTTTGGGGGTGTTCATTAGAATGACACTCATTTGCAGTTCTGAATAGGTATCTGAGCTCCCAGGGGCTCACAGGTGTATTGAGTGTCCTCTTCTGTTTTCTTCCATGGCTTGACTCGTGAGTAGTGAATCCAGGAGTCGTGTCCTGGTACCTTGACTGCTGTGGGCATAGAAAGTATTACAGGGTAGGGACCCTTCCGTTTGGGCTGGAATTGAGCCTTTGGGGACCCATCTTTCCAGACTTTAATTACGACTTGAGTACCTGGAACATTTAGTGGTGACTCTTTAGAATCTTTTGGGTCCTGGTTGACACCCCACAAAGCATGTATCTTGTTGGAATTGCCTGATGGCCCTGGTATAAGACCAGAGAGTTTGAGCCTCTGGATCTAGAAAGAGGTCACTGACATAAACAAAAGGTCTACCATAGAGCATCTCATAAGGACTAAGACCAATCTCTTCCTTAGGGGCAGTACTGGTACGGAGAAGAGCTATTGGTAAAGCCTCCTTCCATCCCAGGGAGGTCTCCTGGGTTATCTTTTTTATCACTGATTTTAAGAATTGGTTGGCTCTTTCTACTTTTCTTTAAGACTGAGGCCTCCAGGCACAATAGAGATAATAAGTAATGCCTAATGTTTCAGAGACACTTTGGGTGATCTTAGGAATAAATGATGTCCCATTGTCACTTCATAATGACCTGGGCAGGCCAAATCTCAGAATGATTTCATGGAGCAGTTTTTTTTTGCCACCTCCTCAGCCTTCACTCCAACTTGTGACTGTATCTATCATGACTAGTAGATATTTATACCCTTGAGAAACTGGCATCTGGGTAAAGTCCATCTGCCAGCCCTTTCCTGGGTAGGTCCCACACTGTTGGACAGGCTGGGCCAGTTGGAGTCTTCAAGCTCCTTGGGGGTTGTTTAATTGGCAAGTGGGACAAGAAGAGACCATTTGCCTTGTAGTTGTTTGGAGGCCTATTCCTCTGAAGGACCTTTCTAGTAATCTTTGGAGGGTCTTCTCCCCTAAATGAGTGGTGGCATGTAAGGATAGTTAACCAACTTCCATTGGAGGTTCCCAGGCAAAAAAAGAAGTCCCTCCTTTTGGAACCACCCCATATGATCTTCTTGAAAGCCCTCACTCTTAGCTTTAATAGTATCACCTTCAGTATATGAAGGAGTTTCTGGCAAATTAGTCTGTGGAACTAGGGTGGCAACCCCTATTAGGTCATTGTTCTGTAACGCTGCTCTCTCAGCTGCCTCGTCAGCTGCTTGGTTCCCTCGTGCCACTTCTGTGCTCCCTTTTTGGTGTCCTTTACAGTGAGAGACTGAAACCTCAGTGGGCAGGTGGACTGCCTCCAAGAGCCTAAGGATTTGATCACCATATTTGATTGGGAACCCTTGGATGATCAAGTGGCCTCTTTCTTTCCAAACAACAGCATGTGCATGTAGCACCAGAAAGGCATACTCGGAGTCTGTAAATGGCTACTCTTTTTCCTTTTCCCAGCTCTAAGCTCGAGTCAAGGGTATGAGCTCAGCTAATGGGGCTGAAGTACCTGGTAGCAAAGGTTTGGCCTCTATGGTCTCAAAATTGGAGACTATTGCATATCCAGCTCTTCTTTTTCCATCCAAGACAAAGCTGCTTACATCAGTGTACCAGATTTCCTCAGGATTGGTCAGAGGATCTTCTGACAATCCCTTTCAGGGTTTTGTCCGGTGGTCCAAGGTTTCCAGGCAAGAGTGAAAAGGGAGAGAGTCCTTAGGGGTAGGCGGGAGGGTACCTGGGTTAAGAATCCCACAAGGGGATGTAGTCAGACCTGGGTTTTACATCAGCACTACTTGATTTCTGAGGATCCTTTGACCAGACATCCATAAATGGCCTCTCCCATTCAGGAGTTGTTTCACTTGGTGGCTGGTAAAAATAGTTTTCCCCCAGAAGAGAGTTTTAAAACATCTTCTATCAGGACTGCAATAGCTGCAAGATTTTGAAGGCAGGAAGGCCAGCCTTGGGCAGTTGGTTCAAGCCTCTTGGATAAGCAAGCTATAGGCTGGGGCTCAGGTCCAAGCCTTTGAGTTAACCCTCCCAAGGCTCTTCCTTCCTTTTTGTGGATGTAAAGTTGGAATGCTTTTTCTAGGTCTGGCAGCCTCAAGGCAGGTGCTCAAGTTAAGGCCTGTTTTAGTGTAGCCTCTGCCTTCTTTTGAGGAGTTCCCCACATCAGTGGGATTGAATCATCCTGTCCCTTCAAGCTTTCATATAAGGGCTGGGCAATTAGACTATAGCTGGGTATTTAGATTCTACAATACCCAGTTAGCCCCAGGAAAGCTCACAGTTGTTTTTGGGTTGTGGGGGAGGGCAACTGGAGGATTCCTTGTACTCGATCAGAGGACAGCCTCCTGTACCCATGTGTAATCTGAACTCCCAGGTAAGTGACCTTTGTCTCAATCATCTGTGCCTTAGCACAGGAGAGTTTATATCCCCTCTCTGCCAAAAAGTTTAGATCCTGAATTGTATGTTGGGCATTTTTCTCATCTGGAGAGCAGATTAGTAAGTCATCTACATATTATAATATTTTCCCATTAGGTCCCAGGTCCAGATCTAGGAGATCCCAGCTAAGAGCCTGCCCAGACAGGTAGGGGCTGTCTCTGAATCCCTGAGGTAATACTGTCCAAGTCATCTGTTGGTGTTTTTCTCCTGGAGATTCCCACTTGAAGGTAAAAAGATACTGGGATTCTTTAGGCAGTGGTATGCAAAAGAATTCATCCTTGAGATCCAAGACTGTAAACCATTTGGCACTGGATGGGATTTCTCCCAAGATTACATCGGGATTAGGTACTGTGGGATGGAGGGGGACTATAGCTTCATTTATGATCTGGAGATCTTAAACCATTTGCCAGGTCCCATCTTTTTTCTTTACAGGGGGGATTGGGGTGTTACTTGGTGTTCCTAGCCCACAGGCAAGGAACTTATTTATTTTAGAGGCTGTAGTCCTTCTTGAGCTTCTCTTCTGAGAGGGTAGTGTTTCTGGTTTGGAAACCAAGTGGGATCTTGGAGGACAGTGATGACCAGTTCAGCTTGGTGGGCTCATACAGGAGTCCCCTGGTCCCACACCTGGTGGTTAATTTTGTCCTCTCATAGTTTTTGGTCTCTCCCTATTGGAGAGGGTGTAACGGGTTCCTTAGCAGTAACCAGGAGCTGTAGGGCTCTAGGAGCTGAAAAGCTTCCCATCACAAGGGTGGTCCCGTTTAGTGAGTATATCTCTTCCCAATAAGGGGTTAGGACACAGGGACCACCAGAAACTGGTGGGAAAATATTTGTCCACCCCAGCAACAAAGAAGTGCTCGGGTGAATCTTTTTGTAATTGTTTGTCCTGTAGCACCCAAAATGGTACAGGTTTGGGAGGAGAAGGCTACAGAGTAGAAGGTCAGGACAGAGTAGGTAGCCTCTGTGTCAACCAAGAAATTCTTGGACCTACCTGCCAATCCGGTTGCACCCTTGGCTCCAGCCCTGTGATGGTTATCTGTGATAGGCGGGCTGGCTGGAGGGCACTGCTTCAGTCCTGTTGAACTATCGTGAGGGAAGGCTTGGCACTTGACTTTGAGGCTCTTGGGTCCCAAGGGCAGTGCCACCTGGTGTCCCGATTGATGGCATTTGTAGCAAGCCATTTTAGGAGACTTGTCAGGATTTGGACACTCTTTGGCCCAATGTCCCGCCTGTCTACAAATTAAGCATTTGCGTCGAGCCTTGTCCTTTAAGGACTCAGAGTTTGCCTTAGGGCTTCCTTGGAGGGCAGCCAGAATCTAGGCATGCCTTGTCTCTTTCCTTTTCTCCCTTTCCTGGGCCTTGGCCTCCCTCTCCTGTTGTTCTCTGTTATAAAAGGTATTGGTGGCTAGAGTCTGGTGGCTGGAGTCTGGACCATCTCATCTAAAGAGGCAACAGGGTCCTGCTGCTGTAGCTGTTGTAACTTTTTCCTGATGTCTGATCCATACTGGGACAGGAATTTGTCCTTTAAAATCACCTGTCCCTTGTAAGAGTCTAAGTCCAGATTGGTAAGTGGGGTTCTTGTTGGGCTCCTGAGTTATTGCTGACCCCCGGGCATAGCTGATTACTTTTTGCTGGGCCGCTTTTAGTCCTGCCTTTACACAGATCAGAAAATGATCCTTTTCCCAGATGTGCTCAGGGTCGTTATAATTCCAATTAGGATCTGAAGTGGGAACCCACTTAGTTTCCCCCACTGGGTTTTATCGCTTGACATGTGAAGCCCCATAGCATACCTTCAGGCTTCCTTTAAGACCCTAGCATACTCAGGGTCAGATAAAGTTTGACAATATGACCATAATGTCCTTCCATGTCAAGTCAAAGGCCAAGGTAATGTGTTGGAATGTATCACATTCCAATATATCTATGTATTTGCTGGGTCATCTGTATAGCTTCCCAGGTCTTGTTTGATCTGTCTTAGTTTTAAGAGGGAGAAGGGCTTATGGACCTGGACTGGTCCGAATTCTCCAGTTTCAACTAAGAGACATACTTCAGTTGGCTTTTGTGGAGGGGGTGCTCCTGGATATGGAGGCACATTTGGATAGAAGGAAGTATCACCAGGTAACTTGGGAGCCATGAGAGATGAACCTTCACAGGGGGCTTCCTTTTGGTTGTCTATGCCTAACACCATTTGCCTGGTAGGTTCACTTTTAGGCCATACAACAATCTCATACTTAACACAGAATTCCTTCATATCTCTTGAAAGAAAATTTGGTCATAGGGGATCTCTGTCCCTTTCCCTTATCTTTTTCAGAATAAGTCTAGCTGCAGGATGGTGTTGTAATTTAAACTGCCATCCTCAGGCCAGTGTTCCTTATCCCCCAGAGGATACCATGGCCCTCAGTGGCACAAAAGAATTTTAAGCGACTTCTCCGTAGAGTTTGAGGATTGGAATAGATTCCAGTTATCAAGAATGCATCACAAGGGCATCTGTCAGGAAGTGGATTGGTTATTTTCCATCTGAAAGACAGTGATGACAGAGAGGAAAAGAAGAAAAAAACAACTAATAGGCCTCCTTCTGTTTTTATGGGTGGACTTCCTTAGGGGTGAGGCTTTCTGAAGCCTGTCCTACTCAGTATTGTTGCAGCCTGAGAGCTGGGTGTCCCCAGGTCAGGGTGCAGATCCCCTGCAGGCTCAAATTCCTGGGCAGGTTGAGGCAGGTTGGCCTCCCAAGAATTGGGTCCCTGGGCATTGGTCAAGGCATGTCGACCTCCTGGAACCCCGGAACTGGTGGATCCCCAAGCAGGTTGAGGCATGACAACCTCCCAAGGACCAAATCCCTAGGCAGGTCAAGGTCTCCAGCGTGACCAGTGCTGGGTAGGATTAAGGGGTTGTAATCTTAACTCATTGCTGGTTTGTCCACTGCAGATGGGAATAGATATCATGATGTAAAGCAATCCATGCCTGTGCCCTGAGACTGGAAACCTGGTGAAACAGCCATCAGCCTTATCCTCTTATTGCTCTGAGGGAATGTAAGTCACTGATTCTTCCCTTAGTCCTCCATAAGAGCAGTTTAGGGTATTTCCAGTGGTAAACATTTCATTGTCATAGACCCACTTTAGGTAATAACAGAAGTAATGACAAAGGAGTGAGTTACCTTGGCCTGTTAAGGGCATTCAGTTCAGTTCAGTTCAGTTGCTCAGTCATGTCCAACTCTTTGCAACCCCATGAACTGCAGCACACCAGGCCTTCCTACCATCACCAACTCCTGGAGTCCACCTAGCCCATGTCCATTGAGTCAGTGATGCCATCCAACCATCTCATCCTCTGTTGTCTCCTTCTCCTCCTGCCCCCAATCTTTGCCAGCATCAGGGTCTTTTCAAATGAGTCAGCTCTTCGCATCAGGTGGCCAAAGTATTGGAGTTTCAGCTTCAACATCAGTCCTACCAATGAACACCCAGGACTGATCTCCTTTAGAATGTACTGCTTGGATCTCCTTGCAGTCCAAGGGACTCTCAAGAGTCTTCTCCAACACCACAGTTCAAAAGCATCAATTCTTCAGTGCTCAGCTTCCTTCACAGTCCAACTCTCACATCCATACGTGACCACTGGAAAAACCATAGCCTTGACTAGACGGACTTTTGTTGACAAAGTAATGTCTCTGCTTTTGAATATGCTGTCTAGGTTGGTCATAACTTTCCTTCCAAGGAATAAGCGTCTTTTAATTTCATGGCTGCAATCACCATCTGTAGTGATTTTGGAGCCCACAAAAGTAAAGTCAGCCACTGTTTCCACTGTTTCCCCGTCTATTTCCCATGAAGTGATAGGATAGGATGCCATGATCTTCATTTTCTGAATGTTGAGCTTTAAGCCAACTTTTTCACTCTCCTTTTTCACTTTCATCAAGAGGCTCTTTAGTTCTTCTTCACTTTCTGCTATAACAGTGGTGTCATCTGCATATCTGAGGTTATTGATATTTCTCCTGGCAATCTTGATTCCAGCTTGTGCTTCCTCCAGCCCAGCATTTCTCATGATGTACTCTGCATGTAAGTTAAATAAGCAGGGTGACAATATACAGCCTTGACGTACTCCTTTTCCTATTTGGAACCAGTCTGTTGTTCCATGTCCAGTTCTAACTGTTGCTTCCTGATCTGCATACAGGTTTCTCAAGAGGCAGGTCAGGTGGTCTGGTATTCCCATCTCTTTCAGAATTTTCCACAGTTTATTGTGATCCACACAAAGGCTTTGGCATAGTCAATAAAGCAGAAATAGATGATTTTCTGGAACTCTCTTGCTTTTTTGATGATCCAGCGGATGTTGGCAATTTGATCTCTGGTTCCTCTGCCTTTTCTAAATCCAGCTTGAACATCTGGAAGTTCACGGTACACATATTGCTGAAGCCTGGCTTGGAGAATTTTGAGCATTACTTTACCAGTGTGTGAGATAAGTGCAGTTGTGCGGTAGTTTGAGCATTCTTTGACATTGCCTTTCTTTGGGATTGGAATGAAAACTGACCTTTTCCAGTCCTGTGGCCACTGCTGAGTCTTCCAAATTTGCTGGCATATTGAGTGCAGCACTTTCACAGCATCATCCACAGCATCATCTTTCAGGATTTGAAATAGCTCAACTGGAATTCCATCACCTCCACTAGCTTTGTTTGTAGTGATACTTCCTAAGGCCCACTTGACTTCACATTCCAGGATGTCTGGCTCTAGATGAGTGATCACACCATCGTGATTATCTGGGTCATGAAGATCTTTTTTGTACAGTTCTTCTGTGTATTCTTGACACCTCTTCTTGATACCATTTCTGTCTGGACCGGAAATGGTCCATACCATTTCTGTCCTTTATCAGAGCATCTTGGCATGAAATGTTCCCTTGGTATCTCTTATTTTCTTGAAGAGATCTCTAGTCTTTCCCATTCTGTTGTTTTCCTCTAATTCTTTGCATTGATAGCTGAGGAAGGCTCCCTTATCTCTCCTTGCTATTCTTTGGGACTCTGCATTCAAATGGGTATATCTTTCCTTTTCTCCTTTGCTTTTCGCTTCTCTTCTTTTCACAGCTATTTGTAAGGCCTCCTTAGATAGCCATTTTGCTTTTTTGCATTTCTTTTTCTTGGGGATGGTCTTGATTCCTGTCTCCTATACAGTGTCACGAACCTCTGTCCATAGTTCATCAAGAGTATTTTAATATAAGTGGGGTTGAGTTATGTTGCCTAAAAGGGGGCAGAGTCCTGGCTGTAGGAGTTAGTAAGTGGCTTAAGAACAAATTGATAAGAGGCAATAGACTAGATTTTCCATAAAAGTAGAGTGTAGATTTGGTCTGGGGCTATGTTTGTAAGACTTTGTAAGGCTATGTTTGTAGGACTAGGGTGATAAGGATTTGGGCCAAATGGCCTGCAGGACTAACTCCCAAAGTGGCAAACATTGTCCCTGGAAGCCCAGTTGCCCTTGAAGGGACACTACCAACAGATGGACTTCTAGCAGGCACTGTGTGCCTGTCACCTGCCCTAGCAGGTTCACTGAGAGCTGCTGCTGTTGCACATTTTGTAGGAAACATGGAAGATGAAAGCCTGACTATCTAGAGGGATTGGATATTATATAGTATTTCCCTCCCAAGGGCCAGCTATTTTCTGGTTGTCTCTCCAGAAGATAGTAGAGGCGACATTGTGGGCACAGACAGGGCTCAGGAAAAGAGCATGAAACAGGATTGAAGGGGGCAGGGTACAACTTTTGAGAGAATGATGTAGCCCAAGGGCATAATATAAACCAATTAAAATTAAATGGGTCCAAGACAAGTCAAATTTAACTTGATTCTCAATCTGCATGCTTAATGACACACCCTGAGGCACCAAGACAGTTCCAGTTCAGTTCAGTTTAGTCTCTCAGTCGTGTCCGACTCTTTGCGACCCCATGAATCACAGCATGCCAGGCCTCCCTGTCCATTACCAACTCCCGGAGTTCACTCAGACTCACCTCTGTTGAGTCAGTGATACCATCCAGCCATCTCATCCTCTGTCGTCCCCTTCTTCTCCTGCCCCCAATCCCTCCCAGCATCAGAGTCTTTTCCAATGAGTCAACTCTTTGCATGAGGTGGCCAAAGTACTGGAGTTTCAGCTTTAGCATCAGTCCTTCCAAAGAAATCCCAGGGCTGATCTGCTTTAGAATGGACTGGTTGGATCTCCTTGCAGTCCAAGGGACTCTCAAGAGTCATCTCCAACACCACAGTTCAAAAGCATCAATTCTTCGGCGCTCAGCCTTCTTCACAGTCCAACTCTCACATCCATACATGACCACAGGAAAAACCATAGCCTTGAGTAGACGGACCTTAGTCGACAAAGTAATGTCTCTGCTTTTGAATATGCTGTCTAGGTTGGTCATAACTTTTCTTCCAAGGAGTAAGCGTATTTTAATTTCATGGCTGCAATCACCATCTGCAGTGAACAGTTCCAAGGCACTATCAAAAGACCAAGGAGTGGGTGGTTCTCCAATTGTTAGAATGGTCCTCCCTCTGTAGCATAAGAAATCACACACTCTGAACTGTGCATCTCTCTGCATCTGAACAAATCTCTCTCTTTCCTATTGCTGTGACTCTCACTGAATTTTTTGCAATGAGACATCAAGACCCTGAGCTTCATTAGGTCCTGAAACCAGGCACCCTGGGTTTTGGCTGGGCTTAAGTCCCAGCTGTATATGACTGAGTGACTAAGCATAGCACAGAATCCCTGCCATGTGGGTTTGAGTCCCAATCTTAGGTAAACAGTTTTAAACACAACTTTCAGAAATGGAAAGATGATGACCTGCCCAATACTTTGTAAGCAGTGGCATAGATGGGAGAGAGGAGCTGAAGGACAGGAGGAAAAAGCAGTGGGAAAAACATGCCGAGGAATCCCCTTCATAACCTGCTGGAAAGTCTGCTAAATACCTGACCTGTGTTCACAGTTTTCATTGGCCTGATCCTTGGCACAAAAAAGATTAAGGACAGAAGAAGCCCCACCCGCTTAGGCAACAGCTACTAAGGTGCAACAGATAGTAGAGCCTTCGGGACACACTGGGGACTAGCCCCTACCAGAGTCCCTCAGTTGCACCCACTGCCATTCAGGGGGTTTTGGGAAACAAGAAATTAGAGATTGTAAAGGAATTTAGATTTTGTTAGCCATATGTCCTTCCAGCCATCGGAGCAAAGACCTCCTCCCTTAACTGGAGGTCCTCTGAAATCTGAGACTGAGCTGCATGAGCTTTCTGTCAAGTTTGTTTTTGCTCTCGTGGTTTCCAGCACGCTAGGCTTCTTGTCACTGCCGCTGTGCAGGGTTTTCTTCATGTTCAGCTTCCATCACGTGAGTTTTCACCAAGTTGGGCTTCTGCTGTGCTTGGCCTCCGCCTTGCAGGGGCTGAGCCAAGATTGTTTCAGGCAAGTTAAATCCAAGTCACGGAGCCAGATACGTTGGGGGAGTGTATAATTTCCTCGATTCTGTCTCACCACAGCAAAAATCTGAAGTGGCGGACCAGTGTTTCAGCTCAGTTACAGCTCACTTTAAGTGGCAGACCAGTGTTACAGCTTGGTTACAGCTCAGTTTTATTTGGCAAGCAAAGGAAAACACATCGTTGAGGTGTGAGGGCGGGCCGACCCAAAAGAAGAGAGGGGCTCAATTTTGGCTCCTCTTTTTGTTTTTTTCTCCTCCTCCTGAGCCTGCCCTATTTAAATTGGGCTAGCCAGGAGGGCTGTTTCACCTGAGGTTCTCACTCCTGTCCCTGGACCTTCCTTTGTTCTATTTTTGCGGGCTTTTTCCTTTCTTTGTTTTTTTTTTGCCACCGCTATTTTGGACTCCTTTTTCCTATTCTAGCTACCTAACAGTTTGAAGGCAGGGGGCATAATACCTTTGTTCTTTCTCAAGATTGCTTTGGCTCTTTGGGGTCTTCTGTGGTTCCACATAAAATATGGGATTATTTGCTTTAGTTCTGTGAAAAATGTCATAGCTGAATGTGCTTTGGGTAATGTGGACATTTTAGCAATATTAATTCATCCAGTCCATGAACACAGGCTATCTTTCCATTTATTAGTATCATCTTTAGTTTCTTTCATCAGTTTTGTAGTTTCATAGTATGTGTCTTTTACCTTCTTGGTTAAATTTATTCCTAGATATTTTACTCTTTTTGATTCAATTCTAAATACGATTTTCTTGATTTTTTCTTTTTGATGGTTCATTTTAGTATATAGAAATGCAACAGATTTCTCTGTATTTCATATCATGAAACTTTGAATTCATTTATTAGTTCTAATAGTTTTTTGTGTACTCTTTAGGATTTTCTATATATATTATCATGTCTTCTGCCAACAGTAATGATTTTACTTCTTCTCTTCCATTTTGGATGCCTCTTATTCTTATTCTCCTCTGATTGCTGTGGCTAGAACTTACAGTACTATGTTAAATACAAGTGGCAAGAGTGGACATCCTCGTCTTGTTCCTGATCCTAGAGGAAAAGCTTTTAGCTTTTCATCATTGGGTGTGATGTTAGTTGTGTGTTTGTCGTGCATGTGTGCATACTCAGTCACTCAGTCCTGTCAGACTCTTTACAGCCCTGAGGACTATAGCTCACCAGGCTCCTCTGTTCGTGGAATTTCCCAGGCAAAACTATTGGAGCGGGTGGCCATCCCTTCTACAGGGGGCCCTGTGGGCCGCATCCCCTGTGCCTCCTGCAGGGGCGGTGGATGCTTTCCCACCGAACCACCCGGGAAGCCCTCATGTTTGTCATAAATGGCCCTTATTGTGCTGGTGTCTGTTCCTTCGGTACCAACTTTGTCAAGAGTTTTTATCATGAATGGATGTTGAATTTTGTCAAATGCTTTTTCTGCATCTATTGAGATGATCATATGATACCATTCTTGGTATTTTTGTTTGTTTCAGTCAAAATATCATTATTGTATCTACTATTTTATTATCTTTTGAAAACAAGATGTGTAATGACCATTTTATCAAGTTAGTATACATACTTCTGACCATCATTCGAATGCCTGGGCTCTCTATCCTCCTGGTAACCTAGGCTAGAAACCTTGAGATTGTGTTTTGATAAGTTCATCTCCCTCATTCATTATTATATCCAGTTGAAAATCGAAGTCTCCCACTTCTAACCCCTGGAATATCATGAAATCTGTAGTCCCACTATATCTGTCCTGTCTTGGCCTCTCCATTCCTAACCTAGACCGTTTTAGTCAATTCCTAAATAATTAGCAGTTATCCATAACTGTAATTTTTCTGAACTCTGATTATCTTACTTCTGTTGGATTGCTACAACTAAAACTCCTATTCATGATTTTTAGAACCCCACAGCTAGCCTTTCTTTTTAACTTTATTACCTAAACTTACTTTCTTCCTTACATTCTTCCTTTCCTTATTTGCTTCCTCTTTTCCTCCTTTTCTTTCTGTCTTTTCTCTTTCATTCTTTTTCTGCCTCCTGAAATACTGTACTTCTTTTATATAGTAATGTTGCTTATTCTTGCCCAAACATGCCATGTTTTCACATGCTATTGCCCCAGCTTAGAATGCTTGTCTCTACCTTTTGAGATTTCATTTAATCCCCGGCCCTAGATCAGATGCCATCTTCTTTTGATGTCTTCCTCAACTGGAATTAAAAGCTACCTTCTCTGCCCTTTCAGTGCATTTCTCCATATACTTCATTTGTGTTCTGCCTTCTGTTGCTATATACCTGCCATCTTCCTACATGGATTTCTTTCTTTTTTAAATATTTTAATGTTAGATTTTATTTAGAGTCATAAATCATTTTATTAACTCTTTACATCAACAATTACTACTAAAGTAGTTTTTAAGGAATATCAATAAAATGTTTCTTTCTAATGGAATTTTCAGTAGTATAATTATAAACAGTCTTTTTCTTATGATTTTTAGGCTGGATCAGTTCACGTGAGAATTCGACGAGATGCCAATGAACAAATGGTTCTTGCTCATGTGACCAACAGGCTGTACACACTTGTATCTACTCTGACTGTTCAGATTTTCAAGGATGATTGGATCAGGCCTGCCTTACTGTCTGGACCTGTTGCAGCCAATGTCCTAAACTTTACAGATCATCACGTAATCCCAATGCCTCCTCTGAAGGGTACTGATGATTCAAACCCTGTCACATCAACTCCAACTAAACCTAGTAGTCCACCTCCAGAATTTTCATTTAACACCCCTGGAAAAAATGTGAGCCCAGTTATTCTTCTAAATACGCAAACAAGACCTTATGGTTTGGGTCTTAATCATGGACACGCACCTTATAGCAGCGTGCTTAATCAAGGACTTGGAGTTCCAGGCATTGGAGCAACCCAAGGATTCAGAACTGGTTTTACAAATATCCCAAGTAGATATGGAACTAACAGTAGAATTGGACAACCAAAACCATGATGTACTATAATTTAATTTATTTTTATGAGGAATATTGACTCCTTGAGTTTCAGTTTATTTAGTAATCCACTTTGCGTTGACTGTTCAATCATTTACTCTAAATGTTAGAGAGTAGTAGGCTTGTTCACATTTCATGAAACCAATGAAACTATATTTTTGTAAAACATATTTGGGGCAGTGAGAACCTTTTAAATGTTATAGACTTTAAATAGGCTTCCTTTAGACAGCGTGTCCTCTAAATTTGGTTTTGTAGTTGACTGCAGTGTGATAGAACGTTACCTTTATAAGAGAACCACTCGCTGGAGTAGATTTGCCACATTATTAAAAATATAATGCTTTCTTCAGTGACGTTTATAAACATGCTTCTTGAGTACACATTTTAGGAAAGGAAAAAATTGTCTATTCTAAAAGTAAAAGTCTCTTTTATAGATTTTCCAAACTTAATTGCTACATTTTTCTTTGAGGTCCTCCTGTGGTATGCAAAGTAAAAGCAAACATTTTTATCGGAAATTTTGAAACATATTTTACTATCTGGCACAGTTAAAAATTTTTAATTATCAGTTTTTTAATAGTTTTTCTCATTAAAAAATTTCAATACATTTGTAAGTGACCCATCAATCTTACAATGTCTTATTTTGGTTAAATAAACATCTTATCCTTAAGTGATATGCAGTGAAGGAATCCCAGTTTTCAGTCTTACATTTAATTAAATACTGACATAATGATAGATTTTTATCCTTTTTGTAACCTTTTTATTGGTTGACTTTAATTTTTCATTTTATTAACAAAATATCACATATATTACCAAAATATGTGGAATTCCATACAATGTAGTACTTTTTGATCCTTTTTTCAAAGTTGCATGAACAATTTGAATTTAAATTATATAATTTTGCCAAAACCTAGTGCACCTTAGGTGTATAGAATGTAGTATTGGTTAGATCTGCAGTAGGCAGTTTCTAACTTATTTTGTTCTGCTTTATTGAAAATAGTGAATTGTTAACATTTATAAGTATGAGAATCATGTAGATTATTTTATTTTTAAATTATTTTCCAAATACAAATGTTAAGGACTTTCCAACATGGCCAGTATTACTTATAAAAAGTATAACAAGCAACAGTCACAAATTACCTATGACTTTTTTTTTCTTGTTTTATCATGCATTTTCTACTTAGGTTTTAAAAATGGATTTTGAGAGTGGATTCAGCTTTTCTAGAATCCAGTACTCCTGGAGATTTGTGACATTTCCAGCCATCAGCAACTATCTAATAGAGAAGTGTTTGTTTTTGTTTTTTTAATTTGCAACTTTCTTCAGTCAACTCATCCCCTTTTAAATATAAGCAACCCTCCCAAATTCCTGTTTCTTTACAGTGGAGTAGTAAACATCTAAGAAGCCATCTCTGTCAAGTAGAATTGTAGTCACACTGTGACTACATGTCCCAAGTAACTTTTGCTTGATGAGGAGTTGATCGTTGTCTTTGACATTTGCAGCCCTGTCCAACCACTTGACCTGCTGAAGAAATAGAGCCCACGCCACCTTGACTGCTGGGGAAAATGAAACGTAAATGTGATAAGGCAACCTGTTCCTTGACATTTGTCTTTCGTCCTCCAACTATTTCTATACCTATTATTGGTCTACTATTACAGGGTGATTTTTCCTCCATTGATCTCATCTAAATGTGAATTTGGGTCATGCGTGAAATCTGAAGAACTGCCTTGTACTGAATGATGATTAAGAGGTATGTGCTGCCACGTTATGCATGTCTTCTCCGTCTCCAGGGGATTTTTAAAGTACCCGGGTACTAAACACAGTTCTGTGCAAGGTTAAATGCCTGTTTCCTCAACACTCATTCAGAGGTTACATCTGTTCTGTTGTCCTTCCAACGGTGCTTTGATACCCGACTGCACTACTTGAGAAGTTGCATATGGGTTCTTGAAGGGTTGGCTCTACTTGCCGAAATTTGATAATGCCAACTGCTGCAGGTGGCATTGCTCCAGACATTATTATATAAAGAAGTCTTATTTGCCAACCTTCGGATAGGTTCTGGATATGAAAATAAGAAACTTGGCCAGCATAAGCCTAGATTTAGTAGCCTAACTGGTAAATCTTGCCACGGAGTTACATGAAGCTAGACCAAGAAGCAAGTTTGAGTTAAAAACTTGACCCATGGTTTGTGATTAAGAGCAAGTTTGGAGTGTCATTAATCTTGTTTGGGAAATTACTGTTTTATAATGGAGGAAAACATTGGGCTGTAAGACAAGAGATTTGGATTCCAGTCCTGATACTGCCACTGTTTGAGTAGTTTTATAACCATGGGTAAGTCATTTAACTCCTCTGAGATTTCTCATCTGTAAAGTTAGGGTGGGAAATGAAGTAGTTGATCTGTAAACTGTCAGCTCTAAAACTGTATTACTAAATCTGCAGAAAATATATCCACTTGTGAAATAGAATATTGTACCCAGAATTTCTTTTTAGTGACTACCTCAACATACAGGCCAAGTGTTACCTATGCCAACACCCAAGCCATTAATTTGAGGTGCCATGAGAACAGAGAGTAAACTACAGGCTGACATTTGGTTTTTGTGTATTTCAGAGTTGCCTCGACTTAAATCTGTTTAGCTTAAACAGATTTTTCTTAGACTTCTTTCTTTGTGAGGAAGGATTATTTTGGGAGGTGTTGGGGAAAAGATTAGGACAGGGTACTCTTACCTTTCACAGGGTACGAAAGAATGGGATCCATTTTTTCTTCTTTAATCTCTGAAGTCACAGATGGAATAGCATACATGTATCAGCAACTGGTTTAGCTACTCATTCAAGCATCTGATTGAGCTACTCATAAACTGCCAATTTTTTGCTTAACTAAAGATTGCTGATTATGGGGTGGGGGAGCCTGATCTGCTTTTTATACAAGAAAATACTTTTACATTCCAAATTGTTTGAATTAAACTATTTGAATAAAGAACATACGTGGACTTTTCTTTCTGCTTTTAAATAATTTTGGCCTGTTTGTTTCAATAGCTATTTATTGGTAACTTTATCTCATATTCAGCAAATGCTTGTCAGGAGTATAGTATATGCCATGCAATGTACTAACTAAATGTGCATATAGTATATAAATTTTGGTGACCTGCTATTCTTGAGACTGAAGAGAATACAAGGATAAACAGGAATCCCCTTCAAGTAGCTGGTAGAAGTGACCAGACACCAGACCTATTTATCAGTTCAGTTCAGTCGCTCAGTCAAGTCCGACTCTGTGACCCCATGGACTGCAGCACACCAGGTCTCCCTGTCCATCACCAACTCCCAGAGTTTACTCAAACTCGTGTCCATTGAGTCAGTGATGCCATCCACCCATCTTATCCTCTGTCTTCTCTTGCCTTCAATCTTTTCCAGCATCAGGGTCTTTTCAAATGAGTCAGCTCTTCACATCAGGTGGCCAAAGTATTGGAGTTTCAGCTTCAGCATCAGTCCTTCCAGTGAATATTCAGGACTGATTTCCTTTAGGGTGGACTGGTTGGATCTCCTTGCATCCAAGGGACTCTCAAGAGTCTTCTCCAACACCACAGTTCAAAGGCATCAATTCTTCAGTGCTCAGCTTCCTTCACAGTCCAACTCTCACATCCATACATGACCACTGGAAAAACCATGGCTTTGACTAGACCGACCTTTGTTGGCAAAATAGTATCTCTGCTTTTTAATATGCTGTCTAGGTTTGCCATAACTTTGCAAGGAGCAAGCATCTTAATTTCATGGCTGCAGTCACCATCTGTACTTATTTTGGACCCCCCAAAATAAAGTCTCTCACTGTTTCCATTGTTTCCCCATCTATTTGCCATGAAATGATGGGATTGGATACCATGGTCTTAATTTTCTGAATGTTGAGTTTTAAGCCAACTTTTTCACTCCTCTTTCACTTTCATCAAGAGGCTCTTTAGTTCTTCTTTGCTTTCTGCCATAAGTGTGGTGTCATCTGTGTATCTGAGGTTATTGATATTTCTCCTGGCAGTCTTGCTTCCAGCTTGTGCTTCATCCAGTCCAACATTTCTCATGATGTACTCTGTATATAAGTTAAATAAGCACGGTGACAATATACAGCCTTGATGTACTGGAAGCAGTACGTTTCCTGATTTAGAACCAGTCTGTTGTTCCATGTCCAGTTGTTCTAACTGTTGTTTCTTGACCTGCATACAGATTTCTCAGGAGGCAGGTCAGGTGGTTTGGTATTCCCATCTCTTTAAGAATTTTCCACAGTTGTGATCCACACAATCAAAAGCTTTGGCATAGTATGCAGAAGTAGATGTTTTTCTGGACCTCTCTTACTTTTTTAATGATCCAGTGGATGTTGGCAATTTGATCTCTGGTTCCTCTGCCTTTTCTAAATACAGCTTGAACATCTGGAAGTTCATGGTTCACGTACTGTTGAAGCCTGGCTTTGAGAAATTTGAGCATTACTTTGCTAGTGTGAGAAATGAGTGCAGTTGTGTGGTAGTCTGAGCATTCTTTGGCATTGCCTTTCTTTGAGGTTGGAATGAAAACTGACCTTTTCCAGTCCTGTGGCCACTGCTGAGTTTTCAAAATTTGCTGGCATACTGAGTGCAGCACTTTGACAGCATCATCTTTTAGGAGTTGAAATAGCTCAACTAGAATTCCATTACCTCCACTATCTTTGTTCATCATGATGCTTCCTAAGACCCACTTTACTTTGTGTTCCAGGATGTCTGGCTCTAGGTGATCACCCCATCATGATTATCTGGGTTGTGAAGATCTTTTTGTACAGTTCTGTGTATTCTTGCCACGTCGTCTTAATATCTTCTGCTTCTGTTAGGTCCATACCATTTCTGTCCTTTATTGTGCCCATCTTTGCATGAAATGTTCCCTTGGTATCTCTAGTTTTCTTGAAGAGTTATCTAGTCTTTCCCATTCTGTTGTTTTCCTCTGTTTCTTTGCATTGATCACTGAGGAAGGTTTTCTTCTCTCTCCTTGCTGTTCTTTGGAACTCTCCATTCAAATAGGTATATCTTTCCTTTTCTCCTTTGCCTTTAGCTTCTCTCTTTTCTCAGCTATTTGTAAGGCCTCCTCAGACAGCCATTTTGCCTTTTTGCATTTCTTTTTCTTGGTCTTAATCACTGCCTCCTGTACAGTGTCACCAACCTCCATCCATAGTTCTTCAGGCACTCTGTCTATCAGATATAATCCCTTGAATCTAGTTGTCACTCCCACTGTATAATTGTAAGGGATTTGATTTAGGTCATACCTGAATGGTCTAGTGGTTTTCCCTACTTTTTTCAATATAAGTCTGAATTTGACAATAAGGAGTTCATGATTTGAGCCACGGTCAGCTCCTGGTCTTGTTTTTGCTGACTGTATAGAGCTTCTCCATCTTTGGCTGCAAAGAATATAATCAATCTGATTTCAGTGTTGACCATCTGGTGATGTCCATGTGTAGAGTCTTCTCTTGTGTTGTTGGAAGAGGGTGTTTGCTATGACCAGTGCGTTCTCTTCACAAAACTCTATTAGCCTTTGCCCTGCTTCATTCTGTACTCCAAGGCCAAATTTGCCTGTTACTCTAGGTGTTTTTTGACTTCCTACTTTTGCATTCCAGTCCCCTATAATGGAAAGGACATCTTTTTGGGTGTTAGTTCTAGAAGGTCTTGTAGGTCTTCATAGAACCGTTCAGCTTCAGCTTCTTCAGCATTACTGGTCGGAGTATAGACTTGCATTACTGTGGTATGGAATGGTTTGCCTTGGGAATGAACAGAGATCATTCTGTCATTTTTGAGATTGCATCCAAGTACTACATTTCAGACTCTTGACTGTGATGGCTACTCCATTTCTTCTAAGGGATTCTTGCCCACAGTAGTAGATAAAATGGTCATCTGTGTTAAATTCACCCGTTTATACATGTCATCAAGTTAAACTCCCTCCCACTTCCTCCTCTTTGGCCTCATTTTCCTAGCATCCTCCTCTTTTCTGTCTCCTTTTTATTTGAGTGATGAAATTAAGAAAGTTGATTTCCATGGAAGAGGCCAGTTAAGGCGATGATGCCCCACATCACCCTTATATCCGTAAAAGAAGAAAACGTTTAGAAAGGGTGAGTTAGGCAGACACTGTTGAGAAGGATAATTTTTAGATATGTAGTGGATTGCTGTTTACTTTCAGACTCTTGAAGTATATGAGCAAAGTTAGCATATTTTTATTAGCCAGGCCTTTATTGCAATCATGCAATTTAAAGAAACAATCCAAACATCTCAGTAACTTACAACAGTAAGCATACATTTCTTATAAGTCTGCAGGGGACCTGGGGCAGTTTTTTTGAGCAAAGATTTTTAAATCACCAGGCTGAAAGTATTGGAGTCCCCAGAGCATTCAGAGGCTTAGGGTACCCTTTATTTAAGCAATTACTAGTTTAAAAGCACCTTTAAGAACACTGACATCATCATCATCAAGTTGCCACCCAACAAGCTGAACCTCTTGCAGAAAAGTTAGTTTGGATAACACATGGCTAAGTTTCCTGACTAATGATGCATCAGGTAAGAGTGCTTTCGTACTGAAGTCAAAAAACACCAATTGCTTAAGATTCTCAAATCCACTCATGAAGGCAAGCCATCCATCACTGCTTACACAATTTCCCGCCAAATCCAACTGCTGGAAGTTTTCCAGAGGATTCTTTTCAAAAAATACACCTGAATAAAAACAGAAATAAATTATTAACTGGAAAAAATGTGTTTTTTTGTTTGTTTGTTTGTTTGTTTTTTAAGAGAAATGGCTGTATTTGGACCAGTGCTTCGCTTAAGAAAGAAATTCTCCGTGTAGTTAGAAAACTGATTATAAACCTGGTTCATTATATTTACAAAAGTGTAAGGGAATCTGATAAATAGGAATTATAACAAACCAATATAAATGACTTACATACTTTTTCTCTTTTCCTGACTTTTCCAAGTAATGGAAGATTGTGTAAAAATTGAGATGTGGGAGATACAATTGAAATATTCAGTACCTGTTTTGAAAACGAGTCAGACTTTGGCAATATTAGGTCATTTCCTCTTCTGGAGAAGCATACACTACCTAACGATTGTTTCTTTGGGTGTGAAATGTTCCAAACTAAACTTGAGTAAGTAAACTCCTTCAGTATCTCAAGATAAAGAGTTTTGGGGTTGTTATTTTTAACCCTCTTTAAACTCTTCAGGAATTTCCTTATAGAATGGGGCACTCTAAAGTACCTCCTCCAGGGACTGCCCTTATGGCACCATCCTTATGGCAGAAAGCAAAGAAGAACTAAAGAGCCTCTTGATGAAAGTGAAAGAGGTGAGTGAAAAAGTTGGCTTAAAACTCAACATTCAGAAAACAGATCATGGCATCTGGTCCCATCAGTTCATGGCAAATAGATGGGGAAACAATGGAAACAGTGAGAGACTTTCTTTTTATGTGCTCCAAAATCACTGCAGATGGTGACTGCAGCCATAAAATCAAAAGAAACTTGCTCCTTGGAAGAAAAGTTATGACAAACCTAGACAGCATATTAAAAAGCAGAATTACTTTGCCAACAAAGGTCGGTCTAGTCAAAGCCATGGTTTTTCAGTAGTCATGCATGGATGTGAGAGTTAGGACTATAAAGAAAGCTGAGCACCAGAGAACTGATGCTTTTGAACTGTGGTGTTGGAGAAGTCTTGAGAGTCCCTTGGACTGCAAGGAGATCCAATCAGTCCATCTTAAAGGAAATCAGTCCTGAATATTCATTGGAAGGACTGATGCTGAAGCTGAAACTCCAATACTTTGGCCACCTGATGCGAAGAATTGACTCATTTGGTAAGACCCTGATGCTGGGAAAGATGGAAGGCGGGAGGAGAAGGAGATGACAGGATGAGATGGTTGGATGGCATCAGTGACTCAATGGACATGAGTAAACTCCAGGAGTTGGTAATGGAGAGGGAGACCTGGCATGCTGCATTCCATAGGGTTGCAAAGAGTCGGACAGAACTGAGTGACTGAACTGAACAGGGCTGCCCTGGTGGCTCAGTGGATCAGAATCCACCTGCCAATGCAGGAGACAGGGTTTCCATCCCTGATCCAGGCATATCCCACATACCTCGGAGCAGCTAGGCCCATACACCACCACTGTTAAGCCTGTGTTCAAGAGCCTGCCAGCTACAAATACTCAGTCCACACACCCTATAGTCTGCTCTGCAATAAGAGAAGCCACTGCAAGAAGAAGCATGCTTACTGCAACTAGAGAATAGACCCCACTCTCCACAATTGGAGAAAAGCCTGTGTAGCAACAAAGACCTAGCACAACCATAAATAAATAAATGTTTAAAATTTAAAAAAAAAAAGTACTCCTACAATGGAAAGGTAAATATCCTAGCCATTACCATAAAGTCAAAGGTAACACCCTAAGAAACAGAGGAGTAAAGAACATGTAGGTTTCTGGGTTTGAAAGACTGCACAGAGCAAAGCCACTCCACCTGCCTGGACTGCACAGTCCTGAGTGTTATAGGAGAGGGGAATGTAGCTCTGCTCTGTAAGCCAAGGTGTGGCTGGGTCTCCTTAGACCAGCTTAGCCCATGTCCAGCCTCAATCATACATAGGGCCTCATTCCTCCTTTCTTCCTCCTTCCCATATTGAGCCCTTCTTTCTTCCTCATAGATTTCTCCCTTCTCTTCTTATACCTCATTCTCAAGTCCTTTCTGTCTCTGCCTCGTTCCCAGGTTCTTCCCAGCAAAGTATGTGTTCAGTCAAAATACTGGTTGCCATGTCTGCATATAAAGCTCCTTCCCCCACAAAAAGCAACTTCATTTCTCCTCAATTACCAGAACAGATTGCATCACCTGAAAGGAACTTTAAGGAAGAAGAATTTCAAGCCCATCCCACCCTCAAAGGGTAAGCTATTTATACAGGCTACCTGCCAGGCTTAAAGAATGGTATCAATTAGAGAGATTTGGGGATAATTACCAGAATGTGCACAAGCACGCGAACCAAGAACAAGCAGTGTAATCCACAAGGGTACATTTTGTTCATTGGATCTGGTGTTTTTGTTGTCATGAGGAGCAGACTACTTCTGAGAGAAGAGTAATCAGTGACATTTAGCTCTGTAGGCTGCATGTGGCTTGTGGAGAATGCAAGTGGCTTGATTCTAATTCCAGGCAGAATCTCAGATTCTCTGGATAGGATTCTGATCCTTGAAGGGTTCCTACAACTTAAACAAAGCTCTAGTGTGCCAGAGACCACCCTGTAGTCCCCCTGAGCCAGAGCTCTTCCCACTTACTCATTCAACAAAAAGTTTTGAGTTCCTACCATGTACCCTGGATAGTGCTGGGTGCTGCTGCTGCTAAGTCACATCAATCGTGTCCGACTCTGCTACCCCATAGAAGGCAGCCCCCCAGGCTCCCTCTGTCCCTGGGATTCTCCAGGCAAGAACACTGGGGTGGGTTGCCATTTCCTTCTCCAATTCGTGAAAGTGAAGTTGCTCAGTGCTGGGGATAACATAAAAGGACATATGGGCTCTGTCTCCTTGGGCTTACATGTAGTGTGAAAACATACATAACAAAGTAACTAGATTGAAGATAGGTGCTGTGGTGAGTCCGGGTGCCTTGGGAACACACAAAGGCAATAGATCTTCTAGCCCCACTTCGTTTGCAGAACAGTGGCAACTAGGCCTATATACTCCAGAAGAAAGAAGGATCCTTCTCAGGGAAAATTGAATTGCCTCCAAGGAAAGGCCCTACACAGGAAAAGCTATTTTTCTTTCCTGACCACCCAGCGTGAACCTAAGCCCCTCTTCTCAGGTGCAGGGAGCTTCCTACCAACTTGTGCCTCACTCTAAAATGTGAAGAGAACAGTTCAGGAATACCAGTCAGTTGAGAACAGCCTCCAACAAGGAACTAAAGACAGACAAAAAGTCGAACAAAAAGCTCCCAAGAAATGAGGCAACATAGGGAACAGGAAAAACAAACTTCATAAATTTAGTTTTTTTCAGAGACCCCCAAAAGTTACTGTGTCTAACAATAAAAATAAGATGCTATTTTTAAAAAATTACAAGTAGAAAGCAAAACAGAGCACTTGGAAAATTCTGAGGATCCATGTGGCAGAATGATTTGGCCCAGAACTTACCACTGAGCTAGAACATAAGTATAGTCAGTGGTGGTTGCTTTTTTTGAGGAAAAAAATTGGATAATGGAGTTCAGATGTGATGCCTGTCTTTTTGAGAACATGCTACATTGTGAGTTTAGCCTCAAACATTTAAATCAAACTATGTCATCTAAAAAAGTAAGTGAGAACAGGTGCAGTAGATCCCTGAGCTCACAATGATTCCTATTCAATAGTCCCAGACTGCTTATCAGGGAGAAACGAAATCTGGGGAGTCAAAATTTAAACATGACAATTAAAGCTTTAAGATGAAGTGTACTCTCTAAGGAAGAAGAGCAGAGAACCTAGGACCAGGTTCTAAGGAAGATTGGGAGCATTTAACATCTGTATGGAGGAACTGCCATGGCAAAGGAGACTGAGAAGTAACCGAGGTAGCATGAAAGTCAAGAGAACGTTTTGAAAAGGAGAGAGTACTCAGTGTCAACTTTTACATAGGTAAGTCAAACACTTTGGGGAAATATCCATTGAGTCATATGCAAGTGTGTAGCGTCAGCTGGAATAAGAAGGAAGCAGAGGATGGTCAGATAGTGGAGATGTGTTGAGGGTACATAAATTTTTGCCTTGAAGGGAAGGAGGGAGAGGATGATAGTCATAGGGGGAAGATAGGAGTCAGGAAGAGTTCTATATAAAATGAGAGAGATTTGAGTACCTTTAAAAACTGATAGGAAAGAGTAAAGTGAAAGTGAAGTTGCTCAGTCATGTCCAACTCTTTGCAACCCCATGGACTGTAGCCTACCAGGCTCCTCCGTCCATGGTATTCTCCAGGCAAGAATACTGAAGTGGGTTGCCATTTCTTTCTCCAGGGGATCTTCCTGACCCAGGGATCGAACCCAGGTCTCCTGCGTTGCAGGCAGATGCTTTAAACTCTGAGCCACCAGGAAAGAGTAAAGAAGGGCATAATTGGTGAAATGATCTTGAACAGGGATGAGGGCAGGGATGGGATCTCAATCAAGACTAGAGGAAAGAGACTGCCCTTAAAAGGGGATAGACCCACTATAATGTAATAAGAAAAGGAGAGGGGGGATCACATTCATTGTGAAATAGAGAAAGACATGGATTAAGGAGAATAAAGTTTACATTTGTTTATATAGAGAAAACTGCATACAGCAGTACAGTAAGATTGTCAGGAAATGTTGACAGGTTGTGTTTATTGTTTATTCAGAATTGGATAGATCACTAATTTCACCTATTCACTCATGAATCTATCACTTAATCTGAGAATAGAACATGGATAAAAACTTGGATCTATTATGTGGTATCCTCCTGTTGTACACATCTGTCCCCGCTGACCCATGGAAACTACTGTTCTGATTTAGAGTTTGTCATTCTTTTGTATTTTAAAAAAATACAGTTTTGACAAGTACTGTGTAAATACAGTTGCTTAGGATATACCTTTAGGGTCTTCTATATATATATTATATACATACCATAAAATTCAACCTTTTAAACTATAACTATAGTGGGTTTTGGGCTTCCCCACAGGCTCAGCAATAAAGAATCCACCTGCAATGCAGGAGATGCGGGCAGGAGACTCGGGTTCAGTTCCTGGGTTGGGACGATCCCCTGGAAAAAGGAAATGGCAAGCCATTCCAGTATTATTGCCTGAAAAATCCCAATCCATGGGATTGGGGTCTCAAAAGAGACATGACTGGGCAACTAAACAGCAATGACATAGTAGGTTTTAGTATATCCACACAGTTGTACACCATTATCTAATTCCAGGACATCTTCATCACCCCCAAAACTGAACTCCACAGCATTAGCAGTCATTCTCACTCCACCCCCCAACACTGGCAACCATTAATCCACTTTTCGTCACTACGGATTTGCCCATTTTGGACATTTCATATAAATGGACTATCTATGGTCTTTTGTGACTGGCTTCTTTCACTTAGTATGGTATTTTCAAGGTTCATCCATGTTACAGTGTGTTCTAACACTTCATTCCTTTTAATGGCTGAATAACTCTATTTTGTAGATATATCACATTGTCTGTATCCATTTAACAGTGATGGACACTTGGGTTGTTTCCACTTTGGGATTATAAAATATGCGATGAACATTGTTATGCATGCTTTTGTATGGACACATATTTTCATTTCTCTTGGATTCCTCCGGGTGGAATTGGTAACTCTATGTTTAACCTTTTGAAGAGGTGCCAGAATGTTTTCCTAAGTAAGAAACAGTCCAACCACCAGCATATGAGGGCTCCACTTTTTCTATGTCCTTGTCAACACTTTTTATTACCTGTCCATTTTTTATTTAACCATCCTAGTGGATGGTAAGAGGCATTTCACTGTGGCTTTGGTTTTCATTTCCCTGATGGCTAATGATACTGAGCATTTTTTCTGATGTTTATTAGCCATTTATATATCTTCTTTGGAGAAATGCCTATTTAGATTCTTTGTCTTCTCTAAACTTTATCAAGTTGTCTTTTTATCAATGAGTTTTAGGAGTTCTTTATATATTCTAGATAGTAGTCCTTTATCAGATATGTGATATGAATAAAAGCCACTACAAACATTCATGTGCCTAGGTCTCCACTTTGGTTAATGAAATTATTTATGTTGCTCTGCTTTTTCTTGATCAATTTTGCTTAATTTTTAATCTCTATTCGTTTGTTACTCTTTAAAAAACTGTTTTAAGCTTTACCAATCTTTCTTTAAATTTATTTTTGTCTTCTAATTCATTGATTTATATTCTTATGTTTATTATCTTGAGTTTACTCTTCTGGCTTCTTAAATTAGAAACAATAATTTTCAGCCTTTCTTCTCTTCTAATGTAAGTATTTAAGACTACAAGCATTTTATCAAGCCCTGCTCTTGCTGCATGGTATGTTTTCTTACCATTTTCTCTAAGTATTTTCATTGAAATTTGTCACTATAAACTTGAAGTGTACCTATCTGCCAAATTGTGTGATTTTTCCCAGTGGTCTGAGTATAGGTACAGAACAAGTGGAAAACTGAGGACAATCCAGGCTTTCAGTTTTGCCAGCAAATACACCCTAACCACTATATCTAATTTCACACCTCACCTCCACTCTCATTTTCTCCCTGCATCTCATTAAGTAGTCTTTATTTAGAAACTCCATCTCTCATTACACTTTCCTCATTTCACTTTTGCATCTATCACACACACAGGCCATCACTAAATGTCTTTGCCTAAATTGACTTGTCATACTGTGGGCCATAAGGGTTTCAGCTATTTTGACAAGAACATTTGCAGGATGAAGGATGGAATTTAAACTAGGTGGGAAGAAAAGTCAAACAGGAGCTATTTAGTAGGAAAGTGGTAGTGGGCTCAATGGACTGGATGTCCCAATGAAATGAACTGGTGATGAACTACGTAACTAAGATGGAAACTTAGAAGGCTGTTTGAGAATGAATTGTCTGAATTTAATATCTTAGAACAGTTTTAAGTGGAGTTATCATAATCTGATAATTCTACCCTCACAGATAGGTGAAGGATAATAGAAGGGAAGAACCAAAGAGGAGGTTCCTGAGTGTTGGCTGAGTAGTTTCACATAAGAAGTGAAGTCTTCTCAGTTGATGACCAAAATTAGAGGGTGAGGAATTCTGTAAGACAGTTGTCAAAGGCTTCAGTGCATAAGAAAAGATGACAGTAAATTCAGAATTCATAGCAATAAGGACAAACCATAGTTCAGTTAAATGGCCTAAGCCACATGGAAGTAGGAATCCTTCATGAGGTTAGAGGAGTGGACTGGAAGGACAGTAAAAATCAAGGAGAAATTGACCTTGCCTTTTGGACTCTGAGAGGCATAAAGATCAAGAGAATAAAAGTGATTGATTAAGAGAGCTGTAGGGGAGAGCCAGGTTTCAGGTAGGACCAGGAGGTATCTAAAACCCTTGGTAAAGAGGTACTTTTCTGAAAATACACCTTATGTCTCCAGCGCATCTTATCTACCACATATTTCATTAAACACTTCCTATGACATATTTCCTCCCTGCTTCTTCCTATGGAGCCTATATTTCATTAGACTCCCCATCTCTTATTACTAGCCTGAATTTTATTATCCCATCTCAAGACATATTGTGTCTCATCCATCACATATACCATCACTAAATAGGGATGGGAATCCCAAAGCCAGCTCTAAGCCAGAAGTACTATGGACCAGAGTCAAGAAACTTATGCTAGAGGTTTGAAGAATTGGTTGGTTCAGATATCATAAAGAGTTTGTGAAATCATACAAATGTATTTCAGAATTTGGGTATGATTTTATATATAAGAAAATAGCATTTACTATAATGGGTTTTCTAAGAACCCAAGCTAGCCTATATCTCATGGCAAATAGTGGAGGTGCTATAAGTTCTTTTGTTCTTTTATATAACATATTTATTGAGTGTGGGATATACACTCAACACCAAGTCTAATGGCCTGAGCCCTGTTCTCTAAGATCTCACAGTTAAGTGGGGCAGATAGATACATGAATACATTCTCTAAGTTCAAATGGTAAGTGCTCTAACAAAAATAAATGGCTATCTGTGTGTGATAATGAAAACCACAGTTTTTTAAAACCTGAATTGAATATAAGTACATTGGAAGACTGACATGCATATTAAAGCTGAACATATGAAAAGTGAAAGTCAGTTGCATCCAACTCTTTGTGACCCCATAAACTGTAGTGCACCAGGTTCCTCTGTCCAGGGTACTCTTCAGGCAAGAATACTGGAGTAGGTAGCCATTTCCTTCTCCAGGGGATCTTCCCAACCCAGGGATCAAACCTGGGTCTCCTACATTGCAGGCAGACTCTACCATTTGAGCCACCAGCAAAGCCCAAAGCTTAACATATGCTTTACGTGTAACCCAAACCCACTCCTATGTAGACACCCAGCAGAAATGTGCCCATATGTTCACCAAAAGATGTACACAAGGATGTTCATAGCAGCACTATTTATAGTATTCGAAAGATAAAATTACTCAAATATTAACAGTAGAATGGAAAACACCAGTTGAAGTATGTTCACACAATAGATTTTACAGCAATGAGAATGAATGAATCTTGCCTACACATAATAATATGGATGAATTTCACACACATGATATTGAACCAAAGAAAACTCAAAAGAATATATAGTATATGATTCCTTTTATGTAAAATTAAAAAGCAGCCAAGACTAATCTATGATGTTAGATAGAAGTCAGGAAGCTGGGAGAAGGGAGCTACAAAACTGAGAATCTTCTGTTTCTTTCTTTTTTTTTTTAATCTTCCACATCTTGATCTGGTTACATGGGTATATGAACCTTATGAAAATTCATTGTACTATCTACTTAGGATTTGTACACTTTTCTGTGGGTATGTTACACATCAATTAAAAAACAAAACTAAAATGAATCCTGATTTTGGCTTCTTCTGTCTTTTAACATGATTCATATTATGGAGGAAATAAATCTATTCTTCTCTCTGCTGTTAATAGAGCCCAGTAGAAGAGGGGAAGAGGAGAAACCTGAATGTGAAGCCTGTTATTCATAGAGCACATTAGTCTGGCTATGTGAAGGAAGGGCTTCCCTGGTGGCTCAGTGGTAAGGAATCCTCCTGTCAATGCAGGAGACCTGGGTTCAATCCCTAGGTCAGGAAGATCCCCTGGAGAAGAAACTAGCAACCCTCTCCAGTATTCTTGCCTGGGAAATCCCATGGACAGAGGAGCCTGGCAGGCTACAGTCCATGGTGTGGTAAAAGACTGGACACGACTTAGCGACTGAACAACAATGTGAAGGAAGGTCCTGAACTGAGTTTGGTATTAGAGGGCTGAATGTAATTGAGTTACTCTTCATAACAACATAGAAGGATTTCCCCCCCGCCACCCCCGGGGATTGTAAGAGATGGTGATGAAATAGGACAGGGCAATTGACAGGCAACTGGAGCCTGAATTGGCAGAAATGGTCTTGCATCTATTTGAGAAAGGGAAAGTGCCAATATTAAACTTAAGTGCTATTCAGAGCTGTCATTAAGCCCACCTTTACAAATACTTAGAAGCATTCAGTAAATCTGCTACATCTGTGATTATACTGGGACCTTCTTGTAGATGTTAAGGATAAGTGAATTCTCCCCATCTGAGTAACCTGGAGAATAGGGAAAGGGACAACTCCTTGACACAGATCCAGAGTCACACAAAAACAGAAATGCAGAGCCAGGAGGGGCCATGGGAACAGAAGCCCTGGAACTAGCATATGCATTAGAGCAGTTGGTTTTTTTTTAATAATTTTTTAAATTGAAGTATAGTGAATTTATAATATGTTAGTTTCAGGTGTACACCAAAGTGATTTAGTTCTGTATATATATTTTTCCTGTTCAGATTCTTTTCCATTATAGGTTATTGTAAGATATTGAAAGTTCCCTGTGTTGTCCGGTAGGTCCTATTGCCCATCTATTTTATATATAGTAGTATGTATATGTGAATCCAAAACTTCCAATTTAATTTTCCACCTGCCCCCAATCCTGCTGTTTTCTTTGGTAACCATAAGATTTTTTTTTTTTATGTCTGAGAGTCTGTAAATAAGTATTTGCGTCATTTTTATAGATTCCACTTATAAGTGATGTCATATAATAAATTTGTCTTTCTTTGTCTGACTTACTTCACTTCACATGATCATCTCTAGGTCCATCCATGTTTCTACAAATGGCATTTCATGCCTTTTTATGGCTAATATTCCATTGTATAGATGTACCACATCTTTTTTTTTTTTAGTGGTTTTAAGAAGATTTTAAAGTATATGTAAATACTATAAAAATGTATGTGTATGTGTGCATTGGATAACAAGATAAAATATACTTTTAAAATGTGGGTCATAGGCAAAAAAATTTGGAAGACTCTGGACAAGAGGCTTAAAACCACCATCTAGGTTACTCTAAGGGGTGCAGAAGAGAGAGCATAAGGAGACTATTTCACCAAGAGTAGCTAGTGGGAAGCTGCTGTGTAGCACAGGAAACTCACCCTAGTGCTCTCTGACAACCTAGAGGGGTGAGATGGAGTAGAAGGGAGGCTCAAGAAGGAAGGGACATATGTATACCTATGGCTGATTTATGCTGATGTACGGCAGAAACCAACACAACATTATAAGGCAATTATCATCCAATTAAAAAATAATTTTTCTTAAAAAAGGAGACTATTTCACCAAAAAAGAGATACATCAGCTAGGTCTTAAAGGACTGTAGAGGAGGTGAAGGACTTCCTAGATGGAGTGCATGTACAAAGGCATTTTGGAGGACTAGCAAGAGGTTCATGAGGATGAAGCCTCACATAGGTGGGGAGGCATGCAGAAGATGAAGGTGGAGAGGAATGTGGATTGGGGCTCTGTTGTGAAGGATCTTATACATCAAAAGTGAGCAGCCTGAAGAAGTTCTTTTTTGAAGGAAGATGACCCTAGCATCTGGTTCCCCTTGAAGCTGCCAGAGAATAATGATCACAGTACCATTTATTGAGCATATACAACGAGTCAGTATTGAACTTCTTACTATTCATTAGCTCAATTATGGATTAGTATAATAACCTCTCATATGGTAGGCATTGTAATTATCCCCATTTGACAGATGAGCAAACTGAGGTTCAGCAGCTTTAAGTTGCTGCAGGCCATACATCTATCAAGTGGAAGGGATGGGTAGGTCTGTCTGACTCTAAAACTAATTCACTTAACCACTTCATAATGATGGAGCCTCTAGAGGGGACTGACAGACAGCAGTCTCTTCACCTGGCTAGAGACCAAAGGCAGAGAATGCTTGGCTCTCACTCTTCAGCTAATGCCTCACATCCAAGCAGACTGCTTTTTATACCTCTAGCTGCATGCGTGTGCACACTCAGTTGTGTCTGACTCTTTGCGATCTCAAGGACAGTAGCCCACCAGGCTCCTCTGTCCATGGCATTTTCCAGGCAAGAATCTGGAGTGGGTTGCTATTTCCTACTCCAGGAGATCTTCCCAATCCAGGGATCAAACCTGGGTGTCCTTCATTGGCAGGCGGATTCTTTACCACTGAGCCACCTGGGAAGCCCTTATACATTTGGGGGGTGGAGGAAATGGCTGGAGAGGAGTCATGCCAGCACCTGCACGCTCTCGCTCCTTTCATCAACTCTTCTGTCTCTAGCCCTCTCCCTGCTTTAGTCTGACAACCTTCTTATGTCTCTGCTTCTTTTTTAAAAAAAAAGTTTCTGGCCTTGCTGCATGGCATGAGGTATCTTAGTTCCCAGACCAGGGATGGAACTGGTGGCCCCTGCAGAGGAAGTGCAGAGTCCTAACCACTGGACTGCCAAGGAGATTCCATGTCTCTGTTTATAAAACAGGGATAATAGTTATGTTTTATTAGGTATATAATGGTAATGCCACAAATTCTTTTTAAAAACACTTTGAGAATAAATTAGTTCTTCATTTTGTCATTTTTTCACTTGCATCTTGGGGTACATCATTACAGGTAAATTCCCAAGAGTCAGCTGTCTTCTGTTATATTTATATTTCTCATTTACATATGGACGCTGTTAGGCACTAGGCTGTTAAAGTGAAATGGCAAATTACTCCCTTAGCTTAGTTCTTAATAAACCCACCACAGTATCTCCTCCTCTGGTCTCAGTAGTCAGCCTCAGAAGTGGGCAAGTTAAGCAACTACCTACTTACAGATTTGAAAGATGATAAAGAGTCTCTATGTAAAAATGCCTTCCCTCATCTGTACTTCTAATTCTATACATTTCCCAACAGCCTCCTTGAAAAGACATATCCTTTCCAACTTGCTTTATGTGTGAGGTTACCTGAGGATTATTTATTAGCTAATTAGCCTGTCACAGAAACCCCACCTGCTTCCAATATCACCCAGAATAGCAGAAGGTCCTGAAAGAATGACACCCAGGATGATATGATTTGATGGTGAAGGGAGCAGGTAGGGGAGATGGAAGTGGAGTTAGAAATTAAAGGAAGGAGAGGACTTCCCTGGTGGCCCAGGGGTTAAGAATCTGCCTGCTAATGCAGGGCACACAGTACAATCCCTGATCCAGGAAGATCCCACATGCTGCAGAGCAACTAAGCCTGCAAGCCGCAACTGCTGAAGCCTCCGTGCCCTAGACCCTGTGTCCCACAACCAGAGAAGCCACCACGGTCAGAAAGCCATGCACTGCAACCAAGAGTCCAAGCACAGCAGCAGAGACCCAGTGCAACCAAAAATAAATAAAAGAATTAAGGGAAGGAAAGACCCAGAACCTCAGCACTGGTAAGAATTGCAGACCCTTTGGGCAGCCTAAGGAATTAAAGACATACACATCTCTAAGAGAAATTTTTAAAAGAGGGAGTTAGTCTTTAATGAGTACAGAGTTTCATCCAGGGAAAATGAAAAAGTTCTAGAGATGGATGGTGATGGTGGTTGCTTAAGAACGTGAATTCCATAAAACTGTAGATTTAAAAATGGTTAAAATGTTAAGTTTTATGATGTGTATCCTACAAATACTTTCTGGACAATCTGTGAGGGAGATGAAGGCAGTCAAGGCTGTTTTCACCAATCCTTTGCCTTAGGTAATATAGCAGTCAGCCTTCAAGTTGGCTCCAATGATCCTCACCTCCTAGTGTCCACTCTTTTGTGTTGTCCCCTCCGACACTGGGTTGGGCTGACATGAGTAACCATAGGACACAGCAGAGATGACCCCAGAATGATCTTCCCAGGCTAGGTCATAAAGGATATTGCAACATCTAACTGATTTCGCTTTTGGATCTCTTGCTCTGGAGGGAGTGAGCTGCCATATTCTGAGGACACGCAAGCAGTGTATGGAGAGGTCCGGGGATGAGAAACTAGTGCCCCATCCAACAGCCAGCACGAACCTGCCAACCAAGTGAGGAGCCACCTTGGAAGCAGGTTTCCAGCAGCCGCAGTCAAATCTGTACTGCAATCTCATGACACAAAGCCAGAACCACCCAGCTAAGCTGCTTCCAAATTCCTGACCCACAGGAATGTGAGGTAATGTTTATAGTTGTTTGTTCTATAGTTTGTTTAAGCCACAAATTTTGGAGTCATCTTACACAGACATGATAACTAATATAGAGAGCCTGAGGACACTTCAACTGCCTGAGGCTGTTGTGTCTTCAGTCATCTATCTATCTTTTTTGTTCCTGGGTTATTGTGCAGCTTCTTAAATGTATTCCCTGATCCCATTTACATTAAAATTGCACTTGGGCTTCCCTGATGGCTCAGATGGTAAAGACTCTGCCTGCAATGCAGGAGACATAAGAGATGCAGGTTCAGTCCCTGGAGAAGGCAGTGGCTATTCACTCCAGTATTCTCGCCTGGAGAATTCCATGGACAGAGAAGGCCGGGGTTCCAGTCCATGGGGTCACAAGGAATTGGACACGACTGAACGACTAACACATTCTTTCTTTCTTTTCCTTACTTGTTTTGAATACCCAACAAGTGACTTAAACATATTTCCCAAGATTGGAGGGGCCTTGCTGAATTTCAGATAAGGCCAGGAAGAGCAATTCCTAACATAATACACCTTATCAGATAATGTGAATGTTTTTCCTTTAAACACTTTAGGTGAAATGCTTGAAGACAGGCCAGTTGTCTTCAATCATTTTACTCTTTAACATATGTGAACACTCTTTCAATATGTTTGTATAAAAAAGAGGAGTCAAATAAATAAGCAAATCAGATGCTAGCTAACTAACTAAATAGAACAAGCCAACTGAAGACCTTTGTGAGGGCTAACTTCCTTTCTCTTAGCTCTGTATGTATACCTACCTAGAATTCTAATCTCTGCATCTGTGAGTCTCCAGTTTTTCAGCCCAAGCTTGACGAGCTGTGGGACCCTCTCCAGTTGCTCCAACAGTCTGGCCAGACTGACTCGTACATCACCACACCAGGGCAGCATCAGAATGGTTAGCTGTTCTAAGATGTGCAGCCTGTCAACTTGAAGAACCAGGGAGCAGTTTCAGAAATTGGATCCATCTCAAAATTGATAAAGGATGAAGGGATGTGAGAGAAGGAATGACTGTTATCTCTGAAGCCTGCTCAGTGTGCAATAAGAATCTACTTGTTTTTTTGTTAATATTTTTATGGGAAGTGTTCCAAAATATACAAAAATATATAAAACTATATGTACTAATATGCCAACTTTCAACAAAAACCAAATCATGGATAATCTTGCTTCATTGTCATCAAATTCCTTCCCTTCTATATTATTTTGAAACAAATCTCAGACAGTAAGTACCAGGTTGTTGTATTTTAACATAATCACAGAATTGTTATCACAGCTTAAAATCTTATCACTAACTTCTTAAGCAAATTTGCCTTGAATGTTAGTCTCAGACACTAGCTCCCTGGAAGGAGGCAAGCAAGTGGGAATCTCAGGTGCAATGATATGGGAAACCTAATAACTCAAAAACCATTGGCCTGTATTCTTCAAGAGCAGTTTAAATAAGGGCTACGTTGACTCATGTAATGACCTTCGCTTTCACTGAGGCCCATCTAGTAAGGCATATGCGGATAAAAGAAACTGCAAGAGTCAGGCTCTGCTTTTCTGACCTTTTGATTATTTGGTTTTGGCTAAATTGTCTTTCTTACTTAGTTGCTGAAGAGCTTCTTTTCCATCCTTTTCCAGATGATTTTCAGATAAATCAAGAATGCTCAGTCTGGCCAAGTTATGAAGATTCTGAGCTGGAAAAAAGAAATTTCAATCCAAAACAAGACTTTCAGGGAACTGTAAGTGCATTTTAAAATATCCTTAGAAGAATTCTGAGTCCTTGTTTTCTTTGTTGATAGCATACAAAACATTATTTCACTTGATTAATATAATTATTCCAAAAAAGTCTCTGGAAAGATTTAACCCCCAGTTGCCACAGCTATGATTGATGCACATATATTTCCTGGTCCTAAGTTCTGACTAAAAACTTCAATTCACCATAAGCCTAATGCAGCCTGGAAGATAGTTTTTATGTCATTTTAGTAAAGTCACTCTGCTTTTCTAGGCTTCACCAGCTTCATATTTAGAATGAGGAAGTTGAAATGGATAAACTCTTGAGGTTGCTTACAATTCTAAATACCCTATCATGCAGGAGAAACAAAGGAATAAAAGCCAGATAAGATGAGCTGTTCTTTGTGTACTCAGTTTAGATAATTTTGTTAATGTCATAGTTGTGATGCTAATAATAAAAACTTAGAAATTATAAAAAGACAGATGAGAAAAACAGAAAACAAATAGCAAAATGGCAGCTGGAAATCTATTCATATAAATAATTATATTAACTGGATTAAACATTCCAATTAAAGACAAAGATGAATAAAACTAAATTTTCTTTTTCAAAGCAAGACCCAACTCCATGCTATCTATAAGAGATGTATTTTAATAACAAAAATACAAATATATTGAGGTTAAAATTTTGGGGAACTATATTACATGTCAACATTAATCATAAATGCCATTGTTAGGGAGTTACAATAGGAAAAAGGAGTCCAAAATGGCAGTGACTAAAAGACAAAGAAAGGGGAAAGCCCGTGAAAAAGGAACAAAGGAAAATTTTGAGGACTGGAGTGAGAACCTCAGTTGAAACAAACATGCCCCCTTCCTGGCTAGCCCTAGTTTGCATATGGCAGGCTCAGAGGGTAGGAGACAAAAACGTAAAAAAGAGGGAGTCAAGCCAGGTGGGGCCTCTCCATTGGGGTCAGCCTGCCTTCACGCCTCAAGGGTGTGTGTATTATCCTTTGTTTGCTGAATAAAACCCTGAGCTGTAACACTGATCCACCGTTTCAAATCTTTGTTGCAGCAAGACAGAACTGACGAAATTACACTCTCCTGACACTAACATTCTAGTGAAGAACTGCTTAATTCTTTTCTTCATTTTCAAATATTTATCATGGTTGTTTAATTTAGTTGAAGTTTTTCCTATCAAGACTGATTGGAAATGTCCCCTTTAGAAATTAGTCAGTTTTTTAATGAATACATACTCTTGTTATAATATTAGCTATTATTTTTAATCCATCATATGAACCCTTTTCTTAGAGTAAAGCATCTTCTGTGATTTGGTTTCAAATACATAGCGTGGGACTTCCCTGGTGGCTCAGTGGTAAAGAATCTGCCTGCCCATGCAAGAAACGTGGATTCCATCCCTGGTCCAGGTTGAGTCCACATGCCACAGAACTACTAAGCCATGCACCACAGCTCCTGAGCCTGTGCTAGGGCCTTGGAGCCACAACTGCTGAAGCCTGTGTCCCTAGAGCCTGTGCTCCTCAACAAGATAAGCACTTTCTCACTTCAGTAAGAAAGCAGCTAGAAAGTAGCCCCTACTCATGGCAAATAGAGAAAAGCCCAAGCAGCAACAAAGACCCAACAGAGCCTAAATAAATAAATAATTTTTTAAAACCTGCAGAGCTCCTCTTAAAAAGGGTACAGCTGGTATTTTCAGTTCTAAACCTGTCTCTCCCCAGGACAAGTGAAGAAGTAAAGGAGTGTGCTCATCATTCTTATGCTTCTCATTGTTTGTCTGGCCTTTTCTAATCCCTAGGTATCTCTAACTTTTGGTTTACACTGGCGTATACATAATTTTCTTAGGAAAGTTTACAGATTCTTAGCAATTGTTTATTCTGTTTTTTAAAGGGCTAGACCATCTTTCCCCCAAAATCCTAAATTAAAAAAAAAAAATCTAAATTGACCATATCTAGTTTATCCAGAAATATGCAAAAGTTTCTCCATACTTGGTATATACACCCTTTAGGAACTCAAGACTCAGCTCTTATATTGATGCATATTACCTCCATCTCAACAAGGCAATAGGTAAGAATTAGGACAGAGAACATTTAAGAAAATCCTTCTCTCTCTGCTTCTCAATCACTTATTTATCCATTCAATCAAAATTTTATTAAGCAGTTATTATATAACAGAATGTGCCAAGTTTCAATCACTCATTTCTTATTTTCTTCCTCTTTACCCTCTCTTGGGCTTCCCTGGTGGCTCAGCTGATAAAGAATTCACCCGCAGTACGGGAGACCTGGGTTCGATCTCTGGATTGGGAAGATCCCCTGGAGAAGGGAACAGCTACCCACTCCAGTATTCTGGCCTGGAGAATTCCATGGACTATATAGTTCACGGGGTCTCAAAGAGTAGGCAACAACTGAGTGACTTTCACTTACCCTCTCTTAAAATGACATCTTCAATTATCCCCAAATTCTCTACTATTATTCATCCATAATAAATTTTCATTCCAATCACAGAGAAGATCATAAAAATAGATTAGATATTACCTAGAAGTCTTTATTATCTTTTCCAATTTCTCTAAAGACTAAATTTCCATTTGAGAGATTTAGCATGCCTTAGTATAAACATATCGCATGTTTTCTTTTACTGTTTTCATTCGGTTAATGTAGGCAGCAGTTACCTAGGGTTTTCACAGCATTTCCTGACAGGCAGCAGGAGACTAATTGAATTTCTTTAAGGTCACAGGGTTCGGCTGATAGAGACTTGATTACGTAATCCATTCCTTCCCCTATATCAGACAAGTGGGTCAAACGAAGTAAGCACATCTTTTTCAGATTTGTCAGACCTTCAGCTGCAAACCAATGGAAAAGAAATGCATTAGGACACCAAGTACATAAAGGCCTTCTTGCACTGTATAAACACAGTCAGTGTCAGAGTCTTAACTGTTCTTATTATTAAACTTATATTAATAAAAATATTAGAGAAAACAAAAATCTGACCTAGTTTTAAAGCATCTTCCTCATTCATCTTAATGTTATTCAGTATCAGCTTCGTAAGATTCTTCAAATTACCTAAACTGCCAGTCAGACCACCTGCCAAAAGAAAAGGGATTGGTGTTCAGCTGTCATTTACTAGATTTCTGTGACCAATCAAAAGAATTTTGTTCTACCATGGGCAAGAAATGTTCATGAAATTGAAATACAAATATATAATTTTTGGTCAGAGATGGAAGCATGCCTTCCCAATATAATGGAATTACACTGGAAAGGTAATTGGGAAATCTCCAAACAGGTGGAAATTAAACAACACACTTCTATACAAGCATCAAATATGTATCAAAGAAAATTGGATAATATTTTGAAAAAATATTTAAAAAAACTAAAATATATCAAAACCACAGGTTAACAATGCTTAAAGGGAGGTTTAGAGCATTGAATACGTATATTAGAAATAAGGAAAATTTTCCAATCAGAAACCTAAGCTTACTTAAGAAACTAGACAGAGAAGAGCAACATAAACCCAATGGAAGAAGAAGCAATGCAGTAATAAAGGGCAGAAATCAATAAAAAATTGCAAACAGAAAAACAATAGGGGAAAATCAATGGAAATTAAAAGCTGTATCCATGAAAAGATCAATAAATTTGATAAATTTCTAGCAAGACTGATAAATAAAAAATGAAGAAAAACAAATTACGAATATCAGAAATGAAAAGGAAGATAACAATACAGAAATCACAGATGTTGAAAGAATAGAGAAAAATATGCATAAATTTTACAACACAGATGTGTGTGTTTTAGTCACTCAGTCGTGTCTGACTCTTGTGACCTCAGGGACTGTAGCCCATCAGGCTCTTCCGTCCATAGGATTTTTACAGATAAAACTACACAATTTCTTTTTTTTTAATTCCTTAATTTATTTTAATTGGAGGATAATTTCTTTACAATATTGAGGTGACTTTTGCCATACATCAATATGAATCACCCATGGGTGCACATGTGTCTCCCCGTCCTGAACCTGCCTCCTACCTCCCTCCCCACCTCATCCCAGAGCACCAACTTTGAGTACCCTGCTTCATACATCAAACTTGCACTGAAAACTACACAATTTCTTGAAAGCCCCAAGCTACTAAATTTTATCCAACATTACATAAATAACCTGAATAGTCCTATGTAACTAAAGACATTGAATTTTTAGTTTAAAATTTTCTCAAAAAAGAAAGCTTCAAGCACAGATAATTTAACTTGCAAATTCTACCAAACATTCAAAGAAGAAATAACATCAGTTCTACACAATAACTATCAGGAAACAGAAACACAAGCAACACTTCCCAACTCATTTTATGAAGCTACCATTAACCAATGTGAAACTCAGACCAAGAAAATAAAACAAAAGAAAACTTTGAAGCAGTATCACTCATGAACATAGAAGCCAAAATTCTCAACAAAATATTACCAAGGAGTCCAGTCATGCATAAAAAGAATATTATACTACCATCAAGTGAGCTTCATACAGGAATGCAGAATTGTTTTGATGTTTGAAAATCAATCCATGTAATTCACTATATTAACAGTCTAGAGAAGAAAAATGAAATGATCATATAAATTGACACAGCAAAAATATTTGTCATAATCTAATAACTATTCATGGGAAAAAGTCTCAGCCACCTAGTAATAGAAGGAAATGTCCTCAACCTGACAAAAGGCATCTAAAAAAAACAAAAAATGACAATTAATGAATGTCATACTTAATAGTGAAAGTCTGAATACTTTCTCCCTAAGATCAGAAACAAGGGTGGATGTTCACTCCCATCTCTTCTGTTCAACACTATGTACTGCAAGTCATAATCAATGCAATAAGGCAAGACAATGAAATAAAAAGTATATAAATTGGAATGGAAGAAATAAAAATATTCTTTTTGGAGGGGACATGAAATAAGTTTATCATAGATACAGACTACAATATCAACACAGAAAAAAATCAACTGTATTTCTGCTGCAGGGTAGGGGGCTACTGACTGGGGTAGTGCGAGCATGGCAACTTTGAAGGAGGTCCCCATTATCTTCATTACCTCCAGCATAGTTTGGTCTCAGGTCAAACAACAGGGAGGGAACACAGCCCTGCCCATCAACAGAAAATTGGATTAAAGATTTACTGAGCATGGTTTCTCCCACAGTCAGTTTCTCCCATCAGGAAGCTTCCATAAGCCTCTTATCCTTATCTGTCAGAAGGCAGATAGAATGAAAACCAACATCACAGAAAACTAATCAAACTGCTCCCATGGACCACTACTACTGCTACTGCTAAGTCACTTCAGTCGTGTCCGACTCTGTGTGACCCCACAGACGGCAGCCCACCAGGCTCCCCCGTCCCTGGGATTCTCCAGGCAAAAACACTGGAGTGGGTTGCCATTTCCTTCTCCAATGCATGAAAGTGAAAAGTGAAAATGAAGTCACTCAGTCGTGTCTGACCCTCAGTGACCATGGACTGCAGCCTTCCAGGCTCCTCCGTCCATGGGATTTTCCAGGCAAGAGTACTGGAGTGGGGTGCCATTGCCTTCTCCAATTCTCTAACTCAATGAAACTATGAGCCATGCTGTATAGGGCCACCCAGTATGGACGGGTCATGGTGGAGAGTTCTGACAAAACATGGTCCACTGGAGAGGGGAATGGCAAGCCACTTCAGTACTCTTACCTTGAGAACCCCAAGAATAGTATGAAAAGGCAAAAAGATAGGACACTGAAAGATGAATTCCACAGGTCAGTAGGTACCCAATATGCTACTAGAGGAGTAGAGAAATAACTCCAGAAAGAATGAACAGACGAAGCCAAAGCAAAAACAACGCCCAATAGTGGATGTGACTGGTGATGGAAGTAAAGTCCGATACTGTAAAGAGCAACACTGCATAGGAACCTAGAATGTTAAGTCCATGAATCAGGGTAAATTGGAAGTGTCAAACAGGAGATGGCAAGAGTGAACATCGACATTTTAGGAATCAGTGAACTAAAATGGACTGGAATGGGCAAATTTAATTCAGATGACCATTATATCTACTACTGTGGGCAAGAATCCCTTAGAAGAAATGGAGTAGCCCTCATAGTCAACAAGAGTCTAAAATGCAGTTCTTGGGTGCAATCTCAAAAACGACAGAATGATTTCTGTTCGTTTCCAAGGCAAACCATTCAATATCATGGTAATCCAAGTCTATGTTTCAGCCAGAAATGCTGAAAAAGCTGAAGTTGTGGTTCTATGAAGACCTGCAAGACCTTCTAGAACTAACACCCAAAAAAGATGTCCTTTTAATTTTAGGGGACTGGAATGCAAAAGTAGGAAGTCAAGAGATACCTGGAAAAACAGGCAAATTTGGCCTTGGAGTACAAAATGAAGCCAGGCAAAGGCTAACAGAGTTTTGCAAAGAGGATGCACTGGTCATAGCAATCACCCTCTTCTAACAACGCAAGAGAAGACTCTACACATGGACATCACCAGATGGTCAATACCAAAATCAGATTGATTATATTCTTTGCAGCCAAAGATGGAGAAGCTCTATACAGTCAGCAGAAATGAGACTGGGAGCTGACTGTGGCTCAGATCATGAACTCCTTATTGCCAAATTCAGACTTAAATTGGAGAAAGTAGGGAAAACCTCTAGAGCATTCAGGTATCAGTGGAAGTAACAAATAGATTCAAGGGATTATATCTGATAGAGTGCCTGAAGAACTATGGATAGAGGTTTGTGGCATTGTACAGGAGGCAGTGATCAAGATCATCCCCAAGAAAAAGAAATTAAAAAAGGCAAAATGGTTATCTGAGGAGGTCTTACAAATAGTTGAGAAAAGAAGAGAAGCTATAGAGAAAGGAGAAAAGGAAAGAGATACCCATTTGAATGGAGAGTTCCAAGAAATAGTAAGGAGAGATAAGACAGCTGTCCTCAGTGATCAATGCAAAGAAATAAAGGAAAACAACAGAATGGGAAAGACTAGAGATCTCTTCAAGAAAATTAGAGATACCAAGGGGACCATTTCATGCAAAGATGGGTACTATAAAGGACAGAAATGGTATGGACCTAACAGAAGCAGAAGATATTAAGAAGCAGTGGCAACATTACATAGAAGAATTATACAAAAAAAGATCTTCATGACCCAGATAACCACAATGGTGTGATCACTCACCTAGAGCCAGACATCCTGGAATGCAAAGTCAAGTGGGCCTTAGGAAGTATCTCTAGGAACAAAGCTAGTGGAGGTGATGGAATTCCAGTGGAGCTATTTCAAATCCTAAAAGATGATGCTGTGAAAGTGCTGCACTCAATCTGCTAGCAAATTTGGAAAACTCAGCAGTGGCCACAGGACTGGAAAAGTCAGTTTAAAGGCAATGCCAAAGAATGCTCAAACTAGCACAGTTACAATCATCTCACATGCTTGCAAAGTAATGCTCAAAATTCTCCAACCAGGCTTCAGCAGAATGTGAACCGTGAACTTCCAGATGTTCAAGTGGATTTAGAAAAGGCAGAGGAACCAGAGATCAAACTGCCAACGTCCATTGGATCATCGAAAAAGCAAGAGAGTTCCTGAAAAATATCTACTTCTGTTTTATTGACTATGTCAAAGCCTTTAGCTGTGTGAATCACAACAAATTGAAAAATTCTGAAAGAGATGGGAATACCAGACCACCTTACCTGTCTCTTGAGAAATCTGTATGCAGATCAAGAAGCAATAGTTGGAACTGGACATGGAACAACAGACTGGTGCCAAACTGGGAAAGGAGTATGTCAAGGCTGTAGACTGTCACCCTGTTTATTTAACTTATATGCAGAGTACATCATGCGAAATGCTGGACTGGTTGAAGCACAAGCTGGAATCAAGATTGCTGGGAGAAATATCTATAACCTCAGATATGCAGATGACACCACCCTTATGGCAGAAAGCAAAGAACTAAAGAGCCTCTTAATGAAAGTGAAAGAGGAGAGTGAAGGTGTTGGCTTAAAGCTCAACATTCAGAAAACTAAGATCATGGCATCCAATCCCATCACTTCATGGCAAATGGATGGGGAAACAGTGGAAACAGTGACAGACTTTATTTTTGGGCGGTCCAAAATCACTGCCGATGGTGACTGTAGCCATGAAATTAAAAGATGCTTGCTCCTTGGAAGAAAGCTATGACCAACCTAGACAGCATATTAAAAAGCAGAGACATTACTTTGCCAACAAGGGTTCATCTAGTCAAAGCTATGGTTTTTCCAGTAGTCATGTATGGATATGAGAGTTGGACTATAAAGAAAGCTGAGCACTGAAGAATTGATGCTTTTGAACTGAGGTGTTGGATAAGACTCTTGAAAGTCCCTTGTACTGCAAGGAGATCAAACCAGTCATTCCTAAAGGAAATTAGTCCTGAATATTCATTGGAAGGACTGATGCTGAAATAGAAGCTTCCATACCTTGGCCACCTGATGTGAAGAACTGACTCATTTGAAAAGACCCTAATGCTGGAAAAGATTGAAAGTAGGAGGAGAAGGGGGTGATAGAGGATGAGATGGTTGGATGGCATCACTGACTCAATGGACATGAGTTTGAGCAGGCTCTGGGAGTTGGTGTTGGACAGGGAAGCCTGGTGTCACAAATAGTTGAACATGACTGAGTGACTGAACTGAACTGAATTTCTGTAGTAGCAATAAATAATTGGTAACCAGATTTTTAAAAAATGTTTATTTATTTATATTTGGCTTCACCTGGTCTTAGTTGCAGCACAAGGGATCTTGATCTTCATTGCAGCCTGCAGACTCCTAGTTGTGGCACTTGGGATCTAGTTCCATGACCTGGAACTAGACCTGGAACTAGGCCCCCTGTATTGGGAGCAAGGAGTCTTAGCTACTGGACCACCAGGAAAATCCCATTAACCAGATTTTTAAAAATACCATTTACAATAGCTCCAAAAGAATGTAAAAGTATAAATCTAATAAAACATATACAGGATCAACATGATGAATTCAAAATAATGAAAAAAAATTAAGAAAAATCTAAATAAATGGAAAGAGAAACCATGGTCATAGGTTGAAATATTCAACATAAAAATTATGTTAGTTCTCTCTATGTGTGTGTGTGTCTATGTGTGTGTGTGCCAAGTTACTTCAGTCATACCTGACTCTTCCTGAAGCTATGGACTGTAGCCCTCCAAGCTCCTCTGTCCATGGAATTCTCCAGGTAAGAAAACTAAAGTGGGTTCCATGCCCTCCTCCAGGGGGTCTTCTGGACCCAAGGATCAAACCAGTGTCTGATGTCTCCTGCATTGATAGGCATGTCCTTTACCACTTGCCCCACTAATTTGGGAGAGCCTCAAATTAGTCTATGATGCTGCTGCTAAGTGCTTCAGTCGTGTCAGACTCTGTGCGACCCCAGAGATGGAAGCCCACCAGGCTCCGCCATCCCCGGGATTCTCCAGGCTGAAGTGGGTTGCCGTTTCCTTCTCCAACGCATGAAAGTGAAAAGTGAAAGTGAAGTCGCTCAGTCATGTCGGACTCTTAGCGACCTCATGGACTGTAGCCTACCAGGCTCCTCCGTCCATGGGGTTTTCCAAGCAAGAGTACTGGAGTGGGTTGCCATTGCCTTCTCTGAAATTAGTCTACAAATCAATGTAATTCCAACCAAGATCTCAGGAAGAATTTTTGACGATATAAATGTGATTCTTCGGAATTCACTGCCAGTCTAGTGGTTAGAACTCTATGTTTTCACTACCGAGGGCTCAGATTCAGTCCCTGGTTGAGAAACTAAGATCCCACAGGCTACGAGCCGTAGCCAAAAAAAAAAGTGATTCTAAAAATTATATGGAAGAACAAAGGAACTGGAATATTTTGTAATTTTTTAGAAAAAGGAAAAGTAATTTGGAGAAATAATACTACCCAATTTTATGACTTACTATAAAGCAAAAGTTATTAAGACAATGGAGTATTGACAAGAAATAGGCATAGGTATTGGCAAATGAAAGATCAATGGAAAATAGTATTCAGAATTACACCCATACAACTACAGCCAAATAATTTGGGCAAGGATAAAAAGGTTATTCAAACATGAAAGAATTGCCATTTCAATAAACAGAATAACTGGATATCCATAGGGAAGAAAAATGAACTTTGATCTAAACTTAACACTTTACACAGATGTTAAAGTGCATCACAGATCTGAATGTAAAACGTAAAACTTCAAAAGAAAATATGGAAAAAATCATGTTGACCTAGGGTTATGCAAAGAGTTCTTAGACATGACATCGAAAGCGTGATTCACAAAGAGAAAAAGTGGACGGCAATAAAACTTTTGTCCTGTGAAAGACACTGTTAAAGAATGAAAAGACTACAGATTGGGAGAAAATATTTTCAGATAACTTATCTGACAAAGGACTTGTATCCAGAATGTATTAAAAAAAAACACTTAAAACTCAACACTAAGAAAACACATTAACCCAATTAAGAATGGGGAAAAACTTGAACAGACATTTCACTAAGTTGGCAAATAAGGGCATGAAAAATTTTCAATTTTTATCTGCCAACTCTGATGAGATAACATTATGCATAGAGTTCTAGTTTCTCCATATCCTCAGCAGCACTTGGTATTATTGTTTCCTTTATTATTATTATTATAAAATGAAAAAAAAAGAGACAAATGGGAAGAATACTAAGTGCTAGTGAGAATGCAGAACAACTAAAATTCTCATGTATTGCTATGAAAATGTAAAAGGTACACAGTGGAAAATAGCTGGGAAGTTTCTTCAAAAGTTAAACAAGCACTTGTCATATGGTTCAGCAGTTCCAGCACTAAATATTTACCCAAGTGAATTGAAAACTTATTTTTACATAATAATGTTTATAGTAGCTTTACTTATAATTGCCCAAGCTGAAAATAACCTACATGCCCTTCAGTAGTGACTAGATCCTAGCTGTAAGAAAAAATAAGTGCTGATTATAAACTCAAATGTCAGAGAGGGTGAGAGAGATGATGTTATTACAAGAAGTAGAATAGATGACCTCTGTGTCTTACTGAAGATTATGTGTCTTGTCCAAAGAGCATAGCATCAGACCATGAGGCTCTAGCCAGCTGTTACCAAGTGCAGTTGTCAAGTCTGTAATTTTCAAGAGAAATGAGAATACTGTATTTTCATATGACATCTCCCAACTTCAAAATGGTGACAGCTCCTTCAAGGAAAAGAATCACTGTGAGGCGAGAGGGAAAGGAAAGAGACTTTTCATTAGAGATTGTTTTATAATTCGGACCATGTGAATACCTTACTCAAAAAATAAATTTAAAATATTAAGAGCAAAATATTGGCCAACATTAAAAAAGAAATTTTTAAAAATATGTAGATCAAATTCAGCCTGTAAGTGACCAGTTTGCCAAATTGGCACAAAAGAATTGCCATCAAGAGGAGACGGTAAGCCTTCTAGCACAGAAGGTATTTTAATAGTCTGAGTAACTCTCCAGAACCTCATAGAAGGGATTCTTGCATTGAGTAGAAGGTTGCATAGCTTATCCCCTACATGGTGACAAGTGAGGCAGAGCCAAAAGGGAAATCATTTGCGGATGAAAACCAATCTCAGATTACAGTCACATAAAGCAAGGCTCCTGTCGACCATAACTACACAGAACTCAGCAGCCCCTGCTCTGGTTAACAGGAGGGATCTACACAGATGTGGCTGGTCTACACAGGTAACCCTCACCCTTAGTGTTATTTTGAATTTGGTGAAAACTCCCCTTTACCCAGAAAGATTTACCCCATATGTATTGTGTCTGTTGTCTCGAATTTCTTCATGTTAGACAAAATCTGTTCCACGAATTTTCTTTCAAAATGAATGATACTTGCGGTAGAGGTGGGACTGGTTGTGTGCTGCAATGTCCTGGTTAAGAGTCTAGTGACATGACTGGCCAGCAGCTTCTGTAGGTGATCAATTAATGGGTGGTTTTCCTCCCAGACTTCAAAGAAGGACAGGTGCTACTTGGTAGGAAAGCAGTGAGTGTTGGGTTGAGACAGAGATGCTGACAGGATGGAGGGGTCACAGAAAACAAGCTTAACCTACTGTATACATATACATGCACACACACACCTACACACACACATACACTCACACACCACCGTACACACTACCACATAGCTATGCAGTCAGAATCCACCCTAGGGCCTCCCAACCTGACAGCCTTCCCCCAGCAAGGAACTCTCTCCCAAGCCCTCCCACTTCCCTTCTAGGTCCTGACTTCTGGTAGAAACTATTGGAAAATTTCAGGCAAAACAAATGATAGCTAATATTTCTGCAGTAAATAACCAGGTTGTATTATAGCTTAAACTGCTGGTGTTCACAATACCTGGCAGCCGTTGAATCTGTAGGTCATGAACAGCCAAGGTCTGCAGGTTTGTCACAGATGTGATATGCTGCTCGTCTTCTAGGTTGAGGGGACTGGCTTCCACTATGAGGGAATGAATGTTCTTACAGGTGCTGAGGACTGAACTGAGGCTTCCAGCCATTCCGACACATCTCTTAATGTGCAATCTGAGGCTTTTAGCTGAGTTGAATATTTTCTCCAGGTATTTGATATCTTTCTTACTCAACTTGCAGAAATCCCGGAGTGTGACTTCCAAGGTCTTAAACTTCTGCTTCCAGTTGAAGAACAAAGACACAGCCCTGCTGGGAATGTAGGTTCCTGAGAACTCTTGATCTTGGGTCCTGCCTATGTCTTCTGTGGTCTTGTCCCACGAAGCCACAGCCCCCCCATAGAAGTCCAGTTTAACGAAGTCCAGAGCACTTGCACAGTTAGGCAAGTCTTCAAAGAAGTCAAATAAGTAGTCAGGGATATTCTCTGAGTTGATATATAAGCTTTTACCGCGAAAGAAAGCTTCAAATTCTTTGCTCAGGCTAGATGTGGATATACTCTCATGGAATAAGTTGATTCCACACTCTGTAAAGGAATTGACATTTATGGCTTTCAGAATTTCTTGCACAGTGGTGCTTTTCATATTTTGCATAGATTCCTGCCTCCAGAGAGGCCTCTTGGTGACAGAAAGTCCAAAGAGACTGCCATGTTGATACACTGATGACAAGTGTTTCAGAATAGTCCGGGTGGCTTCAGCAGATGAGCCGCACGTGTACAGGAGCAAGTTGCTGTACTTGGATGTAATGTCTGAAATGGAAACCATTTTCTGCAGGTGACCATTCCCCTTGGTCACCTCCGCTGGTTCTCCAGATGTCAGTAAACTGCTGAGTCTGCGTCCTGCTGTGTACTCCTGGAATGATTGATGAAAGAATTTATACTTTGGCTTGAACCGTTGTGCTGTGTATTTACAGAGGAGTCCTGTTGTCAGCAGGACATCCTCGTTCACATTGGACAAGTCATCTGGTTCGAAATCAAACCTGCGGGAAAACACACCCTCCAGAGCTAGGTCTCCACAGTGGTCCAAGCTCTGAGTGACTTCACTAGGAGCCAGCCCTTTACGTTTGTGCCTGTTTTTATTTATTAGCAGATCATAGAAGGCACAGAACAGTGTGGTTTGTGTGTGAGAGTGGAACTCACTTTTCCCCATCTGAATTGCACAAGTGATGACCACAAAGAGAGGGGTCTTCATTAGATTCCTCAGGCACCTGGATTTCTGAATTTGGAGCAACAAGCCTTCGGCGAACTCCTTTCTCAGCACTTCCTGGATGAGAGCCTGGGCACTGCTCTCAGTCATATCCCCCACCTCGGCAATCAGAGCCCCAAACTGCCGGATGTGCCTCAGACTCTCCGTGGTGGTGGTGACGATAACCATATTCTTGAAGCGGTGGTTTTCCTTTATCAGGGCTTCAATTTCTGGGCAGTTCTGGGCCTTGAATTCATTGTAGCCATCAAGGAGGAAAAGAACCCTCTGCCGTAACTTCAGCAGCGTGGCCATGAAAGTCTGCTTACTGATCACATCAGGTATATCCAGGAGTTGGTCAGACAGGGTTTTGAAGAGTCCACCCTGGGCCCTGCTCAGACGAAGAAAGAAGACTAATTTGAACTTGGTGAGAGCCTGGCACTCTCCGGAGGCCCAGAGCATGGCGATTCGCTGCAGCAGAGTGGACTTCCCTTTGCCTGATTCCCCTTCAATGATGCAGGGGCTCTGAAGAGTTTCCAGCAGGCCACTCAGGGTCAGCTGCTCCAGGCGGTGATGGTGTTGGTCCTTCTTCCATAGCACCGGTTCTGTGAAGGTGCTTTTCAAATTAAACATGATGTCAATATCTTCACCCAGGGGATAGAAGTTGAGAAAAGATGGGCTCTGATAGAAGTACTTTAATTCCTGAGCCAAATCATCTAAGTCGTCTTCTGACATCTGATGAAAAAGACCTGTTAGAGAAGAGGTGAGTTAAAAAGGACCCAGTTCTGTGTGTCCCCAGAACTTAGCGTTCAGGAGGAGGAAGGAAGGGGTGGTGCTGAGAATCTGACTTTAATTTCATTCCCCAGTTCTGGACTGGCAGAAATGGTTCCAGATATTTACTTCTGCTTTTCCCTGTTAGCCTTTACCCTCATTCCCCTTCTGTTTCTTCATTTCCACCACCAAACTTTGTAGCAGCTGATTGGAAAGGAGAGGAGCCAGTGTTTGGGATAAGGAAAGTACATGAGACTAGTGGGGAAATGGCTTAGAATGATGGTCTGGGGTGTCGCTCAGCAAATCAAGAGTTAACCTTGATTAATATTTCATGAAAAGCAGAATCATGCTTCTTTAGTCAGGCTCTCTTTAGCATGGAGCTTGGATCAGAGTAGGTAGTCACGGGGCCACTTGTCCAAAGACGGTCCTCATCAGATTGAGGAATGTTGAAACTGCACTGACTTCTCTTTTTTAGGGGTGTGGGCACTTGGCATGACGGATCTTAGTTCCCTGACCAGGGACTGAACCTGTGTCCCCTGCAGTGGAGTGTGGAGTCTTAACCACTGAACTGCCAGGTGAGTCCTTGCTTTGACTACTTAAGTAGCTTCATTATCCAGTTTGATTCTGAAGTCAGACTACGCTAAATCATTTATTCCCTGACCTTGGAGTTTCTTATTTGGCTTCACCATCAAGTAATCTAGTGGGAGTGTTTTTCTTTTTCCTGAATGTGACCAAAGCTCACAGCCCAGGAATATGAAAAGGGAGGAGAGCAGAGGCTCTGTCATGGGGATTATGGATCTTCTTCGTGGTTTATTCTATTTGTAGAACATATAAAAGCAAACTGATACTTACTTAGTCCATGCAATTCCTGAAACAGAGGATAGTTCCACTTTTCAAGGGATTTAAGAAAGAGGTTACAGGCTTCTGAACCCTTCTTCAAAATCATGTGAATGATCCCTCTCGCAGCGTCCTGCTCAGACTTCTCGCTGCAAATGACACTTACTTCTTCGTAATTCATAACATTCCATACAAATAGCTCATCCAAAATTTGCTTTATCACAGTCATTCCCATCCTTTGAATGAGAGCTTGACTGTTCTCCTTTATGAAGTTCACTGAGAAAGTGAGGGGAAATATACATATTTATTCATTTGTACAAAATATATATACTAGCATCATGTTGCCAGAGCATTAGGTTCATTCGTCCCCCCCCCACCACCTCCTTTGGACCTATCTTGAATTATGGGAACACCGAATGCTTGAATCCCAGGCCTTCAAGCAGAGCTCTGGAAAGCCCTTCATTCCTAACATCAGAGTCCTTGGTGAACAAGATGTTTTATTCTCTGATAAAAAAGTAAAGTGAGTAATCTTGTCCTTGCTGTACAGGAGTAAGGTCAGAGGGGCAAGATGTTGGGCTTTCAAACAAGGAGACTGGCATACAATCTGCCCGTTGCTACCATCTGTGTAACCTTGAAAAAGTGAAAGTGTTAGTTGCTCAGTCAAGTCTGACTCTTTGTGACCTCATGGACAGTAGCCCTCCAGGTTCCTCTGTCCATGGAATTCTCCAGGCAAGAATACTGGAGTGGGCTGCCATTTCCTTTTCCAGGGAATCTTCCCAACCCAGGGATCAAACCCAGGTTTCCTGCATTGGCAGACAGATTCTTTACCATCTGAGCCAACAGGGAAGCCTTGGCAAGTTGCTAAGCCTCTCTGAGCCTGTTTCAGTGCTGCGCTGCCGACCATGGAAAACACTGCCTCTCTGAGGGAAAAGGCCCAAATTCATAGCACATACCAATGTGCACATTATATTTCCACTGTGGCCAATTTCAAGCTAACAATGTATGTCAGCTGGCTAGCATAAAGCATAAACATTCACCAATCAGGTCTCATAAAACAGTAAGAACCAGCTCCAGTATACCATTGGTTCCTTATCTATACAATGGAGTTGAGATGTTACTTATGAAATGGTAGTGAGAATTCATGTGTAGTATTTCATAGAAAGTAATAGCTCAATAAATGTTAGCTACTATTGTTAGCCATTATTCTGTTGCCACAACTCAAAGGAGTAGCACATTTTATCTGAGGTGAAATTTGGTGTTTTCTGAAGAGTATCACTGCAAAACTCTCATCTCTCATGGTGAGTTTCCCTGGAAAAGCTGTCTCATGTCTGACTTGCCAAGATCTAACTCTCCCAGGCAGTCTCTGCCAGCTCTGAGAAATGTCTCTCTGGTGTCGTACTCTCAGACATTGTCTGCATTACTTTTCTCCCGGGCTAGGCTGCTCCTGCTTTTCAAATCTTTCTTGACAAATCCAAGTGGATATCTGCTCCCAAAGACCCCACAGCCTCTCTGATCTGAACTGCATCATCAGGTGCTCAGACCTCCAGAGTCCCATCCAAGGTCCCCCTTGTCTCTGTCGCTGATCCCTACTGCTAACCTCAGCTGGAATGTCATCACATTTTCTGAGATGGTACATGTTCTATATTTGTACTGTCTGGTAGTAGAGCCATTAGTCATATGAGGCTATTGAGCAGTTGAAGTGTGGCTTGTGTGACTGTGTGACTGAATTTTAAATTTTATTTAATTTTTGTTTATTTGAATTCACATCTTAAATAGACACATATGGCTACTTGCTACTAACTACATTGGACAGCATACTCTAGACATGGTCATCAAGGTGGAAAGAGTTACGTTTTGGTTGCCACTTAGATCTACACAATATTCAAGCAGGTGATGGCAGGGGACCAATATTTTAAAACCATCACTCTTTGTGGCTTATCTGTGGTTCTGCCATTTATCACAGGCCACCATATTGATAACTGAATTCTCCAAATCACAGAAGAATATATGATGGCAATTCCATATATAACTGATCGAAGGAAGGCATAAATTGATTTTTCTATTCAATACCACCCATATTTGAAAGCATACTATGTAATCAGGCAGGTTTGATTTCTAGTATACTTACTTTTTCTGAATAAAAACTTCCCAGCTTTATATATCTAAAAGACAATATTATTTCCAAATGGAGAAATCAAATATGACTCCAATATTATCCTCTTCTTTCTGTAAAATGGCTCCTCATTCTGTAAAACTAACAAGACAGAAACTATCAGGAAGCAACCACTGTCACTTTCCCTTTTTTTTTTCCACACCAAGAAGAACACGGATTACGTAATGTTTGACATCTGTTTTTTTCATTTACTGAAGTTTTTGAGACCTTTCTGTGCCAGTTAAATATTAAACTGCTTCATTTTTTTAAAGATTTTTGATGTGGACCATTTTTATAGTCTTTACTGAGTTTGTTACAACATTGTTCCTGTTTTATGTTTTGGTTCTTTGGCCAGGAGGCGTATGGGGTCTTAGCTCCCTGACCAGGGATTGAACCCACACTCCCTGCACTGGAAGGCAAAATCTTAACCACTGGATCACCAGGGGAGTCCCAAAATTGCCTCATTTTAAAAATCAATCTCATTGATGTATACTTCACACGCAATAAAATACAAGGAACTTTCACAAATGTACACACCGAAGTTAATTTTACCCCAGTCAAGATTTAGAAAATTCCCATCAGTGCAGAAAGTTCCCTTGTGCCTCTTTATAGTCCCCATCAAAGCAACCACTGATCTGATTTCTTTAACTATAAATTACTTTTGCCTGTTCTAGCACGTGTGTGTGTGTGTGTAGTGGGAATTCCTAATAATGTACTTTCACAGCCTTGAGAAATTTCACAGAAATAGCACCTGGAAAAACAGCATATGTTAAGAAACTGTGTTAATGATTATCTTTCATGTTTTTCTTAGAATAATCGCCTGTTACAAACCCCAAGACCAGACCCAGAAGGGAGTATGACTGGGATCGTGAAAGCATGGACCTTGGACACCGGGCCAGCATCAGGCATGAACGCCGCCTACACACTTGCTAATTGTTCCCAAGACTAGCTGAGAAGGGGGTGAAACAAGGAGATCTGGACTATGTCAGTGTAGTGTCTTGAGAAAGATAAGATCAAAGAAAGTCTTGTAGTCTGCAATTAGGAATAAAACCTGGACTCAGAGTGGACTCTGCACCTCAGTCCAATAGAGGCTGCAGATCCCTTGACCCATTGCACCAGATTTCATGTCTGTCTTCATTCTCATCGCTTGCTGCCAGACCATTAGGGCAACATGTGTGCTCAGTTGTGTCCAACTCTTTGCGACCCCATGGACTGTAGCCCACCAATATCCTCTGTCTGTAGGATTTTCCAGGCAAGAATACTAGAATGGGTAGCCATTTCCTCCTCCAGGGGATCTTCCCGATCCAAGGTTGGAACCCATGTCTCCTGAGTCTCCTGCATGGGCAGGCAGATTCTTTTACCACTGAGCCACCTGGAACCCCCTGCCTGTTCTAGAAGTTCATGTAAATGGACAAATGTAGTGTTACTCTTGTGTCTGGCTCCTTTCACTTACTCTTGTGCTGTTAAATTTTGCCTTATTTTTTGCAGGTGTTGATAGTTCAGTCCTTTTTAAATTGCTGAGCTGTATTTCACTGTTGGAAAAGATGCATTTACCTATTAGTTCTGTTGATAAACATTTGGTTTGTTTCCAGTTTTTGGCTGTCATGAATGAAGCTTCTATGAACATTCATGGACAAGTATTTTTATAAACATATGTTTCTACTTCCATAAAATATGGAAAATAAAAAATATGATTAGTGCAACGGTTTGCCTTTTATTCTTTTGCATCTTTTGAAGAGCAAAACATTTTTATTTTTATGAAGCCCAACTTACTAATTTTCTTTTTTGATTCATGCTTTTTGTGTCCTATCAACAAAATCACTCTCATCCTGAGCTACAAAGATTTTCATCTACTTTCTTCTAGAGGTTTTGTAAGTTTAGATTTTATTTAGGTCCCATTCATTTATTTGTCGCTTATTTTTGGCTGCATTGGGTCTTCACTGTTGCTCCTAGGCTTTGCCTCGTTTTAGCAAGTGGAGCCTGCTCTCTCGCTGTGATCCATGGGCCTCTTGGAGCAGTGGCTTTTCTTATTGTGGCACATGGGCTCCAGAGCTTGTGGGCTCAGCAGCTGTGGTGCCTGGGCTTCGTCACTCCGCAGCATGTATGATTTTATTTCCTGGACCAGGGATTGAACCTGTGTCCCCTACACTGGCAGACAGACTCTTAACTGCTAGACCACCAGGGAAATCCCCATTGATCCATTGTGAGATAATTTTCTTGGTTATGATGTGAGATAAGGAGTTGAGTTTCACTTTTTTTCCATAGGGATATACAAAGTTTCCATCATGATTGGTTGAGAAGAATATCTTTTACCCATTGAATTTGTGAATCTACTTTTGGACTCTATTCTGTTCCACTTATTTATGTCTGTCTTTGTGCCAATATCACACTTTCTTGATTACTGTATCCTTATAGTAAGTCCTGAAATCAGGTAGTGTAAATTCTTCAATTTTTTTCTTTTTGAGAATTGTTTGCATTCCCATATTTATTTTATTTTGTTTTATTTTTACCGTGACAAGTTAGGGCAGTTTATTACATAGCAAAAGCAGTTGGAACAGAGAAACAGGAAATGATGGCGAACATTGATAGTGATGCACCTTCTAAATCACCTAAGTCCTGGAATCAAACCTCCTGTTTTCCAAGTTGTGGATGCTACAGGGTGTCACAGTTCAACCCTTCTGCCTACACTTAGAGTTCCCTCTCTTCAGAGCCTGGTTTATTTCAGTTCTCTGCTGTTTCCTGTGTAACTTCTAGATCAAGAAAGTGCAAATAAGCTTTATATAAACACTTGAAATTTATTTCCTGGAAGTTCACCAGATCAGACTTGTGAATCCTCCCTGTTCTGCATAGTAGAAAACAAGTTATATAATTTCTATTTCTCAGGGCAGAAAGGGCTATGCAAGACACAGAACACTGGGACTGATGCCTGGAACCTTGGAATCATATTTTATTTATTTTTAAATATTATAATTTTATTGGAGTATAGTTCATTTTCAATGTTAGTTTTAGGTCTACAGCTAAGTGATTCAGTTATACATATATACATATTCTTTTTTAGATTCTTTTCTCATACAGGTTATCATAGAATATTGAGTAGAATCTCCTGTGCTATACGGTAGGTCCTTGTTGGTTATCTATTTACATATAGTAGTGTGTGAATGTTTGGGACTTCCCTGGTGGTTCAGACAGTAAAGAATCAGCCTGAGACCTGGGTTTGATCCCTGGGTTGGGAAGATCACTGGTGTGTATGTTCATCTCAAGCTCCTGATTTGTCCCTCCCTGCTAAGGCAATGGCACCCCACTCCAGTACTCTTGCCTGGAAAATCCCATGGATGGAGGAGCCTGGTGGGCTACAGTCCATGGGGTCGCTGAGTCAGACACAACTGAGCGAATTCACTTTCACTTTTCACTTTCATGCATTGGAGAAGGAAATGGCAACCCACTCCAGTGTTCTTGCCTGGAGAATCCCAGGGACGGGGGAGCCTGGTGGGCTGCTGTCTATGGGGTCACACAGAGTCGGATACCACTGGATGATTTAGCAGCAGCAGCAGCTATCCCGACATTTCCCTTTTGGTAACCATAAGTTTGTTGTCATTATCTGTAAGTCTGTTTCTGTTTTGTAAATAAGTTCATTTGTATCTCTTTTTAAAAAATTAGATTCCACATATGGGTGGTATCTTATGATATTTGTCTTTCTCTGTCTAACTTATTTCACTTACTCTGATAATCTCTAGATCCATTCATATTGCTTCAAATGACATCATTTCATTCTTCTTTATGGCTGAATAATATTCCTAGGTTTAAGCAAACTAAATGTCCATCAACAGAGGAATAGATGGAGAAGTTGTATATATATACAATGGAATATTACTCAGACATAAAAAAGAATGAACTTATGCTATTTGCAGCAACATGGACAGATTTAGAGATTATCTTGTCCCAAGGAAAGGAAGGAAGCTACTGTCATAAGCTACAGTATTGCTGAATTTTGAGGACATGGTGTTAACTGAAATAAATTAGTCATAAAAAATGAATACTATGTGCTTTAACTTACATGAAATGTCTAGAGTAGCCAAAACATTCATAGAAACAGGAAGTAGAATGGTGGTTGCCAGGAGATGTTGGGAGGGTGGAAATGGGGCATTTTTGCTTAATGGAGACAATTTCAATTTTTCAATATGCAAAAGTTCTGGAGATTCTACCACAGTGTGAATATACATAACTGCTACTGAATTGTACACTTAAACGTGGTTAAAATAGGGCAGTTCCCTGGTGGTTCAGTGGTCAAGACTCTGCTTCCACTGCAGAGGCATTGGTTCCAGGAACTAAGACCCTACAATCCATATGGCGTGGCCAAAAAATAAATAAAATAAAACCCAATATCTATTTTTAAAAAATGGTTAAGATGGTAGATATCATGTTACATGTATTTTGCTACATTAAATTTAAAAAAAAATTGTCACTGTGTTTCCTTTTTGCCATTACTATCATTAATCCTGTCATATGACTATTATTAAAAATTAAATTATATAAAGGAGGGAGGTGTCTGAAATGATTTGTTTAAATGTCAAATATGTGACGAATACCCAGCTAAGATACAAATAGTCATACTCGTAGGGCCAAACTTTTCATCACTGGACAAATAAACGAGATTAAAATGGAACTTTTTAGATGACTAATGTATGGGGCACCAAAGACCTGGACCCCAGTGCATCTGTGTGAGCTGCCAGGCATCTGAGGCTTTCAGAGACAAGAGAAGCAAGAAAAGCTGTCAAAGGATGAGAGAGTCTCCTTGAAGACAACTTTTCAAACTGCTGAAATCATTAGCACGTCATGATATCAACTGAGGGCAGGCAGGCAGATTGAAAACCACAGTCACAGAAAAATAACCAATCTAATCACATGGACCACAGCCTTGTCTAACTCAATAAAACTATGAGCCATGCCATGTAGGACCACCCAAGATGGATGGGTCATGGTGGAGAGTTCTGACAAAACGTGGTCCACTGGAGAAGGGAATGGCAACCACTTCAGTATTCTTGCCTTAAGAACCCCATGAACAGTATGAAAAGGCAAAAAGATAGGACACAGAAAGATGAATTCACCAGGTCGATAGGTGCCCAATATGCTACTGGAGATCAGTGGAGAAATAACTTCAGAAAGAATGAAGAGATGGAGCCAAAGCAAAAACAACACCCAGTTGTCTATGTGACTGGTGATGGAAGCAAGGTCCGAGCTGTAAAGAGCAATATTGCACAGGAACCTGGAATGTTAGGTCCATGAATCAAGGCAAATTGGAAGTGGTGAAACAGGAGATGGCAAGGGTGAACGTTGACATTCTAGGAATCAATGAACTTAAACGGATGGGAATAGGTGAATTTAACTCAGATGACCATTATATTTACTACTGTGGGCAGGAATCCCTTAGAAGAAATGGAGTAGCCATCATGGTCAACAAAAGAGTCTGAAATGCAGTACTGGGATGCAGTCTCAAAAATGAGAGAATGACCTCTGTTCGTTCCCAAGGCAAACCATTCAATATCATGGTAATCCAAGTTGATGCCCTGATCAGTAATGCTGAAGAAGCTGAAGTTGAACGGTTCTATGAAGACCTACAAGACCTTCTAGAACTAACACCCAAAAAAGGTGTCCTTTTCATGATAGGGGACTGGAATGCAAAATTAGGAAGTCAAGAAACACCTGGAGTAACAGGCAAATTTGGCCTTGGAGTACAGAATGAAGCAGGGCAAAGGCAAATAGAATACTGCCAAGAGAATGCACTGATCAGAGCAAACACCCTCTTCCAACAGCACAAGAGAAGACTCTACACATAGACATCACCAGATGGTCAACACCGAAATCAGATTGATTATATTCTTTGCAGCCAGAGATGGAGAAGCTCTATACAGTCAGCAGAAATGAAACTGGGAGCTGACTGTGGCTCAGATCATGAAATCCTTATTGCCAAATTCAGACTTAAATTGAATAAAGTAGGGAAAACCACTAGACCATTTAGATATGACCTCAACCAAATCCCTTATGATTATACGGTGGAAGTGAGAAATAGATTTAAGGGACTACACCTGATAGAGTGCCTGATGAACTATGGATAGAAGTTAGTGACATTGTTCAGGAGACAGGGATCAACCCATAACTAAGAAAAAGAAATGCAAAAAGGCAAAATGGCGGTCTGACGAGACCTTACAAATAGCTGTGAAAAGAGAGAAGCAAAAAGCAAAAGAGAAAAGGAAAGATATACCTATTTGAACGGAAAATTCCAAAGAATAGCAAAGAGATAAGAAAGCCTTCCTCAGTGATCATTTCAAAGAAATAGAGGAAAACAACTGAATGGGAAAGAGTAGAGATCTCTTCAAGAAAATTAGAGATACCAAGGGAACATTTCATGAAAAGATGGGCTCAATAAAGGACAGAAATGGTATGAACCTAACAGAAGCAGAAGATATTAAGAAGCGGTGGCAAGAATACACAGAAAAACTATACAAAAAATGTCTTCATGACCCAGATAATCACGATGGTGGGATCACTCACCTAGAGCCAGACATCCTGGAATGTGAAGTCAAGTGGGCCTTAGGAAGCATCACTACAAACAAAGCTAGTGGAGGTGATGGAATTGCAGTTGAACTATTTCAAATCCTTAAAGATGATGCTGTGAAAGTGCTGCACTCAGTATGCCAGCAAATTTGGAAATCTCAGCAGTGGCCACAGGACTGGAAAAGGTCAGTTTTCATTCCAATCCCAAAGAAAGGCAATGCCAAAGAATGCTCAAACTACCCCACAATTGCACTCATCTCACAGGCTAGCAAAGAAATGCTCAAAATTCTCCAAGCAGACTTCAGCAATATGTGAACTGTGAACTTCCAGATGTTCAAGGTGGTTTTAGAAAAGGCAGAGGAACCAGAGATCAAACTGCCACATCCATTGGATCATGGAAAAAGCAAGAGAGTTCCAGAAAAACATCTATTTCTGCTTTATTTACTATGTCTAAGCCTTTGACTGTATGGATCACAATAAACTGTGGAAAATTCTTAAAGAGATGGGAATACCAGACCACCTGACCTGCCTGTTAAGAAACCTGTATGCAGGTCAGGAAGCAACAATTAGAACTGGACATGGAACAACAGACTGGTTCCAAATAGGAAAAGGAGTACATCAAGCCTGTATATTGTCACCCTGCTTATTTAACTTATATGCAGAGTACATCATGAGAAACGTGGGGCTGGAGGAAGCACAAGCTGGAATCAAGATTGCCAGGAGAAATATCAATAACTTCAGATGTGCAGATGAACCCACCCTTATGGCAGAAAGCAAAGAAGAACTAAAAAAGGCCTCTTGATGAAAGTGAAAGAGGAAAGTGAAAAAGTTGGCTTAAAACTCAACTAAGAAAGTTAGAAAACTAAGATCATGGCATCCGGTCCCATCACTTCGTGGCAAATAGATGGGGAAACAGTGGATACAGTAGGAGACTTTATATTCTTGGGCTCCAAAATCACTACAGATGGTGACTGCAGCCATGAAATTAAAAGATGCTTGCTCCTTGAAAAGTTATGCAACCTAGGTATCATATTAAAAAGCAGAGCCATTACTTTGCCAACAAAGGTCCGTCTAGTCAAGGCTATGGTTTTTCCAGTAGTCATGTATGGATGTGAGAGTTGGACTGTGAAGAAGGCTGAGTGCCAAAGAACTGCTGCTTTTGAACTGTGGTGTTGGAGAAGACTTGAGAGTCCCTTGGACTGCAAGGAGATCCAACCAGTCCATCCTAACGGAAATTAGTCCTGAATATTCATTGGAAGGACTGATGTTGAAGCTGAAACTCCAACACTTTGGCCACCTAATGTGAAGAGCTGACTCATTTGAAAAGACACTGATGCTGGAAAGATTGAAGGTGGGAGGATAAGGGGAAGACAGAGGATGAGATGGTTGGATGGCATCACCGACTCAATGGACATGGATTTGGTCGGACTCCAGGAGTTGGTGATGGACAGGGAGGCCTGGCGTGCTGGGGTTCATGGGGTCGCAAAGAGTCGGACACTACTGAGTGACTGTACTGAACTGATATCAACTGAAGTGTATTACAATTAATATAATTTAAAAAGTGAAATAAAATTTAAACTATCAGAATGCTGTAACTATTCTATATTTTTTCATCAAAGTTTTGTTTCAGTTATTTATATATCCTGGCACTGGGTAGTGATGTCTTACTTATTGTGAATTGAAGTCAATAAGAGTTTGAAGGTCAGTAGGGCTTCCATCAGAGAAGGCAATGGCAACCCACTCCAGTACTCTCGCCTGGAAAATCCCATGGATGGAGGAGCTTGGTGGGCTGCAGTCCATGGGGTCGCAAAGAGTCGGACAAGACTGAGTGAATTCACTTTCACTTTTCACTTTCATGCACTGGAGCAGGAAATGGCAACCCACTCCAGTGTTCTTGCCTGGAGAATCCCAGGGACGGCAGAGCCTGGTGGGCTGCCATCTATGGGGTTGCACAGAATCAGACATGACTGAAGCAACTTAGCAGCAGCAGCAGCAGCAGCAGCAGCAGCAGGGCTTTCATGGAGGAATATTTAATTCTGCCTGGAGGGGGCAAGTGTTGAATATTCTTAAATGAAACCAAAGTTACCAGGCTATAAAGGGGAAAGGCTATTTCTAGGCAGAGGAAACTGCACAGGGTAAGAACTATGGGGAAAAGAGCCTGAAAACAAGGATTGGGACAACTCGTGAGTGTGAGCAAGGGCCTACTTTGCATTTTGATGCCTGGATTGAGGTAAATTCCAGCTCTAGCACCGACAGGCTGGGAATCCTCAATCAAGGGATAGTGACTGGTACACAGAAAGGGTAACAGCTGCTATAGTCTCTTCCTTCCCTTCCTACACGGCCCTTGATAGGTCAGACTTCCGTTTAATGGGTCAGAGTTTAAGTGAGAACAGAAAAAAGAGGAAGGAGATAGAGGAAGGAGGCAAAAAGTTCTTTATATTCACACATAAACAGAATAAACTAGACCCAAAGTTAGCCATCCAGTCACCTTGTCCTCAAAAGTGATTAAAACTTTACGTGGATCATCAGGCAGGAATCTCAGCTGATTTTAAAGATGTTAAAAATTCATATTCAGTTTGGATACTAGAGAGTCTTCCTACCCACAGAGAAGTCTGTGACTAGATTAGAAAACCTAGTCAGACTATTGACCTGTTACTTATTTCTCTCAAGAATAAATGCTGCCTATAGTCCAAAGCTCAGGTCATCCACTCTGTTACCTACTGGCATAAAGAATAAGACTGTGACCAGCTGGCTCCCTTGGGCCCTGACTATGGCTCTGAACACCCCCAGCCCTCAACCTGAAGCAAAATGTCCAGAGAATAATTGAATTACATAGAAGAAGTCCTTTTCCTATATTTGTGCTTTGGAAAATAATATTTAGACTAATTCTAAAAATAGGTATTTTCTTCAGAATGGTTACATGAGTTCCCTAGAACTGAATTTCCTCAGGACCCATAAAACTCATGTCTATGGAGCATTCTGCAGTCTATGGATAAAATTAGAAAAAAGCTGTTAGGACTTCCCTGGTGGTACAGTGAATTGAAATCTGCCTGCTAATACAGGAGACACGGGTTCGATCCCTGATCCAGGAAGATTCCACATGCCGTAGAGCAGCTAAGCCACAACTATTGAGCCTGTGCTCCAGAGCCCGGGAGCCGCAACTCCGGAGCCCATGTGCTTCAGCTGCTGCAGCCTGAGAGCTGTAGAGCCTGTGCTCTGTAGCAAGAGCACCCATAGCAATGAGAAGCCAGCGTACCACAGCTGGAGAGTAGCCCCCACGCACCGCAGAGAAAAGCCCAGGCAGCCACGAAGACCCAGCACAGTCATAAACAAATAAATAAGATTAAACAGAAAAGCAGCTGGGACAGAGATGATCAGTGGGTATTATCTTTCTCCCTTTCGAGTAAAAAGGCTGTAGTCTAGAATGTACTTAGATCTCCATTAGACTCCAGCAATCTCATAGATTATTGTTACTGTTAATGTTACAGGCTTAATTGTGTTCACCCCACCTCCCTGAAATCTATATGTTGAAGCTCTAATCTTCCTGGTGTCCTTATAAGAAGAGTAGATTTGGACACACAGAGACCTGAGAGATGCATGCCCCAAGGAGAGATCATGGGAGGACACAGGGAGAAGGAAGCCATCTGCAAGTTAAGAGAGCAGCCTTAGAAGCCAGACCTGCCGACATTCTGTCTACCTTGGACTTCCGGCCTCCAGGATTGTGAGAAAATAACTTTCTGTTGTTTAAGTCACCCAGTCTGTGGTATTTGGTTACAGCAGCCAGAGCAGGCTAACACAATTAGTATTATAGAAGGTCACTGAACTGTTAAGGGAACAGTGGCAGAAAATGGGGTCCTATCCCATCTTTAGACAATCATTGCATAATCTGCAGCAAGTCACTTGACGTCTCTCTGCATTTTCCACCTCTCTCCTCCAGGGTCGTAAGGATTAACAGAGAAAGTCTGTAAAGACCCTATCAATAACAGGGGTCCTCTAAGCATCCTTCACTTCTCTGTCTAGATAGCAGCTTTCTCCTAATTCAGGGGAGTGGATGGACTGAGCAGTGCCCCCACGGCTTTTCAGCTCTGAACTTTTGCAACTCTAACAGAAGTCTCATGACCCAAAGTATTTTCAAAGTCCTTCCCCTCACTTTGTCTCACAGTAAACACAAATGCACCCCTCTGACTTAACGTTAGTTTAAACCTCAGTTTTTAAAAACTGGATGAAACCCCAGCAGACCAGACTCATGACTCCTAAAGTCTCCCAGCTTGCAAATCCAACCAGTCATGCAACACTGCCCTCTTTAGAGTTAAGGCTTCATACCCACCAAAAACAAATTTTAAATGAATGTAAATCCAAATGTCAATATTTGGTTCCAAAACCCACTTAATACCCCATTCTCTGTCCCCACCGTACCTGGCTGAGCATCCGGTTGCCCTCTTCTTGATGGATCAAAAGACACTTATAAAATAAAAGTTTCTCATCGTGTGGCTAAAAATGAAAATAAAATTTCTTTTCGTTTGCTTTCTGTTTCATCACAATTTCCAGTATTCTTGTAGGTCTGAAGTCTTTCCATTTCCGGCAGGGGATTGTAAGAGAAGGGCAAATACCGACAAGTTCCTCTTTTTCTTCAAAGCATAATAAGGATGGTTTGGACACAGTGTGAACTTCCACTTCAAAAAGAGAAGATGAGTGTAAGTACAAGTGAAATGAGCGTAAAAGATGCAAAGCTGGAAATTCACATCAGGAAAGGAATTACTCATTTTTTCCCTGTTTATTCACAAAATGTGAGTCCTGTTGCTGTTAGTTTATTATTCTATAGCTTAAAATGAAAACAATGTGTTTTGAACATTTAATGTACATTAGTTTTTATTGTTAACCAAGACAGAAAGCAAGAGAAATGAAGAGAGCTGATTTGGTTAGTTAACGTTTATTGCTACCACAGCCAAAGTCATCCTTATCATCTATACCTTGGGTCCCAGAGTGCATGTGTGCAAAGTCGCTTCAGTTGTCTCCAACTCTGTGTGACCCCATGGACTGCAGCCTGCCAGGCTCCTCTGTCCATAGGATTCTGCAGGCAAGAATACTGGAGTGGGTTTCTATGCCCACCTCCAGGGGATCTTCCTGACCCAGGGATCAAGCCCGTGTCTCTTATGTCTCCTGCATTGGCAGGTGGCTTCTTTACCACCAGCGCCACCTGAGAAGCCCTCGGATTCCAGGGGACTTTAGCAAATGCATACTTTTTGTCACCAGAGTCCTGAGCAAGATTAACACAGAGCAAATGAACCACCACTGTTGATTCATCCCATGATGGTATTCAGGGCATCCTCCTGACTGAAGAGCCACTGGCTCCCACTTGTACATACACATTTAGAGCTTGTAACCACAAGCTCCAGGAAGCAGGTTTACACCAGGCTTCAGGAATGGGGAAATTTCCCCCAGCAGTTGTCTTTAGAATGCCGTTCTTGCATACTGTTTCCCCTACCTTGGCACAATCAGGAAATTTTTATGTTACAAAACTTATTTCAAAAAGAGCTTTCTGACATTAACTTATCTGATATAGAGGGATATTGAAGTTTTACCCTAAATAAATTCAACATTCTTGGTTTTCTATGGGATTAACAACAGTGTTTCCCAACTTGTGAGAAGGGTTTCTCTGAAGTGAGACCAGGGGCTGTGCTATCAGCCTGGATTTTTGAACTTTTAATGAAATCCATATGTAAATGTATGTTCACAGAGAAAAACTATAAAGATAAGCACCAACAATATTAACAGTACTTATTTCTCGGGGATAATTTTAAATTTCCTTCTTTTGTTTATCCATATATTCTGATTTTCTTTAACAAATGCCTATTACTTTTATAATAACAAATGATGTAAAACAGAATAGAAAGAGGGAATGTGGAAATGTGATTGTAGTGGGCCATCCAAATATGAATGTATCAAGTCTTAATCCCTGGAATCTGTAAATGTTGTATCTTTGTAGGTATGGTTAAGGCTCCTGAGATGGGGGGATAACCCTGGATTATCTGGGTAAGCATTAAATGCAATTAAAAAAGTGTCCACATAAAAGAGAGGCAGAAGGAGATTCAAAACAGACAGAAAAGGAAAAGACAGTGTGAATATGGAGACAGCGATTGGACCAGCTGTGAGCCAAGGAGTGCTGGCAGCCGCCTGAAGCTGCTGCTGCTGCTGCTGCTAAGTCGCTTCAGTCGTGTCCGACTCTGTGCGACCCCAGAGACGGCAGCCCACCAGGCTCCCCTGTCCCTGGGATTCTCAAGGGAAGAACACTGGAGTGGGTTGCCATTTCCTGCTCCAATGCATGAAAGTGAAAAATGAAAGGGAAGTTGCTCAGTTGTGTCCGACTCTTAGGGACCCCATGGACTGCAGCCTTCCAGGTTCCTCTGTCCATGGGATTTTCCAGGCAAGAGTACTGGAGTGGGGGTCCATCACCTACTCCGACTTGAAGCTAGAGGAGGCAAAAAAATGAATTTTCCTCTAGAGCCTCTGGAGGGAGTGTGGTCCTGTTGACAACTTGGTATCAGCCCAGTGATGCCGATTTGGGACATCTGGCCTCCAGAGTGTGAGAGAGTAAATTTCTGTTGTTTTGAGCCACCTAGTATGTGGTATTTTGTTACAGCAGCTATAGGAGACTAATGCTGTAGTGTATTATGATAAAATGAGCAAAATGAGCAAAACCACCTTCATTCAAGCATGTCCTCCATATGGCCTCATCACTTTCCTTTGCAAACAGATTTGCAGTCAGGTGTTTTCAATATATTTAGAATGGATGCTCTGCTGTGCTCACTCAGTAGTGTTCGACTCTTTGTGACTCCAGGGACTATAGCCTGCCAGCCTCCTCTGTCCATGGCATTTTCCAGGCAAGAATACTGGAGTGGGTTGCCATTTCCTATTCCAGGGGATCTTCCCAGCCCAGAGATCAAACCCTCATCTCTTGCATCTCCTACACTGGCAGATAAATTATTTGCCGTTGTGCCACCTGGGAAGCTCAGTTTTAGAATGGATAATATACTAGAAATTTTGACATCCTGAATAAGTTCCAAGAGCTATGTCCCTTGCCCTTTTACTTTTCTTCCCAGTCTCTTCCCAACCTTTACTCTTCCGGGGAGTGTGGCAAAATGGAAATGCCCAGGGATCTGGAGCTAAGACCTAATTTCAAGTGTGGGTTTCATCTTGCTTCTTAGCAGTAAAATGGTGGCTAGCCAGCTTGCTTCAGGATTTTTTGAACATCATCTGAGCTACTGTATCTGAAAATACCACCTGCGTGCTATTCTGTGACTTTAAACATTTATAGATACTCATGCCTTTTACTCTCAATGTAGTGGAAAAGGAAAAGAAAAGTCACAATACTTTTCTCCCTGGGGGCCTGCAACTCATAATTCTAATTGTTCTAGAATTTTGCTAGTCTTCTTCCCCAGAAAGTCAGTGTCAGGGGAAGTTACTGGGCCAATTCATGTGTGGTAACTTCCTTGTATGCCTTAAAAAGGAGAATCAAAACTTCTTGACTAACTGCTTTAGGAAGCAGGGGTATATTGTGTCTATTATTCTCTGTTTTATATATATACATAAAATATTTTTTAAAAATCTATAATTCGCCATCCTTATTCCTTACAATTGGTGTAATAATTCAGATACGCTAATATAAGGGAGGCTTTAGTGAGAGAAACTAAATGAGGGAGGACAGATTGTTGATTTTCAAGGCAACTGAAATCCTCTCCTAAAATTAACATTTGAAATAGCTGGAGATATTTGGCAAGAAGCAAAAAATACCTTAAGGAGGTATGATAGCTGTGTTCAGATGCCCGCAGGCAGGCATGGCATCAGGATGTGGCCTAAGGAAGAGGGAGCAGGTCTCAGATGTTTATGACAAATAAGTGCTGTTAACAAGGAATCAGAATCTCATTCAAAATGCCAAGAAGCCCAAAGATACTTCTTTAGGGTAATGTACTTCTTTAGGGTAATTGGTGATTACCTTTTACTTTCCTTGAATTTTAAAATACCCTTCCAATAATTGCAGTTTCCCAAATTATGAAATCCATATTCCTAAATCCTTCCCTGGTGGCTCAGCTGGTAAAGAATCTGCCTGCAATGCTGGAGACCTGGGTTCGATCCCTGGGTTGGGAAGATCGCATGGAGGAGTTACCTCCATGAATGAAAGGTTACCTACTCCAGTGTTCTGACCTGGAGAATTCCATGGACTGTATATGGGGCCACAAAGAGTCAGATGTGACTGAGTGACATTCACTTTCACAAAGCAGAAGCCAGAAACCCTTTTTTCTTAAAAAAAAAAAAATATATATATATATATATTTATTTATGAAATAGTTTTTTCTTTTTTTTTGAATATTCTCCCTATTCTATGTATGTATTTATTTACGGCTGTGCTGGGTCTTCGCTGCTGCATGCAGGTCTTCTCTAGTTGCAATGAGCGGGGCTTCTCACTGCAGCGGCTTCTCTTGATGAACACGGGCTCTGGAATGCGAGCCCAGTAGCTGCGGCACACAGGCTTAGCTGCTCTGTGGCATGTGGGATTTTCCCTGACCAGGGATTGAACTCATGTCTCCTGCATTGGCAGGTAGACTCCCAAACACTGGACCACCAGGGAAGTCCTTAAAAATGTATTCATTTATCTTAATTAGAGGATAATTACTTTACAATATTGTGATGGTTTTTGCCATAGATCAATAAGAATTGACATTAGGTGTACATATGTCCCCTCCCTCTTGGACCCCCTTCCCACCTCCCTCACCTTCCCACCCCTCTAGTTTGTTATGGAACAGCGGCTTTGGGTTCCTTGAGTCATACATCAAACTCCCACTGGCTAACTCTTTTACATATGGTAATGTATATGTTTCAATGCTATCCTTTCGAATCATTCCACCCTCACCTTCCCACACTGTCTCCAAATGTCTGCAGAAATCCTTGTTCACAGTGTTCCTTGAAGTTAGCGAGTACATACCTACCCTCAGGGTTCTGCTGATGGGAAGCCAGCATAACACTATAGTTGGAGCACCAAGGGGTTACAGTGTCAAAGCCATCCTGGTGAAACAGCATAGAGACATCCCTCTTGTGAAAGCAGTGGCGCAGTTGCTCCAGCTCTGTCCTGCAGAGCCTGAGTCCAGAGGTAGAGACAGTAGGGTTTCCAAGCTACCCAGCACTGAAATTACCTGTTCTTGCCTACACAGCCTCCCAGGCCTGGTTCTCTGCACCCTCCTAAAGATTCTGTTAGTTATCTGATATCTTCAAGAAATTCCTTTTCTGCTTAAACTTGCTGAAGTGGGTTCTGTTGTACTTGTCCTGTAAAGTACCGTCTTGGCAACTAATTGGCATCAGTTCTCTAGGAGGTTAGCATTTGCTTTATGTGGGAAGTTGAATTAGTTCTGATCTCTATCTAATTTATGATTCTGTGAGTTAGAGTGGTAAGGGTACGGGAAGCAGGACATCTGGGTAAATACACTTGATCAGTGTCTCATAAACAATTTGCAATTACTTTTCCATTACAGGCGACTTAAAAATTGAAGCAAGAGTGTACAGAAGACAGTTGGGCCAAGGCTTAATTGATAGCCCACCCTTAGTCATATAATAATTCCTTTAGTTAAAGCACAGCCCTAACCACTCAGTCCATTTTTACAATGGAAATATTTTGAAACGAGTCTATGATAACTCTACCTTCCTTTGTTTGGTTTAGTGATGAATCTCACAGTTAACAAATTCAGGTGTGAACATATGCAAACTTTGTTTCTGTATAAATCAAGCTGCTGTTCTGATACAGCCTCCATTTCAGTCTATGGTAGACTTCTAATCTATTCATTTTGAGATAAGCTTCTCCAGTTCAATGAACCCCCAATCTATCCAGATCTATAATTTAGTCATATTTCAACTTAAAACTCCTGTTAGTATTTTTTCCTCTCTCTCTCCTTCCTGGGCGGTATTCTAAGTTCTGCCTCCAACAGCAGTAAAGAGGATCAGAGTCCTCTCCTCCACTCTGTTCCTCTGATGGAGCATGCTGCTGGAACGCTCACCTTGAGTATGGTGCTTGGCTTTTGGGTGTTTAAGTTCCATTTCCTGATGCGCATTCTGTCTGCTTGCCTGATGCCAGGAGACTGCTAAAGTGTGGTTCCTTCCTTCTATTGCTCCAAGTCAGCAGTTTACATCTCAGCCTTTGAATGTGTGTTTTCCACCCCTGCCTGATACACTGGCTCTCTCGCTGCTTCTTTCATTTCCTCATGGAAGGCTGGGAACTTCAGACTTCCTGAATGCTATAGGAAAGCCTCCAGAAGCTGGATGGGAGGGGCTTTCCCCCTCCCAACCACAGATGCTCTAGATTTCTGGGTCAATGGACTCAGGACTGCTGAGAAAGTTCTTGAGAGGAAAAAATGAGCAGGGATAACTGGTTAGTATCTAAAATAATTCATCCATCAGACTTTATTGAGGGTGGTCCTACATTAGGCTATTTATGTTTGAAAAGTGAACATACTGTTTTCTGTTTTTAAAAAATTGATTCTGCAAAAGCATTTTTGTATGTAATTAATGAGATTATTACCTTTGGTTCAATGAAGAAAATACAGCAAGCACTGAATGAGATATATTTTTTACTGTTTGAAAGTAAACTGCTTTTATCCTTATAAAATATTTTTAAATTAAAAAAATAATACATATTAATTTCAGAAAATTTGGAAAACATAGAAAAGCTTTAATATAGAAAAACGCAGACCTCACTCACAATAATAATCACTTGACACTTTGAGATGTTATCCTTTCAGTTATATTTTCTTATATCTTTGTATCTATATAATATTAGGACCATATGCAAATTGGGATCGTGGTAGATTGTTTTACAAACAGACTTTTTTCACTTCATAAAGAATTTTGAGATTTTCCTCCATATCATGAAATAACTCAAGAAGATGATTCAGTGTATCATTTTATTAAATGAATGTCCCACAATTTCCTTACCCATTCTCCGGGACATTTAAATTGTGTCCAGTTTTTAATCTTTAATAAATGTCCTCAATGTGGACATTTTTAAAAATAAATTCTTTTTTCTTTTTTGGATGCACTGCATGGCTTGTGGGATCTTAGTTCCCCAACCAGGGATTGAACCCAGACCCTAGCAATGAAAATGCCAAGTCCTAATCACTGATCCTCCAGGGAATTCCTAGAACAAATTCTAAAAACACAGAAACTTGGTGTCAAAGAAAATACACTTTTTAAAGATTTTAAAATAAGATTTGTCAAGAGAAAAATGAGACAGCTCAAATTAATGAGTTTTAGCACTTCACTATGTATGGGGAGATTCAAGAGTCTGGGTGCAATAAAATCATACTTATGATATGAATGTATGATATATATGATATATCATATGAATGAATAAGAATGCTACATTATACATTCATACATATGAATGTATGATATACAATTTGTCAAATTGTTTTTTTTTAGAAAAGATATATCTATGTAACTATTGAGAGATGAACCATTCAAAACCCGTAACATTGGGCACTGCATTATCATTCACTTAATCTTTGCTAATCTGATTAATAGAAAACGGTACCTTTGCTGTGTGTATTGTACCATTTAAAAATCCAAGGAATATTTCTAAGTGAAGATTCCAGAAAATCTAGGATTCCTAAAAATATGCATTCTTCTAGTCTTTCATTATAAAACAATATTTCAGAATAATAAATCTGGCCTTTTCATTCTTAAAAAATATATATATATATATATAAAATGGTACCTCACTATTACTTGATTATGCTTTCCTTTAGGTTATTAGTCGAGTTCTTTTCATTTTTGCTGACAATTCTGAGTCCTTATTTTATGAATTGTCTGTTCAAGTCCTTTGCCTCTTTCTTTATGTTTTTTATTGAAGTACAGTTGATTTACAGCATTGAATTGGTCCCATGGACGGAGGAGCCTGGTAGGCTGCAGTCCATGGGGTCGCTAAGAGTTGGACACGACTGAGCGTCTTCACTTTCACTTTTCACTTTCGTGCATTGGAGAAGAAAATGGCAACCCACTCCAGTGTTCTTGCCTGGAGAATCCCAGGGACAGGGGAGCCTGGTGGGCTGCTGTCTATGGGGTTGCACAGAGTCGGACAAGACTGAAGCGACTTAGCAGCAGCAGCAGCATTGGTTTTAGGTGTACAGCAAGATGATTTATTTATACATATATGTATATGATTATTTTTCACTATAGGTTATTATGAGATGTTGAATGGAGTTCCCTGTGCAATATAGCCTCATTTTTACAAATCAAATGTATTGATTTACAGTTTACATATATGAAATTGTGCCCATTTAAAGTTGTCCAGCTGATGAGTTTTGATAAACACCACCATGAACATAACAGAGAACCCTTTTATCACTCTAAAATTTCCCTCAAGCCTCTTTGTAGCTTTGGTCCCAGACAACCACCAATCTGCTTTTTGTCACTATAGATCATAATTTCTCTTATTTAGAATTTCATATGAATGGAATCATAAAGCATACACATTTTTGTGCCTGTTTTCAATCACTGAGCATAAGGCTTTGGTATTCATCCATATCCTTATGCGTATCAGTAGATCATTCCTTCTTATGCTGAGTACTATCCCATTGTATGGCTATATCACAATTTATGCATTTATCTACTAATCTATTGATGGACATTTGGGTTGCTTCCAGTTTTAGGTTGTTATGAATAAATCTGCTATGGAATACAATCAAATGTTGCTGAGCCTTAAAAGGAAAGCATTTGAGTCAGTTCTAATGAGGTGGATGAACCTACAGCCTATTATACAGTGAAGTGAGTCAGAAAAAGAAAGAAAAATATCATATACTTACACATATATATGGAATCTAGAAAGGTGGTACCGATGCATTCATTTGCAAGGCAGCAGTGGAGAAACAGACATAGAGAACAGACTTATGGACATGGGAGGCGGAGGAAGAAGAGGATGAGATGTATGGAGAGAGTAACATGGAAACTTATGTTACCATGTTACCATAACATGAAACTTATGTAAAATAGATGCCAACGGGAATTTGCTGTATGGCTCAGGAAGCTCAAACAGGGGCTCTGTGTTAACGTAGAGGGGTGGGATGGGGAGGGAGATGGGAGGGAGGTTCACCCATGGCTGATTCATGTTGATATTTGACAGAAAACAACAAATTCTGTAAAGCAATTATCCTTCAAAAAATAAATTAATTTAGAAAATCTGCTATGAACATTTCCTAGAAATCTTTGCATAGACATAGGTGTTCTTTAGGTAAGTACTTAGAATTCATGGATCCCATGTTAACTATATGTTTTCAACTTTATTAGTAACTACTGAAGTTTGGTTTTGTGTATGAGAGTCCCACATACACATCCTCTCCAGTGCTTAGTATTATCAGTCTTTTTCTTTCTTAAGAAATATGTACTTTTCTTTGGCTGTGTGGTTATTAGTTGTGGCACACAGAATCTTCACAGCAGCACGCAAGCTTCTCTAATTTCGAAGCACGCTCTCTAGGGCATGCAGGCTTTGTTGCCTTGCAGTGTGTAGGATCTTGTTAATAGTTCCCCACCCAGGGATTGAACCTGTGTCTCCTGCATTGGAAGGCAGATTCTTAACCACTGCACCACCAGGGAAGTCCCATATCAGTCTTTTTCAATGTAGCTGTCTAATGAGCCTGCAGTAGCATCTCATTGTGGTTATAGTTTACATTTCCATTGTGACTAACAATGTTGGGTACTTTTAATATGCTCATTGATCAAAAGAATATCTTCTTTGGTAAAACATCTGTTCAAATCTTTTGTCCATATTTTTAATGACAAGCTGTAACAATTTTTTAATTATTCTAGAGGCAAATCATTTGTCAGATATATGGATTGTGAATATTTTCTCCCAGTTTGTGGTGTGTTTTTTCATTGACTTAACAAAATCTTCAACCTTTTTTAATTTTTATGAAGTTCAATTCACCATTTGTTTCTTTCATGTTTTGTGTTTTTCTGTCACATTTAAGTTTGTTACCACAAGATAGCAAAGATTCCATCGGCAATCTCAATTTTCCTTTGCCACATAACATAATGTGTTCACAGGTTGTGGGTATTAGAATGTGGACATCTTTGTTGTTGCTGGTTGTTTGGGCGCTAAGTCATGTCTGACTCTTTGGGGGGCATTATTCTGTCTACCGTATTATGTCCTTTATCAGAATGAGGAGCTACTCTTTTGTTCCTAGTTTGCTGAATATTTTTTTACCATGACACATATTGAGTGTTTACTAAGTGCCAACCAGTCTGCTAATTGTTTTATACAGATTATGTCATTTAACCCTCACCTATGACATGATTATCATCCTCAATTTACAGAGGAGTAACACTGCAGATGGTGACTGCAGCCATGAAATTAAAAGACGCTTACTCCTTGGAAGAAAAGTTATGACCAACCTAGATAGCATATTCGAAAGCAGAGACATTACTTTGCCAACTAAGGTCCGTCTAGTCAAGGCTATGGTTTTTCCTGTGGTCATGTATGGATGTGAGAGTTGGACTGTGAAGAAGGCTGAGCGCCGAAGAATTGATGCTTTTGAACTGTGATGTTGGAGAAGACTCTTGAGAGTCCCTTGGACTGCAAGGAGATCCAACCAGTCCATTCTGAAGGAGATCAACCCTGGGATTTCTTTGGAAGGAAAGATGTTAAAGCTGAAACTCCAGTACTTTGGCCACCTCATTTGAAGAGTTGACTCATTGGAAAAGACTCTGATGCTGGGAGGGATTGGGGGCAGGAGGAGAAAGGGACAACAGAGGATGAGATGGCTGGATGGCATCATGGACTCGATGGATGTGAGTCTGAGTGAACTCCGGGAGATGGTGATGAACAGGGAGGCCTGGCGTGCTGCGATCCATGGGGTCGCAAAGAGTTGGACACGACTGAGCAACTGAACTGAACTGAACTTCCCCAGTGTCATATAACCAATAAGTGGCAGAATAAGATTTAGACAGAAATATGTTAAAACTGAAGTTCAGTCTTTTAGTAACTGCTAAAAATAAACTGGGCTTCTCTGGTGGCTCAGATGGTAAAGAATCCACCCGCAATGCAGGAGACCTGGGTTCAATCCCTTGTCAGGAAGATACCCTAGAGAAAGGAATGGCAACCCACTCTAGTATTCTTGCCCGGAGAATTTCACGGATAGAGGAGCCTGGCAGGCTACAGTCTATGGGGTTGCAAAAGAGTTGAGCATGACTGAGCAACTAACACACACATACAAATAAACTACAGATTGGATATTATTCACTTTCTGCACGAGGTCACTCACTTATCTTTTTACACTGCTTTTATTGTGATATAATTCAAATACTTTCCACTTTGCTTATTTAAAGTGTACAATTCAGTAGCTTTTAGTATATTCTTAATGTTGTATACCCATTTATGGAATATACATACAGTCAATTTTAGAACATTTTCTTTACACCAAAAGGAAAATTTGTGCTCTTTAGCTGTCATCCCTAACCCCTACACCCTCTAGCCCTAGCCCTACTTTCTGTCTCTAGAGACTTCCTTTCTGGATATTTCATATAAATGGAATCATAATATGCACTCTTTTGTGACTAGTTTCTTTCTCTTAGTATTTTCAAGATTCATCTATGTTGTAGCATTAACTCACTACTTTTTATTACCAAATAATATTCCATCGTATGGATATACCAACTTTACTTATCCATTCATCAACTGATAAACATTTAGACTATTTCCACTTTTGGCTATTATGCATAATGATGCTATAAATGTTTGTGAACAAGTTTTTGTGTGGACATATGTTTCCATTTCTCTTGGGTATATACCTAGGAGTAAAACTGCTAAATCATATTTTGTGTTTAACCATTTGAGAAATTGACAGACTGTTTTCCAAAGTAGTGGCACTATTTTCTTTAAATAATGAGAGTGGTGTTATGATGGTTCTAATTCCTCTACATCTTCGTCAACACTTGCTATTGTCTTTTTGGTTATAGCCATCCTATGGGTGAAAAGTGGTACCTAAATTGGTTTTTGCATTCATTTACACTTTCATTTATTTGCCCTTTAAAACAATAAATGAACAGGGACCTCCCTGGTGGTGGTTCAGTGGCTAAGATTTGTTCTCCCAATGCAGGGGGCCTGAGTTCAATCCCTGGTCAGGGAACAAGGTCCCACAAGCCACAACTAAGAGCTCATATGCCACAACAAAGACCAGACACAGCCAAATAAATAAATTATTTAAATGAGCAGACAAATAGCATAATGACATATTTGTGATAAGTTCTAGAAATAGCCAGGGTACTATCATTGAGACTAATATGGCAGTCAAGGAATCTAGGAAGGTGATATTTAAGCTGAGTTCTTAAGAATGGATGGAACCAGCCCTGAAAATGCCAAGGAAGAACTTTCCGGAGAGAGAAGAGCAAGCACAGAGAACTGAAAAAAGTCCAGGGTGATTGACTGCAAGTAGATGAGGCTAGTGAGATATGCAGGAGAAGGTAAAAGAGCTTGGATTTTATCCTAAATACATTGGGAATCCATGAAAAGTTTCAACATTGAGAGAGGCATGATGGTGTTCTTGTTTTAAAAGATCACTTTAGCTGCTGCATTGTAAAACCAGTTAAGATGTGTTCACAGATTTCCATGTGAGAGATAACAGTAACTTGAATAAGAGTGGCAATAGTGAAGATGAACAGAATTTCTTCCAAGCTCTATTTGAGATGTAGAACAAGCAAGACCCGATGGGACCTGAGGGGTGAGTGACAGGGAGGAGTCAGTAATGACATTCAAGTTTCCAGCTGCAGTGAATGAAAGTGTCATTTACCAAGGTAAAAATGAGTTAGCAGCGGTACGTACGGGCTCCAAACATGCTTAAATAAATCTTGAAAACTTTCAATTCATTTTTTCTGGATTATTGTCCATTCAAGTGGATAAACATATGCTTCCTAGGTTATAAATATAATGACAATTGACTGAGGTCTGGTGGCTCAGACGGTAAAGCATCTGCCTACAATGCGGGAAACCCGGGTTCAATCCCTGGGTCGGGAGGATCCCCTGGAGGAGGAAATGGCAACCCACTCTAGTACTTTTGCCTGGAAAATCCAATGGATGGAGGATCCTGGTAGGCTACAGTCCACGGGGTCGCAAAGAGTCAGACATGACTGAGCGACTTCACTTCACTTTGGATTTATGCTACAGTTTGTTGTATTACATTCTTATCTCACTAGTATTAGTTCAAAATAGAAAACGTTCCCTTCCATTCACATCTAAAGTGTCTCTTCGACCCACTCTTTAGATGCTACTTTCCAATCAATCTGAAGTATCATAATTTAATTGAAATCATTAAGATGATAGTTTCAGGACTTCCTTGGTGGTCCAGTGGTTAAGCCTCCACACTTACACTGCAGGGGGCAAAGGTTTAATCCCTGGTTAGACCTAAAATCCCTCATGCTGTGTGGTGTGGTCAAAAAAAGAAAGACAATTGAAACCAAAAAATGCTATATGCAGCAAATTGGCATGTTTTTAAAAATAATTATGTCCAGTATTAATAACAAGGATGAGGGTAGGGAAAGTCTTATACTGTGTCAATGGAGGTATAATTTGTTACTATCTCTTGGAAGACAGTTTACAAATATGGATTTTAAAACCTCAGACATTCATACTCTTTGATCTGAGTTATTCCTCTTTTTAAAAATATAGCTTAAGGAAACGCTCATAAATATGTATTAATACAGAAGTACAGCTATAAGTTTGTTTATCATGGTGCTGTTTTATCATTATGAAAATTTGGAAAGAAAGTCAATGAATACAGAGAGTTTACAAATTATAATATATCCAGTAAATGACTAAAAGTCAACATTAAAATGTTATAGAAAAAACATGGTGACATCAGAAAATGTTAATGTTATGGAATACAATATATACTTATATATAAATACTTCAAAAAGTATTGTAAGAGTTTAAGACGTTAATAGTGGTTACCTCTATGGGTAATATAACAGGATGATTTTTCTTTTTTTTTTTTTTTTAAGCTGATGTTTAATTCTCTTTTTTTATTTTATTTTTACTTTATTTACTTTACAATACTGTATTGGTTCTGCCATACATTGACATGAATCCACCATGGGTGTATACGAGCTCCCAATTTTCTTTACAATTTTCTCCAATAAGCATGTAATAATTTTAAGATAAGACAAAGAGTGATAAACTAAAAGACAAAACAAAAAATTCGTGTTTCCCACTTAAGTTTGAGTTAATTTCAATAAACATCACAACTAAAGTTTTTTAGTCTGAAGACTAGTCTCTTAAACAATATTTAAAACATGAAAGTCAAATAAGCAAATTAAATATAGCATGTGTACCACTTCTGAAGGTCAACAAACCCATTATTTAAAGAAACAAAACAGGACATGAATTCCTGAAACAGGAATCATAGCCCACAAATATCCTGACCTCAGCTGCCCAAAGTCTCAACTGGAGACACGAATGTCTATAATTTATTAGGATTATATCCTCATTGACAAAATGATTACTGAGTGTGTTGGAGCACCTGGGTAACGACATCAAAATCTGCTCTCTTAAATTTTGTTGTAACAACTGGAAACTGATTGCTAAGGTGCCAAATTCAGTTGACAACCAGAGCTGTGTGGGGAAAAAAAAAGCAAAAAAAATGAACAAAAACAAAGAAATCCTTAAACATCAAAGGAAGAGTAATGAACTCTGAGGAGTAGCAAAATACAAAGCAGTTTCAGAACACTGTGGCTGAGACTCTGGAGTTAGATGACCTCTGTTCATATCTTAGTCCTGCCACTTAGTATTTCTGTGATTTTTGACAAGTGATAAACTCTTTTCTGCCTCATAGTCGTTATCCATCAGCTGGGTAAAATAACAGTATCTGCTTAAGGAGGATGTCATGAGGATTAAATGATTTAATATAATGCTTTACCATAATGCTCAGCACTTAGTAATGAAACCATTAGCTGTAAGTATCATGCAAATGTTATCCATTATGGTTATACATCCAATTGGAGTTTCAGGAGAGGAGACAGAGAATAGAGTAGGAACAATGTTGGAAAAGATTATAACTAAAAATTTCAAGAACTGAAGAAAGACACAGTGTTGAGGTTCAGGTTATGCAATAGGTTCTAAGGAATATAAACAAAAAGAAATGCATACCATACTCATTTCAATACCCATTCTCTGCATTTAGAAAGGCAAAGGCATATTAAAAGCAACCAGAGAAGACAGAGGAAACATCTTCAAAGAAATGAAGCTGTTTTCTCAATAGCAACCAGAAAACAAAACACAGGGGGATATCTTTTGAGAAATATGTGCTAAGAAATAATAACTGTTGACCCATAATGGTGTTACCTGGAGGAGGAAATAGCAACCCACGCCAGTATTCTTGCCTGGAGAATCCCATGGGCAGACTACATGGGACTACAGTCTGTGAAGTCAGACACAACTGAAGAGTTGGAAACAACTGAAGCGGCACACACACGCGCACACACACAATGATGTTCCCAATACAAACATTTTTTTAAATAGAAGGAAAATAAAGACATCTGTATATAAAAACACATATTATTCCACCACTGTATCTTCAATAAAGGAAATCTTAAAGGATGCACTTCAGGCAGAACAAAGTAGAAAGTCAGGGGTGAAAGAACTAATGGTGATTAAAGAAAATTAAATTGGGGGGAAGGAATCTAAATAAACACTGACAATATAAAACATAATATCAATTTTGGGGAGTAACAAAGTAGCATGAAGCAGAACCAAAATCTATAACAAAAGTAGTTTCCAAATAGTTTCAGTCAGTGCAGTCACTCAGTCGTGTCCAACTTTTTGCGACCCCATGGACTGCAGCACGCCAGTTCTCACTGTCCATCACCAACTCTTGGAGTCTGCCCAAACCCATGTCCATTGAGTCAGTGATGCCATCCAACCATCTCATCCTCTGTCATCCCCTTCTCCTCCTGCCCTCAATCTTTCCCAGCATCAGGGTCTTTTCAAATGAGTCAGCTCTTCGCATCAGGAGGCCAAAGTGTTGGAGTTTCAGCTTCAGCATCAGTCCTTCCAATGAAAATTCAGGACTGATCTCCTTTAGCATGGACTGAGTGGATCTCTTTGAGTCCAAGGGACTGACAGAGTCCAAGAGTCTGACAGAACATGGTCCACTGGAGGAGGGAAGGGCAAACCACTTCAGTATTCTTGCGTTGAGAACCCCATGAAGAGTATGAAAAGCCAAAAAGGACACTGAAAGAGAAACTCCCCAGGTCGGTAGATGCCCAATATGCTACTGGAGATCAGTGGAGAAATAACTCCAGAAAGAATGAGGGGATGAAGCCAAAGCAAAAACAACACCCAGTTGTGGATGTGACTGGTGATAGAAGCAAGATTAAATGCTGTAAAGAGCAATATTGCATAGGAACCTGGAATGTTAGGTCCATGAATCAAGGCAAATTGGAAGTGGTCACACAGGAGATGGCAAGAGTGAACGTCGACATTCTAGGAATCAGTGAACTAAGATGGACTGGAATGGGTGAATTTAACTCAGATGACCATTATATCTACTACTGTGGGCAGGAATCCCTTAGAAGAAATGGAGTAGCCATCATGGTCAACAAAAGAGTCCGAAATGCAGTACATGGATGCAATCTCAAAAATGACAGAATGATCTCTGTTCAGTTCCAAGGCAAACCATTCAATATCACGGTAATCCAAGTCTATGCCCCAACCAGTAACACTGAAGAAGCTGAAGTTGAACAGTTCTATGAAGAACTACACGACCTTCTAGAACTAACACCCAAGTTGTTTGGAGCTTATCAAAGTTATTGTGGTCTAGAGTTTTTGTATTATCTCGAGAGAGTAATAATATTGATTAACTTTAGACTGTGATAAATTAAGTTTGAGTTCTTTACTGTCTGAGCCACCAGGGAAGCCTGATAAGTTAAGTACACGTGTTAAAAGTGCGTTGCATGTGTATTTTGGAAATTAATCTTTTGTTGATTGTTTGATTTGCTATTTTGGGGTGGGATGGGGAGGGAGATGAGAGGGAGGTTTAAGAGGGAGGGGATATATGTATACCTGCGGCTGATTCATGTTGAGGTTTGACAGAAAACAACAAAATTCTGTAAAGCCATTATCCTTCAATTAAAAAATAAATAATTAAAAAAAAGATTTAAAGATGTGCATTGCAACTGATAAGAAAATAGAAATAGAGAGTATAACCTCTAAACTAGTAAAATGAAAAAATACAATAAGAGAAAATAATCAAAATAAAGAAAGAAGAGAAGCCAAACACAGTTAAATTTAATAGGCAGACAAATAGAAAGCACAAAACAAGATGGAAAAAAAAGCAATGCACCAGTAACTACAATGAATGTATGTGGACTCAATGCTCAAGTTTAAAACTAAGGTTGTTACTCTAGGGAAAAAGTGCTATTTACAAAGACATATCAGACTTTAAGGATACAGAAAAGTTAAAAGGATGGGCACAAAATTATGGCAAAGTGGACTAAAGAGTTCAGCACTCTCACCCCAACAACAACACGGTTTAGTTGGAGAAAATTATTTGAAAAACCAATTATTTAAAGTCTCTAGAAATTGTCCTCAGGATACACAACAAATGGAGAAACATTCATTTAAGAAAAATCTATTTAATCTTGGTAAGAATGAGAGTGGGGATTCCATGCTGAGAGGGGCAAGTTGTGAAGACCCTAGGCTCAGAGAACAACCAGCCAATCAGCGAAGAACTGCCATGACACAGAGCCAATCTTCATAGACTGAGAGAGGTGGCTATTTTTTCAAATGCATATTTTTAACATATTTATGTATTCATCGCTGAGTTTTGGTTGCTGTGCACAGGCTTTCTCAAGTCACAGAGAGCAGGGGCTATTCTCTAGTTGTGATGCACTGGTTTCTTGCTACAGCGGCTTCTCTCATTGCAGAGCATGGGCTCTAGGATACTCGGGTTTCAGAAACGATGGCACACAGGCTCAGTGGCTGTGGTGCACGGGCTTAGCTGCCCTGAGGCATGTGGAGTCCTCCCAGGCCAGGGATTGAATCTGTGTTCCCTGCACCAGCCATGGATTCCGATCCACTGCACCACCAGGAATCCCTTGCAGATTCTTAATCCTTAATATGTCTCAGCATTTCTTCTTCCCCATTCCCAATCTTCAACCTTAGTCCAAGACATTATATTTCTGCTAAAGTCTAATACAAGTCTCTGCTCCCCAAATCAAAACATCCACTACTCTGGATATCTTAGTAATTATTCTAACAAGAATATCTAATGTGTCACTCCTTTGCTCTAATTCCTTTCAGGGCTCCTCCAACACTTTCACCAAACATTTTTTAGCATGCAATATTGTTCATTATTTCTTCTTTACCTATTCATGCAATCACATCTGTAGCCATCCTCTCTCATGTAACCTAAGCTCCAAGTAAAGTAAATGACTTCTAGTTTCCAGATCTTTGGAATGTGGTGACCCAGGCTGCCAGCCCCACATATCTCTTTGGTCAAAAATTTTTATACACCCTTTAAGTACCAAGTTAATTGTTACCTCCTGTGAGGAATTTTCAGTATTTCCTTTTACACTTTAATGGCCATGACTTCCCAGTGCTCTACTGCTGATCTATCATTTATCTCTCTCAAACTCTGTCCTCATTATACCCTCAAAACTTCTCTCAAAAACTGGACATCACATTAATGTGGCTTGGACAGAGTGCCTGAAGAACAATGGAGAGAGATTTGTAACATTGTATATATAGGAGGCAGTGACCAAAACCACCCCAACGAAAAAGAAAGACAGAAAGGCAAAATGGTTTATCAAAGGAGGTCTTACAAGTGGCTGAGAAAAGAAGAGAAGTGAAAAGCAAAGGAGAGAGAGAAAGATATACCCAACTGAATGAAGAGTTCCAGAGATTCGAAAGGAGAGATAAGAAGCCCTTCTTTAAAAAACAGTGCAAAGAAATAGGGGGAAACAACAAGATCTGTAGTCTTCTACAGATCCCCTCAAGAAAATTGGAGACGCCAAGGAAACATTTCTTACAAAGATGAGCACAATAAAGGACAGAACAGCAAGGATCTAACGGACGCAGAAGAGATTAAGAAGAGTTGGCAAGAATACACAGAAGAACTGTACAAGAAAGATCTTCATGACCCAAATCACGATGGTGTGATCACTCACCTAGAGCCAGACATCCTGGAGTGTGAAATTCAAGTGAGCCTTAGGAAGCATTACTACAAACGAGACTGGTGGAGGTGATGAAGTTCCAGCTGAGCTATTTCAAATCCTTAAAGATGGTGCTGTTAAAGTGCTGCACTCAAGATGCCACCAAATTTGGAAAATTCAGCAATGGCACAGGACTGGAAAAGGTTAGTTTTCATTCCAACCACAAAGAAAGGCAATGCCAAAGAGTGTTCAAGCTACAATTGCACTCATTTCACATGCTAACAAGGTAATGCTCAAAATCCTTCAAGCTTGGCTTCTTCAGTATGTGAGCCAAGAACTTTCAGATTTACAAGCTGGATTTAGAAAAGGCAGAAGAACCAGAGATCAAATTGCCAACATCTGTTCAGTTCAGTTGCTCAGTCGTGTCTGACTCTTTGCGACCCCATGGATCGCAGCACACCGGGCCTCCCTGTCCATCACCATCTCTCGGAGTTTACTCAGACTCACATCCATCGAGTCCCTGATGCCATCCAGCCATCTCATCCTCTGTCGTCCCCTTCTCCTCCTGCCCTCAATCCCTCCCAGCATCAGAGTCTTTTCCAATCAGTCAAGTCTTCGCATGAGATGGCCAAAGTACTGGAGCTTCAGCTTTAGCATCATTCCTTCCAAAGAAATCCCAGGGTTGATCTCCTTCAGAATGGACTGGTTGGATCTCCTTGCAGTCCAAGGGACTCTCAAGAGTCTTCTCCAACACCATACTTCAAAAGCATCAATTCTTCGGCGCTCAGCCTTCTTCACAGTCCAACTCTCACATCCATACATGACCACAGGAAAAACCATAGCCTTGACTAGACGGAACTTAGTTGGCAAAGTAATGTCTCTGCTTTTGAATATGCTATCTAGGTTGGGCATAACTTTTCTTCGAAGGAGTAAGCGTCTTTTAATTTCATGGCTGCAGTCACCATCTGCAGTGATTTTGGAGCCCCAAAAAATAAGGTCTGACACTGTTTCCACTGTTTCCCCATCTATTGCCATAAAGTGATGGGACCAGATGCCATGATCTTCGTTTTCTGAATGTTGAGCTTTAAGCCAACTTTTTCACTCTCCTCTTTCACTTTCATCAAGAGGCGTTTTAGCTCCTCTTCACTTTCTGCCATAACGGTGGTGTCATCTGCATATTTGAGATTATTGATATTTCTCCCGGCAATCTTGATTCCAGCTTGTGCTCCTTCCAGTTCAGCGTTTCTCATGATGTACTCTGCATATCAGTTAAATAAGCAGGGTGACAATATACAGCCTTGACGTAGTCCTTTTCCTATTTGGAACCAGTCTGTTGTTCCATGTCCAGTTCTAACTGTTGCTTCCTGACCTGCATACAGATTTCTCAAGAGGCAGGTCAGGTGGTCTGGTATTCCCATCTCTTTCAGAATTTTCCACAGTTTATTGTGATCCACACAGTCAAAGGCTTTGGCATAGTCAATAAAGCAGAAATAGATGTTTTTCTGGAACTCTCTTGCTTTTTTTGATGATCCAGCGGATGTTGGCAATTTGATCTCTGGTTCCTCTGCCTTTTCTAAAACCAGCTTGAACATCAGGGAGTTCACTGTTCACGTATTGCTGAAGCCTGGCTTGGAGAATTTTGAGCATTACTTTACTAGCATGTGAGATGAGTGCAATTGTGCAGTAGTTTGAGCATTCTTTGACATTACCTTTCTTTGGGATTGGAATGAAAACGGACCTTTTCCAGACCTGTGGCACTGCTGAGTTTTCCAAATGTGGTGGCATATTGAGTGCAGCACTTTCACAGCATCATCTTTCAGGATTTGAAACAGCTCAACTGGAATTCCATCACCTCCACTAGCTTTGTTCTTAGTGATGCTTTCTAAGGCCCACTTGACTTCACATTCCAAGATGTCTGGCTCTAGATTAGTGATCACATCATCATGATTATCTGGGTCATGACGATCTTTTTTGTACAGTTCTTCCGTGTATTCTTGCCACCTCTTCTTAATATCTTCTGCTTCTGTTAGGTCGACCATTTCTGTCCTTTATCGAGCCCATCTTTGCATGAAATGTTCCCTTGGTATCTCTAATTTTCTTAAAGAGATCTCTAGTCCTTCCCATTCTGTTCTTTTCCTCTATTTCTTTGCAGTGATCGCTGAAGAAGGCTTTCTTATCTCTTCTTGCTATTCTTTGGAACTCTGTGTTCAGATGCTTATATCTTTCCTTTTCTCCTTTGCTTTTCACCTCTCTTCTTTTCACAGCTGTTTGTAAGGCCTCCTCAGACAGTCATTTTGCTTTTTCATATTTCTTTTCCATGGGAATGGTCTTGATCCCTGTCTCCTGTACAATGTCACGAACCTCATTCCATAGTTCATCAGGCACTCTATCTATCAGATCTAGGCCCTTAAATCTATTTCTCACTTGCACTGTATAATCATAAGGGATTTGATTTAGGTCATACCTGAATGGTCTAGCGGTTTTCCCTATTTTCTTCAATTTGAGTCTGAATTTGATATAAGGAGTTCATGATCTGAGCCACAGTCAGCTCCTGGTCTTGTTTTTGTTGACTGTATAGAGCTTCTCCTTCTTTTGCTGCAAAGAATATAATCAATCTGATTTCAGTGTTGACCATCTGGTGATGTCCAACATCTGTTGGATCATACAAAAAGCAAGAGAATTCCAGAAAAACATCTACTGCTGCTTCATTGGCTATGCTAAAGTCTTTGACTGTGTGTTACACAACAAAATGTGGAACATTCTTAAGAGATGGGAATACCAGATGACCTGACCTGCCTCCTGAGATACCTGTATGCAGGTCAAGAAGCAACAGTTAAAACCAGGCATGGAACAATGAACTGGTTCAAAATTGGGAATGCAGTACATCACAGCTGTATATTATTACCCTGCTTATTTAACTTATATACACAGGGTACATTATGCAAAACAGCAGTCTGGATGACTCACAAGCTAGAATCAAGATTGCCAGGAGAAATATCAGCAACCTCAGATATGCAGATGACACCACCGTTATGGCAGAAAGTGAAGAGGAACTAAAGATCCTCTTGACAAAGGTGAAAGAGGAAAGTGAAAAAGCTGGTTTCAAATTCAACATTCAAAAAACAAAGATCATGGCATCTGGTTCCATCACTTCATGGCAAATAGGTGAGGAAAAAGTGGAAGCAGATTTTATTTTCTTCAGTTCAGTTCAGTCACTTAGTCATGTGTGACTCTTTGTGACCCCATGAACTGCAGCACGCCATGCTTCCCTGTCCATCACCAACTCCCAGAGCTTGCTCAAACTCATATCCATCGAGTTGGTGATGCCATTCAACCATCTCATCCCTTATCGTCCCCTTCTCCTGCTGCCTTCAATCTTTCTATCAGGGTCTTTTCTAATGAGTCAGATTCTTCACATTAGGTGGCCAAAGTACTGGAGTTTTTTTGGGCTCCAAAATTACTGTAGACAGTGACTGCAGCCACAAAATTAAAAGACACTTGCTCCTTGGAAGAAAAGCTATGACAAACCTAGACAGTATATTAAAAAGCAGAGACATCACTTTGCTGACAAAGGTCTACAAAGCTATGTTTTTTCCAGAAGTCATGTATGGATGTGAGAGTTGGATCATAAAGAAGGCTGAGCGCCAAAGAACTGATGCTTTTGAACTGTGGTGCTGCAGAACTCTTGAGTGTCCCTTGGACAGCAAGATCAAACCAGTCATGCCTAAAAGAAGTCAACCCTGACTATTCATTGGAAGGACTGATGCTTAAGCTCCAATACCTAGCCACCTGATGGGAAGAGTGGACTCATTGGAAAAGACCCTGATGCAGGAAAAGATTGAAGGCAAAAAGTGAAAGGGGTGGCAGAGAATGAGATGGTTAGACAGCATCATGGACTCAATGGACATGAATTTGAGCAAACGCTGGGAGATAGTGAAGAACAGGGGTGCCTGGCCATGCTTCAGTTGATGGGGTTTTAAGAGCTGGGCATGACTTAGCAACTGAACAAGTTTATCAGTAGACAAGACTTTGTGAAAACAGCACTGGACTAGAATTCAGAAGATTTAGGTGCTCTTGTGATTGTCTCCTTCCTTACCTTTCCAGGCTTCAATTGCCTCACTCACTGAGGAATGTGGTAGACCAGAGCCCTAATGTTTGAGTGGAAATTTATAGCTTTTTTTTTTTTTTTTAAGTATCCAATCCAGCCCTTCATGTCACAGATGAGAAAAGTAAGTCTTAAGGACCATATACAATTTAAGTCAAGATATTGGGGGAGAATGGATACATGTATGTGTATGGCTGAGTCCCTTCGTTGTTCGCCTGAAACTACCACAACACTGTTAATTAGCTATACCCCAATACAAAATTAAAACTTAAAAAAAAAGAGAGGGAGATACAATTAATATCTAAAGGAAAGGGAATCCAGGGATATTCCAGGGCTGATCTGTAAAAACACTCCCCATTCTCAAAATTTTTACTCCGCCCAGTTAACAGAATTAGAGACTATAAAGAAAAGCCAAAAGGCAAGAGACTTGACGGAAACAAATGAAAAAAGTGAGACGCCAGAGTTTTCCATGAATTACAAATGAACTTCCTGTCCCGGGTAAACTTCCGCCATCAACAAGAGGGAGAGCCAATCAGAACCTTTCTCCTGGAGCCAATGGAAGAGCAGATTACAAAGAGCCAATCACATCGGCGCTGTCACTGTTATGGTCCTGTCAGGGCGCCGGCGTCGTGGTTCCTGGGCGGTCGCCACCGAGGACACTTCGGTGGGGACCTTTGGGGATAGCTTCGTGGCTAGCTGCGTTCGTCTCCGGCCTTGCTCCCAGCCTGCATCTCCCGGTTCGCGGGTCCCACCGTAGGGCGCGGGTGCGGGTCGGCGGCGCGGCGGCCTTGGGGCCTGGGCCCAGCCGCAGCCTCCTCCTCCGCCGCGGGCTCGGAGGGGCCACGAGATGCAGCCGCCGGGCCCGCCCCCGGCGTATACCCCGACTAACGGGGACTTCACCTTTGTCTCCTCAGCAGACGCGGAAGGTGAGACTGGGCCCCCGAAGGGCCCGTCACCCCGGGGGACGCCGGGCGGACACGACAGGGTCTTTCTGATGCCGGGGTGATTGTGGCCTGGTGGGTACCGACCGGAAGCTGACCTACGGGTGACTGGAGCCTGTGCGTTTGCCGGGCCTTCCGAGAGGGCCGAGTGGCCGAGGGTGGGGCGTGGGGAGCTTTCCGAGAGACTCGGTCGGCTTCTGGCTTTCCCCACACCATCTGGTGTCAGGTTTATTTGGCCGGACTCCCCCACCTCGAGTGCACCCACGGGACCCGAAATTTTGTTTCTAAAATGACTTGCTGTAACTCAGAAACGGATGGTTAGATTGGCCGGGATCGCCGTTAGAGAATGAGAATGAGAAAGGAGGGCTGTGTTGCTCTGTTGTTTTTCAGTACATAACTTTTGCGTAGAAGAGGCGCTACAAGTACTAACCTCCCTCGAGGAGTTCGTGGTTTTTATGGAATCTAGTATTTTGCCTACGTCCCTAGTTTTCCTCCTATTTCATGGTATTTGACAGTGTTCAGAGAAGTAGACCCAGATGTATTTGAAACTTCTTGTAATCCAGCCTAGTGTTCCCAGTAGATTCTCTAGATTTTCGCCAGATACTGTTTTGAGGAAGCTAGAGAGATTTTTCTACAGTAGGGGAGAATTTGTTTTCCTCCTTTTCTGTGTACTTTACCAAACTCTTTGTAACAGAAATCTTTCTCTGCTCCTTTCGTTAGACTTGTTAACCAGTAATTTTCCAGTGACGAGATTTACCTGTTCAATATGAAAAAAATAAATTTTTCTTAATTGTAGAAACTTCATCGTCGAGAAGGACATAGTGTGTTTCCTGAGAAGACTAGTTTTGTAATATTTAATTAATACGACTTGCTTTTCCTTTTTCTGTTTTGCTTTCCTCGTTTTTGTTTTATTAGTGTTATTTTTTTTAAAGTACTGTAATTTTGGCTGTAATTTAAAATGTAAAACAAAAATTTTATCATAGAGAACACAGCTGATACATTTAAATGTAATACCGAAATTTGGTGAACTATGGCCACCCAAAATAGTTTAATTTGTTACCTCTACATTTGGTAGCCTAGTGCTTGGGGAGAAATAAGTGACCTTAATTTGCCAGACTTTAAGGAAAAAATTATGTCATTTAGTATCACAGCCTGTTTGTTCAAACTCATGTATCTGTGTTCATAGTTTTCATATCCTTCCTTCCCCCAGAAATTACCTTTCTTAAATACACTGAAGAAATCTGATAATAATATAGCAAACTAATCCATTGACTCCATAAAACCAAGAAACCTGGAATAAGTAAAATCCATAAGGTTTATTCAAACTTGTCCACATATCCTCCAAGATTGTATAGACTCCCTATGTATCTAGGGAAATATAGACAAAGATAGATATGTGTATAAAATTCTCATGTGTATAACCTTATACAGTTGGAATATGCAGACTATATTAAGCAAACAACTTGTTTGATCTTTTTAAGAATCTTGCTGAGCTTTATTATTCCTGGGTTTTAGTGAACCTGAGGCTTAGAAAAGTTCAGTAACCTCCACATGAAGGATCTGGAATTAAGAGCTAGTGTTCTGTCTCCTCAGATTTCTTTACACTAAATCATGATGCAGCTTTCATATATTTTTGTAAAGTGGATATTGTATATAAAGTATATAATCCTGGATTTCCATTGTGTCTTTACCAATTACTGTCCATGTGATATTGGGCAAATTACTCAATCTCTCCTAACCTCAGCTTTCATATACTTGAAATGAGAATGATGGTAGCCAAGTGCTCAAACATGTTGCAGATGCAAAGCAGTTAGTACATCTGGCAGAGTGAAATGCTCAGTACTTGTTAGCGGTGTTGTTGCTGCTTTGAGTTTCATTATCAGCTGGCCCCACAAGTATTTTCTGTTGTTCTCTAACATAAACATTCACGCTGTGACGCCAAGTCTCTTCTCTGGTTCCTAAGCATGCCATGTAAATTCTTGCTTTTCTGTTTTTATGTTTTTTGTCTAAACACGAATGTTTTCAGCTTGTAGATGTTTTCATGTATACTCTCCTAGATTCTGCTCAGGTCTCTTAATGCTATATTATTATCAGATTTCTTAATACAGTTACCAACTGTACATGTTCTTTGTTCTAAAATGTGCTTTGGTGTTTGTATCCATATATGTGTGTATCCTGGTCCTCATGCTTAGAATGCAGTTTCTCTTCCTTACACCAGGATGAAATCAAATATTCCTTCCTTGCTGAAACTTTGCTTAGCTGTTACTCAGAAACTTCCCTAATCTTTTCTGTATCCAGTACTTAGCACAGAACCCAGAATATAAACATCACAACATAATTGTTTGTTGAAGGAATAAATGATTTCTGCTTTCTTTTGTCTCATATGACATTGACATTTTTGACTACAAAACTTAGCACATCTGGATGGTATAGCTGAAAACTTACTGGATTTAGATCCGGAGGACTTCAGTTGAAGTTCTGACTCTGACAGTAGCTCTGTGATATTGGCCAAATTACATAGCTCCTGTAAACTTACATTAAGTAAAATGAAAAGCACACTTACAAGAATATTGTGAAAACTGCTTAAGGTAATGTGTATAAAAGCAGGGTCCATAAGTACAAGTTAAAAGAGCATAGACTATGTATGGCCAGTAAATGAATAAATGAGTGAATAATGAAATCTAGACTGGATATTCTGGATTCAGAATAGGTGTAAACCTACATCCTGATAGGTGTAAACCTACATCCAAAAGCAGTAATGAAATGCGTGTGTATAAATGCAAGAATGTAGAGGAGCCTGGCAGGTCCATAGGGTCACAAAAGAGTCAGAAGTGCTTAGCGACTGAACAACAACAATGATACTGTTATACATATGTAAAATATTATATAGAAGTCTTTAAAGCAACCCTTTGACTTTATTTTTTATCACACAAATCAATGATTCTTTGCCTGTTACATTTCCACAGATCAGCAACATTGGCATTGCTGAGCGCTAGTAATGCAGAATAATCTGCTTAATTATAATATACATTTTGACAAGATCATCCTTCAGTGATTCATGTAGCACATTAAAGCTTGAGAGGCTCTGATTTAGAATATTATGAAAGATCAGTCAGGAGAGGAGGACATTTTTTTATAGCTGAAAGATCAGGGACAATTTAAGAGAGGTAATATTTTGCCAAATTTTGAAAGATAAGTAATGTTTTTGTATGTAGAATGAAGGGAGTATGTCCATATGCGAGGGACTGCATATGAAGAAGTCCCTAACACCACAAAAATGGCTTAATAAGAAAGGGATTTTTAAAAATTCATCATACATAATAAATACTATTAAAAAGGATGTTGAAAGGTAGAAGTGGTTAAGTGCAGGAAGGGATCAGGAGGTCTTCAGCGAAAGATGAGGTACAGTTTAAAGGAAAAGTTCTTCAGGTTGAAAAGAGGGAAGAACATTCTTTAAAAGCTATGATGTTGTTCAGTCACTAAGTCGTATCTGACTCTTTGAGACCTTGCTGCAGCACACCAGGCTTCCCTGTGTTTCACTATCCCCTGGAGTTTGCTCAGATTCATGTCCATTGAGTTGGTGATGCCATCCAACCATCTTATCCCCTGTTGCCCTTTTCTCCTCCTGCCCTCAGTCTTTCCCAGCCTCAGGGTCTTCTTCAGTGAGTAGGCTCTTTGTGTCAGGTGGCCAAAGTATCGAAGCTTCAGCTTCAGCATCATCCTTCAAGTGAAAATTCGGGGTTGATTTCCTTCAGGCTTGACTGGTTTGATCTCTCTGCTGTCTAAGGGACTTTCAAGAGTCTTCTCCAACACCACAGTTTAAAAGCATCAGTTCTTTGGCACTCAGCCTTCTTTATGATCCATCTCTCACATCCGTACATGACTTCTGGAGAAACCATAGCTTTGATTATATAGATCTTTGTCAGCAAAGTGATGTGTCTGCTTTTTAATATGCTAAGTTTGCCATAGCTTTTCTCCACAGAGCAAGTGCCTTTTAATTTCATGGTTACGTTCACCATCCACAGTAATTGTGGAGCCCAAGAAAATAAAGTCTCTCACTGTTTCCGTTTTTTTCCCCATCTATTTGCCATGAAGTGATGGGACCAGATGCCATGATCTTGGTTTTTTTGAATGTTGAATTTTAATGCAGCCTTTTCACTCTCCTCTTTCACTTTGATTGAGGGTCTTTAATTCCTCTTCCCTTTCTGCCACTAGGATGGTGTTCTCTGCATATCTGAGCTTATTGATATTTCTCCCAGCAGTCTTGATCCAGGCTTGTGATTCATCCAACCTGGCATTTCACATGATGCACTCTACATGTAAGTTAAATAAGCAAGGTGACAGTATATAGCCTTGACATACTTCTTTCCCAATTTTGAACCGGTTTGTTGTTCCATATCCAATTCTAACTGTTGCTTCTTGACTTGCATACAGGTTTTTCAGGAGGCAGATATGGTGGTCTGGTATTCCCATCTCTAAGAATTTTCCAGTTTGTTGTGATCCACACAAAGGCTTTATCATAGTTAATGAAGCAGAAGTAGATGTTTTTCTGGAATTCCTTTGCTTTTTGTATGATCCAACAGATGTTGGCAGTTTGATCTCTGGTTCCTTTGCCTTTTCTAAATCCAGCTTGTACATCTGGAGGTTCTCAGTTCATGTACTGCTGAAGCCTAGCTTGAACGATTTGGAGTCTAACCTTACTGGCACGCGAAATGAGCACAATTATCTGGTAGTTTGTACATTATTTGACACTGCCCCTCTTTGGGATTGGAATGAAAACTGACCTTTTCCAGTCCTGTGCCATTGCTGAGTTTTCCAAATTTACTGGCATATTGAGTGCGGCACTTTAACAGTGTCATCTTTTAGGATTTTTAAATAGCTTAGCTGGAATTCTGTCCCTCCCACTAGCCTTGTTTGTAGTAATGCTACCTAAGGGCCACTTGACTTCTGACTCCTGGATATCAGGCTCTAAGTGAGTGACCACACCATCGTATTATCTGGGTCATTAAGGCCTTTTTGTATAGTTTTCCTGTGTGTTCTTGTCACTTCTTCTTAATCTCTTCTGCTTCTGTTAGCTCGTTACTGTTTCTGTCCTTTATCATGCTCATCCCTGCATGAAATGTTTCCTTGGTATCTCCAGTTTTCTTGAAGAGATCTGTAGTCTTTCCCATTCTGTTGTTTTCCTTTATTTCTTTGCATTGTTCATTTAAGGAGGCCTTCTTATCTCTCCTTGCTGTTCTCTGGAACTCTGCATTCAGTTGGATGTATCTTTCCATTTGTCCCTTGCTTTTTGCTTCTCTTCTTTCCTCAGCTGTGTGTAAAGCCTCCTCAGACAACCACTTTGCCTTCTTGGATTTGTTTTTCTTTGGGATGGTTTTGGTCACTGACTCCTGTACAGTGTAACGCACCTCTGTCCATATTCTTCAGATACTCTGTCTCTCAAATCTCATCCCTTGAATCTATTAATCACCTTCACTGTATAATCATAAGGGATTTGATTTAGGTCATACCTGATTGGCGGAAATAGCATCCCATTCCAGTACCCTTGCCTGGAAAATCCCATGGATGGAGAAGCCTGGTAGGCTACAGTCCATGGGGTCGCAAAGAGTTGGACATGACTGAGCGACTTCACTTTCACTTTGATTGGCCTAGTGGTCTTCCCTGCTTTCTTCAATTTAAGCCTGGGCTTTTTTTTTTTTTTCCAGTTTTAACCTCACAGCCTTGTGATTATTGCAAAGGCAGTAATTGGCTGAGGCAGTCCCTGTATATTGCTTCCCAGGTGGCTCAGTGGTAAAAAAAAAAATCTGCCTGCCAATGAAGGAGATGCCAAGGGTTTTATCCTTGGGCTGAGACAATGCCCTGGAGTAGGAAATGGCAGCCCACTCCAGGATTCTTGCCTGGAAAACTCCATGGACAGAGGAGTCTGACAGGCTACAGTCCATTGGGCTGCAAAGAGTCAGACATGACTGAGCACAAGAGTCCCTGTATTTTATATTTCCCAATCTTTACAGAGCTAAAACAATACTGATTTATAGCTTGAGCTCCTTGGAGTTAGAAGCTGTGTTTTACTGTCTACCAGTATCATACCCACTGCCTAGCACAGCACCTCAGTTCATAGCAGGAACTTAATAAATGTTTGATGACTACCTTATACTTTTTGATTAAGATAAGGCTGTTGTGCTACTAGAACTGAAGCCAACACAAATTGGACAGAAGTCCAGCACATGGTTGGAAAGGGGATGAACGAGACACCTTAGCAAGAAAGATGGTCTAAACCACCAGTAACCATTTTCCTGCCCTCATGTTTTGCTACCCCTAAATATCTTTGTATTTATATCAAAACATCCATCTTCCAAATCTTAAAGGAAAAGTTTCTTCTTTTTCTAGGATAAGCCTCTGTATGCTTTTATTCCCATATCTTATTGCTTATTTTGGAGCTTTTCTTGCTCTTTGTTTTTCTCTGTAGCATTTTTTAAAATTTGTATTTCTACTCTTGTTTCCTCCATCTCTGTCATGACTCACAGGTCCCCTCCTAATTGACAGAATTTTTAATTAACTCGACTACTGCTTTTCATTGGTTTCACAGCTGCACTACCTCAGCATCCAGTAGTCCTTACCACTTTGCTGGATCTGTACTTGTTTCCTGTCATCTACAGGTAGATCCTCAGCAGTGCTTCCCAAACGGGAAAGGTAATTCCCAGAGTCTTTAAAACTGGGCCTTTCATTAGCCTTTGTCTCTGCCCTTTGTTTTCCTTGAAATGATAGCTTTTTTAATTTTATTTTTTACTGAAGTGTGATTTGTTTTACGGTGCTCTGCCAGTCTCTCCTGCACAGCACAGTGACTCAGTTAGACACATGTGGACATTCTTTTTAAGTATTCTTTTCCATGATGGTTTAGCACAGAAGACTGAATATAGTTCCCTGTGCTATATATAGGACCTTGTTGCTGATCCATCCTATATGTAATAGTTTATATATGCTGATCGCCAAACTCCCAGTCCTTGCCTCTCTCACTGCTGCCTTCGTGGCAACTGAAAGACTGTTCTCTCTGTCTGTGAGTCAGTTTCTGTTTTGTAGATAGCTTCATTTGTGCCATGTTTCAGATTCCACATGTGAGGGATAATGTATGGTATTTGTCTTTCTCTTTCTGACTGACATCATTTAGTATGATAATCTCTAGTTGCACCCATGTTGCTGCAGATGGCATTACTGCGGGCTTTTTTATGGTTGTGTGGTATTCCATCTTATATGCACACCAATTCTTCTTGATCCACTCCTCTGCTGATGGACGTTTTGGTTGTTACCGTGTTTTGGCTATTGTGAATAGTGCTGCCATGAACATAGGGGTGCGTGAATCTTCTTCAGTTATAGTTTTGTCCGGTATTTGCCCAGGAATGAGATTGCTGGATCATAGAGTAATTCTATTTTTAGTTTTCTGAGGAAGCTTCACATGGTAGCTGCACCAGGTTACATTCCTACAAGCAGTATAGGAGGGTAACCTTTTCTCCACACCCTCCCCAACATTTGTTATTTGTGGACTTTTTAACGATGGCCATTCTGACCAGCGTGAGGCGGTACGTCATTGTAGTTCTGATTTGTATTTCTCTAATAATTAGTGATGTTGAGCATCTTTTCATGTGCCTGCTGGCCATGTGCATGTCTTCTTTGGAGAAATGTCAGTTAAGGTCTTCTGCCCATTTTTCAGTTGGGTTGTTTGTTTTTTTTGTCGTTGAGTTGTGTGAGCTGTTTGTATGTTTTGGAGATTAAGCCCTGGAAATATTTTCTCCCATCTTTGGAATGATTTCTTATTCCTTCTCTGCTCATCCACTTACCTCATGCCAGAGTCAGAGTCTGCTTCCACATAGCCCTCCTGACCCCCTCTTTGATAACTTAGGCCTCTTTACTCCTCTGGCACCTATGATCTGTTGGCACTAGGCCTTGTCTTTTACCTAGGGAAGAGTGTGTTTTGCAGTGCTAGTAGGATTTTGTATCATTTTCAACACTCTAAAAAGAAACCCTGTACTCATTTTCAGTTACTCCTTTCCCTCCCTGTGTATCCAGTCCCTGGCAACCACTAATCTACTTTCTTTTTTTTTCCCCTAATGTACTTTCTGACTCTAGAGATTTGCCTATTGTTGATATTTCATGTAAATAGAATAATACAATATGTGACCTTTGTGTCTTTTTTTTTTTTTTTCACTCAGCTTAATGCTTTCAAGCTTTGTTCATGTTACAGTATGTGTCAGTAACTCATTCCTTTTCTGGCTGAATAGTAGTCCATTGTTTGGATATATGATCAATTGGGTTTTAAACTCTTTGAAGTATCTTACTTCTTTATATCACTCTCAGGGCTTATAGAAATAAGTAAGCCATAAATATTTATTGGTGGATTACTTAACCAATGTTGAAAATGAGGCAAGTACTAAAGAGAAGATAAGTTAATGTTTGTGATATAGTTCCTCTTGCCAAAGTCCAGAAACTTGTCTCCAGTCTCTCTTTCACCTTCTCGTAGTCAGTTGATTATCCAGTTATTGCAGAATAGCTCCATTGCCTTAGTTCAAGTCCTTTCTGTTTCTCTTCTCTGTTCTTTACTGACAATACTTCCTCCTCAACCTCTCCCCCCTTAAATCAGTCCTCCATAGTCTAGCTAAGATTATGTTTATCCTTGTTGTTTAGTTGCTAAGTCATGTCCGACTCTGTTCGACCCATGGACTGTAGCCTGCCAGACTCCTCTGTTCATGGAATTTCCCAGACAAGAATACTGGAATAAGTTGCCATTTCCTGCTTCAAGGACTGTGTTTACAGAGTGCAAATATAATTTTGTATATCTGCTTTATTAAAACCTCTAATGTCTCTTCCTTAAAAAAATTTTTTTTTGCCTGTGCTGGGTTTTTGTTGCTGCAGGGGTTTTAGTTGCAGAGAGCGGGGCTATTCTCTGGTTATGGTGCATGGGCTTCTTGTTGCAGTGGCTTCTCTTGGTGGGGCGTGGGCTCAAGGGCGCACAAGCTTCAGTAGTTGCAGCAAGTGGGCTCAGTAGTTGTGGCACACGGGCTGAGTTGCTCCACAGCACGTGGGATCTTCTTGGACTAGAGATCAAACCCATTTCCTGCTTTGGCAGGAAAGCCCTAATGTCTTTTCTTAATATAGCTTCTATTGTTTTTTATCTAATACATTCCAGTTCATTAGATACATATTTTATTTTTCATGTTATTGCAGGTTACGGTGTTACCAAAATACACTGCAGAATGACAAACGTCTTCTTTCCTTTAACTTCCAGTTTTGAAACTGAACTTTCAACTTCAACATTCTTATTACTTTCTTTCAAGATCTGTACAGCTCTATGCCCTTCCATTAATTAATTCATCCAACCTGCACACATTTGTTGGCTCCCTACTATGGACCAGGCTCTGTAACAGGTATTGGAGTTAACGTGTTCAAAACAAAAGGACAAGAAACACACTTAGCTTCTCCCATCAGAGAACTTAGAGACATTAACCAAATAATCACGCAAATATATTATTATAAACTATAAGTGCTGTGGAGGAAAAGCCAAGGGGACTATGAAAGGAATGTTATCTAGTCAGGGAAATTATGGAAAATTTCTTAAATAAGTATACCATAGAATTGAAGAATGGGTGGCATTTAATTATCTGAAGTTGGACGAAACAACCAGATACAGAGTCTCTGAGGTTAAAGGGATCTTGGTTCATTCAGAAAACAGCGGCTTAATATGCCTGGAACATAGGGTCACGGTGGGGCGGGAGACAGAAAATTGTTCTGAAGAAGTGGATAGGGCATGTGGAGATTATTAGATTTAGCTGAAAAAGCAATGGGAGGCCACCAAAGGATTTTAGAGAGTGAAAGATTTGCATTCAAGAAAGATTGTTCTGGCTATAGGTGAGAATGGATCGAAAAAAGAATAATTAGGGAAAGCAGTTAGCAGACCATTATAGTCATGCAGGCAGGAGATGGTAATTTGCACTAGATTGGTGCTGGTGGTAGAAATGGAGAAAAGTGGGCAGGTTCAAAAAATATTTAGAGATAAAAGTGATAGAATTTAGTGGTGGTTGAATGGTGCGGAAAGCATGTGAATGAAGAAAACTGTCAAAGATAATCAGACTTCTTTCTGGTTTACAATGCTGGATAGGATAGTGGTACTATTCACTGAAATAAGAAGCTAGAGGAAGACCTTATCCAGAATTCACTTTCGGAGTATTGAGTTTTAGATGCTTTTGAAATAGCTACAGTGTGAAGCTGACATGTTAAGCTGACAGTTGATTAAAGTCTACAGAAGAGAACTGGGCTCAGTAGATTGCCTTTTGAGCTCAACCTCCTCAACGTTTCTACCCCGTTATGGTCTGAATAATTGTGTCCCCCAAAATTCATATGTTTAAATTCTGATGCCCAGTGATGATGTTAGGAAGTGGAGCCTTTGGGAGGTACTGAGATCATGAGGATGGAGCTCTCATGAATGAGATTTGTGCTCTTGTAAAAAAGATTCTAGAGCTCTCGACCCACTTCTGCCATGTGGATGCACAAGGAGAAGTCAGCCAGCTAGAAGAGAGCCCTTACCTGAACATGCTGACACCTTGTTTAGACTTCCAACCTCCAGGATTGTGAGAAACAAATTTCTATTGTTTACAAACCACAGTCTGGTATTTCGTTATAGCAGCCTAAACAGACTAAGACCCTCCTGTATAAAAACAATACAGCTCTTAGGACATGATTGTGATCAGTAATTTGCAGACATATGATGCAGTAATTTTTGTATTAATATGCTCTTTTTGAGTAAACAGCAATTGTCTGTTAATCTGTTAAGGTAACTATTTAGCCTACTTTGTGTGATATTCCCCCTCTCCAGAAAAGATATCATCTCTAATACAATTTAGTAGTGTTGATAGAGGAATCTTTAGTTTTAACTTTTAAAAAATTTCCTACTTTCCTATTTTTAAAAACATTATATCCATGTAGGTATTATCACAAATATCCTTTATACAGTATGCTCATGAAACACAGTATATGATATATAATGGGTGCAAGAATTAGCTTTTCTTTCCTGTTTGAAAATGACTCAACCTTTCTTGGGGAGGGAAAAAAGGTAGTTATGCAAGATTTACCTTTTTAAAAAATTCACATTTATTTTCATAAATTTTAAATTTGTAAGGTATTAGACAAATCTATGGAGAAGGCGATGGCACCCCACTCCAGTACTCTTGCCTGGAAACTCCCATGGATGGAGGAGCCTGGTAGGCTACAGTCCATGGGGTCGCAAAGAGTCAGACACGACTGAGCAACTTCCCTTTCACTTTTCACTTTCATGCATTGGAGCAGGAAATGGCAACCCACTCCAGTGTTCTTGCCTGGAGAATCCCAGGGATGGGGGAGCCTGGTGGGCTGCCGTCTGTGGGGTCGCACAGAGTCGGACATGACTGAAGTGACTTAGCGGCAGCAGCAGCAGACAAATCTAAAATGCGATAAAATTGCATAGAACTCTACGCACATACAGGGCCTCCCTGGTGGCTCAGTGGTAAAGAATCTGCCCGCCAGTGCTGGTGATGTGGGTTTGATCCCTGGGTTGGGAAGATCCCCTGGAGAAGAAAATGGCAACCCACTCTAGATTCTTGCCTGGGAAATCCCATGGACAAAGGAACCTGGTGGCGAAAGTCCGACTTGCAGAAAAGTTGGATGTGACTTATCAACTAAACAGCAACAACAAATACATATATAGAAACACAAATAAGTGCACTTTAAACTGGTAAAATCTGAATAAGTTGCATTGACTGCCTCGGTGTCAGTGTCCTGGTTTTGATAGTGATGTAATGGTGCCATTGGGGGAAAACAAGGTGACGGGCACATCGGACCTTACTTGCTGTGGAGCTATGGTTATTCCAGAGTAACAGTTAAAAGATGCATAAAGCAAATGAAATAGGTTTCTGTTAGCTAATTGATTTATCTAACAGAAACGTGGTACAGTGGAGAAGGGAATGAATGGCAAACCACGTCAGCATTTTTGCCTTGAGAACCCCATGAGCAGTATGAAAAGGCTGATATGACACTGGAAGATGAGCCCCCCAGGTTGCTGGTACCCATGATGCTCCTGGAGAAGAGTGAAGAAATGGCTCTAGAGGGAATAGAGAGTCTGAGCCAAAGCAGAAGCAACGCCCAGTTTTGGATGTGTTTGGTGGTGAAAGTAAAGTCTGATGCTATAAAGAACAGTATTGCATAGGAACCTGGAATGTTAGGTTCATGAATGAATTGGTCAAACAGGAGATGGTAAGCATGAATATTGACATTTTAGGAATAAGTGAACTAAAATGGACTGGAATGGGTGAGTTTAATTTAGATGACCATTATATCTACTACTATGGGCAAGAATCCCGTAGAAGAAATGGAGTAGCTCTCATAGTCAACAAAAAGACTCTGAAATGCAGTACTTGGGTACAGTCTTTTTCTGGGGTCACAAAGAGTTGGATACAACTGAGTGAACAGCAACAGCTGGTTTGCCAACATGAGATTTAATTTTTCTAAAGGTAGGTTCAGGCGATTTAATTTCTTTTAATTAATATTATGTGCAATATGAAAATTAACTAGTAGTATCAAACAGTAAGAGCGTCCCTGGTGGCTCAGACGGTAAAGCACCTGCCTGTGATGTGCAAGACCCGGGTTCAATCCCTGGGTGGGGAAGATTCCCTGGAGAAGGAAATGGCAACCCACTCCAGTACTCTTGCCTCAAATAGTAAAGCTACTAAAATTGTAAACCAAACTGATATGAATGAAAATATTACCTAGGACATAATTTTATACAAGGCTTTAAAATTTTTTCTTATGGAGTAATATAATCAAGCTCCAATATAGGTCTATTGTTGCTGTTGTTTCTAAGTTGTGCCCAGCTGTTTGCCACCCCATGGCCTGTAGCCTGCCAGCCTTTCTGTGGGATTTCCAAGGCAAGAGTAATGGAGTGGTTCCCATTTCCTTCTCCATGGCATCTTCCTAACCAGGAAACAAACCTTTGTCCTGCATTACAGGCGGATTCTTTAGCTCTGAGCTACTTGGGAAGGCTGCTGCTGCTGCTGCTGCTGCTGCTGCTGCTGCTGCTGCTGCTAAGTCGCTTCAGTCGTGTCCAACTCTGTGCGACCCCATAGACGGCAGCCCACTAGGCTCCTCTATCCCTGGGATTCTCCAGGCAAAAATACTGGAGTGGGTTGCCATTGCTATTATAAAACCATTATGTACTTGCTTGGTTTCTTGAGCTCTTTCATTGGACTATATGTGCATTAAAGTGTTTTTATAACTAAAATGGAACAGTGGAATTTATCCCTTAAGTGTGAAACATGTGCTTGTTTTATTTTGCTGCACAGATAGTCCATTCTGGTTTAGATTTAAACTCACATGGATTTCATTTCATTTTCATTCAAATAAAATGGAGTAATTTTTTTGTCCTTGCTCTTGTTGCTTGTTAAGAAAATGCTTATTCACGTATATAAGAAGTTGGCAAGTACCAACAAAATGTTCATGTTCATTGCAGTTTACTCTTCTTTCATAAAATTAGAACTTTCATAGGGGCAGATCAGCAGTAAATTTCATCCTGAATATACCATCGTACTACACTGACCAAATTCTTCAAAATAAAGTTGCTCAGGCTGAGTAGAAGGTTCAGAGAAAGGATTCCTCAACCCAACTGGAATTGAATTGAAAAGGAGGGAGAATTACCATTAAGTTTTGTTCTGCCATTTTTCCAGGTGGCTTTCAATAAAATTTGAAACATATTGATATTCTTCTTCACTCTGAGCCCAGACAAGCAAAGGAAACATTTTTGAGATTTCTTTCAAAGATTATTTCCTCTTAAACCCACTTATATTTATTATTATCCTTGTTGTTTTTTTACTTGGAAAATGACAAGAATGTTATAGTGTAGTAAGAGAGAATTTGGGCTTCCCAGGTGGCTCAGTGGTAAAGAATCTGCCTTTCAAGCAAGTTCGATCCCTGGGCTGCGAAGATCCTCTGGAGAAGGAAATGGCACCCACTCCAGTATTCTTGGGTGGGAAATCCCATGGACAGAGGAGCCTGATGGGCTACAGTCCATGGGGTTGCAAAGAGTCAGGCATGACTTAGGGACTAAATAACAATAACAAAGAAATAATTTAAAATGAGTGTATTATAATTCTGGTAGATGTGCTCAGTCATTCAGTTGAGTCCAACTCTTTGCAGCCCCATAGACTGTAGTCCGTCAGGCTCCTATGCCCATGGAATTTTCCAGACAAGAATACTGGAGTGGGATGCCATTGCCTACTTCAGGGGGTCTTCCCAAACCCAGGTCCCTGTGTATTCTCCATTGGCAGGCAGATTCTTTACCACTAGCGGCACCTGGGAAGCCCTGTAATTCTGGATACCTGTGCTGGAGTTGATCAAGCTAGCTTCTTTCTATTCTGGTTTAATGGAAGACAGCTGTGCTCCTGGAGCGATTTGGAATATTTCTCATTGTTTTCCGATGTTTTTTATGTGCTAGCTTGCTCATGTTTTAGGATAACTACTGAGTTTTCTATTTTTAACTTTTCTGTTGCTTTTTTTTGTACTCACATCTACTTGTATCTTGGGAGAACTGAGTGATGTGTCAAACTGCTGTTTCTAGCATTGTCCTGTATGTGTCCGTGATGTTTTTCTACATTGCCTAGAATGGAAAACACTACCAAATTGTAAGCTAAAGGTGCCTTTTTGAGGCTCTGCATCCATGCTATGAAAAACCACTAAGCATATACAATTCTTTCTTACAGCACTCCTTAGCTCTAGGATTTATATAGCTTTTTTTTTTTGGTTTAGAAAAGGACTTTAAGTGCAGTCTTTCCAAGAGGCCAGGAAACAGTTGTTAAGGTCCTTTCCTGTCTCATAATTCCAAAACCTTTCATGTCACTGTTGTACTAATGTCTTCCTGATCTAAATCATCATCTTGTTAAAGCAAAAAATAAAATAAAATAACACTCTTTGTACTTGTTGGAAGTAGAATTTTAGTTAAGTTTCAACTCTTTCGTCTTCATCTCAGAGTAAGACGAAGCACAAAGTAATTTTGAGAGAGTATTTTAATCAAAAGATTCTCTGGCAGCATCTACAGAGACTATTTTTTAAGCCTAAGCAGGGAAGGACAGTGCATTCAAAAGTACTTGGATTTTATCTCTGCTGCTGCTGCTGCTGCTGCTGCTGCTGCTAGGTCGCTTTAGTCGTGTCCGACTCTGTGCGACCCCAGAGACGGCAGCCCACTAGGCTCCCACGTCCCTGGGATTCTCCAGGCAAGAATACTGGAGTGGGTTGCCATTTCCTTCTCCAATGCATGAAAGTGAAAGTGAAGTTGCTCAGTAGTGCCGAACTCTTAGCGACCCCATGGACTGCAGCCTATCAGGCTCCTCTGTTCACGGGATTTTCCAGGCAGGAGTACTGGAGTGGGTTGCCATTGCCTTCTCCGTGGATTTTATCTCTAGCTGAATAAACTCCCATTTAAAGCTTCTTAGAGTCATATAGTATTAAACATGGAAAGAACTTTGAATAGGAAGCTGGAGACCAGAAGCATTAATAATTTGCTGTATTAATTAGTAGCTAAGTTAGAACTTAGCTTCAGAATACAAACTTTATTATGATTAATTGCAGGAGTTGTCAGAACCAGACAATTGCAGGAATTGTCAGAACCAGAAATATCATGAATGCATAAAATATATGTAGATGTACAGAATATGTGTTAATCACCTTTTTATGTAATCGTTAAGTCTTTTGGTCAACAGTAGGCTGTTAGTAGTTAAGTTTCGGGGGAGTCAAAATTATACATGTACCTTTGACGGAAGGTGGCACCCATAATTCCCACACTGTTCCCATAATTGAGCCCCTCAGTGATGAAAGTTTTAAGTCACATTTTTAAAATAGCATTTTTCAAAAGCTAACCTAGAGAATTTAGGGTAATGTGCAAAATTAAGCTCTTCTTTTTACTGTATATGGTGTCCAGGGAAGGAGAGTCTGTGTTGAGTGTTCTGGCTTGCTGTTGCCAAAACCGTTTTTTGGTGGACCACTCCAGTCTTGGGACTAGGTAGCAGCACTGATGATCGTTTACTAGTGCCTGATGTTTGGTCCTGCAGATGTGTTTTCAGTTAGTTCCTTTATGACCTCAGGCAAGTCCTTCACTATTCCCATTTTTTTTTTTTTTGACCAGAACATGTGATACATGTACTGCTGTGATTATCTGTAACCTCTGAGGCACTGGTACAGACTGTGAATGGATTTATTTTGTAATGTGGATAAACAGGATCTCTTGACTGCTTTTTAGAATTTACCCAAATTGCCAAAACTAAAGATAAATGATGTAATTATATAAAGAAAAAAAGTTAGCTGAAATATCAGGGAACTCTTACTACTTAGATTTATCCAGAACTAAGCATTAATATATAAAGCACTTAGCATAGATAGTTGATGATTTAGAAAAAAGAATATTAATAAGTACATGAAAAAGTAGGAGAAATTATCTGTGGTTTTCCTTTAGCAAATAATAATATCTGTTGGTTTATATATATATTAATATGCAGTGCCTTTAAAAAGAATGTATGCAGTCACTTTGTTCTGAAGCACATAATGTACTTGATAATGAAGGAAATTCAAAATGATATCCTGTTGGGAATTCCCTGGTAGTCCAGTGATTAGGACTTGATACTTTTGCTTCCAGAGTCAGGGTTCAGTCTCTGGTAGGGGAACTAAGATCCTATAAGCCTTGAGGTGTGGCCAAAACCAAACCAACCAATGTACCAAACAACAACAAAAAAAGAAAATGATATCCTATAATATATTTATTTTTATATATCTTCCATTTAAAATTTAAAGTTACCGTTAACAAGTCTAGATTCTGGTACAAGGTTAGCTAATTAGATGTGAAATCTTTCATATGTCTTCACTACTCTGATTTTCATTTTTCTGTAAAAATAAAAGTGAAGGTATCTATTGGTGAAAAAATAAATTCAACTGAGTAACATCTTTTAAAGATTTTATTGGTTTATTCAGTGATTCATGAATTGGGCAGCATTCCATTTAGCAGATAGAAAGGAGCTTTGAGGGGCTGTACAAAATGAAAGACTTTAAGCAGAAGGAAGCAGGGAAAGGAAGTTGTATTAGCTGGAAGTGGGTTAGTTATGGCAAAGTCACTTTCCTTTAGGAGATTGCAGGGTCTTTCAGGCAGATTACCTCACTCACAATGACCAGGTGATTTCTGACTCTCCAGTTTTAAGATTCTGTTTCTGGGAGAAGCCAAAACTGTAATTAATTTTTGGTTTGGTGACATGGGACTTAGCATAAGTAACTCCCATTTTGTGTTTGTTGTCTTGTTTTTAATTCTAGCAACTATAAAATATGAAAATTGTATGCACTAGCAGTGTTCGTACTTAGAGATCTTCAAATGATAATTTTTAGTTGAATATTTGCTTATGTTGGTTAAGATCCACACATTTTACCTTGATTTAGAGTTTTGTCGTCTTTTCTCCTAAGATCTCAGTGGTTCAATAGCACCCCCAGATGTCAAGTTAAACCTTGGTGGAGATTTTATCAAAGAATCTACAGCCACAACATTTCTGAGACAAAGAGGATATGGCTGGCTTTTGGAAGTTGAAGATGATGACCCTGAAGATAACAAGCCACTCCTGTATGTAAAAATAATATATATTTTTTGGATTTTAGAGCTGGTCTGTGAAATGATTATATTCTTTCATATTATTTAAGACAAGTATGGAAAACCTTAACCTTTTTGGTAAAAAGTTTTAGCTATTTTCAATTTTGCTAGTACATTTGACCCTTGAACTACTGAGGTTTGAACTGTGTAGGTCTACATGGATTATTTTCAGCACTTGTATTGGAAAATTTTTTTGAGATTTGCAATAGTGCAAAAAAAACTCACAGGTGAACTGTGTAGCCTAGAAATATCATGAATGCATAAAATATAAATGTGCAGAATATGTGTTAATCAACTTTTTATGTAATTGCTAAGTCTTCTGGTCAACAGTTGGCTATTAGCAGTTAAGTTTTGGGGGAGTCACAGTTAATACATGTATCTTTGATGGAGGGTGGCACCCATAATCCCTACATTGTTCAGGGTCACCAGTAATTAGTAAAACTGGAATAATGAATAATATTTTTAACTCATTGAAAGTTCAGTTTAAGACAAATTAAGAATTCCCAAAAGATTACCTCTCCAGACTCTCTCCCATATAGCAGTTCTCAAGCTACCCCTGGGAGGACTACAGGGATACTTTCACCTTCTTCATAGTACTTGAAGATTTTTAAGCGATTATGTATCCCTTGAGCTCCCAGGTGGCGCTAGTAGTAAAGAACTCGCCTGCCAATTGCAGGAGACTTAGAGACATTCAGTCCCTAGGTTGGGAAGATCCCCTGGAGGAGGGCATCCCCATGAATGGAGGAGCCTGGTGGGCTATAGTCCATAGGGTCGCAGAGTCAGACACGACTGAAGCAACTTAGCACATGTAAAGAATCAATAGCATGCATATGTATCACTTAGGGGGAAAAAGTGAAGAATTTAACAGTTTGGAAAGAAGAACCTGCTGCTGCTGCTAAGTTGCTTCAGTCGTGTCCGACTCTGTGCGACCCCACAGACGGCAGCCCGCCAGGCTCCTCTATCCCTGGGGTTCTCCAGGCAAGAATACTGGAGTGGTTTGCCATTTCCCTCTCCAATGCATGCATGCATGCTAAGTTGCTTCAGTTGTGTCCGACTCTGTGCGACCCATTGGACAGCAGCCCACCAGGCTCCTCTGCCCACGGGAGTCTCTTGACAAGAATACTGGAGTGGGTTGCCATTTCCTTCTCCCCTAAGAACAACCTATAGCATTGTAAAATCAAGGCGTTACCAGGTTATTCTCTGTAGTAATTATTGGTAGATCAAGTACTAAAAACATTCTGTTTCTTAATGTTAATATACTGAATTTCATCAAATCTAAGATGTTATAGATTTTAAGATGCAGTTATTTTACATTTATTAATAAAAGAGAAAAAGTGGCTAAGACAGCATAAAGCTAGAACATTAAAGGGCTATCTTATCTCCTTATTGTAAGGATAAATGAGAAATGATCAACCATGCAAAAAGAGAAACCAAGGAAGTTTGCTTGTCTGTTTGGCACTGGATGAAGTGTTGGAAGAAAAAGTTCCTATGAGAATATAGACTTGCAGTCTATGGTCCCAAAAATTCTCAAGAGAAGAATTTTATTTAAAGTCTGAAATTGGTAGTGCCTCGAGGAGACTGGCAAAAGGAAAAGCAGATCTTGGAAGCACTTGGCCTCACGCCAGACTGACAACAATTGTTAAGACACCAGCTATTGTGAGATGTATCCCAACTTTAGAGATGTTGAAAATGTACATCTTGGAAATGTACTTCAAATGCAAATGTTTTGTTGACCTGTGGAGACTACTGTTATATTTAAACTTTTCTTAAATTCTTCTACAACTGGCTCAATATTCAAAAGTATGTGCCTTCTAAGAATTCTTATTTTAAAATTATAGGGAAGAATTGGATATTGATCTAAAGGATATTTACTACAAAATTCGATGTGTTTTGATGCCAATGCCATCACTTGGTTTTAATAGACAAGTGGTGAGAGACAATCCTGACTTCTGGGGTCCTCTGGCTGTTGTTCTTTTCTTTTCGATGATATCATTATATGGACAGTTTAGGGTAAGTACATCTTCCTTTACACAAATTCTAAATAGTTTAAGAGTTTTAAAATTTAAAATAACAAATATTAACTGTAGTACTTCATTATGTTTGAAAGATGCTTTAGCTTTACCCATTATTTCTCACTTTTCCATCCCTACAACTGTTCTTAAATAAGTGGGAGGTTCCTTGGATTAATGGCTTCCAAACTATTCTACATCATCATTCACATGAAAAGTATTAGTATTTATATGGCAAATGGGTAAGTGGTTGGGACTGTTCCCAGTTGCCCATGCCCTTTCTGGTTTTCCATAAGAGTAAATAATTGGAAAAAACAATACTCACGTTTTTACCTTTTATTCATTTTTAGTTCTGTTTTTTAAAATAAACTTTTTAATGATGACAGGAATTCCATCAGTATTTGTTTTTACCGTGTCCCATTCTCAGAGGCCTTATCTGTACCATCAAAACACAGCATATACACATCACTCCCTCATCTTTAGTTTAAGACTTTAGGGGAGTAAAAAATAATTCTTTATCACAGGGTGATTTGGAAATAAATTAGTTTCCTTTTGTTCTATAATACATTTCTGTAAGTTTAGTGACTTAAAACAACACAGATTTATTCTTTGATAGTTCTCAAAGTCAGAAATCCAAGCTGAGTGTTAAAGGGCTAGAATCAAAATGTCAGCAGGGCTGGTTCCTCTGGAGGCTCCAGGACAGTCTGTTGCTTGCCTCTTGGCAAGTCAGTGGCTGCGGCGTTCCTTGACTTCTGGTCGCATTACTGCAACCTCCATGTCACATTGTCTTCACTACTGTAGTCAGGTATCCTTCTGCCTCCTTTCCTAAAGGACATTTGTGATTAAATCTGTGCTTGATAATTCAGAGTATTCTCTCCATAGCAAAATCCTTAATGTTATGTAACGCCAGTCCTATTAATGTTTACCTTGGATCAGTTTATATCAAGTATTACGTTGCAGACAAGCACCATTGAAGAAGTTGAGTGGGGGTTCTGGTCTCTTGCCTACCACCAACCCTTCATGCAGAGCATCTCTAAGTGAATTTTATCTATATAATCTTTCCTTTGAATTCAGGGTTCTAAGGCTAAAAACAGAAAATTCTTACCTCCATAGAATGTTTCTTAATTTGAATTTGTTTAATATTTTCTCATGCTGGATCGAGGTAATACATTTTTGGCAGGAATATCAAAGAAGTGACATTGTGCCCTTCTCTACATACTATTAGGCATTACATGATGCTGATATGTCTTATTCCTAGTGCTATTATTGTTGATCACTTGGTAAGGCAAGGGGGTGGTATCTGCCCAATTCCTCCACTGTAAAGTTGCTTTTTTTCCCTTTTTAATATAATAAATATCTTGTGGAGATACTTTGTGACTATGCAAGCACTCTGTTTCTCATAAAATTTTAGCCCACTAATTTTAGTTTCTATTGCTGGCTCTTTCTTTCAATAATTATTACTATATTGTTTACTGAATATGATTTTCCTCCTTTCTTCCACATGGATTAATTAGTATTCTCTTTGGAACAGCTATTCTTTCTTTGTCATTACTTATCTTTGTTAGTATAGACAGATACTTACTTTACTTTGTGGACTATCAGTTCAATTCAGTTTAGTTCAGTCGTTCAGTCGTGTGTCCAACTCTTTGCGACCCCATGAATTGCAGCACACCAGGCCTCCCTGTCCATCACCAACTCCCAGAGTTCACTCAAACTCACCATCCATCGAGTCGGTGATGCCATCCAGCCATCTCATCCATGTCGTCTCCTTCTCCTCCTGCCCCCAATCCCTCCCAGCATCAGTCTTTTCCATTGAGTTTCAGCTTTAGCATCATTCCTTCCAAAGAACACCTAGGACTGATCTCCTTTAGAATGGACTGGTTGGATCTCCTTGCAGTCCAAGGGACTCTCAAGAGTCTTCTCCAACACCACAGTTAAAAAGCATCAATTCTTTGGCGCTCAGCCTTCTTCACAGTCCAACTCTCACATTCATACATGGCCACTGGAAAAACCATAGGCTTGACTAGACAGACCTTTGTTGGCAAAGTAATGTCTCTGCTTTTGAATATGCTGTCTAAGTTGGTCATAACTTTCCTTCCAAGGAGTAAGCGTCCTTTAATTTCATGGCTGCAGTCACCATCTGCAGTGATTTTGGAGCCCCCCAAAATAAAGTTAGCCACTGTTTTCACTGTTGCCCCATCTATTTGCCATGAAGTGATGGGACCAGATGCCATGATCTCGGTTTTCTAAATGTTGAGCTTTAAGCCAACTTTTTCACTCTCCTCTTTCACTTTCATCAAGAGGCATTTTTTAGTTCCTCTTCACTTTCTGCCATAAGGGTGGTGTCATCTGCATATCTGAGATTATTGATATTTCTCCCGGCAATCGATTCCAGCTTGTGCTTCATCCAGCCCCGCGTTTCTCATGATGTACTCTGCGTATAAGTTAAATAAATAGGATGACAATATACAGCCTTGCTGCTGCTGCTGGTGCTAAGTTGCTTCAGTTGTGTCTGACTCTGTGCGACCCCATACAGCCTTGACGTACTCCTTTTCCTATTTGGACCCAGTCTGTTGTTACATGTCCAGTTCTAACTGTTTATTCCTGACCTGAGTATAGGTTTTTCAAGAGGCAGGTCAGGTGGTCTGGTATTCCTGTCTCTTTCAGAATTTTCCACAGTTTACTGTGATCCATACAGTCAAAGGTTTGGCATAGTCAATAAAGCAGAAATAAATGTTTTTCTGGAACTCTCTTGCTTTTTCAGTGATGCAGCAGATGTTGGCAATTTGATCTCTGGTTCCTCTGCCTTTTCTAAAGCCAGCTTGAACATCTGGAAGTTCACGGTTCACGTATTGCTGAAGCCTGGCTTGTAGAATTTTGAGCATTACTTTCCTAACGTGATATAAGTGCAATTGTGTGGTAGTTTGAGCATTCTTTGGCATTGCCTTTCTTTGGGGTTGGAATGAAAACTGACCTTTTCCAGTCCTGTGGCCACTGCTGAGTTTTCCAAATTTGCTGGCATATTGAGTGCAGCACTTTCATAGCATCATCTTTCAGGATTTGAAATAGCTCAACTGGAATTCCATCACCTCCACTAGCTTTGTTCGTATTGATGCTTTCTAAGGCCCACTTGACTTCACATTCCAGGATGTCTGGCTCACCATCGTGATTATCTGGGTCGTGAAACTCTTTTTTGTACAGTTCTTCTGAGTATTCTTGCCACCTCTTCTTAATATCTTCTGCTTCTGTTAGGTCCGTACCATTTCTGTCCTTTATCAAGCCCATCCTTGCATGAAATGTTCCCTTGGTATCTCTAATTTTCTTGAAGAGATCTCTAGTCTTTCCCATTCTGTTGTTTTCCTCTAATTCTTTGCATTGATCACTGAGGAAGGCTTTCTTATCTCTCCTTGGTATTCTTTGCAACTCTGCATTCAGATGCTTACATCTTTCCTTTTCTCCTTTGCTTTTCACCTCTCTTCTTTTCACAGCTATTTGTAAGGCCTCCCCAGACAGCCATTTTGCTTTTTTGCATTTCTTTTCCATGGGGATGGTCTTGATCCCTGTCTCCTGTACAATGTCACGAACCTCCATCCATAGTTCATCAGGCACTCTAGGTATGACCTAAATCAAATCCCTTATGATTATGGACTACAATCCAGTATAATCATGTATTTTATTGCTTAGATTGTTGAAGTTTTAGCTACTGGAAGGTCCTTCAGATTAGCTTTGGTATCCTTTTGACATAGTCCCATCCTTTTTTGAGTGCTTCCTTTCTTCTTGACTCCACAGTGGATTCTGGACTCATCTTTCATTTTCCCTGTCCCAGCCCTGGAATCAGTCATTTCCCTAGGGAGTCCTAGTTCCTTTTATAGGGGAATATTTAGAAACCAGTAAGTGTCTGGGTTTCCCAGATGGCATTAGTGGTAAAGAATCCACCTGCCAGTGCAGGAGATGTAAGAGACGTGGGTTCAGTCCCTGTGTCGGGAAGATCCCCTGGAAAAGGAAATGGCATCTCATGTCTGGAAAATCCAGTGGGCAGTAGAGCCTGATGGGCTACAAGTCCATGGGGTCGCAAAGAATCTGACACGGCTAAGGACACACGTCATGCACCATAACTGGGCAGTTAGTCTTCTTACGTTGCTACCGGGTATCTTTATTTCTAGACCCCCTCAAGCAGATAGAACTTGGACATATATGCATGTATCATTATTATGTCAAGTCTGAAGAGTTAAAATTGTCTGAAGTGTTGTCCACATTCTATTACTTGGATAAATGTGTAATTAATGTAAATTTTAGAGACCTCCTGAGATTAGTAACTTTGTTTCATGGATAAATTTACCATGTAGAATGCTGTAAAGCAGCAGTTGAGAGTCAACACTTTGCTCTCTTTTTGCAGTCATCTTTATCATAGATCTTAAAATACTGAGGTTTCCTTAAGTAACTGATCATTGCCAAATTTTCAATTTGGATGTAAAGTTATATATTATATTCTTATTAGGTTTTGGGAAGATACCTGGGAACCCAAACTTCCTATGACCTAAAGTCAGTGATACCAAAATACCTTATATGGTAGAGAATTGAGCTCATGGGAAATTTTCAGCTTATTTGGTAACACAGATATTAATTGCATGAATTTTTTTTTCTTAAGGTGGTCTCATGGATTATAACCATTTGGATATTTGGTTCACTAACGATTTTCTTACTGGCTAGAGTTCTTGGTGGAGAAGTAAGTAGTTAATTTTGAAAATAGTCTTTTGATTTTATGGTAAGCTTTATTTTTGATATTGCAGATACTATTAGTAACTATGTTCATTATAATTGTTTGTTGCCTCAGAACTGCTTTTAATTTATGCTACTTCTTTCAAGGTGACCTATATATTAGTATTATGCATACTCTAAATGTTATGAGAAAGAGGAAAGAAAAAATCCTATCATTTATAAATAACTTAGAGCTTTATAGGGAAGTATACAATTTATTCTCTATTTAGTCCTGAAACTTTTGATCTCAGGTCCATAGAGCTTATTGCCAAATTCAGACTTAAACTGAAGAAGGTAGCGAAAACCACTAGGCCATTCAGGTATGCCCTAAATCAAATCCCTTACGATTATACGGTGGAAGTGAGAAATAGATTTAAGGGGCTAGATCTGATAGACAGAGTGCCTGATGAACTATGACGGAGCTTCGTGACATTGTTCAGGAAACAGGGATCAAGACCTTTCCCAAGAAAAACAAATGCAAAAAACCAAAATGGCTGTCTGAGGAAGTCCTACAAATAGCTGTGAAAAGAAGAGAAGCAAAAAGGAAATATATACCCATTTGAATGCAGAGTTCCAAAGAATAGCAAGGAGAAATAAGAAAGCCTTAGTGATCAATGCAAAGAATTAGAGGAAAACAACAGAATGGGAAAGACTAGATCTCTTCAAGAAAATTAGATATCCCAAGGGAAAATCTCATACAGAGATGAGCTCAATAAATGACAGAAATGGTATGGACCTAACAGAAGCAGAAGATTTTGAGAAGAGGTGGCAAGAATACACAGAAGAACTGTACGAAAAGGATCTTCATGACCCAGATAATCCCGATGCTGTGATCACTCACCTAGAGCCAGACATCCTGGAATGTGAGGTCAAATGGGCCTTAGGAAGCATCACTAGGAGCAAAGCTAGTGGAGGTGATGGAATTCCAGTTGAGCTATTTCAAATCCTGAAAGATGATGCTGTGAAAGTGCTGCACTCAATATGGCAGCAAATTTGGAAACTTGACAGTGGCCACAGGACTGGAAAAGGTCAGTTTTCACTCCAATCCCAAAGAAAAGCAGTACTGAAAATGCTCACACTACTGCACAGTTGCACTCATCTCACACGCTAATGGGTTGCTGTCTATGGGGTAGCACAGTCAGACACGACTGAAGCAACTTAGCAGCAGCAGCACATGCTAGGAAAGTAATGCTCAAAATTCTCTAAGCCAGGCTTCAACAGTACTTGAACCATTAACTTCCAGATGTTCAAGCTTGTTTTAGAAAAGGCAGAGGAACCAGAGATCAAATTGCCAACATGTGCTGGATCATCAAAAAAGCCTGAGAGTTCCAGAAAAACATCTGTTTCTGCTTTATTGACTATGCCAAAGCCTTTGACTGTATGGATCACAACAAACTGTGGAAAATTCTGAAAGAGATAGGAATACCAGACCTCTTGAGAAACCTGTATGCAGGTCAGGAAGCAACAGTTAGAACTGGACATGGAACAACAGACTGGGTCCAAATAGGAAAAGGAGTACGTCAAGGCTGTATGTTGTCACCCTGCTTATTTAACATGACAAATAGATGGGGAAACAGTGGCAGACTTTCTTGTTTGGGGCTCCAAAATAACTACTGCAGATGGTGGTTGCAGCCATGAAATTAAAGGACACTTACTCCTTGAAAGGAAAGTTTTGACCAACCTAGATAGCATATTAAAAAGCAGAGCCGTTACTTAGCCAACAAAGGTCTGTCTAGTCAAGGCTATGGTTTTACCAGTAGTCATATATGGATATGAGAGTTGGACTATAAAGAGAGCTGACTGCCAAAGAATTGATGCTTTTGAACTGTGGTATTGGAGAAGACTCTTGAGAGTCCCCTGGACTGCAGGGTGACCCAACCAGTCCATCCTAAAGGAGATCAGTCTTGAATATTCATTGGAAGGACTGATGTTGAAGCTGAAACTCTGGTACTTTGGCCACCTGATACAAAGAGCTGACTCATTTGAAAAGACCCTGATGATTTGAAAGATTGAAGGCCAGAGGAGAAGGGGATGACAGAGGATGAGATGGTTGGATGGCATCACCAACTCAATGGACATGAATTTGGGTAAGCTCTGAGAGTTGGTGATGGACAGGGAGGCCTTGCATGCTGTAGTCTGTGGGGTCGCAAAGAGTTGGACACAACTAAGCGACTGAACTGAACTGAACCATAGAGCTTAATGTATGTGTATGTGTTTACCAGGTTGTGTTTACCAGTATTTATCATGGGGACTTCCCTGGTGGTCTAGTTGTTAAGACGCCACACTTCCACTGCAGGGGGTGTGAGTTCAGTCCCTGGTCAAGGAATAAACATGCCTCATTTTGTGACCAAAAAAGTTAAAGCAAACAAAATTATCATGTTAGAAATTAAAAATAAAAAAATTTTAATGTGTGTTTATTCATTTAAAACTAAAAGCAAATCAAATACATTTTAACATAAATAATGCATTTTAAAGAAGACTTTTTAAAAACAAATTGAGGAAAAGGCATTGTTACACATTCTTGCAAGTAGCTTTAATATCTGGGTTAGTGGAATCTGGATCCTGATATCTGCTTTCTGCATTCAATTGTTATATATTGCTTTGGATAAAGTATATATAAAAAATACGTCCTCATACAGGTATATAATTTGAAAAGGAAGGATATTTTAACACATTTTTTTGGATGATTGTGGTTTTTCTATTCTGATACTACATTAACACTCAAGAGATAATATAATAGATTTTTTTCTGTCTCTTGTTAATATTTATAATTTGCCAAAAATCAGACATTTTGTCTGACCTATACCATCACTTTTTTCAATTAATTAATTTTAATTGGAGGATAATTACTTTACAGTATTGCGATAGTTTTTGCCATACATCAACACGAATCAGCCACAGTTCTACATGTGTCCCTCCCATCCTAAACACACCCCCCCACCTCCCTCCCAACCCTGTTCCTCTGGGTATTCCCAGGGCACCAGCTTTGGGTGCCCTCAACAGGAAATAGTTGCTTAAAGTTTTCTTGTGAGGAATCTCAAACCATATTAGTGAACTTTTTATATTCTGTTTCATTGAAATTCATTTTGAATGGATCTTTTTACCCGTGCATGGTCATCTAGAAAACACTAGTTCACTGAGGTTTACATAACTTCCAAATGTTGACACGTTTTATTCTACAATATCAGAAAACCACATTCATTAATATCACCTATCTCAGCAAAAAATGTCAACATTACAGTGTTGGATGTAAGTTTACCAAAATTATACTTTTTGCTTGAGAGAGCATTTAGTAATTTGAAAGAAGTACTGTGAGTTGTTTTTCTTGAAGCAGCAGGCTTGTTTCATTCATTTTCAGTCATGTTGCCTATCAGTACCTAACTCTGAATACTTATAGTTTTTCATTTGTTCTTTCACATAAGAATGGTGTTCCATGGATAAAGCATCTAATTCAACTCTTCACTTAAGCAGTTGTACACGTGCTTTCCTTGGGATAACCATTGAATCAAGGTAGAAGAAATGCTTTCTGTGTACTTTGCATTTTTTTTACACAGAATATTAAAAAGGCATATTCAAAGGTTGAGGCTTAATAAAATCAGTCATTTTAACTGCTTCGTTAAGGACGTTTTTAAGTGAAACAGGAGGGGTTTTTTCTTTCTTTTCTGTGTGTGGTAGTAAAGAACATAGTTACTATTAATACAGTTCATACCACCTTGGCATAATAAAGCAGCTTGATGTTTTACCCATTGCTTTTGTTCTGTTAGTATCAATGTCAACCTAATTTAAAAAGGCAAATAATGTTTTATCACTATTATAAAAAATAGTTTTGATGTCCAGTCTTTTAGAAGAGTCTCCTGGATCCCCAGAATACCATGGGCCACACCTTGAGAATCACTGCCCCATTAACTTAGAGTTTATGCATTACTGTATACCTAGGAATTGTAGCACTCTGGGATTCAGCTGTTTGTGGAGAGAGCAAAGCAGAAGGGATGTCAGGCACAGTTATCATACGGGTGCTGACTTATATTAGGCTTACTGTATGAACACTGACCCCAGTACTCTTGCCTGGAAAATCCCATGGATGGAGGAGCCTGGTAGGCTGCAGTCCATGGGATCGAGAAGAGTCGGATACGACTGCGCGACTTCACTTTCACTTTTCACTTTTCATGCATTGGAGAAGGAAATGGCAACCCACTCCAGTGTTCTTGCCTGGAGAATCCCAGGGACGGGGGAGCCTGGTGGGCTGCCGTCTATGGGGTCGCACAGAGTCAGACACGACTGAAGCGACTTAGCAACAGCAGCAGCATGAACACTGAATGCTAAATGTCAAACTCTTGAGCCTTTTTCTCACACTTGGGGGAAAGGTCTCCAAATCTGATTCTTAGCTCTTGTTCTTCTACTTTCTAGTTTCCAAAATTAAGTTGCTGTTGTTCCAACTTTTTGCCTCTTGTTTATGCCTCTTACAAAAAGGAGTTTCTTTTTTTTCTTCCCTTTTAGTGGAGTTTCGAGAAGGAATGGTATTAGATATGTGTTCAGTTCACCATCTTAATCTACAGCTCTTGAATAAGTTTAGAGTAACATTTATCTGTGTAACTTTTTTACTCTGCTTATGGAAATTTTAAATAATTTTAACAGGGACTTAAAATGACATTTGTGTATTATTTCTTATATTCTAGATAAAATCTCATACAATTTTTATATGAAGACAGGTATCACTAATTGTTTTGGTAATTTAAGATTGTTGTTGACTCAGACAGGGACTCTGTATTAACCTAGAGGGGTGGGATGGGGAGGGAGATGGGAAGGAAGTTCAGGATGGAGGGGACATGTGTATACCTATGGCTGATTGATGTTGAAGTTTGACAAAAAACAGCAAAATTGTGTAAAGCAATTATCCTTCAACTAAAAAGTAAATAAATTGAAGAAAAAAAAAAAGAGACTGTTTGAGGAAGTTAAAAGACCTAGATCTTAGATCTTATTTGAACTCTAACCAGCTAGCTGTGTCTTTCCTGAGCAAAGACCTTTGTTTCTCTGAGAATCAGTTTCTTCATAATGGGGATAGTATTACTACTACTACATGATACTTTTATGATTTTCTTAATTCTCATGCTTATGTAAATACAACAAAGTATATATGATGTTTAATAGTGGTTAAAATAAGTAACTTGATTTCTATGATATTTATTTAAAATTTTGAAAATTCACAGGTTGCGTATGGCCAAGTTCTTGGAGTTATAGGATATTCATTACTTCCTCTCATTGTAATAGCCCCTATACTTTTGGTGGTTGGATCATTTGAAGTCGTGTCTACACTTATAAAAGTAAGTAGTGTGTGTTATAAAAAGTAGTTTACTGTTTTCCAGTCAGGACAGTCTACAATTGCCCCTGCATATCCATGGGAGATTGGTTCCAGGATTGCCTCCAACACCACCACAGACACAAAAATCTTCAGATGTTCAAGTCCCCAGTATAAAATTATGTAGTATTTACATATTACCTATGCAAATCCTTGCATCTACTTTAAATCATCTCCAGATTACTTATGATACCTAATACAATAAAAATTGTTGTCTGTAGTCCAGCATACTCAGGTTTGGCTTTTTGAAACTTTCTGGAATTTTTTTTTTCCCCCAAATATTTTCAGTCCACAGTTGGTTGAATGTAGATGCAGAACCCACAAGTTATAAGAGCTGACTGTACTAGCTTTATGGCTAAAGAATCTTATAATCTATAACTGTTTATATCAAGCAGTTAGTAGTATTTTGAAACAGTGACCTTACTCACTGATTTTACCAAATACTTTCCCCTTTTAATTGCCAGAAATTATAATGTATATCTAGGGTGGAATAAAGAACAAAGAGCAAATCTGGCCTCAGGATATTAAACTCAAAATTTTTTATTTAATGTTAAAAATTTCTTTTCTGTGCTTATAAGATGAATTTATATTTATTTGAAATTCCATTGGATGTTTATTTAATAATTGTTACTCCTGTTTGAATAGTAAATTACTGGTCAAGTAAGATATACGTAGTTCTAATAAACTGATGTTTCTATGTTGCAGAAATCAGGACTTCTTTAGGCTGTGTTAAACTTACTAACAGTGTACCCACTTTAAACATTTACTGCTAATATTAAACACTATTAATGAATAGTGATACAGCAAATGTTGGCATTTATTAATTTTGAACCACTTTGGAAAAAAAAATGACTACTTTCACACATGTATGTATATTACACAGTGAATGTAATTTTTTTTCTTTATGGAAAATAGAACTTCTTAAGACCACTACTTTCAATACTAGAACTACCATTATGTAGTCTCCATATTAGAGTATTTAAATACTAAGAGTATTTAAGTAGACTCACTTAAGTAGAGTTACTTTATGACTTTTGGTTTCACTTAAAGTTTATTACTAATTCCAGTGTAAAAGAAATTATTCCTTTTAGAACTGAGTAACTCCAGGCTAACACTGACATATAAGCCTTGGATATTGAGAAGAGTTGGATTTTAGAACTGAATTCTAAATTCCTGAATTCAAATCCTGGTTTTGCCTCTTGCTGTCCGCCTTGGGGAGTCATCTTTTCTTACTTTCCTCTTAGAGTAAACGTAGCAACTACTTTTTCGGATTTGTTATGAAAATTTTGAAGAATAAATAATGACTAGTATAGTGCTTGACATACAGTAGGCACTCAAGCAGTAGCTGTTATTATTATAAATATTAAATGAATATTTTGAGAACATCTTTGTATGTTTCAACTGTTGGAACACTCTAGAAACCAAGAAACACTTTCATTCCTCTAACCCTAATTTTTTAAAAAATATCATTATTAGTGCTTAGGTTGAAAGTCTTGCAGTGCAGAAGCTAGCCCCACCCATGCTGGCATTTAATTATTTAGTCTTAGTGAACATACCACTTTACTGAGTCATTCAGGATCGCTGCCTGTGTGTTGTTTTACTTGGGTTAAAGATTGTTTGAATGCTTCTGAGACTACTCCCAAAACTGCTAAAACTGTGTCCTCTGGTTATTTTTAGTCATTGAGTTCAACTGAAAATTGGTCTTTAATATTCTTTATACAACAAGTGAATGTGTTATTATAAAACAGAAGTCTTTTATAAAATCATTAAAATTTTAGGATAAAAATTTTGTGAACTTTAGATATTTCTGTGCCACATTTCTTTCCCTAATCACTTAAATCTTCTTTGTGTAGTGATCTGTTTTGCATGTTTCTTGTTTTAGTCCAAAGTCTGTTGAGAAATAATGAAATAATAATGAAAGAATGAAATAAACAAATCATGAGAACTCTTATCCTTTAACTGTAGCATTGGAAAGCAGTTTACAAGCACTAATTTTTTTTAACATTAAATCTCTGTAATTTTACCAATCTTAACCATTTATTCACAACAAACATTTAATCATCATGTACAAATGGAATTTGATTATAATTTTATTTCTCTATACTTTTTTGTAAGATTAAAATATCTTGTATTTTTTGTTTGCATTTAGTTTTTAAAGTGCAGTAGAAAATTGGATCATCTCAAATAATTTTCAGTCAATCTTCCAGTGTTTATTTTTTACCTCTGTACCAGTGGTTCTCAACTGATGGCAGTTTTGCCCTCCAGGGACATTTGGCAATATCTGGAGACATTTTTGAGTGTCACAGATGGGGGTGGTGGGGTGGCACTAGTATAGAGTGGCTAGAAGCCAGGGGTACTGCCAAACATCCTACAGTGCACAGCACAACTTCCCACAACAATCATCCAGCCCAGAAATTTGATTAGTGCAAGGTTGAGAAACCCTGCTCGGTGGCAAGTGTTTCTATCATAATTTCCCTGATTTCTATCCTTGAAGTTATTCTCTCATTTTATTCTATAAAATGCCTTCAGTGACTACACTAAGAAGTATTACATAAATTTCTAGTGGATGTAATTTAAAATATAAGTAGGTGCATAGTCAGAATACTCTAAACCAAAATGTTACATTTCTCCTCCTTCCCTTGTAACACTATATTTCTACCTAGTCCTGGGAAAATGACTCGATACTTATAAGATTGTGTGAAATTTTCACTTAATCTATTTTTCTACCTCTTGGAAAAAAATAATATATTCTACAGAATCAGTTACTTTTCTTAGGAAACAATTATCTTTCAGCATCTCATCCAGTAATAGTTTTTCCAAAAGTTGCCTTGTCTTAAATCATCCAGGACAGTTGTTAAAAGACCCTTCTTCTGTTAGAGATGCTGATTCAGTAGAACTAGAATGAATCCCAGGAAGCTAATAGTCACCCCAGGTGACTCTTATAATTAGACAAGTTTTTTAACGTAAAACCTAAGTCATTTCCAGATGTCAAGGAACAGAGCAAGGATGAATATTCTTAATAAGGTTTCAACATTCTCAATAAATTTTGCTGTTTCTCTAATTGGTTGCCAGGGTTGTTTAAAAAAAATATATTGCAAATGTTATTTTTACTCTATGATACTTAAAATGTTAATTGACTTGCTAATATGCTGCCTTTTGTCTTTTTTTTTTTTTTTAAGCTCTTTGGTGTGTTTTGGGCTGCCTACAGTGCTGCTTCATTGTTAGTGGGTGAAGAATTCAAGACCAAAAAGCCTCTCCTGATTTATCCAATCTTTTTATTATACATTTATTTTTTGTCCTTATATACTGGGGTGTGATCTAAATCATATATAAGTAGAAAAAGACAATGTTACATTTCTGTGTAGGCTGGAAATTCTTGCTTGAGGATATTAAAAAAAACCCTGTTGACGGTAAAATTTTACATGTTCAGATGTAAAGGCAGTTTCAGGTCTTTTTAAAACATTTTTTTTTTTTTTGTATTTAATTAAGCAGTTGCAGTTATCTGAATATTTTTGGTCAGAATTCTGAATTCTGTTTGATTCTTCATATTCCAGTGAATAAAATATAAAAGCATTGTGTTTTTAAGATTGTGTCAATATTCACCTAAAAATCTGTGCCAAAAGCACCTGGAATGGTAATTATATTTCACTTGAAGGGTAAATATAATAACATTCTGATCATCTAAAAGTGCAATTTTTTCCTTTAAAGAGTTTTCTCCTGCATTGCAGATCCTGTAGATATATATTTATATTTATACATGTATATTTATGAAGTAATTCTTATTCACAAAATATATTTCTGAATAGCCTAAAAATTAAGATATTTTAAATCCGATGCTTACACTTTCTTTAATTTGGCCTTTAATCTTTTTATTTATGAAATTAAATTTGTTCTTAAATTATATATAATTTTTAAAGTCTCGTACATGCTTCTGGCAATATGTCCTTGTTAAGAATTCTTTTTTTTTTTTTTTACTTTTTTATTGCAAGATATTTGCTTTACAATATTGTGCTGGTTTCTGCCATACATCGGAATTCTCAGTAATAACAACTAAAACTAATTATAACAGTTGCTGATGTAGATTCGGTTTGTTTGGGTGTGCTATTTTTTACAAACCACTTTTGAATGTCTAAATATCTGATTTAAAGTTTCTGCTTATGGCATTTGATGACAGATATGGCATTTATTAAAACTGTCAGTATGTAGAAAAACAATATTATTTATAGCATCAATAAATATTTTTAAGTGGCACTTCTAAGCCGTAAAATTTGCTGAAAAGAGACCTTTAGAGTTTTGTGGTCCCGAGCAATGTTATATGAAGTAGAAAAAAAATAAAATGCTTCCCAGCTGTGTGTTTTGTTTTATAACACCTTGTCTTGTATTACCTGATATTTTAACCAAGTATCAGGTGAGAGATACTAAGAAATTCCAGCTAGTTTGTAAAGTAGGTGAAATATTTGATATCCATAAAATACCAAATGCCTAAGAACTATTAGCAAATTGTTATATTGTCTTTTCTGGTCTCAACTGGAAGAATTAACTGCTGTCTTCAATATGATAATGTGGCCACCTCTTGGGATATATTCCTTGAGCACCCTAATGTGTCAGGAAATATCCAGCAACTCTGAAATAAGCCTACAAGTTAACAAGATATCAAGCCCATCTCTCATTCTTTTCTCCTCTCCCCCTAAAATAGAAAAAAAAAAAACACAAAAAAACTTTAAGCTGCAGAAGTGAGAAGTATAGAGCTATCTTTGGGCCAGAATAATGTGGGAAAATTACATGATGCTGATAATTTAAACAAGCTTAGGAAAACAGACTAGAAGCAACAGAGGGATAAAACTTCTAAAACCTAAAATAATTTGGAATAGTAAGGAAGGATCTATAGCTACAGAAGCAGTAACTACAAAGTAAATGTTTATCATACTGTAAGGGTTTCTGAGAGTAATACTTTGTTTTGGTTGATTATTATATTTGATGTTCATAGCGCTGACCCTGGAATGTTCCCCCAAAAGCTTGGGGGTCCGTCCCAGGCAGTAGAATTTTACTAAGCAGTAAGTCAAGTGATCTTAGGACCAACTCCATCCAAAGGTGGTTTAAATTTTTTTTTAAGCTATCATTTTTTTAAGATGTGAATGAAAAGTTCACTTGTATGAATCTTGTTTATTATTGATGTAAGATAAAATGAAGTACTTATGTTCCAAAAAAGTATTTTAAAATAATAGCATTTAATCTTGGGACTAGTCCAGTTTAAGGTTTATATAAAAACAATTTATAATGTTTCATAATGTTTCAAGCTCAGCCACTGTCTTCATGGGCTAATGAGCAAAGCACTTAAAAAGGATTGTCAGTTTGAAACATGATTTGTAAATGTGAACAAGATACAGTACTGTTACAGCTAATAATGGTAAGTTGACCATAATGTCCTCTGCTTGAATTTATATATAAAAATATTTTATGTTATATTGATTTAAAATAATGATTTCCAACCTAATTATTAGTTCATTAGTATTTTTAAAACAGAATTACCCAGATGATCTCTCCTAGTTGTATGTGTGTATAAATGTTTAAAGTGTTTCCAGTCGTAGTAATCCTGATGAATGTTAATCTTCAAAAAAAAAAAAGAATTAGAGACATTTATTTCTGTTTTAAATTGATTATAAATCAAAATCTATATATAATTTTGTTTATATTAAAATACAGTCTAGGAAGATTTATAAAGTTTTATAAACCATTACTAAACTTGCTTATTTCTAAGGTCTGTAATGCAATTTTATATATAATCTATTTCCAAAAATTCCCTAAATATTAATATATTTCTAAATTAGTGAAAATTTACATTGACTTAAAATGTGAGGTAGATATTTTTGTTTATATATTGTTTAAAATTTAGTTAATTTAAAAAATTCTGATGTAATAAAACATTGAATAAAATAATCCTTCTACAAACTAATAAAAATAATATTTTTCAGATTCAACAAACTGAATATTTTAAGATGATTGTTACTTTTACCTTTTCAGTAATACGTATTTTAGCTAGTGTTAAGTTTTAGGAAATTGTGACACGTTTGATAATTTTTGTTAAAATGTCTTACTTCCACAAAGTTTTGTTTTATATATATAATATACTAATATACAAGTTGGGTTTCTTTTTTTGTTTTTTGCTGCAAAGGAGAACAACACACATCATGGCGAACTGTAGAGTGTCTCAGAGTGTTTAAAAGGCCCTATGACAGGATTTAGACTTGAATTAATACAGTTCATGGCAGTCTGAAATAAGTCTTAATAGAGCTAAAAATCATCCTCAGATTCTCTCTTCTCTGATATTTTAGTCACATAAAATAAGTTACTATCCTAAGAAGTTTCTTTAATTGAACCCTTGTGTTACATCTTGGGCTTTACCTAGTACCAAATGGTAATTTCCCTTTAGAAACAGAATTACAAGTGTTCTGTTCCTGTTTTGTGTAATCTGACAGTAGTTTTTGTGTTTGAGAATCTGCTATCACTTTTTAAATAAATTCCAAAATATGGTTTTTGACATTAGTTAATATTAGACATTCTTATATCTTTTCACTAGAAATCATTATAGTTCTGAAGAAAGTTCTGTTTGTGAAATACATTTTCTTTATAACAGACTTTCAATATACTTTATGACAGTTTTAGGTTCTGCTATGTCTTAGTGGGTATAGTTGTCTAAAGAGAAATGGTTAAGAGAATATTCCCTGTGCAAAGCGTATATTATTAAACATAAAGCTTAGGGTTAGGTTGGAGCTTCCCTGTTGGTAAAGAATCTGTCTGTAGTGCCGGAGACTCGTGTCCGATCCCTGGGTTGGGAAGATCCCATCGAGGAGGGAATGGCTACCCATCCAGTATTCTTGCTTGCAGTATTTGTGGACCATGGAGCCTAGCAGGCGCTACTGTCCATGGACTTGGAAAGAGTCAGACACTTTACAGGGTTAGGTTGCTCACTTGAATTCTCTCGATATGCTGATGTTACACCTTGGAGGTTAATTTAGGTAAAATTGTTGGAATGATTAAGATGGCATTAGTAAAATAACTCCCTATTTTACATTCTGTATTGGTGATTACCCTGGTTTCAACTTTTCTGACTTTCAGCAAGATATCTGTAAGTTTTTACTTTGAAGGTGTTTAGTTTACAACTTGCAAATGCTTGGAAAAAATTCTTTAAACATCCTTTCTGAACAGTTCAGCGATATACTGTCACTGAGATTTAAGTTAGATATTAATATGAAAAACATTTTAATGAAGTATTTTGAATTTAACTTGTAATTAGAGTATATAAAGATTATTAATGCTTATGGGGCAGAGAAAGTACGCTCTCCTACCTGTAATAAGCTTGTTAATACTTGGAATATAAGTAAATTTGATTTATCAAGAATGGAGGCACTAGTTTCTCTATAATAGTTGCCACTGAGCAATTTTTATTAAAAACCAAGCAAGTGAAAACAGCTTACCGAAGTATTTAGATAGGATCAAATGAAATTACAATGAATGACTGATTACGGGAGAAATTTGTCATCTGGTAATAAAGAGGAAAAGCTGGTATAAAAGATTGCTGCTATTCATAAATGCTCAGTGATAAATGATTGAAATTGTACATTTTTCTTGATTTTATAGTGATTCTTTCTACTTTTGTTAAAATTAATCAGTTGCTGTGTAAATATCACTTTAATTGTGTGCAGCATTTGATAATGAAACAACCCATATGTTTTGTAATCCTTATGCTAAATTACACTCTGATAACTGTAGCGTCGCCCTAGAAAACAGTGAAAATATTTTTGTTGTTGATGATGGGCTTACATGCTAAGTGCTTCATACTCAATATTTTTGCTAAATGAGACCTAGGAAACTTTTGCTTAATATAGATTTATTTTCAAAGAATGGTACTGGTTGTAGCTTCAGGAATGAAGCATTCAGAAGAATTGGCATTTGAATTGGGTACCGTGAATGTGCGAAGAGAACAGATATCCATCAAGTGTTTATTGACCCCTTTCTATGTGCCAGGTTCTGCCCTAGGTTTAGGAATAAATGATGCACAACAGAGACCACACATGGCACCCTAATGAGCCAGTATTTTTGAGAGATAAAACAATTAGTTTAACAAATTGTAAAAACAGTTGCAACAAATGAAGAAAGGGGCCTGTGGTAACAAGACAGTATATGACAGAGGAATTAGACAAGAAAAGCCTTCCGGAGGCAATGATGTTTAAGCTGAAATCCTTGGGTAAGTAAAAGTTAACTAAGCAAAGAAGGAAGGGAAGACTATTACAGACAGAGGGAATAGCAGGTGAGTAGAAGGAAATGAAAACTCATTTGGCGGAAGTTAGTACTTGTCAGAGCTTTTGATTAGATATAATGGTGCTTTTAATACCAAGGCCAAGGTCTGTAGTCCTACTCTTGATATATCCCCAACAGAAATGCATGTACATATGCCACAGAAAACAGGAACATAGTAATATGATTCGTAATAGCAAAAAATTGGACATAGCATGTCCATCAACATAAAATAGGTACAAGTATACAGTGGGATTTTATGCAATGAAAATAATTAGTGCCATGTGCAAGAAAGTGACCACCAAAATGTTTTAATGCTTTACCCTTATTGAGGAGGGAGAAAAGTTGTATTTGGAAAAAATCTTAAGGAGGACTTAATAATTAAGCTCTACGGTTTATGTGCTTTTCTGTATGTGTGTTACAGGGCATCCTTAATTTTTGTAATTGTTTTAACATAGTTAAATTGCCACTTCACATTTTACTCTTTTTCATGTATTATGCCATAACTATTTTCATGTTCTACAGACTTCATAACCATACTTCAGAGGAATCTTCCCTGAATCTTGTAACTCTCCGGCTGTATGCCTCAGTTAAATCTTTATTACATCATTGCTTATTTCATTTGTAGTACTACTACTTGGTAAGTGTCTAGATTTCTCTTTTTTTTAATTCTTCCACTATTATGTATGCTCCACTGGGGCAGGGACATTTTCTGACATGTTTGTTAATGTATTCCCAGTACTTTGTTGAATGAATACAGCAGCCTGGTTATTGAATCCCAAATTCAGATTTGGATCCAGTGAATTTCAAAACCAATAGCTTAATTATTAGTTTTTCATAGATTATTAAAGTTAGGGAAAGCTTTAGAGATCATCTACTGAGTGTAATCATACCTCATTGTAGAGACGAGGAAACTAAAGTCTAAGGAAGGGTTGTCAAACAACTTTGACCAACAGAATTGGAATAAGAGTTTATGTCTTCAAACCATCCTTCTGCTGCTTTTTCCATTACAGTGTGGAACACCAGTGTTGCCAGATAGAGGGCAACATAGATGATTGCCTTCTGCTGCAGTCCGTCATATAGATAATTGAAACATCTTTCTCTTTCCTTTTTGATCTTTTTCCATTTCATTAAAAAAAAATCTACCATTAGCGTTAGGTTTACAAGTACTACACATTAATAGTAAATAGTGAAGGTTCAGAGAGCTGTTGTGAGGCTTAAGTGAGCTAGTTAATATAAAGCATATAAAAGTGTCCCATATTCAATAAAAGCTATTTAACTGAATTTATTTAGATCAATGAAATGAAGGTTTCCAGAAACATACTCAATTATATACAGAAAGTATGAGATAAAAGTCACATGCCAAATTGGTGTACATGAGATAATGCATCAGATAGAAATGTATTTGTTTGCAAGAAACAGTCCTATGATCAGTACGGTCATACTGGATAATTGTACCCTATGATCCTTCAGTAAACAAAGAGTTTCTTTTTCTCACATAAGCAATCCAAGGGTGTATAATCTAGGACTAACAGCAACTTAATGTCGCCAGGGACTCAGGTTCCTTTTATCTTTGTACTCTGTTATTTTTTTGGTTGGTGGCCTTCATCCATGTTGTCTCAGGATAGCTGTTTCACCTCTAGGTAGTACATCTAGATTCCAGTCAGGAAGAAAGGGAAGGTTAAGAGGCCAAATGGAGCATGTCAGTCAAAGTTGCCTTTAAAAATCTCTCTGGAAGCCACATTCAGTGACTTCCTTTTATATCTCAGCAGAGAACAGAAACACTTGGCCACCCCTTGCTGTAAGAGAGTCTGGTAAAGTATTTTAAGCTGGGCACATTTACTGCCCTAAACAAAGTCATGTCTGTTAGTAAGGAAGAATGGGTGCCAGGTAGGTAACTAGCAGTTTCTAACAGAAACATTATAGGCCACTTTAAAAAATGCAAGGATGGTTCTACTTCTTAGGCTGGAGTATGTAAGTTACAGATATATCAAGTATTTTTTTAAATAGGCAGGAGAAAAATTGACTTTTCATACGCTATTTGAGAAGATAAGGCTTTCAAACATGACGTAAAACACAAAATCTAAAAAAAAAATAAACTTGACTACCTAGCATTTAAAACAATTTTATAGGAAAAAGATAAACTACTATTTGGAGGAAAATATTTTTACGACTTATGTGTACAGAGGGCTAATTTCCTTAATATAAAAATAACATTTGGAAATTAGTAACTTTGAGCAAAGGACATACATGAGCAATCATAGTATATAATGTATAATAGTAAAATAATTTATAAATTGATAGTTTAAAATGGACAAGGAATATAAATGAGCAACTCAAGAGGGGAGAAATGATAAAGACCAACATATATATGTACAGGTGCACAAATTCATTCGTGGTTAAATACAGTTTAAACAACATTGGCCTCCATTTGCCAAAACTTGAGATGATTGGTAATATTTGGTGTTAATTGGTTGGGATTATGAGGAGATCTGATGTTTAGCTGATAGAGACACCAGCATGGCTGTCTCAGTTAAAATACTGAAATTTATACCAGTGGTAGATCATTTTACTGTAACTGCAATAGCACTAAAATTAATAGATATAAGTCCATTAGTTCTTTTTTGACAGCCGTTGATAATGAACCTTTTGTTGTAATGACATCTGAGAAACATTTGGAACGTGTTAACTTGAACTGTGTTATGGTAACTAATGTTCCTGCCTGTGAATCATTCCATGTTCTAACAGTGGCTGTTGTGGTTTTCCTATTTAGTGTATTATGATTATTAGGTGAAAAGTAAATACAGTGTTTTAATATTTTAAAATAGAAGAACTTAGAATAATAATGGACACTCTAAAACTGTTTGATGCTATCTTCTGTTAATGTGGAACATACGCATAGCTTTTGACCCAGCAATTTCATATGTTCACCAACTTGTGGATTCAGCACTATGCAGTGGAACTTGCTGCAGTGATGAAAGTGCTCTGTTCTGTGCTATCCATGCAGTAGCCGCTAGCCATGTAGCCACTGACCATTTGAAATGTGCTTAGTGCAACTGAGGAGGCTAGTACCTATCTTATTGGTCTGAGCAATGAGTGTCCACAGCAGTGACATTACTAATATCCAAACTTGGAAACAACCCGGATTGACAAATTATGGTGTTGTCACACAATAGAATACAATAATATTGAAAGATGTATAACCATGTGTAAGATTACGGATTATCTCAAAGAGCTAATGTTTAACAAAAGAAACCAGGCACAAAAGAATACATACTTTGTGATTCTCTTTATATGAAGTACAAAAACAGGATGTTGGTTACTCTTTAAGTGGGAAGGAAATAACTGAAAGAAGGTATGAGAATTGAGACTTTCGGGATGCTGGTATGTTCTATGATCTATTTCTTTATTTGGGTGCTAATCGTGTATGTGTTCAGTTTATGAAAATTTATCAAACTATACATATGTAACATTTATACCTTTCTGTGAAGTTATTGTGTTTGAGTTTACAGTTGTGAATTGGAGGGAGAAAAAACACCCAGAATGAGTGTTAGCAAAATGTTGGTAAGCTTCTTAACATTCCTTTTAAATGCTGTAAGTGTTCATATTCTAAAACTGTGGAAGAACATGACAATGAACTATAGCTTGAAATGTTTCTTAAAAACGTCCTGAAACATCTTTTGATATTGCCTAAGAATTAATATAAAATAAATGATTTTCATTTCTGAAATGAAAACATGATTTATTGCAAGTGATGTTCTGAAAATTTTATCTAAGAGTTTCAATTGCTCAAATAAAAAATATTTTTAAATACCCTTCAAATTGTTAACACCATCTGCTATGTTGTTAAGTACTGCTGCTGCTGCTAAGTCGCTTCAGTTGGGTCCAACTATGTATGACCCCATAGACAGCAGCCCACCAGGCTCCCCTGTCCCTGGGATTCTCCAGGCAAGAACACTGGAGTAGGTTGCCATTTCCTTCTCCCAATAAAACATTATTAATAAAACATAATTAATGCAGACTTGTTGGAATTTAGATTTATGGTCTCACTTGTAAAACATATCTGACAAAAACAGAAGAGAAAAAATTCAGTCATTACTGCACAGCTTCAATTGTTACACATGAAAGTGGCTTCATAATTTACTTAAGAGGCAAAATATCATAATTTAAAATGCTGTGGACCTAAAGGTATTATCTGGGGGGGAGATACCAAAATTTATTACAGATATTCAAGGAAAATAATAACAATAAGAACTATATAGAAACTTTACTGGGTTTTGAACAGCCAGTACTGTGGAAAGCTTGGGGAAAAAATCTGGAAATTTAGCCAAAGTTTTAGATTTCCTGATGTTTTAATTTGGCCCAAAGACACTAAAATATTTCCAAATGATATAAATATGTAAATAAATGAATCACTTATAAGTATTTCCCAGTGAAATGTAATTTTGTGATAAATTTGTGATAGCAAATGTAAAATTTTTCTGAGAAAGTTAATAATACCCGAAGAGCTTAGAATTTGTGATAAATTGTGATAATGAGAATTGGAATTATATTTTGGTTTCAGTAGCAACCTGTAGTGCTAGAACTACAAAAGTAATTTGGAAATTTTATCAAGCCTTGTATATTTTCTTCATTAGAGATTTTGATACCAGAACAAACATTTAGAATATGAAAATATTTTTAGAAAGTTGTCCTTACTAGAATTATTTAGTGAAGATATCAATTATTTAGGTTCTCCAGAGAGTAGTGTTTTATTAATTGAGGTTTATAAATTAATTTGACAGTAACTAAATGTGGTTGAAACTAAAAACGTGAAAAAGAAGCAGAAATGATTTGAAATATGGAAATATATATATGATAATGATTGTTAATTGTTTTTTAATATTTATGTATTTTTGGCTGCATCGAGTCTTAGTTGTGGCAGGCAGAATCATTTCTGTGGCATGTGGGCTTCTCTCTAGTGTGGCACTTGGCTCAGTAGTGGTGTGTGTGGACTTAGTTGCCCTGTAGCATCTTAGTTCCCTGACCAGGGATTGAACCCACATCTCCTGCATTAGAAGGCAGATTCTTAACCCTGGACCACCAGAGAAGTCTCTTGATTGTTATAACTCAGTAAAATTTTTAAAAATAATTAAAATATAGAAATATGCCATTTGAAATAACAAAATAGAAGGCCAGTGCAAGTGAAAGTATTACTACCCAATTAATTGATAACATATTGATGTATTCCCTTCTGTGATGGTTAACTTTATATGTAAACTTGTCTGGGCCACGTGGAGCCCAGATATTAGGGTGTTTCTGTGATAATGTTTTTTAGATGAGATTAACGTTTAAATACAGACTGAGTAAAATAGATTGCCTTTCCTAAGGTGGTTGGGGTGCTTCCCTGATGGCCCAGTGGTAAAGAATCCGCCTACAATGCAAAAGACTCAGGGTCAACCCCTGGGTTGGGAAGATCCCCTGGAGGAGGGCATGGCAACCCACTCAGTATTCTTGCCTGGAGAATCTCATGGACAGAGGAGCCTGGCAGTCCACAGTCCACAGTGTCACAAAGAGATGGACACGACTGAAGCGACTTAACACAGCAAGGTGGGTGGACTTAAAGGCCTGAGGAGGACAAAAGGGCTGCCCCTCTTCACCCTGGCCACAGTAAGAATTCCTCCTGCCCAACTGCCTCTGGTTAGGATATCTTTTTTTCCTGACCTTCAATTCAGAACTCTTCGATTGAGCCTGCTAGCCTTTGGACTGGAGTTGTACCTTTGTCTCCCCTGGGTCTCCAGCTCGTCTGCTTACCCTCCATATCTTGGGACTTGTCAGCCTTTATAAGCTTGTGAACTAATTCCTTTTAATAAATCTACTTGAATATATATATATATATCTAAACGTATGTGTCAGTGAGCATTTAGGCCTCACATTTTAAAAGAAAAATATTTGTAGAGGAATTTTATTATTGCTGCCGTTAGAATTGTAGAATTTACATATAACTTAGCCCTTTCTCAGAGGTCATTAAGATGTATTCAGTTTTTTGCAGTTAGTAAGTATCCCTAGACTTCTGGGTTTCTTAGGACCATAGGTATGCTTTTAAAAGTGTTTGTCCCTAAGAACTGTTGTTTCTTGGTGTTCAGACTTCACATTGTACCTTCATGTGGCCGAAGGGACTAGAGAACACTCTGGCATCTATTTTTACTAAGAGCAAAATATATACAAACACACACTTCCTATTTGGTTCTGTTTCTCTGGAGAAACCTAATACACTTTATTTTTTTGTTCCTTATACATAGTCTTAAAACATGGACATTTTATGTAAGTAAATTTCGTGTAATCTTATTCTAAGTATACTTTAGTGCTCATTGAATGTCAGAAACCTATATAAGAGAAAATAGTTTTATAATACTTACCTTTTAAAGCATAAGGAATGAAAGGTTTTCTGTAGATGAGTTGTCATATATATAAACAACTTGTTACAGAATATGGGTACCTGGGACATCCCTTGAAGTCCAGTGGTTAATCCTCCGTACTTCTAATATAGAGGGCACAGTTTCCATCCCTGGTTGGGGAACTGAGATCCCATGTGCTGCACAGCGAGAAAAAAAAAAAAAAAGAATAGGGTTACCTGAAAGCTAATTTCACTCACTTAATGAGTAGTTTCATGCTGTTCCTCAAATCTGGCTGTGGTCTAATTGGCAGTCGGTGGGGTTTTTTTTCCCTCTGATGATCTGACCCTCCAAGCTGACAGTGCAGTCTGCTATGGGGTTTGCTTTCTTGGAAGCTGAATCACACCGATGACCCAAGTTGGTTCATCTAATGCTTCTGTTACTCACTTGTTGGGGAACCTGAGTTTCCTTGTTTTACCATTGTTCTGGCCCATTAGTTTGAAGATTGTTTTTTTTTCCCTTGAGAAGAAGGGAAAAAGAGACTCCTAGCTGTTTGCTTCCAATTATCTACTGACAGTGAACTCTCTTCTTTGGATTTGGACCTGTTCCTAATAGTCTCTAGCCTTTGCTTATTCTGTGTGGTAGCTTTCTGACATTAATGGGTAGTCTTTCAGTTACAAGAAACATCACATTTTTCTGTTTTTCTAAAATAAGTTAAATCTAACCTGAGCTTCCTCAGGGCTAGCTAAAGAACTTCCAATGTGGGTCAGAAACTGGGTTCCCTAACCCCTTCATTGAATCCTAAAAGAACCCTTGGCCTTATCTCATGCCAAGGTTGGGTGTGCCTCATTGTTTCCACACTTTCTAGAGGATGCTGTTGCTGGCTGGGGATGGCACACCTTTCTCTAGTAGGCCCTGTTGCTCTGTGAGGGCCACTGAGATGCCCTCACTGCCATTTCCGCTCTAATCATAGGCTGACACAACATAGACTTATGCTTTGCTCTCAAGGTCCCTGCAGTTACACCAGCCTTGACCATCCTGGTATGACTACCCAAGAGAGATTCATCTAAATGTCTTAAGAAAATCCCCCAAACCTAGTCCCCAGGACGCCTCCATTTTCTCTAATCAGACTGCTGCTTTTCCATCCCAGTACCAGTATCTCCCACATCCTTCTTCCATTCTTGAAAGTGTAAGTGAAGTCGCTCAGTCGTGTCTGACTCTTTGTGACCCCATGGACTGTAGCCTACCAGGCTCCTCCGTCTATGGGATTTTCCAGGCAAGAATATTGGAGTGGGTTGCCATTTCCTTCTCCAGGAGATCTTCCCAACCCAGATTAATTCCTTTGCAATAAACCCTGGAAGAATTTTTTTTTCCGTGACAGCCACCAAAGGAGCCACAACAGACCCTCCCCACTTCCAGCACACACCCTAGTGCAGAAGAGTCCACATTCTAGAACATAAAGGCTTGATTAGAATACCTCAACATGATAAAAGCCATATATGATAAATGCAGACAAACATCCTCAATGGTGAAAAATTGAAAGCATTTCCCCTAAAGTCAGGAACAAGACAAGGGTGCCACCTCTCACCACTACTATTCAACATAGTTTGGGAAGTTTTAGCTATAGCAATCAGAGAAGAAAAAGAAAAGGAATCACATTGGGAAAGAAGCGGTAGATGACATGATCATCTGTTTGCAGATGACATGATCCTATACATAGAAGACCCTAAAGACACCACCAGAAAATTACTAGAGCTAATCAATGAATATAATAAAGTTTCAGGATATAAAATTAATACACAGAAATCCTTTCCTACACACAATGAGAAAACAAATTAAGGAAACAATCCCACTCATCATTGCGATGAAAAGAATAAAACAGGAATAAATCTATATAAAGAAATAAGAACTATATATAGAAAATTATAGAACACTGATGAAAGAGAACACAAATAGATGGAGAAATATGCCATGTTCATGGTTTGGATGACTTGGAAGAATCAATATTGTGAAAACGAGTATACTATCCAAAGCAATCTTTAGATTCAATGCAGTCCCTATCAGGCTACCAAAAGTATTTTTCACAGACCTAGAACAAATAATTTCACAATTTGTATAGAAATACAAAAAAACTCGAATAGCCAAAGCAATCTTGAGAAGACTGGAACTGGAGAAGTCAACCTGCCTGACTTCAGACTGCTACAAAGCTACAGTCATCAAGACAGTATCGTACTGGCACAAAGACAAATATAGATCAACCTAACAAAATAGCCCAGCGATAAATCCATGCACCTATGGACACCTTATTTTTGACAAAAGAGGCAAAAAAACTGGTCAACCACCTGGAAAAGAATGAAACCAGAACACTTTCTAACACCATACACACAAAAAAAAACTGGATTAAAGATCTAAAGACCAGAAACTAGAAAACTCCTATAGGAAAACATAAGCAAAACACTCTGACGTAAATCACAGCAAGATCCTCTGTGACCCACCTCCTAGAGTAATGGGAATAAAAGCAAAAATAAGCAAATGGAACCTAATTAAACATAAAAAGTTTTGCACAATGAAGGAAACTATAAGCAAGGTGAAAAGACAGCCTTCAGAATGGGAGGAAAAAATAGCAAATGAAGCAACTGATAATTAATCTGAAAAATATACAAGCAGCTCATGCAGCTCAATACCAGAAAAATAAACGACCCAATCAAAAAATGGGCCAAAGAACTAAATGGACATTTCTCCAAAGAAGACATACAGATGGCTAACAAACATACAAAAAAATGCTCAATATCATTATCAGAGAAATGCAAATCAAAACCACAATGAGGTACCATCTCATGCTGGTCAGAATGGCTACTATCAAAAAGGCTACAAACAAATGCTGGAGAGGAAGTAGAGAAAAAGGAACCCTCTTACACTGTTGGTGGGAATGCAAACTAGTATAGCCACTATGGAGAGCAGTGTGGAGATTCCTTTAAAAACTGGAAATAGAACTGTCATATGACCGAGCAATCACTGCTGGGCATACACACCGAGGAAACGATAGAGATGTGTACCTCAATGTTCATCGCAGCACTGATTACAATAGCTAGGGCATGGAAGCAACCTAGATGTCTATCGGCAGATGAATGGATAAGAAAGCTGTGGTACATATACACAATAGAATATTACTCAGCTATAAAAATGAATGCATTTGAGTCAGTTCTAATAAGATAGATGAAACTGGAGCCTGTTATACAGAGTGAAGAAAGAAAGAACAATACAGTATATTAATGCATATATATGGAATTTAGAAAGATGGTAATGATGACCATATATGTGAGACAGCAAAAGAGACACAGGTATAAAGAACAGACTTTTGGACTTCGTGGGAGAAGGCAAGGGTGGGATGATTTGAGAGAATAACATTGAAACATGTATATTATTATACATGAAATAGATCACCAATCCAGGTTCGATGCAAGAGACAGGGTGCTCAGGGCTGGTGCACTGGGATGACCCTGAGGGATGGGAGGGAGGTGGGAGGGGGGTTCCGGATGGGAAACACATGTACACCCATGGCTGATTCATGTCAATGTATGGCAAAAACCACTACAATATTGTAAAGTAGCCTCCAATTGAAATAAAAAATTCTTTTCTTAAAAAAAGCTTGATTGGAAAAGGGGTAATACATTTTCATCATGATGAACTACGTTTGTATCATGGTGTGCCTACAGTTAGGAAAATAAGACCAAGGTGATTCATCTTTAAATATACTACAAAACATTTCAAACTAATAAAAAGAATGCAGATTAATAAAATCAGCACCTGTGTTAAAGAACTTAGATAAAATTTACCAATAATTTATTTCATCCCCCCAACAAAAATGCCAACTCCTAAATTTGGTGATTTGTTATTTCTGTGTCTTTTCTTATAATTTAACTACGTGTGTATGTGTGTGTATTCTTAAGCAGTATGTGTAGGATTTCCTTGTATGTTTAAAATTTTTATGTCAATGGAGTATTTATATATTCTTTTGCATCCTCCATATGTGGAGATTCAGATAGCTATAAATTTTACTCATTTCCACAGCTTAAGAGAATTTGTTCAACTGAATATACCACATAGTATTTATTTCCCATTCTCCGGTGGATGGGGCATTTAGGTTGTGGCCAAATATTTGCTATTACAATGTGCTATGCACATTCTTTCTCCCAGTGCATTGTGCATATAACATTTTTCTAAAGGAAATTTTAACTAGGAGTAGAATTAGGAGGACCCAGGGCACAGTGGGAAAGACTAGAGATCTCTTCAAGAAAATTAGAGATACCAAGGGAACATTTCATGCAAAGATGGGCTCAATAAAGGACAGAAATGATATGGATCTAACAGAAGCAGAAAATATTAAGAAGTGGCAAGAATACACAGAAGAACTGTACAAAAAAGATCTTCATGACCTAGATAACCACGATGGTGTGATCACTCACCTAGAACCAGACATCCTGGAATGTGAAGTCAAGTGGGCCTTAGGAAGCATCAGTACGAACAGAGCTAGTGGAGATGATGGAATTCCAGTTGAGCTATTTCAAATCCTGAAAGATGATGCTGTGAAAGTGCTGCACTCAATATGCCAGCACATTTGGAAAGCTCAGCAGTGGCCACAGGACTGGAAAAGGTCAGTTTTCATTCCAATTCCAAAGAAAGGCAGTGCCAAACAATGCTCAAACTACCACACAGTTGCACTCATCTCACATGCTAGTAAAGTAATGCTCAAAATTCTCCAAGCCAGCCTTCAACAGTACATGAACCATGAACTTCCAGATGTTCAAGCTGGTTTTAGAAGAGGCAGAGGCACCAGAGATCAAATTGCCAACATCACTTGAATCATTGGAAAAGCAAGAGAATTCCAGGAAAATATCTACTTTTGCTTTATTGACTACACCAAAGCTTTTGACTGTGTGGATCACAACAAACTTTGGAAAATTCTGAGAGATGGGAATACCAGACCACCTGAGCTGGCTCCTGAGAAATCTGTATCAAGAAGTGACAGAACTGGACATAGAACAACAGAGACTGGTTCCAAGTCAGAAAAGGAGTACATCAAGGCTGTATATTGTCACCCTGCTTATTTCACTTATATGCAGAGTACATCATGTGAAATGCCAGGCTGGATGAAGCACAAGCTGGAATCAAGATTGCCAGGAGAAATATCAATAACCTCAGATATGCAGATGACACCACCCTTATGGCAGAAAGTGAAGAAGAACTAAAGAGCCTCTTGATGAAAGTGAAAGAGGAGAGTGAAAAAGTTGGCTTAAAGCTCAACATTCAGAAAACTAAGATCATGGCATCTGGCCCCATCACTTCATGGCAAATAGATGGGGAAAGAAGAAACAGTGACAGACTTTATTTTTGGGGGGTCCAAGATCACTACAGATGGTGACTGCAGCCATGAAATTAAAAGATGCTTGCTCCTTGGAAGAAAAACTATGACCAACCTAGACAGCATATTAAAAAGCAGAGACATTACTTTGCCAACAAAGGTCCATCTAGTCAAACCTGTGGTTTTTCCAGTAGTCATGTATGGATGTGAGAGTTGGAGTATAAAGAAGGCTGAGCGCCGAAGAATTGATGTTTTTGAACTGTGGTGTTGAAGACTCTTGAGAGTCCCTTGGGCTGCAAGGAGATCCAACCCATCCATCCTAAAGGAAATTAGTCCTGATGCTGAAGCTGAAACTCCAGTACTTTGGCCACCTGATGTGAAGACCAACTCATTGGAAAAAACCCTAATTCTGGGAAAGATTGAAGGCTGGTGAAGGGGACGACAAAGAATGAGATGGTTGGATGGCATCACCGACGCAATGGACATGAGCTTGAGTAGACTGCAGGAGTTGGTGATGGACAGGGAAGCCTGTCGTGCTGCAGTCCATGGGGTCGCAATGAACTGGACACGACTGAACAACTGAACTGACTGACAGGGCCATGCATCTTCTAGCTCAATATAAGCTGCCATATTGCTCTCCAAAGTGAATACAACACCATAATCTCTTAGCAGAACTTTTCTTTTACTTCCCATCTTCATTAATATTTAACATTTTCAGAATTTTTTGTTTTTTCATTCTCAAAATTCTTAACCTTCCAGTCTAATTGTACCTGATCATGGTTTGAACATCCCTGATTACCACTGAAGTGGAGCATCTTTCCATATATTTGTTGACTATTCAGCTTTCTGTAAAACTCTTATGTGTTAATACCATGTCATCATTATTCTCGATATTACTATTTTACAGTATCGGGTTGTCTTTCTTGTATTAATTTGTACTAAGTTCTTTATGTATTCAAGAAACTTGATTCCTTGTCATTCATTTGCATTTGCAAATAGTCTTCCAATCTTCAGCTTGTTTTTTTTTTTTTTTTTTTAACTTTGGGAATGTTTTAAAGATGTACAGTTTCTAAAGCTTAACCTGATCAAATGTCATTTTCTTGCATGTATGCTTTAATTTTGTTTAAAGAAAAAAACCAACAACAAACAGCTCTTCTGTCCTTTAGTCAGAAGGATATTCTCCCTAACCTCAGCATACCTGTGTGTAAAATTTCTGCTTTTCATATGAGGACTTTAATTGTCCTGTTAATTATTTTTGCTTATGGTGTGAGGTAGGAACAAATACTATTTTCTATATAGATAACTTATTGTCCAAGCAATATTTAATAGATAATTCAACATATCCCCACCCACCTGCAATGTGTCCAGTTTCAAGGTATGTATACATCTATACAGAGATCATTCGTGGTGTGCCCTACTACAGTATCCTGAGGGTTTGTCTTGTATTTTTTATTCATCCTTGAGTTTTGAGTTTGTCTGGGTTCATCTGCGAGCTCCATTCATGGCACTTTGGTTGCTTTATGGAATCACTGGCACTTACTTTGTTAGAATATCTTTATAAAAGCTTCCCTATCCTTTTGTATTTCCTTTAAGAGCCACTGGCCTTGGTATCACATGAATTCTTAAAATTTTCATGATACCACTCCCAAAATTAGACATAATGTATATGTTAAATTTATATTCAACCTTCTTTTTGCTTTTATAAAATCTTCCAAGGATAAATTCATACTGGTATCATCACAGTCTTAAATTTGGCTTTTTAAAGTCATTCTTAGATTTTTTGCTTCCTTCAGAGCAACATAATCTTGAACAAAGCAGGTATTCTCTGGATAGGTTTTTAAAATGTTCCAATATCCCACTATGAGGTATTTCTTGATTACTTTTAAAGTAATAAATTTCCTTTGACCATATAAAAGGAAAGGCCCCACAGTCATCTTCATCCTCTGTTTAAATAACACTAATTTCCTTGGTTTGCATGAGTACTTTAAAATGTGAATAAGTAGCAGGAGGTGGAACCTCAGCTTAGCCTGAAGGGAAGTCTGATCACGTCCACTGGATAGCTGGGTAGGCTCACCAGAAGCCTGTTTCCATGAAGGTCTAAAAATTCTTGAAGGGCTAGACTCAGCTTTAGGAAAGAGAACCAAGCATAGGAAGCAGTTGCACACCTTTAGTTTTCTGAGTGAAGAAGCAATTGTGTGTCAAGTCTATTGCTCGGATTTGATTCCCAGATGAGTAGGACATCCTTTACTTTTCCCCAAGTAATAAATGAGATATGACATTAAAGTCAAAGAACTCGGTAAAAATTTTAGACCATGTTGGATAAACTTTCTTCTCAACCCTGAGAAAGACTGAGACTGTGCCAGACTAAAGGATGACAAAGAAGCATAGAAATTGAATGCACATATTCATCTTGGATTTTCTTCTGATTTAAAGGACATTTTTAGGGCAAATGGTGAGGTCTGAATGTAAATTAGATAATGTCATATAATAATGTCAATTTCCTTGGCATTGGGTTTTCCGCAAAAGAGGAAAAACTTTTGTCTTTGTATAGTTATGCTTAGAGGGTAAGCCTGCAACCAGACTGCCTAAGTTCCGATCTCAGCCTTCTAACTTGACTGGAAGATCCTTGGCAAGTTATTTAATGTTTTCTGTGCTTTAGTTTCTGTAGCTGTAAAATGAAAATAAAAGTTGTAGATACTTCATAGGATTGTAACAATGAATAAATATTAATACAGACATTAGGAATTAATACAGACCTTGCGAATACTGCAAGTTTGATTCTAGACCACCACAATAAAGCGAATACTGCAATAAAGCGATCCACACACATTTTTTTGTGTCCTGGTGGATACAAAAGTTATGTTTACCCTATAATGCAGCCTGTTGTGTGCAATAGTATTCTGTCTCTAAGCAATATACATACTTTAATTTAAAAATACTTTCTTGGAAGAAATGCTAATCATTCGAGTCTTCAGCAAGTTGTAATAATTTTACAATAGTAACATCAAAGATCACTGATCAAATATCACCATAAGAAATATAATAATAATGGAAGTATTTGGAATGTTATGAGAATTACCAAAATGTGGCACAGAGACATGAAGTAAACAAATGGTTTTGGAAGAATGATGGTGATAGATTTGCTTGCTGCAGTGTTCCCACAAACTTTCAATTTGATGTATTATTGATTCAGTTTTCAATTTGATGTATTTGTGAAGCACAATAAAGTGAAGTGCAATAAGGTATATGTATACGTGTATGTATATGCACACAGATATGTATGTATAAATGTCTATGCTGCTGCTGCTGCTAAGTTGCTTCAGTTGTGTCCAACTCTGTGCGACCCCATAGATGGCTGCCCACCAGGCTCCCCTATCCCTGGGATTCTCCAGGCAAGAACACTGGAGTGGGTTGCCATTTCCTTCTCCAACGCATGAAAGTGGAAAGTGAAAGTGAAGTCACTCAGTTGTGTCCGACTCCTAGCAGCTCCATGGACTGCAGCCTACCAGGCTCCTCCGTCCATGGGATTTGCCAGGCAAGAGTACTGGAGTGGGGTGCCATTGCCTTCTCCATAAATGTCTATAAATACATCCAGTTCCCATTTGTCTACTCACAGAGCCCAATAGCAATAAACACACAGCATGCAGATGCTTTTAAATACCATTCAAAACAACCAAGACTTGATTCCAGGGCTGAGACATCTTTTTGAGCTATGTCAATCACAGAAACCTGTTTGAAGGAACTCTAATTTGACCGAATCTAACAGTCTGACATCAAAATAAAAATGAAAGAAAGCGAAGGAATATAACTAATTGAGTAAAGAGTAGGACCACACTGATAGAACTAGACAGACATACAGATAGGTAGATACATAGGCAGATAGGTAAAGAAAGTTCATTTTTTTAAGTAGAAAGCCATGTAGAGGAGATGATAAAATTAGAAAATCATTATTTGGCAACCATCATAGTAATAATTACGGGTGCTAAAACTGGTGGGTGAAAGTTTGAGGATAACAAAGTATTTACGTAATCTCAAAGTATCTCTCTACAGGATACCTATTAACTACAAAAGACTGGGGAAATCTAGCTGATCATGCCTTAACCAATGTCAAAGATAGTATCACTCATATTGGGAAAAACCAGTATCATACGTCTTTTGAGGCACTGACAAGAACTCACCATCACTTCTGTGGTGTTCTTGCCACATTGCATTGCCTGAATCTCTTTCATGAGGAATTATCACACAAATTCAAACAGGAACAATCCACAACACCAGTGGCCTTTAGTTGTCCAAAATGTCAATATCATTCTCTGCAGAGAAAGACTGAGACTGCCAGACTAAAGGATGACAAAGAGGCATAGCAATTGAATGCACATATTCATCTTGGATTTTCTTCTGATTTAAAGGACATTTTTAGGACAAATGGTGAGGTCTGAATGTAAATTAGATAATGTCATCATAATGTCAAGTTCCTTGGTTTTAGGAAAAACACTACACTGAGGTATTGAGAGGTAAAATGGCATAATGTAATATTTTGAAGTGGTTGAGGAAAAAATTACATACTATAGACAAACATACATACAGAGGGGGGAAGAGAGAATCAAATGTAGTAGGGTGGGAACAACCGCTGAATCTTGGTGAAAGATATCCAGTAGCTCTTTGTACTATTCTTGTAATTTTTCTGTCTGAAATTAAGTCAAAACATTTTAACTTCGATAGATATGTTTATTGCTTTGTGGTGATGGTTTCACAGTTGTATGCATGTGCAAACTTACTGAATCATATACTTTAAATATGTGCAGTTTTGTATATCAGTTATGCCTCAATGAAGTGAAAAGCAATTTAAATAAATGTGAAGGAGCTTAGAATGATGCCTGGCAAATAAGGAGTATATGTGCATTTGCTGTTACTGCAAGGATAGATTAGAAGCTAAGGTTACATGAAGATATAACAAGGTGAGGGTAAAAAACATGGAGATAGGTGACATTTTCCTTGGATTTATAAGTCCCAGGAATCTCAGGACTTGTGATAATTTACTTTAGTGTCTAATGTAGCCTGGACTTTTTTTCTCACTTGGAAAGAATCTAAAAGCATATGATCTTAAAGTGGAAAGTGAAAAATAGCTTATTTGAAAAGAAAGGAAAGGTTTTTTAGGCAGACCATAAGCATGCCATCTGGTTAACTCAGGAGAAATCCTAAAAGCTTAGATTTCACAGTTGTACCAGCATGTATGGTTTAAGATAGACTCCCTAAGCTAAAAATAGCAAGTCATATTTGTTTTGCTATTCATAAGTTAGTTGAAAATGCCGCTCAACTGCAGTGTTAAAGATTACATTTATCTCATCTAAGAATCAAAGTCCATTGTGGCTATATTTCTCAAGTCTAATGTAATGAGAATATGTAAGACAAATTCATCACAAAAGAAATAAGGTTGACACAGTAGTAGTATCTCTAAAATTAAATTTTAGTTCTTTAAAAATATGATCACACCCAATGATTCTTAACGAGGTACAACATCTGGAGACAGTTTTGGTTGTGACTATTGGAAGAAAGGGAGAGGGGAGGACATATTATTGACCTCTAATGGTAGAAACCAGGGATGCTGCTAAATATCTAAAAAGCACAGGACAGACACTCAACAACAAATTGTGTAGTCCAACATGTCAATAGTGCCAAAGTTGAGAAATCCTGCACTAAATGAACACATTTTCTAAAATTTCAAATAAAGTGATAATAAGAATAATGCTTCTGGTCTTGTCTTGATACAGTATATTATTAGCTAGCCTTGTGCCTGGGAGTTAATATGTACTCAATATATGTTTATGCAGTCTATTCTATGAGTCTTTTTATGGTTTTCCCTTCGATTTTGTAGGCACAAAAACTGGACCAGAACTTTGTTACTATCTGCTTCATAAACATCCCATCCTTGTTTCATAATATAGCAAATGAGAGATTTTTTTATACAAGATTATAGATACACTAGATTATAGGAAAATGGACAAAAGTATTCAGTAGAGATTGAATATGAAAGAGAACCAATTTGTGTAGCTTCTACACAAATTATGAAAGGATTTTAAGGGTAATAAAGACATTTATTAGGAAATCTCATCAAAAACAAAAAATTCAAATAATATTAAAAACATGGTTAAGCATTCAGCTTGTTAATGGTTCACATTCTGTGCAAATTTCTTATGCTATTTAGTTAAAAAAAATTAACCAGTTGAGAGGACTTATAACGAAATGTCACAGCCCTCTCTGCCATTCCTTCACCACTCATCCCAGTATTACTTTTCTGGGGCAATTCATTTTGTTTTGTTTTCCAGGTAGTCTTCTTTATAACTCTGAATAATATTCCTATGTCAATATTTCTCACTGTTATCAGTTGTAGACATATATACTCCTCGATTTGAAAGATAAGGACTTAAGCTACTCTTCCTTCTCTCCCTTTTTAATAGTTATATTATCTTTAGTTATTCTACTGGAAGTCTTTATAATTTGAGATAAACTCCCATGTCTTGTTTTATCAGCTTAAAAAAAAAATAGCTCTTGTCTCCCCTATATGTAAGATGAAACCATCTCTTCTTCCACCCAGCCTCTGTCAGCCTCACTTTTGCTTTCTTTAGTTTTATGACATTGAGGTTAACGACAACTACACTCTGTTCTGTAGCTATAAATAAATATGCAATGTTTTGTCTATAACTGATTCTAAACTTTGAACGGCAGTAAGCAACATTTGCTTTGTTATCACTGTGTAAATATTACTCAGTACAGCAGGTGCTGTTTTAGGACATTTCCTCCTTCCTGAGTCCACTTTTTGACCTCTCTGCAACCTAAGAGAATGTCCCTTTCCTTGAATCCCATCAGCTGTTCAAGATCAAGCCACATTTTAGTTTGCTTCATATCTAACGTGTGGCTTTTTGTGAAGTTTTCCTGTCTTTCCTACAAATTCAAATTGCCTTTCTTTTTTCTTACTGAAAAGAGGAACTGTGTACCTTGTTTATCCACCTACAGCCTGAAAGGCATTCTGTTCTCAGCCTTGAGTACATGTTCCTTGGCCCCAGTGACAGACTCAGCTCCTGTGGAGACATGCATTTCCAGATCTGCTGCATCTTGGCCTTGTTCTTCACTGGACATGTAGTTGCCTGCTGTCTTGTATTCCATGTCTTCATCGTTCTTGATTTTTGCCTTTGTTTTGCTGGGCATACCTCGATACATCTTCACAAAGATTTCTTGTTTTCTAATTTAGGACATTTCCTTGGTTTTCCTTTCTGAAAAATATAAGTGATATATACCCATTTGAATTTCTCCTACTTTAATTGTTCATCCCTTGTGAACTTACCTTACAGCTTCTTTCATAGGTTCCTTACAAGAGAAGCATGAATATCCTTCTTTAAAAGGTAGGTGTATTATGAATTCTGTAACTTGAAGCCATCATTATTTCTCTGTTTGGTAAAATAATAATCTAAGTAATATGGAAAAACCTAATATGTATTTTGCAGCATAAAAGTTGCCAAATCAAGTGTGAGTCTGACTAATTTTGTCAAACTGTCTTGATTTTAACAATATTTTCCAGTAACATAGGTTAACTCAAGTGTGTGGACAAAATCATTGTCACTATTTAAAGAGAAGACCTAAGTTATAACCAGAGATTTTAAATAATGTTCATGAGTCAACGTTTGTTTGGCTTTAAGAGTTCAAGCATATTTTAATGTTTTAAAAATACTGTTAGAATGTTAATTTTTTTCTTATAAATACAGTTTAGCATAGGATTGATTCTGGAGCCTGGGACTAGGTAAAGACTGAGGCTTTTCAAAGTGATCTCTAATCCTAAGAGTTTTCTGCAATAAGAGGTGAGCCAGTTGAGGTTGAACAAGCTTAAGATGCAAAGGGTAATATAAAAATCTTGGATATCAGTGGAAACTAGAGTCTAAAACCAAGATATGGATAATAACAGTCTTTAGAGCTGAACAGTGAAGATTTATGGAATAAATATAAGGCAAGTTTCCCAGTTGCAAATAAATAATAGAGGTAAAGCGATCATGCAATCCACAAAGACACTACAGGCTTGCATACAGACATGCTCTTCAAAATATTTGACCACCAATAGGGAACAATCAGCAGAGAAGGCAATGGCAACCCACTCCAGTACTCTTGCCTGGAAAATCCCATGGACGGAAGAGCCTGGTAGGCTGCAGTCCATGGGGTTGCTAAGAGTCGGGCATGACTGAGTGGCTTCACTTTCACTTTTCACTTTCATGCATTACAGAAGGAAATGGCAGTCCACTCCAGTGTTCTTGCCTGGAGAATCCCAGGGACTGGGGAGCCTGGTGGGCTGCCGTCTATGGGGTCGCACAGAGTCAGACACGACTGAAGTGACTTAGCAGTACTAATCAGAATTGAGCCTGACCATGGCTCTGGAACTCGTGCCTTGAGGACTATGCTGGATAAAGCATTAATCTTCAGTGGATGCATTGTAGGGAGCATCCAGGTGGCCCCCAGGTGAGAGGGGAAGTGTAAAGAAGCACTGTGGTGTTCAGGATAATGGCTGTTTCAGTATTTTAACCACCTGTACAGCCATGCTGGTGAGTCCTGTCTGTCTAAGTAGCTCTTCACCCTGAAGTGTTTACAGGGACCAGGGATCCAGTGTTCTAATCCTCTGTTTAAGAACTCAGCTTCTAAGGTGTTAGGGAAAAAACAGAAACTGAGTTTCAAGTATAGAAACTCAGCTCCAGGGGGCGAGGTTATGCCAGATGGTAAGAAACTTGGAATAAAGGTCAGATCAACTGGGCTTCCCTCCTAGCTCATTTGGTAAAGAATCCGCTTGCAATGCTGGAGACCCCAGTTCCATTCCCGGGTCGGGAAGATCTGCTGGAGGAGGGATAGGCTACCCACTCTAGTAATCTCGGGCTTCCCTTGTGGCTAACCTGCTAAAGAATCTGCCTTCAATGTGGGAGACCTAGGTTTGATCCCTGGGTTGGGAAGATTCCCTGCAGAAGGAAACCCACTCCAGTATTCTGATTTCAAGAATTCCGTGGACTATATAGTCCATGGGGTCACAAAGAGTCGGATGTGACTGAGCGACCTTTACTTTCTGGGCTTCCCTTGTGGCTCAGCTGGTAAAGAGTCTGCCTGCAATGTGGGAGATACGTGATCTATCCCTGGGTTGGGAAGATCCCCTGGAGAAGGGAATGGCTACCCACTCTAGTATTCTGGAAGCTGTAGAAGGAACACCGAAGATGCTCCTGTAAAAAATAAAATCCTACGTTCATATGACCTCACCTGCAGCAGGAAAATAAACACGAGGACAAGGAAAATAGTGTCTACCTCATTTGTGCCTTCCAACTCTCAGATGAATGTGTGAAGTTGGTGGAAGCTAAGGGGCCAGAACTGTAGATTTCAGTGTTCTAGCCTCTCCAGGACAAGGAGGTACCCTGTGGAGGGTAGAATACAGGTTGAGTAAACCAATCCACTTTATCCACTAAACTTGGAAAAATAATGCAAAGAGTTCCTGAGACCCTATCGCCCAGTTTTCCTTAATGTTAGCATCTTGCATAACCGTAGTACATTGACCTAAACCAAGAAATCAACATCAATACAGTATTATTAACTAAATGACAGACTTTTTTTTTGGATTGCATCAGATTTTCCATTAGTATCCTTTGTTTCTTCCAGGACCTAATCCTGGATCCCAGGATTTTGTCATTATGTCTCATTAAATCTCCTTCAGTCTGTGATAGTTCCTCAGCCTTTCCTTGTTCTCATGACCCTGAAATGGGAATAGTACTAAAACTTGTGAAGAGTACAGTTCTTTTGTAGAACGTCCCTTAGTTTGAATCTGTCTGATGTTTTTTTCTGATTGTTGTTGTTTAGTTGACTCTCTGTAACCCAATGGACTGTAGCCCACCAGCCTCCTCAGTCCATGGGATTTTCAAGGCAAGAATACTGGAGTAGGTTGCCATTTCCTTCTCGAGGTTGGGAAGATCCTAGGGATGGAACCTGCATCGCCTGCATTGGCAGGCAGATTCTTTACCATTGAGCCAGCACGGAAGCCTCTCCTGATTAGATTTAGGGTATGCATTTTTAGCAAGAACTTCAAAGTGATGTCCTCCCCAGTAGTCTGTCACATCATGGGGTATGTGATGTCAATATGTAAAGTAGTTTCAGAATTGCTAACCTATGTGCCTGTGAAAAACACGTTAATGACTAAGGCACAGTACTTGGTACATTTCTTTTCTTCTCAAACTTGAAATGTACAGTCAACATACAGTTTCCCAAACTACTTAGATTAGTTGTTATCCCTTCCATTCCCTTCGGTGTGCTTATGTTATTCATTTCTACTACAGTTGAGTTCATTTGTTGTTATTTATAGTCTATTCTGGGTTTCCTTCAGTCTGGTTGATTTTTAAAAAATTTACATTAGGACATGTTTTTAAACAAAGTATATTCCTTTCAGGAGAAAGGTTCTGTTCGCAGCTTTCTTAAAGCAGAAGCCCAGCTAGATTAGGCTCAAGGATGTGATGTGTTTGTCTACATGGAGATTTTTTTAAAAAAACAACTGTGAATACATTGCTAATGTTAAGAAATTAAGAGATTTCACATAAAAAGTGCAAATTGATGGTTTTGCTTAAAATAATTAAATCTATCTACCCTGAGTCTGCTTTCCCATATGGCAACAATTCCAACTCAGTAGGTCTGTTGTGGGACAAGGAAGTTCCTCTAGAAGTCCAAGGGGCTCCTGTGTTTGAGAATTACTACTCAGAGGAACAGAGTGAGGGACAGCTGGGAAAACTAAGACTAGCACAAGATCCTCTGACACAGCCTGTCCTCTCATTACACCATGTTCCCTTTGAGCATGCTTATCAAATTAATAAGATTACACCTTTCTCATAAATAAGGATTTACTTTTTTATAGCACAGGGCACTATATATTCAATATCTTGTAATAATCTACAATGGAAAAGAACCAGAAAAAGAATTAATCTATCTATATCTGAATCACTTGGCTGTGCACCTGAAACTAATACAATGTTGTAAATCAACTCTAGTTGAATAAAATAAATAAATAAAAGTTACACATTTCAGCAGGAAGTTTAGTATAGTGGCTAAAAATTCAGGCTATGAAGTCAGACGGGAGTTCAGCATTCAAACCCTGGCTCCTCCATTTACTAATATATAATCTTTATCCTTTTAAACCCTTCCTGACTTCATTAACTTCTTAGGACTTCAGTGGCCTCATCCATAAAACAAGAATAACATTTTGCCCCATAGAATCATGGTAAGGTCTGTATGTCTAAGATAATGTTATTCCTTTAGTCTTTTCAAGCTGTGTACTGCCCAGTGCCGATCTAGGCATTGAAAAGTTCACTGTAGCTGCTAGGTGATGTGAGAGACTGCTCGTCAGAGGGTTGTTCAGCATCCTGATCAGGGAATAATCAGAACAGTAAGTATTCAGACACTATGAAGCAAGTCAGAAAAGGGGTAGAGATATCCAAAGGGATAAGAGATGGCACGATGTAAGAGGTACCTCCCAATTAGACAGGAGAACTCACAGCCACAGAAAAAGTGTTAGCCATCCGGGCAGATCATGCCAACCTAGAGGGAAATCGTGAGGGAACAGCACCCATCTTCCTTACATGCCAGATGGCTAGACTCTTCCCATCTTATTTTATATTCAGGAAGCCTGGAGGAGATCGCTTAAAGACCTGGATCTTTCAGTGGGGCTGTTGGCTTTTGAGCTGGGCCTTGTGCAGGGTCAGAATGTTGATTCTGGGGCCAGCAGTAAGTGGCCACATTGAGGTACTCATTCCTCTGAAGCATAAGGTTTGTTGGACTAAAACACCATGATGATCAAAGCATTCTGGGATGTCTTCCTGGCCATCTCTCTTTCCATCACTCTAGTATCATTAAATCAAGTATTATTGATTCTCTTTTTAAAGTATCCCATATTTCTTTGCCACTATGTCAGTTCAAGCCACTCTCTTTTATCTCCTGAACTCTGCTGTAGCCTGCTTTGACATTTCCTGTACCTAGGACCCTCTTCCTTTGGTTTTCACCATTCAGATTTTAGTTCTAGTGGCCTTCCCTGGCCATGCTCTCTTAAGTAGCCTACTCCTGGTCATCAGATCATATTCTCTCTTTCATTTCCTTAATTCCACATAAATCTAAAGTCATCTTGTTTATTTTGGTTCTTAGTATGAAATTATATATTCCATGAGTGTAGAGACTGTCATTGTTTTTTCCCCACTTTGAATCCCCACAGTGAAGACCAGTGTCTGACATTGTTGAATGAATGAATAGGTGAATGTTCTAATTGGTCTTCCAATTTCTGCTCTTGTAGGGTGAGGCAAGTGAGACACTTGCCTGAGGTACAAAACTTAACAGGGATAAGTCATACTTTAATGAAGTATTTAAAAATAAAAATAAATGCAAAAAATGGTGGAAAAGCATCAAAATTTTAAATAAAGACTTGCATGATCCTATTGTACTTTTCTTAAAAGGATCTCAACTCTGGTTCCAAGAGAATCTTATTTACAAAAACAGGGAGCTAGACTGTAGCCTATAGTTTGTAGATTTTATTTTTTAAAATATGACTAATCTGGATCATCTAGTCAAAGCTATGGGTTTTCCAGTAGTCATGTACAGATGTGAGAGTTGGACCATAAAGAAAGCTGAGCACTGAAGAATTGATTCTTTTGAAGTGTGGTGTTGGAGACGACTCTTGAGAGTCTCTTGAACTGCAAGGAGATCAAACCAGTAAATCCTAAAGAAAATCAGTCCTGAATATTCATTGGAAGGACTGATGCTGAAGCTGAAACTCCAATCCTTTGGCCACCTGATGCAAAGAACTGACTCATTGGAAAAAGACCCTGATACTGGGAAAGATTGAGGGCAGGAGGAGAAGGGGATGACAGAGGATGAGATGGTTGGATGGCATCACCAGCTCAAAGGACATGAGTTTGAGTAAGCTCTGGGAGTTGGTGATGGACAGGGAAGCCTGGAGTGCTGCACTCCATGGGGTTGCAAAGAGTCAGACATGACTGAGCAACTGGACTGAACTGAACTGAACTGAATTTGGATCACTGAGTGTTTTGACAGCTCTTTAAATTTTGCATCCATGGTGAGTGCTTTACCCTATTGCCTTACACAAGGTGAGTGTCATTCCCTAGTTGAGCCCTGCTTTAAGATTTTAGTTCCAGCCCTCAGCAGGGAAAGCATGAGTTCAGAGTCCTAACCACTGGACTACAAGGGAATTCCCCCAGCTTGTTACCTTTTAAGTTACTCTTAAGGTAATCAGAATGGTCTCTTTAAAGGTAAGTCAGATCTTGTCACTGTATGTTAAATGGCTTTCCTTTTGGCTTAATACTAAGTCCCAAATTCTTACTGTGGCCCACATCTACCAGCTCTGATGTAAGCTGGTCCATGTCTTCTTTGTGAACTTCATCTGAGTCTTTCTTCCCATGGTTTACTCAATCCTAGCTACACTGTCTGGAAAAAGTCAAATACCCCAGGACCTTTGTAGAGCCCAGTAGACTCTCTTTTCCCACATACTCGTAAATACTTTCCTCTTGAACTGGTATTTCCTTTTCAGGTTTTAGATGTCAGCTTGTATCAATAACCTCAGATATGCAGATGACACCACCCTTATGGCAGAAAGTGAAGAGGAACTAAAAAGCCTCTTGATAAAAGTGAAAGATAAGAGTGAAAAAGTTGGCTTAAAGCTCAACATTCAGAAAATGAAGATCATGACATCCGGTCCCATCACTTCATGGGAAATGGATGGGGAAACAGTGGAAACAGTGGCTGACTTTATTTTGGGGGGCTCCAAAATCACTGCAGATGGTGATTGCAGCCATGAAATTAAAAGATGCTTACTCCTTGGAAGGAAAGTTATGACCAACCTAGACAGCATATTCAAAAGCAGAGACATTACTTTGCCAACAAAGGTCCATCTAGTCAAGGCTATGGTTTTTCCACTGGTCATGCATGGATATGAGAGTTGGACTGTGAACAAAACTGAGCACCAAAGAATTGATGCTTTTGAACTGTGGTGTTGGAGAAGACTCTTGAGAGTCCCTTGGACTTCAAGGAGATCCAACCAGTCCATTCTAAAGGAGATCAGTCCTGGATGTTCATTGGAAGGACTGATGCTTAGGCAAAAACTCCAATACTTTGGCCACCTCATGTGAAGAGTTGACTCATTTGAAAAGACCCTGATGCTGGGAGGGATTGGAGGCAGGAGGAGAAGGGGACGACAGAGCATGAGATGGCTGGATGGCATCACTGACTCAATGGACATGAGTTTCGGTGAACTCCGGGAGTTGGTGATGGACAGGGAGGCCTGGCGCACTGCTATTCATGGGCTTGCAAAGAGTTGGACACCACTGAGCGACTGCACTGAACTGAACTGACTTCCATTTAGAAGGGAATGGCTATCCACTCCAGTGTTCTTGCCTGGAGAATTCCATGGACAAAGGAGCTTGGCAGCCTGCTGTCTATGGGGTCACAAAGAGTCAGACATGACTGAGACTAACACTTTTGTTTTTTTCCACTTCCATGTATGTCAAAAGCCTGATTTCCCACTCTAGTCACTTTCTCATAGCACTAGAAGTTTCTCCTTCATACACATCACATTTGGAATCATATCTGTTTTAATGATGATTTGATTAATGTCTGTCAGCTTACTTGATTGTAATCCCCAAGGAACAATGATGGTATCTGGTGGTGGTGGTGGTTTTTTGTTTTGGCCCTGCTGCACAACTTGCTGAATCTTAGTTCCCTGGCCAGGGATTGAACCCAGGCTTTACCAGTGAAAGCTCTTGAGTCCTAAACACTGGGCTGCCAGGAAATTCTGATACCTGTCTCTTTGTTCTTTTGTTTCTTTCATCTTTATAGTGCCAAGTATGTAGCAAGTGCTTAATAAATACCTAATACAGTGCCTGGACCATCAGATCATGTATGAAATAAGGAGGAAGCAAATGAACTTTCCAGGTACTTTGATTCAACTTCCACTGAGTTCTTGCTGGTTTTTTGTTAATTACTTTTCCTTTGATCTCAAGCTGCAATCCTATGGTTACTCTTATCATATCTGTGACTCCTGAAGGTGTTTATTCTTAATCCAGCAGCCTGGTGAACTATTTTTTATTATTGCCTGAAAGTGTCAGCAGTAGGTGGATGATCAGTATCCAGACTTTTCAAATAAATGCCATACTGAGCTTTTTTCCAGAGATAATGACTTCTCACACCAAAAAGGCATTAGGTTTTTCCATATGATTATTCTATATCATATTCAGAAAATGGAAGATGTTCAACATACTTTACTTCCTGTGAGTGGTTTGACCAAAAAAGGAAGAATTGAACCTATGAAAAAACAGGGGTTTCCCCTGACTCTTGTTTCTGGTCTTCTGTTTCTTTGATTCTCAAAATATGGTCTAGCATCACTGGCATTGGCCAAGAGCAGGAACTGGTTAAATGCAGAATATAAGTTCCCCACCCCCGGAATCTATATTTTAATAAGTTGCCTGGGACTTGAAAAATTTAAGAACATAGTGTAAACAGGTACCCACTTCAGAATGGGAGGAGACTCTGTAGTCCAAAGGTTTCTAAACGTGGTTGGTACCAGAATCCTGTGAGACACTTGTCTAAAAAATATGGATTTCATTGATAGTTTAATTTTTTAGGCTTAGGGTGGGCCCCTAGAATGACTTTGATGCCACCAACACATAAAATGACATTTGGAAACTGCTGATTTTGTCCAGCTCTATAATTTCACACAGGAGGTGACTGAGTTAGGAAGCTTTAGCAGCTTGCTCTTAGTCACTAGATAGTGATAAAGCTGCACTGGAAAAGAATTCTTTTGGAGGGAGATTACAAGTGTTTAATTTTATTTGTTTCATTCTGGTATTTAAAAAAATATTTTATTACAAAAAGTTTCAAACATAAAGAAAATTTGATAGAATTTTCACAGTAAACATCTGTATACTGACAGCTTAGATTCCACCATTAACATTTTACTATCCTTGCTTTATCACATATATATTCATTTCATTTCTCTATTCATCCATCCCCCCTCTATCTTTTTTTAATGCATTTCAAAGTAAACTGCACACATCAGTATAATCTCCCAAACACTGCATCATGCATATAAGATAATTTGTTTGACTTCTCATCTTTTCACTGTGTCACACGTTTTTCATAGGAAGGGCAAGAACATTACGAAGATAGCAGAAGTGAGAAAAACAGTAAAAACATGGAAAAGAAAGAAAGCAGGAAACACTGGTGATTATTAAAGATGATCACCTCATGTTTGGGAACGCATGTACACCCGTGGTGGATTCATGTCAATGTATGGCAAAACCAATACACAATTGTAAAGTAAAATAAAAAATAAATAAATTTAAAAAAATAATTAATTAATGAAAAAAAAATAAAGATGATCACCTCCAATTTCTGAAGTACAGAAAACCTCACACAAATCTAGTAAGTTTATGCAAATTATTACAGAGAGTCATTTAAAAAACAGTACCCCCTAGGTATGTATTAACTTCATGAAGATTGATCTTTGGCACTAACTCAATATTAGGAGCTGCCATGCTATTGTTCCCTGTGACAACACTTCCCTCTTAGAAATCATGATATGCATGTCCCAAATATACACGTTCTGTAACAGCCCTAGCTCTGGCTTCTGTCCAGTACACTAGGATACCACTAATACGAAACGAAACTGAATGTGGAATAAGCAGGGAGATGAATCCCTTCTGAGTGATGAGAAACAAATGTGGACTATGTGTCTCTTTTCTCCTGACAGTAAATTTTTTTATTTAAAAAACTGTGATAAAATACACATAACAAAAATTTACCATTTTGACCATTTTAAAAACTTAATAGGTTTTAGATTTTAGAACAGTCTCAGATTTACAGAAAAATTAGCAGATTGTACAGAGAAATTACCTGTTCCCCTGCACTAAGTTCCCCTATGACTGCATCCGCATGGCATACGTTACAGTTACTGAATCAATAGTGATACATAATTATTATGTATCATAATAATTGATACATAATAACCCATATGATAATAACCCATATCAACCCAAGTGATCCATAATTAACCCATGTAGCCCATAGCTTACATTCAAGTTCCCTATTTGTGTTGTATAGCTCTGTGAGTTTTGACAAATGGGTAATGTCATGAATCTGTCGTTACCGAATAGTTTCACTGCCTAAAAATCCGGTCCTCCACCTATTCATTGCTTCTCCCTCCCTATTAACCAGTGGCAACCACTGATCTTTTTACTGTGTCTGCAGTTTTTCCTTTTCAGTAATGTATGGTTGGAATTATACAGTAGAAGTCCTTCTCAGTTTGGCTTCCTTTACTTGGACATATGCATTTACGCACTGGTCATAGAAAACACTCTCTTCCAACAACACAAGAGAAGACTCTACACATGGACATCACCAGATGGTCAACACCGAAATCAGATTGATTATATTCTTTGCAGCCAAAGATGGAGAAGCTCTATACAGTCAGCAGACACAAGACTGGGAGCTGTCACTCAGATCATGAACTCCTTATTGCCAAATTCAGACTTAAACTGAAGAAAGTAGGGAAAACCACTAGACCATTCAGGTATGACCTAAATCAAACCCCTTATGATTATACAGTAGAAGTGAGAAATAGATTTAAGGGACTAGATCTAATAGACAGAGTGTCTGATGAACTATGGACAGAGGTTTGTGACATTGTATAGGAGAGAGGGATCAAGACCATCCGCAAGAAAAAGAAATGCAAAAAAGCAAAATGGCTATCTAAGGAGGCCTTACAAATAGCTGTGAAAAGGAAGAGAAGCAAAAAGCAAAGGAGAAAAGGAAAGATATAAGCATCTGAACACAGAGTTCCAAAGAATAGCAAGAAGAGATAAGAAAGCCTTCCTCAGCGATCGATGCAGAGAAATAGAGGAAAACAACAGAATGGGAAAGACTAGAGATCTCTTCAAGAAAATTAGAGATACCAAGGGAACATTTCATGCAAAGATGGGCTTAGTAAAGGACAGAAATGGTATGGACCTAACAGAAGCAGAAGATGTTAAGAAGAGGTGGCAAGAACACACAGAAGAACTGTACAAAAAAGATCGTCACGACCCAGATAATCACAATGGTGTGATCACTCACCTAGAGCCAGACATGCTGGAATGTGAAGTCAAGTGGGCCTTAGGAAGCATCACTACGAACAAAGCTAGTGGAGGTGATGGAATTCCAGTTGAGCTGTTTCAGATCCTGAAAGATGATGCTGTGAAAGTGCTGCACTCCATTTGCCGGCAAATTTGGAAAACTCAGCAGTGGCCAAAGGACTGGAAAAGGTCCGTTTTCATTCCAATCCCAAAGAAAGGCAATGCCAAAGAATGCTCAAACTACCGCACAATTGCACTTTCCTTGGAAGGAAAGTTATGACCAACCTAAATAGCATATTGAAAAGCAGAGACATTACTTTGCCAACAAAGGTCCGTCTAGTCAAGGCTGTGGTTTTTCCAGTGGTCATGCATGGATGTGAGAGTTGTACTGTGAAGAAGGCTGAGTGCCAAAGAATTGATGCTTTTGAACTGTGGTGTTGGAGAAGACTCTTGAGAGTCCCTTGGACTGCAAGGTGATCCAATCAGTCCATCCTAAAGGAGATCAGTCCTGGGTTCATTGGTAGGAGTGATGTTGAAGCTGAAATTCCAGTATTTGGCCACCTGATGCGAAGAGCTGCCTCATTTGAAAAGACCATGATGCTGGTAAAGATTGAGGGCAGGAGGAAAGGGGATGATAGAGGATGAGATCGTTTGATGGTATCACTGACTCAATGGACATGGGTTTGGGTGGACTCCGGGAGTTGGTGATGGACAGGGAGGCCTGGCGTGCTGTGGTTCATAGGGTTGCAGTCGGACACAACAGAGCGACTGAACTGAACTGAACTGAATAGGTGTGTAGTGATACCATATTAACCATTTTTAAGTTCATAGTGCAGCAGCATTAAGTACATTTACATTATTGTGTTACCATCACCAAAAAACTTTTCATCTAGTATGACTAAAACTCTGTACCCATTAAACAGCTCCTCAGTTCCTCCTCCTTCGGTCTCTGCAACCACCATCCCACTGTCTCTTAAGAATTTAAATACTCTAAAAGTACCTGATGTAAGTGAAATTATACAGCATTTGTCTTTGTTTTATCTTTAACTGATGATTGCTTTACAATATTGGTTTGATTTCTGTTGTACAGTATTTGTCTTTTTGTGATTCCCTATTTCACTGGGCATAATGCCCTCAAGGTACAGCTATGTGGTGGCATGAGTCAGAATTTCTTTCCTGTTTCAATTATATATATATATATATAAAGAAAGGCAATGCCAAAGAATGCTCAAACTACCACACAGTTGTAGTCATCTCTCATGCTAGTAAAGTAATGCTCAAAATTCTCCAAGCCAGGCTTCAGCAATACGTGAACCGTGAACTTCCTGATGTTCAAGCTGGTTTTAGAAAAGGCAGAAGAACCAGAGATCAAATTGCCAACATCCGCTGGATCATGGAAAAAGCAAGAGAGTTCCAGAAAAACATCTATTTCTGCTTTATTGACTATGCCAAAGCCTTTGTGTGGATCACAATAAACTGTGGAAAATTCTGAAAGAGATGAGAATACCAGACCACCTGACCTGCCTCTTGAGAAATCTGTATGCAGGTCAGGAAGCAACAGTTAGAACTGGACATGGAACAACAGACTGGTTCCAAATGGGAAAAGGAGTACGTCAAGGCTGTATATTGTCACCCTGCTTATTTAACTTCTATGCAGAGTACATATGAGAAACGCTGGACTGGAAGAAACACAAGCTGGAATCAAGATTGCCGGGAGAAATATCAGTAACCTCAGATATGCAGATGACACCACCCTTATGGCAGAAAGTGAACAGGAACACAAAAGCCTCTTGATGAAAGTGAAAGAGAAGAGTGAAAAAGTTGGCTTAAAGCTCAACATTTAGAAAACAAAGATCATGGCATCTGGTTCCATCACTTCATGGGAAATAGATGGGGAAACAATGGAAACAGTGTCAGACTTTATTTTTTGGGGCTCCAAAATCACTGCAGATGGTGACTGCAGCCATGAAGTTAAAAAGAGGCTTACTCCTTGGAAGAAAAGTTATGACCAACCTAGACAGCATATTGAAAAGCAGAGATATTACATTGCCAACTAAGGTCCGTCTAGTCAAGGCTATGGTTTTTCCAGTGGTCATGCATGGATGTGAGAGTTGGACTGTGGCGAAGGCTGAGCGCTGAAGAATTGATGCTTTTGAAGTATGGTGTTGGAAAAGACTCTTGAGAGTCCCTTGGACTGCAAGGAGCTCCAATCAGTCCATTCTGAAGGAGATCAGCCCTGGGATTTCTTTGGAGAGAATGATGCTGAAGTTGAAACTCCAGTACTTTGGCCACCTCATACGAAGAGTTGACTCATTGGCAAAGACTCTGAATGTGGGAGGGATTGGGGGCAGGAGGAGAAGGGGATGACAGAGGATGAGATTGGTGGATGCTATCACTGACTCGATGGACATGAGTCTGAGTGAACTCCAGGAGTTGGTGATGGACAGGGAAGCCTGGCGTGCTGCGATTCATGGGGTCGCAAAGAGTCGGACATGACTGAGCGACTGAACTGAACTGGTATATATATTTATTACTTATTCACATGTTACTTATACAGTCATCAGTCATCTGCCATTGGTGAACACTTTGGGTGTCTAGCGCACTTTAGCTATTGGGACTAATACTGCTATGAACATGGGTGTACAAATGTCTTTGAGATCCTGCTTTGAGTTTTTTTCGGTATGTGCCCAGAAGAACTGCTGGATCCTTCTGTAATTCTATTTTTAATTTTTTGAGGAACAGCCTTACTATTTTCCACAGCAGTTGTACCATTTTACATTCCCAGCAATAGTGCAGAAGGGTTTAACTTTGTCCACATCCTTACCAATACCTAGCTGTGTTTTTTTAGTTTTTGTTTTGTTTTTTGATGGTAGCCATCCTAATGAATGTGAATTGGTATCTCACTGTGGTTTTGTCCTGAGAGTGAATTTAGTGACACGTATACTGGCTATCAATATCAGGCCAGATAGAAAGAGCTCCTAGATCAGCCTTTCTGTTAGAAATCATTAGAACTTTAGGGTACTCTGCTTTGGGACTAAGCACATCTCCCTTAAACTTAAGCAGAGAAGTTAATTAATTGGGCATTAGGCTGTTGATTTTTTTTTTTTTAAGATTTGTCATAAAAGTTTTTTTCTTCCCTATTTGTATTATGCAGTTTTGTATATCGCTTAAGTATGTGTGTGTGTATTGTGAGTTTTACTGGAGTATGTTATACGTATGTTGCAATTTAGCCATCCATTCAGACTCCCCCTAGTACTTAACAGGAAATCTTCAGGGACAGTGTTTGCTCTGTAAGCTCCAGAATTAGTTTTACCCCTTTCTATGTTCCTATGTGGCTCCACATAGGCCTCCACTCAGTTAGATAAGAGCCCATGCTTACTCCTCTGCCAGACTTCATCTTGCAGTTCTAGGGAGGCTGTCTCAATTAGATCTCAGCCTCTATTCCTCCTACTACAGGCTGGTTCTGAACCATCAGTGGCTGCACAAGGGAAAGGGGGCAGATGGGGGTGAGAAACTCTGCTTTCTCTCTTTCTATGCCTTTTATTTCTTTTTCTTGCCTCATTACAGTAACTTACTGTTAAGTTCCAGATCTTCCAGATACTGTGTTAAAAAGGACTGATGAAGTGGATGTCCTTGACTTGCCCCTGATTTTAGAAGGAAAGATGTCAAGTCTTTTACTGTTAAGTATGCTGTTGGCTGTAGGCTTTTTTGTGGATGCTTTTTTCAGGTTGGGGAAATTTCCCTCTATTTTTAGTTTGCTGAAAGGCTTTTTCCCCTTGAATGGATGTTGGATTTTTATCAAATGCCTTTTCTATATCAATAAGACCGGTTTTTAAAATCCACATCTCTGATTCCAGCAAATTCTTCCCGGAATGATTGTGAGAATTTTTACTTACTTTAGGTGATTACCACCTACGCCCAAAATGGTTGGGCTGGAGGCCCTCAGAAGGCCACCACTTCAGAACAGAAGAGCCATGCAAATCAGTACATCTTTAGTGTCCAGAGTATTTGCTCTCAACTCCACAAGCAGAAGGATATCAGTAACACAGCTGATATTAAACTTGACCCAGTCTTGCCCAGTTCATTTTCATGATCAATTCTAGGAATCTTACTCTGGATCCTGAAACACTTCACCACAGTTTGGAGGCCTCAGCCAGTGCTCAAGCAAAAATCCACTCAGAAAAACAAGCAACAAGCTACACTAAGGATTGTTGTTTGAAACACTGATTTTGGAGGGTTCTGTGTTTATATGAGTTTGTGAAATGTTGGTAAAAGGAGGTTAAATAGTATTCTTTGTCATACAAGGTCTCAGAGCTTTAGATAAACTAATATGTATGATAAATCTCCCAAGAGGAGAAATACTGGAGGATTTCTTTCCCAAATTTTTTGATTATGGAAGTGTTGGACATCTTGAGTAAGGAGCTTTGGAGAAAGTTGGTTTACAGGTGAAAGAAATCTAAATTCACAGATTTTTTGTTTTTTATCCCAACCAAAATATTTAACATAGTCTAGCACCCCCCAAACTGTGCCTTTTATCCATTTCAACACCGTACAACATTAAAGTATATTAAGTTTAAATTTAGCATTCAGGTTAGTTTGTTTTCCCTAGCAACAAGATGGGGGTCCTAATTTGCAGTAGAAGCCTACTCAGAGGAACCTTTAATGAAAATTTGGTCCAAAATGGGTCTTCAGAGAGAAAAATCTTCGAAATGATAGCTTTTACAGTTTCAGCTTGTGTTTTGAGACTTAAAAAACTGTTTTGGAAGGACACCCTCCGCTACATTTAGACTGGTCCTTTGGTTTAACAATAAATTTGGGAACGGGTGGGGCGTCGTAATACGCGTGGGTTTGGGGAGGTCGTTCGGTTTCTCCAAATCCAGACTAGAAGTTTTTCAGATTGCTGAGCAGAGGCCCAGACAGGAGGTCTCTTTTGGGCCACAGCCAAACAGCTGCACCGCGCGTGCTGGGAATCGTCCAGGCAGAGGTGGAACCGCAAGGGGCCTCAAGGCGTCTCAGCCAGCACCGTCCGGGGTCCCCGCCTAGCGGAAATACACATCCCAAACCCCAGCTCTCCACCCACCCACCCCGCCTTGGTCCGGATTAGGGGAGCTGGGCGGAGTCCAGGCCGCGGCCACTCCCCGGACTCGGAAAAAAAACTGGGACGTTGCGGACACAGAGCTGGCTGGACCAGCGGCGCGTGGCACGCGTTCTCCCTCCCGCGCATGCTCCGGCCGGCCGCCTCCCGGTCCCATCCCGGGTCCCGCCTCTCTCGCTCCCTCTCCCCCTCCCCCGCCAGCCTCCCTCCGAGCTTGGCCCCTCCGGGCGCGCGGCCGACGTCCCAGTTGCGTGCCGGCGCCTGACTTCACTTCCGGCTAACGCGCTCTGCTTGCCCCCTGGCCCCGGATGGTGACTGGTGGTGGTGCTGCACCTCCCGGGACTGTCACTGAGCCGCTTCCCAGTGTGATTGTGCTGAGCGCAGGCCGGAAGATGGCGGCTGCGGCTGCGGCGGCCTCTGGCCCGGGCTGCTCCTCGGCGGCGGGGGCGGGAGCGGCCGGGGTCTCCGAGTGGCTGGTGCTGCGGGACGGCTGCATGCGCTGCGACGCCGACGGGCTGCACAGCCTCTCCTACCACCCGGCGCTCAACGCCATCCTGGCCGTGACCAGTCGCGGGACCATCAAAGTCATCGACGGCACCTCAGGGGCCACCCTGCAGGCCTCGGCCCTCAGCGGTGAGTGTGCGGCAACGCCGGGCGGGGGCCGGGCCCGCCGCGGGAGGAGCCGGGCCCCGGGATGCCGGGGAAGGAAGCCGCCCAGCCCCGGGGCTCGGCCTCCGGAGGAGGGGAGCGGCGGAAGGCAGGGCTGGGGGCTCAGGCCTGGCTGTGAAGGGAGGCCGGGAAACTGATGGATGAGGACCGTAGAAATTGGATATTTCAGCGGCTGCAGCTGGGAAGGAAAGACGGGCGAGACGGGGAGTGGTGGGAGTTGCCTTTCGGGCTCTGAGCGTCCGGTGTGGGTTGGTCCTCTGGGAGACGTGAGGAGGCCTAAGAGCTTGGCACCGGAGAAGCCCAGGCTCCGGGGTAGGTCCTGGAGAGGGTACAGTTTCTGTTAGATCAGAAAGCGAAAGGATTGCAGGGTTGGTCCGGACTTGAGAGGCCGGTGGCCGGAGGCAAGCGTCCGAGCCGGCATCCAAGCCCTCGCCTCTTGTGGAGAGAAGAGGATCCGCGTCTGTTCCTGGGACCCGCAGGTGCTGGGATGTACGGCAGGCTTCGCGCCCAGCGTGGGGGTTGGGTGGGCCTGGAGTGGGGGCGGGGAGGGAAGTAGGAGGGCCAGCTGCCTGAACTGTTCCATCGACCACTTTAGGGCTCGGGCGGACGCCGTGGAAGACTGGCCCTTGTTCCCCGGCACGAGGCTTCCGCCTTCTACCCCCCAGGGACGAGAAACTCAGCACCTGCGGTGTATGAGCTGTAGATTCCTTTGGGTTCGTAATGAGGTGAAACTTCCGGCGTTCTCTGCTGGTTTTACCACTGCGAGCCAAGAGTTGGGATAAGGGGGCATGTGTGAGGCTCAGCGGTGGAGGAGACCAGTTCTGGCTGCTGTAAACCTTGGTCCAGGGACGGGACTTTGAGTATGCGAGAGGTGAACGCTCGATGGGCTGTTAGTAGTGTTTTGGAGTTGTCCTGGCAAGGTTAAGTTTGGGTGAATTGACATTTCATTTGCGGTTGAATGATGAGTGGCTTAATTTAGATGTTACAAATCGAGACTGAAAAGTTAGTATACGAGTTAGACTCCTGCACAGAGTGTAATGTACATGACTGTCCGCATTTAGCCAAGTGGAAGTAGTTACGTGGTCTTACCAATTCACTTGTATTTTAACAGAGCCAAGTAAGGTGGTTATTCTGATTTACTGTTAGGCACTTAACAGTAAATGGCAATTTAGGGATACAGAGTTAAAGGATTTAATTTTTGTTGATGTGAGCTTTGTGAAAGAAATGGATTTGGATAGCTGTAGAAAATAAATCTGAAACACATCTAAAGTATATCCAAGAGAAAGTTTGTATTGTAGCCGTGTGATTTTTCTTTTCTTGGCTTAGGCAAAGTACAAAAGTGGTGTCCCAGATGCATTCGCTGCAACTTGGACATAACAGCTTGTCTCTCTGTATGGCAGGGTACTTCTCATTAATAGTTGGATTTCTTTCTTCTTAAACTCACTTACATATATTTCACATCTGAAAAGGTATAAAGAACAATTGTGACAGACAACCATGTATTCCAGACTCAATTAAAAAAATAAAACATTACAAACAGTGTTGAAGTTTTCTGTGTCCCTTTGCATTCCTCCTGTTCTCTTTTTATACATGTCTTTTCCCTGGTGGCTCAGACAGTAAAGCGTCTGTCTACAATGCGGGAGACCTGGGTTTGATCCCTGGGTCGGGAAGATCCCCTGGAGAAGGAAATGGCAGTCCACTCCAGTACTATTGCCTGGACAATCCCGTGGACAGAGGAGCCTGGAAGGCTACAGTCCATGGAATCGCAGAGTCGGACACGACTGAGCGACTCCACTTCACTTATGTTTTTTAGTATATACCTTTATGTTTAAACAATATCTATTGGTGTCTTTCATGATTTTAAACTTTGAATAAGTAGTATCATAGCGTAAGTATTTGTATTTCTATAAAAAATCTTATTAACAAAAGTCTTAAAATGTTTTCAATAGAAAGAGGACTCTTAAGGGGTGTTTTTGTATCTGGAGGCCGTGTTTCAGAAGGGTTATATGTGCCAGAGTTAGTTATAAATGATTGGGGAAATAGGATGTAGATGAATGCATGTTAATGAAAAGGGAAGAAAACAGTCACTCACGTGGTAGATTGCTAAAGGGGAGGGCTTTGGGTACATAATAAAAGTATAAAGGTAAATACATAAACTACAGCACTGATTTGAGATAACTTAGTTGAGGTAGATTGGAACATTTAATCGGGAAGTATGGAAATGGATACAGCAGTGGATGGACATGCATTGAGAATTGAGTAGTATGTGGTTAGAATTATGTAGAAGAGTTTATGGCAAAAAACGGATTATAAAGCAGGTTTAAAAGCAACAATGGAAAAATTCAGAAATGTTTTCATATATGAGAAATGCGGTTGACTAATGATAATGATCAGAAGTAGTATAGGGTCCTGTATGCGTCATGTCTTCAGATGATTGGCCAAGGAATGAGGGATTTTGTGTTTTGCCTTGAACATGCAAGTACTTCGTAGGTTTGCTTTTATTGATGAATAGAGGGTGACAGTTTTGTCACTAGAATGGGGAGAAGGTGCCATTAGTAACCATGGTCCTAACATGACCCATTTTTCCAGTTCATGGGCAGTGAGGAAAGACATCTTTGGGTAAGGGGATATGGAGTGATGTAATCATATAGAGCTTTATTGGGTGATAGTGTAGTCTTATGGACGGGTTCAGTTTATGGGGTTATGGGTAGCCTGTTGGTGTAGATTGGAAATCGAAAAATGGGAGCAGGGCTTGTATGTATATGTATTCACTTGTATGGCAGTGATGGTGAATTTTTTATTTTATTTTTTAATTAATTTTAATTGGAGGCTAATTACTTTATAGTATTGTGGTGGTTTTTGCCATACATCAACATGAATCAGCCATGGGTGTACATGTGTTTCCCATCCTGAACCCCCTGCCACCCCACCTCCCCATCCCATCCCTCAGGGTCATCCCAGTGCACCAGCCCTGAGCACCCTGTCTCTTGCATCGAACCTGGACCGGCAACCTGTTTCATGTATGATAATATACATGTTTCAGTGCTATTATGTAAAATCATCCCACCCTCACCTTCTCCCACAGAGTCCAAAAGTCTGTTCTTTACATCTTGTGTCTCTTCTGCTGTCTTGCATATAGGGTCATCGTTACCATCTTTCTAAATTCCATATATATGTGTTGATATACTGTATTGGTGTTTTTCTTTCTGACTGACTTCTCTCTGTATAATAGGCTCCAGTTTCAATGATGGTGAATTTTTAACTACCACTGTTGATTACTGTATGTCTTCAAACTATGTGTCTCTCACATAAAATATTTATAAATACACTTTTCATTAGACTAAGAGTCATCAGTATATACTTAGTTAGGCAAGTATTTGCTCCTTTTTAGTGTTTTCAAAAGTGTGTTAGTTGCTCAGTTGTGTCTGACTCTTTGCGACCCCATGGACCGTAGCCCACCAGACCCCTCCGTCCATGGAATTCTCCAGGCAAGAATACGGAAGAGGGTGGCCATTTCCTTCTCCAGGGGTTCTTCCCAAACCAGGGTTAAGCTTTCTGAATGTGGCTTTCAGTTACCTCCATGATCTGGCTTTTACCTGTCTTTCTAGTCTTGTCTCACCATTTTGTTCTGTGAAACTGGTTCATTTAATTTTTTTTCCCAACTGTAGTAATTTTATTCCTTCTTGGAATTCACCAATTCCCTCCAGAAAATTAGATGAATCTTACCCCTATTTCAGGACCTAGAGCATATCTGTAACTTCCTAATTCTTTTGGCTCGAAGTAATCCACTGAACCCCTAAACACATTGTCCTATTAATGCCTATTTTAGTAATTTGACAGCTTAGCTGTTTGTGATATGCTTCCTGTTTTGAACTATTTAAATTTCATTTTATTTAATTGTGTGTGAATATAGATGTCTGTTTAACTATATTTCAAACTCCTTGTGGGAAGGAGCCTTGTCTACTTGTTTATATCTCCTCCACAGGACGCCTAGTACAATATTTCAATAAATATTTTAGATTTGCTGTGTGTGTACTAATGAGTATGTTAAATGGATGTTTCTTTTCAACTGCTCAGTAAACACTTTTTTTGGCTTTGGGTTTTTTTTCTGTCTTTCATAAGTAGATTCATTATTTTTTTTTTAAAAGAATCATTTCAGGTTCATAGTAAAACTGAGCAGAAAGTACAGAGTTCCCATGTTACTCCTGCCTCCATTCCCTTCATTGGCAGCATCTGAGACACACTGGTATGTTTGTTACAGTCAGTGAACCTGCATTACTGCATCATTCTCACCCAAAGTCTGTAGTTTATGTCGGGGCTCACCTCTGTACATTCTATGGGTTCTAACTACATATGGCATGTTGTGGAATACGGTCTCATTTAAAAACCCTTACTCTGCCTATTCACCCCTCTCTCCTAATCTCTGACAATTATTGATCTTTTTATTGTCTCCATAGTTTTGCCATTTCTAGAAAGTCATATAGTATGTAGCCTTTTCAGTATGGCTTCTTTCATGTAATAATAGGAATTTAAGTTTCTTATATGTCTTTCTGTAGCTTGGAAAGGTTATTTCCAATTAACACTGAATAATATATTACATTGTCTGGATATACCACAGTTTCTCCATTCACCTACTGAAGGATATCTTGGTTGCTTCCAGTTTGTGACAGTTATGAATAAAGCTGCTATAAATATCTGGGTCTAGGCATTTGTGTGTGCAAAAGTTTTCAGTTCATTTGGGTAAATACCAAGGATCATGACTGCTGGAGCCTATGGCAGGAGTATGTTTAGTTTTGTAATAAATTATCAAACGGTCTTCTCCAGTGGCTGTACCATTTTGCATTTCCAGAAGCAACAAATGAGAGCTCCTGTTGCTTTACATCTTCATCCGCATTTGATGTTGATAGTGTTTTGGATTGCTGCTTTTCTAATGGGTGTGTAGTGGTATCTCAATGTTTTAATTTGTAATTCCCTAATGACATATGATGCTGAATATGTTTTCATATGCTTACACGTGGACTTTGGGTTATAAAAATCAAAATAACTCTACATACACAACTTGACTAGGTAGAGTCATAGTAAAAAAACAAAACGAAACAAAAAAAAAAACACTTGTTTTTTTCTATTACTAGATATGTCCTTCTCTTTAACTGATGTCATTTAGCATAACAGGAAGGAGTAAGATCCTAGTTTCTGTTTTGTTTTTTCCTCTCTAAATTTAGTTGAATTACTTAGTGTTTCTTTTTTGGTTTCTCCATTTGCAAAATGGGAGTGGTAATTGTATTAATTGTGAAGATTAAGTGTAAATGCATGTAAAGTGCTTAGAATAGTGTTTACTGTTCAAAAATGTTTTTTATTTATTTGTAAATCTCTCTTTTTCTTAACTTAAACCATTTTGATATTCTGTCCAGTCTTTTGAACTTAACCCCAGATTTGAACTTCTTAGGAATTTTTTTGTGTGATTTACCATTTTTGTCTGGTATGATGGCTTCCTGTTCAGAATTAGAACCCAGAGCTACCTGCTCCAAGAAGTCTTGGAATATAGAAAACTAATTAGGTTAGCTTGCAGAGACCTCAGGAAATAAATTTAATGGATGAAACTCATGTTTATCACCTCTTTGTTGTTGCTCACTCAGTCGTGTCCGACTCTTTGTGACCTCATGGACTGCAGCACGCCAGTCTTCCTATCTCTCGAAGTTGTCTCAAACTCATGTCCATTGAGTCCATGATGCCATCCAACCATCTCATCCTCTGTCATCCCCTTTTGCTCTTGCCCTCAATCCTTCGCAGCATCAGGGTCTTTTCTAATGAGTTGGCTCTTCGTATCAGGTGACCAAAGTATTGGAGCTTCGGCATCAGTCCTTCCAGTGAGTATTCAGGACTGATTTCCTTTAGGATGGACTGGTTGGATCTCCTTGTAGTCCAAGGGACTCTCAAGAGTCTTCTCCAACACCACAGTTCAAAAGCATCAATTCTTCGGCGCTCAGCCTTCTTTATAGTCCAACACTCACATCCATACATGACTACTGGAAAAACCACAGGTTTGACTAGCTGGACCTTTGTTGGCAAAGTAATGTCTCTGCTTTTTAATATGCTGTCTAGGTTGGTCATAGTTTTTCTTCCAAGGAGCAAGCATCTTTTAATTTCATGGCTACAGTCACCATCTGCAGTGATTTTGGAGACCAAGAAAATAAAGTCTGTCACTGTTTCCATTCTTTCCCCATCTATTTGCCATGAAGTGATGGGACTGGATGCCATGATCTTAGTTTTTTGAATGTTGAGTTTTGTTTTTTTTTTTTGAATGTTGAGTTTTAAGCCAGCTTTTTTATTTTCCTCTTTCAACTTCATCAAGAGGCTCGTTAGTTCCTCATTGCTTTCTGTCATAAGGGTGGTGTCATCTGCATTTCTGAGGTTATTGATATTTCTCCCAGCAATCTAGATTCCAGCTTGTGCTTCATCCAGCCTGGCATTTCTCATGATATACTCTGCATATAAGATAAATAAGCAGGGTGACAGTATACAGCCTTGATGTACTCCTTTCCCGATTTTGAATCTTTGTTCCATGTCCATTTCTAACTGTTGCTTCTAGACCTGCATACAGGTTTTGCAGAAATATTTTTTTTTTACTACTTCTGGATTTGGTATGCGTTAATTTGGGTGAAATGCAGCATCTTCCTGTAGATCTCAGTTTTTGGAAATTGTAAATGATACAAATCATTTCCTATTTCCTGATTAATTTGGGTACATGAAGCTTTCCTAGTCTCAGTTATAAACATGTTACAGAGTTGGGACTACAACAGCCCTACAAGATAGTTGTCTTCTGGATGCATCTGAGTTCCTTGCATGTTAAGTCGCCTCAGTCATGTCTGACCCTTTGTGACCCCATGGACTGTAGCCCACCAGGCTCCTCTGTCCACGGGAGTCTCCAGGCAAGACTACTGGAGTGGGTTGCCATGCCCTCCTCCAGGGGATCTTCCTGACCCAGGAACAAACTCAGGTCTCTTAAGTCTCCTGCATTGGTAGGTGGGCTCTTTATACCAGCACCATCTTGGAAGCCCATCTGAGTTCTTTATAAAAATTTAATTCAGCAAATATCTTTGTGGGCTATGACTATGTACTTGTCTCTGTTTCAGTTGACTGACTTTAGTAATACTACATGATGACATATGTCAAAGATTTGATGTTTTATTAGCAAAACATTTTCTATAATTAGAGTGAATTAATATTCATGTTTGTTTGCTTTGTTTGTTTTTTTTTTGGCCTCAATGCACGGCTTGTGGGATCTTAGTTCCTTGCCCAGGGATCAAACCCACACTCCCTGCGTTGGAAGCGCTGAGTCTTAACCACTGGATCGCCAGGGAAGTCCCATGAATTAAAAGTCTTAAAAAAGATTTTTCTGTGTTTTCAATATCCTCTATATTTACCCAAATTTTTACATTTGCCTCCCACATTTTCCTAACTGTTCGACGTGCAAAGATGGTTTTGCTCTAAGAAAGAATTTATTGTCTTTTTTTTAGTAGTTTTAGACTTATTAATCAGAGGCAGTGTAAGAGATCAATTTCTGGAGCTAAATAGTTTGAGCTTTAGTCTTGGTTCTGTTTGATCTTGAAGTTCATCAATAAAATGAGCATTAAAATGTTATCTACCTCATGAGATGGCTGTGAGAATTGAAGTGAGCTAATATATGTTAAACATGTAGAACAGTGCCTGATACGTAGCAGTGCTCACTCATTAAGTCGTGTCTGACTCTTTGACTCTGTGAACTGTAGTAGCCCACCAGGCTCGTCCATGGGATTTTCTAGGCAAGAATACTGGAGTGGGTTGCTCTGTAAATGTTCTTGTAGCAGTGGCCATTTGAAAGTTTGCTGATGTAGTAAATGTTTTTACTACAGGGATTCTGTTGAAATTGCAGCATTTTTTTTCTTCCAGTTTTTCACATATGTGGAAATGGGACCAGTGAAATCTGAGAGATATAAATATTAATATAAGAATAATAATTTTGTATTACAAGAGAGAGAAATTATGTAAGTTAGTTGATTTTGGACTTGAAATTGTTAAAAGAGGCTGGTGATTTCATACATTGTTGAACATGTGGTAGGCATGGGGCCACAAAATAAGGCAGCCTTTTTACTTTTGAATACATACTTGGTGATATTTTCAAGTAAGCCATTTTAGTGTAAGTACTCTTAATAAAATATAGATGTGCAGATTATGTGAGTATAGAGAAGGGAGTTTCTTCAATCTGAGGGAAATAGAGAAGGCTTCTCAAAGGATGTTGCCTTTATGATCAGTTTGGGAAGATGAGATAGTGGGAGGGATATCCTAGGCTAAGGTACTTGCTTATATAGAGACAATTAGGTCTTTAAAAGCATATTAAATTCAGGGAAGTTTTGAGGGGAAGAGGAGTTGGGGGTTGGATGGTTAAGAGTTGAAGCTGAGAGATTGGCAAAGACAAGATCATAATATGTTTTGCTAAGAACTTTGGACTTGATGTCAATGGTAGGCAGCCTTTATAGGTTAAGACACAATCAGATTTGTGTTGAAGAAAGATTCCAAGCTAATGCTCAGGTATGAACAGTGGTGAGAGCTGCATGTAAGTTAGTTTGAGAGGTAGAAACAGTATAATTTGGCAAATGTAGGGATGAGGGGAATTGACAAGGTGGCAATTACTCAGACTTAGGTTTCTACTTTGGATGACTGGGTGAATGAATTAACCTGAATAGCAGTACAAGAAGGTGTGGTGGTGAGTAGCTTTTGTTGGCATATGCTGAGGAGCAAGGGGGACATAGTGATTTCAGTTGTGTTAATTTTGAGGTTCTTGAAGGACATCCCGGAAGAGATGGCCAGGAGCCATTTGGAAATTCAACTTGAAGATTTGGAAATAAATGAAACATGAAGACTTGGGAATACAGGTTTGGAAGACATTGACATTTATAGAGGAAGCCTAGTCTATGGTTAAGTATATTGGCTCCGTTGCCAGATTGAGTTTCAGTCTGTGATTCATCACTTATTAGCTGTGCCCTAAAGGTAAATGCTTAACCTTTCTCTGCACTTAATAATTAGTACCCAACTCATTTGGTTGTTGGAAAGATGTTAAGTAAATTGATACATGTAGATATTATTTGACCCACCATAAGCACTCCATAAATGCTACTTTTTGTATTGGTGTTTTTAATTGCATTATTCATTTCAACAAGTGTTTGTCATATGGGGATAATAAGATGAATTTTAAATCCACTGTTTCCCCAATTTTGGAAAGCTGTCTAGAAGAGGTGACAGCTCAGCTGAGACTTGAAAGTAATGAAGTTGGCTAGGTAGAGGAAGTAGCATGAGCAGAAGTAGGTACATGAAGCAGGTAATATTTGTTATAAGCAGTTTAGTATTAGAGTGCAAAGCATGAGGAAGGGAGTGATGGGATAGACTGAGGATATTGGACTTGGTCCACCTTGGTCCTGTGGAAGCTATGGCTTCCATACTCTTTAAGTACAAGAACTCCCAGTTTATGGTAAAAAACGTAGGGCCCTGTTATGATAGGTATGTTTTTAGCATTAACTGAGAAAATACTGCAGAAAAAAAATGCTACTTTTAAGTAGTTTTTATTGTAGGTGTCTTATCTGTGTAATTTGAAAAATACTACAACACACATACTTGGAACTTTCCTCAAGTTCCTTGAAGTTTTTTTTATAGGGAAACAAATCAATTAACAGTCTTCTGCCTGTACTCCAGCTTCAGAAATTTTATATTATCTCCTTGGTCTTTCTGTCTTTGTGGGCTTGTTTAATGCCCTCTTTATTTATTTCCTCTTTCCAGTGGGACTGTGGGAGGAAGCAGAAGTAAATTGTATGTATTATGTCCTTGTTTAACTGGAAATCTGTAGTTACAACCGTACGTAAGTTGTTGAACATTTGGAAATCTATCCTTAGGAATGTTCTCTATAACTATAGATGGAATGTAAACAATAATAGATTTATGTAAAGTGGGGGGGGGGAGTGAAAGTGAAGTTGCTTAGTTTTGTGTCTGACTCTTTGTGACCCCATGGACTGTATGTAGCCTAACAGGATCCTGCGTCCATGGGATTTTCCAGGCAAGAGTACTGGAGTGGGTTGCCATTGCCTTCTCCAGGAGATCCTCCCAACCCAGGGTTTGAAACCAGGTCTCCCACATTGTAGCCAGATGCTTTACTGTCTGAGCCACCAGGGAAGTCCACACTGTAGAGGAGTATATAAAAATAGTGGGAAGGTGGGTGGGAAGTACCTCTCTGATACGTGCACTGTACTGCTCAGAGTCTCAAGCAAAAGGTGCATTTGGCAGGACACTTCCCTGGGTTACCATCTCTAAAATGGGCTAGTAATTCTTGCCCAGGCTACGTTATTATGTGATATGATAATGAATGTAGACATTCTTTGTAAATTGAACTTCATATGTGAGGGATACAACAGTGTTAGCCAAACTCTTCCGGGTTAGAGAGGAGAAAATGGAGGTACAAATGACAAAAAGGATAAATTAATTGCTACATAAAGTTAATTGTTTGTGACAAGGGCAGTGCTCCTAAAAGAAATAATTGTGGTCTAGTTTGAGTATGTTAAATCAGGGATGTATTTTTAGAGGAGATAAATATTGTGTTTACTTTTTACAGGAATTAATAGAAATATTGGGGCAAATGGAAGTGTCTTCTTTGAGATTTGTTGTGGGCACCAGGAATTTAAATCTTTACGATTTGTTTCTGTGCTTTTACTTTGATTTATGAAGTTGAAGAGAGACAAGGAAGGCTGGGAAGATAGTACAGGGCAGTGGTTCTCAGCCTTGGTTGCTCCTTAGAGTCATCAGGAGAGTTTTTAAAGACATACTCTGCTAGGGTTCTAGTATTCTAACTTAGGTGACCTGGAGTGGAGCCCAAGGTCACTTAAATTTTTATTATTTTAATTTTTAAAGCTTTCTCAGTGATTGTAATGCGCAGGCCAGGTTTAGCGGTTTTAACTTCACCTAGAACCCTAAATGAGCAAATGTATTTCATATGCCTGGAATAAATGAGAGATTATATTTGAATTGAATAGTATTCTGTTGTTTAGTACTGTGTCTGACTCTTTTGTGACCCCGTGACTGTAGCCTGCCAGGCTCCTCTGTCCATGGGATTTCCCTGGAAAGAATACTGGAGTGTGTTGCCATTTTCTTTTCTAGGGGATCTTCCCGACCAAGGAATCAAATCTGTATCTCCGGCATTGGCAGGTGAATTCTTTACCGTTGAGCCACCAGGGAAGCCTGAATAGTATTTATTCTGTTTAGCCTTAATTTTTTTGTAAGAAACACCTCCCAAGTTAGTTTCTTTGCTAATAAAACCTACCCCACAGTAAATTAAATTATAAATGAAATATGCATGTAAGTAGGACTGTACCAAGGGCCAAATTCATGTTGCTCTCTTTTGTCCTTTTCTGATGTAATGCATTTTTGTTTGATTTTTTTTTTTTTTAATCAGTTAAGTGCTGTGATACTTTTCACCAAAATGCTACTGCAGCAGGGACAGTTACCTCCTACTGGGAGTATGAGAGGAGGGGGTGAAAAGCAGCTGTAGAGGGCAGAAATGGCTGGGATTATCTATCAGATCAGCTGTTTCATGCCTAAAATGCCTTTGTTTTATGTTGTATTAAGAAAAAAGCTAATGTCTAGAATGTTAAATTTTATCATATTAGAGCCTAGTGGGTTTTTTAAAATATATAATTTTATTAAATTATATGGCTTTGCTGGGTCTTCATTGTTGGGTGGGCTTTTCTCTGGCTGTGGTGAGCAGAGGCTTCTCTAGTTGGGGCATGTGGTCTTCGCATTGCGGTGGCTTCTTTTGTTGTAGAGCATGGGCTCTAGGGAATGCAAGCTTCAGTAATTGTGACGCTTGTGCGCAGTGGTTGTGGCACACAGATTAGTTGCTCTGGCATGTGGGATCTTGTGGGACCAGGGTTTGAACTTGTGTCTCCGGCAGTGGCAGGTGGATTCCTTACCACTGAGCCACCAGGGAAGCCCTAGAGCTTAGTTTTAACACGTTCAGAAGTTCTTCAAAACTATGAAAAATGATCCATTTATTCAAAACCATTTGCTGTGTGTCAAAAATTTACTGTTTGTCAACAAAGTCCTTTCCTAGAGCTCTGGTTCAGTGAGAAGAGGTATATTACATATACATGCAGGTGATGGTAGACACTATAAGAAGTCGAAACTGATATGAGATGATGGTGGGTAAATTGGTACTGTGTGGTCTCAGGGGAGTCTCTCTGAGATGGCCCTTGAGCAGATCCTAGTGATGTGAGAGAGCAGCAAGGCAGGTATCCAGGGGAAGTTTCTGTTGGCTTGTTACTGTAGTATGGGGAAACAGCTGGATGGATTTTCATCATATTTGGATGGAATTTGACTTGCACTGATTTAAAATGTAGATTCAATGAGGAGTGATGAGACTGATGTGATTGCTAGTCTCAGAGAAAGGTGCCATCTCTGTTAAACAAAATAATTTCAAATATGAGCTCCAAATAGAAATTCACAAGGGTACATGTTCCACTTGTAGAATTGTATTGATTTGTAGCTGAGTTGCTTTTCACATGGGCAACTTTGTGTAGCAACTGGAATTTATATACAGATGATAAAGGGTTTTTGTGCAATATCAGATAGGGAAATTAGTCCCCAAACTTTACTTAATTATAGCCAGGTCAAAATCCTGAAGGAAGAATGTAACCTATATATTGCAGACTGGTTGAGAGATTTAACTGTGACAAATTTTCATATATATTGTTCAATTTGTCACAGTTAATTGAATGAAACATGAAAAGGGCCCCAGAGTTTCTTGCAGGGAGTAGTAGTAAGTCCTTAATGATTGAGTCCCATCCATGGAAAGTTTTCAGTGGTGATTATGTTCTCAAAACTTTCTCAGTTGATGTCAGGTAACTTAAGATTATTTAAAATAAGTGGTCTGGTGACTGTTTTGGATAAAGTGAATAGAGAGAATTGGAACTTTAAATTCTGTATCTTTCAGAGAACTTCTTCCATGTTTAGGCAGATGTTGATTTTCCTGCCTGGAAAAATACTATCCCTGCTTTGTATTTTATCCATTTGCTACTTTTCCTTGTGGCCTAGTCACCGAACTTTCCCAGATTTTCTTTGCACCAAGTTCTCTTTTATAGGAATACTCATTTTGACTTTGAATAATACAGTGTATTAGCAACTTTTGTTAAATGATTTTATTTTCAGTAACTTTAATAATATTTTAAAAGCTTTATAAGAGCTGAACTTTAATTTTGGGGTTCCTTGGTGGCTCCGTGTAGAGAATCTGCCTGCCAGTGCAGGAGACGTGGGTTTGATCTCTGGGTTGGGAAGGTCCCCTGGAGAAGGAATGGCACCCACTCCAGTATTCTTGCCTGGAGAATTCCATGGATGAGACATCTGGTGAGCTACAGTCCATGGGCTTGCAAAAAAGTCAGACATGACTTAGTGACTAAACAACAACAACAAAACGTTAATTTTGTATCCTTTTTTATTGATTTCAAATTATGTTTGTGTGTTATGGTATAAACTATTTTAAGCATTGAAATCTGATGATATCTCAGTGGACATGGACTTCTACAATGTGTAGTTTCAGTTGGCAAAGATAATATATTTCTGATAATACTTTTCCAGGTTTTGAAGAGATATACATGATTAGTGCATTGATAAAGAGTTGACTGTTTCTTAATGTGGGTGTTAAGATAACTAAACAACCCCACAATTTCCTTCCTTTAAAAATTTCAATTTTAAAATGACTTACCTTATAGGCCCTCAGATGTTGTTTAGTCACTAGTTGTGTCTGATTCTTTTGCGAACCCATGGACTCCTCTCTTCGTGGGATTTCCAAGGCAAGAATACTGGAGTGGGTTGCCATTCCCTTCTCCAGGGCAACTTCCCAACTCGGGGATCAAACCCATGTCTCTTGCATTGGCAGGTGGATTCTTTACCACTGAGCTACTTGGGGAAAGAGAAGCCCCTCTATGATTTCATTACCTAGAGATGGCTAGTCTTAGCATTTTGGTGTGCAGCAAGTTCTTTTTGCCTTTTTCTATTATTTGATGTATTTTTATTGTAAGATATGTTACGAACTGTTTCCCCCTTTTACTTTGTTAAAATTGTACTTTCCTGTGTTTTTATTGTATAATTTAAAAATAAATTTTGACTAATGATTATAATAAATGGACTTTTATGTGTGTGTATTAGTAATACATGCATGGATTCATGTAACTATCACCACAGTCAGGATACAGAGCAGTTTTAACACCTGAAAGAGTTCTCTGTGGTATCTCCTTTGGTATACCTTTGTAGTCAGCCTCTTCCCCACCCCTGAACCTTTGGCAATCACTGATCTGTTCTCTCTACTGTTTTGTCTTTTCTAGAATGTCATGGAAATGGAACCCTTTAGTATGTAACTTTTTGATACTGACTTGTGCATAGCATAATGTCTTTGAAAATCAAGTTGTTGCATGTATCTATCTGTAGGTCATTCCTTTTCATCGCTAAGTATTTCATCATATGAATGTATTGCCGTATTTAGTCAGTTACTCTTGGGAGGACATGCTTTTGGTAATTATGAATAGAATTATTGTAAACGTCTAAGTACAGGTTTTCGTGTGAATAAAGGTTTTATGTCTCAAGGGTAAATATGTAGAAGTGGGATTGCATGGCCATTTGGTGAGTGTATGTTTAACTTCATAAGAAACTGTCAAACTAGTATGGCTGTACCATTATGCATCACCATTAGACATTTATGAATTATACTTGCTTTGCATCCTTGCTAGCATTTGGTATTGTTACAAAGTCAGCACTGCTGCTGCTGCTGCTAAGTCGCTTCAGTTGTGTCTGACTCTGTGTGACCCCATAGATGGCAGCCCACCAGGCTCCCCCATCCCTGGGATTCTCCAGGCAAGAACACTGGAGTGGGTTGCTATTTCCTTCTCCAATGCATGAGAGTGAAAAGTGAAAGTGAAGTCGCTCAGTCGTGTCCGACTCTTTGCAACCCCATGGACTGCAGCCTACCAGGCTCCTCTGTCCGTGGGATTTTCCAGGCAAGAGTACTGGAGTGGGGTGCCATTGCCTTCTCCGCAGATTGATTGCAATCCTTATCAAAATCCCAGTCACTACTTTTGCAGAAATAGAAAAATCCATTCTAAAATTTGTATGGAATCTTGAGGGACCCCAAATAGCTAGTGTTACTGAAAAAAAATGCTGGAGGACTTAACACTTCCTGATTTCAAAATTTTTTACTATGGTGCTATAGTAATCAAAACAGTGTGGTTCTGGTTTGGAATAATGAGTACAGAAGTACCCCTTATATAAGTGGTCAAATAATTCTTGGAATGGAGGTCAAGACCATTCTCTTCAAAAAACAGTGCTGAGAAAACTGGATATCCATATGCAAAAGAATGAAGTTCTACCCTTATACAACCATATTACACAGACAAATATTTTCAAAACACCACATACAAAAATTAACTCAAAATGAATCAGAGATTTAAACATAAGAGCTACAACTGTTAAGCTCTTAGAAGAAAACAAAGTGTTCTTGGATATGACACCAAAGGCACAGGCATCCGGTGAATGAATAGACAAATTGGATTTCATCAAAATGAAAAACTTTTGTACATTGAAGGACACTATCAACAGAGTAAAAAGTCAGAACCCAAAAAGGGAAAAAATATTTGCACATCACATATCCAGAGACATAGCCAGAAATATTTAGACAATTATAGAAAACTACAACTCAACAAACAGCAAAAAACAAATAGCCTGGTTAGAGAGTGAGCAAAGGATTTAAATAGATATTTCTCCAGAGAAGATAAACAGATGACCAACAAACCATGAAAAGATGCTCAGCATAATTAATCATTTGGGAAATGCAGGTCAAAACCATAATGAGGTATCACTTTACACCCGTTAGGATGGTTATTTTCGAAAAAGCAGAGTAAGTATTGGCAAGGTTGTAGAGATTGGAACTTTTTTGCTGTGTTGGTGGGAATATAAAATGGTGCAGCCACTGAAGAAAACAGTATGCAGTCCTACATATAATTTAAAATTACCTTATAAACGTGCATTTCCACATTTGAGTAATACAGTTCTTCAAATAATTAAAAATTACTGTATGAACTCACAATTCCACATTTGAATATTGGGTATAAAGAGTTAAAAGCAGAATCTTGAAGAAATATTTGTGTGCCACCCACGTGTCCATCAGTGGATGAATGTATAGACAAAACATGGTGTATGTATATAATGAAATATTAGCCTTGAGAAGGGAGGAAATTCTGACACATAGTGCAACATGGATGAACTTGGAAGATGTTATGGTCAGTGAAGAAAGAGTAGTGACTCAGGTTCTGTGGGGACAGAAGTGAAGATTTAGTGTCAGTGATTATAAAGTTTCAGTTTTGCAAGATGAAAAGAGGTCTGTGGATGGATAGTGGTAATAGTTGCAAGACATTATGAATGCACTTACTGCCACTGAACTGTACACTTAATGGTTAAATGGCACGTTTCTTGTATAAATTTACAATTTAAGAAACATTAAAAAATATCAAATGGTCCTATTTATACAGGTCTCTGGATTCTGTACTGTGCCATAGATCTAATATGTTATCTCTTTGCCTGTAGCACACACTCTTGTGGTACTGTAAATTTTATAGCAGGTCTTAAAGTCATATAATGTGATTTGTCCAACTTTATTCCTTATTGAAATTGTTCTTGCTACTCAAGTTCCTTTGCCTTTTCAGATTATTTGGGATTCAGTTTATATCTCAAAAATGCTGTTGGGTTTTTTATTTTAACTCTTTATTTTGTATTAGAGTATAGCTGTTTAACAGTGTTGTGACAGTTGGACTCAGGTGGATAGCAAAGGACCCAGCCATGCAGACCCATAGATCCATTCTCCCCCAAACTCCTTTCCCATCCAAGCTGCCACGCAACATGGTGCAGAGTTCCATGTGCTATACAGTAGGTCCTTGACGGTCCTTGACCGCTCTCCGTTTTAAACATTCCTGCTGGGATTTTTTTTGAAGTAAGTGTTAGTCGCTCATTCGTGCCCGACTCTTTGTGACCCCATGGACTGCAGCCCACCAGGCTCCTCTGTCCATGAGATTTTCCAGGCAAGAGTACTGGAGTGGGGTGCCGTTTGCTTTAAATCTATAGAGCAGTTTGGGAACTGTTCATGTCTTTGCTATGTTGAGTCTATGGCCATGGTTTTCTTTAGATCTTTTTTGATTTCTTTCACTGATCAGTTGTACTTGTTGGCATACATATTCTCTTTACCTTTTGTTTGATATATATCTTAAGTATTATATATTTTTAGAGCTCTTGTAAACTAACTTAATTTTTTGGGTAAACTTTGTTTTCAGATTGATCATTGCTAGTAGATGTAAAGTTGATTGATTTTTATGTATTTGTTCAGTGTAGCCTTGCTAAACTTTGTAGTTCTTGCAGTTGTTTTGATTTTTATTTATTTTTTAAAATTTATTTATTTATGGCTGTGCTGGGTCTTCATTGCTGCACGCCAGCTTTCTCTAGTTGCAGTGAGCAGGGCTGTTTGTTGCGGTGCACAGGCATCTCATTGTGATGATTCCTCTTGTTGTGGAGCACAGGCCCTAGGCTTACGGGCTTCAGTTGCTCTGCGGCATGCGAAATCTTCACAGAGCAGGATCCCCTGCATTGGCAGGCAACTTCCTATCCACTGTACCACCAGGGAAGTCCTTGTTTGTTTTTTTTTAGATTCTTCAGAATTTTCTGCATACATAATCATGTTATCAGTGAATAGGGGCTGTTTGATTTCTTCCTGATGTGTCTGGCTCCTCATATCTTACTGCAGTGGCTAGATCTTCCATTAAGATATTAGATAGAATAGTTGAGAGTGTAGTATCCTTATCCTATTCCTGATCTTAGGGGAAAGCCTTCAGTCTTAGCATTAAGTGTTTGATAGTGGTAGACTCTGTAGCTGTCTTTTATCAGATTGAGAAAATTGCCTTTTAACTTGCTGAGGGCTTTTTTTTTTTTTTTTTTAAATCATGGAAATATGTTGTATTTTGCCAGATGCATCTACTGATTTGACTGTGGTTTTTCTTCTTTAAGAAATTATCACGGTAGCTTACATTGATTGATTTTTGAATACTGAAGCAGTTTTGCATTCCTGGGAAAACCCTGTTTGGTCCTGGTGTATTGCTAAACTCCATTTGCTTTTATTTTGTTGAGGATTTTTGCACAGTTTCCACGAGGGATAATGGTATGTAGTTTCTTTTTTTGTCCTTTTTCTAGTTTTTGATATCAGGTTAATTTAGCCTTCTTAAAAGGGGTTTGGAAGTGTTCCTTTTTTTCTGTTTCCTGAAAAAGATTGTGTAGAATTGGTGTTACTTCTTAAATTCCCCAGTGAAATCAGGTAAGCCTGGAGATTTCTTTGAAAAGTTTTAAACTAGGAATTCACTTTCCTTAATTCAGATTATCTGTTTCATTTTGAATAATTTGGTAGTTTGTGGTTTTTATGGAATTTCACCTTTATTTTCTAATTTATGCATATTGATCTGTTTATATTATTCCTCAGTTTAACATTTGTAGTGTCAGATTTAAGTATTCTGACAACACAAGTTGTCACATTTATGTACATAGAGTTGTTCATAGTATTCTTTTATCATTTGATATCTGCAGGATCTGTAGGTTAGTTCCTCTTTCATTTGGTGGTGTTGGTAATTCATATCTTCCTTTATTCTTTGGCACTCTTGCTAGAGCTTTATCAATTTCATCGATCTTTTCAAAGAACTCATTTTTGCTTATATCGATTTTTCCTTATTGTTTTTCTAGTTTTACTTTTGCATTGACTTCCAGTATTAACCTTTATTGTTTCCTACCTTTTCTTTATTTTGGATTTGTTTTGGTTTTTTTAAGTAGAAGCTTAGGTTATTGATTTAAGGCCTTTTCCCTCACTCCAATATAAACATTCAAGTCCTATAAGTTTTACTCTAATCACTGTTTTAGCTTCAGATGACTTATTTTGATACTATGTTTTCATTCTTTTTTGGATGTGGATAGCTGTGCTACAGCTTGAGGGATCTCAGTGTTCCCCAGCCAGGGGAACAGCAGTGAAAGTGCCATATCCCAAACACTAGATCATCAGGGAACTCCCTCATTTTCATTCTTTTAAAAATGTTTTCTGAGTTACTTTAGACTTCGTTGACCTAAGAATTGCTTAGGAGTATGTTGTTTAATTTACAAGTATTTAGAGGTTTCCCATTATGTTTCAGTTACTGATTTCTACTTAAATCCATTGTAGTCATTTTGTTTGTGGTCAAACAAAAACATAGTTCTTGTTTGTTTCATTGAAGTATAGTTGTTTCACAATGTTGTGTTAATTTCTGCTTCTGTTGTTGTTCCCTCTCTAATTCATGTCTGACTCTTCATGACCCCATGCACTGCAGCGTGCCAGGCTTCCCTGTCTATCACTGTCTCCTGGAGTTTACTCAAACTCATGTCCATTGAGTCGGTGATGCCTTCCAACCATCTCATCCTCTGTTGTCCCCTTCTCTTGCCCACAGTCTTTCCCAGCATCCAACTTTTCCAGCGAGTTGACTCTTCACATCAGGTGGTCAAAGTATTGGAGCTTCAGTTTCAGCATCAGTCCTTCCATTGACTATTCAGTGTTGATTTCCTTTAGAATTGTCTTGTTTCCTTGCAGTCCAAGGGACTCTCAAGAGTCTTCTCCAACACCACAGTTCAAAAGCATTGATTCTTTGGTGCTCAGCTTTCTTTATGGTCTAACTCTCACATCTGTACATGACAACTGGAAAAACCATAGCTTTGACTATATGGACCCTTGTTGGCAAGGTGTTGTTTCTGCTTTTTAATACACTGTCTAGATTTGTCACAGCTTTCCTTCCAAGGAGCAGGTGTCTTTTGATTTCATGGCTTCAGTCATTGTCCGCAATAATTTTGGAGCCCAAGAAAATAAAATCTGTCACTATTTCTACTTTTCCCCCATCTATTTGCCATGAAACGATGGGACTGGAGGTCATGATCTTAGTTTTTTGAATGTTGAATTTTAAGCTAGCTTTTTCACTCTCCTCTTTCACCTTCATCAAGAGGCTCTTTAGTTTCTCTTGCTTTTTGCCGTTAAAATGCCAAAAAATGGCACTTTTTTTGCCATTAGAGTTCCATAAAAGCAAAGTTTCTCTTTACTTTTTGTGTGCATATCTGAGGTTGCTGATATTTCTCCCCAGAATCTTGATTCCAGCTTGTGATTCATCCAGCCCAGCGTTTTGCATAATGTACTCTGCATGTAAGTTAAATAAACAGGATGACAGTATACACCTTGACATACTCCTTTCCCAATTTTGAACTAGTCCATTGTTTCACGTCTGGTTCTAACTGTCACTTCTTGCCCTGCGTACAGGCTTCTCGGGAGACAGGTAAGGTGGTCTGGTAAGTGATTTGGTTATACATACGTATGCATTCTTTTCTTTTATATTCTTTCCCGTTAGGGCCTTGTTGTCTATCCATTCTGTATGTAACAGCTAACATCTGCTGCCTTGCTCTGTCCCTGGTCCCAACCCCATCCCCTTGGCAACCACGAGTCTGTCCTCTGTCTGTGAGTCTGTTTCTGTTTTGCACTTGGGTTCATTTCTGTCACATTTTAGATTACACTTGTAAGTGATATCACATAGCATCTTGTCTTTCTCTTTCTGACTTCACTTAGTATGATAATTGCTAGTTGCACCCTTGGTTGCTGCAAATGACGTTGTTTTGTTCTTTTTAATTATTAAGAAATAGTCCATTATATATATATATATGTATCACATGCTCTTTATCCATTCATCTGTTGATAGACATTTAGGTTGTTTCCATGTTTTGGCTACTATGAATAGTGCTGCTTTGAACATTGGGATGCATGTATCTTTTTGAATAAGAATTTTGTCTGGATATATGCCCAGGACTGGGGTTGCTTGATCATAGAGTAATTCTCCTTTTAGTTTTCTAAGAAACCTTCATACTGTTTTCCGTAGTGGCTGTACCAACTTAAATTGCCACCAGTGGTGAGGCGGGTTCCCTTTTCTCCATGCCCTCTCCAGCATTTCTTATTTGTAGACTTATTTATTTATTTTTTAAACTTCCGCTTTTTTTTTTTCTTTTAAGATTTTATATATTTGGCTGCATGGGGTCTTAGTTCCCTGATCAGGGATTGAACCTGTGCCCCCTGCATTGGAAGTGTGGAGTCTTATTAACCACTGGACCACCAGGGAATTCCTGTAGACTTTTTAATGATGGCCATTCTGATCCGTGTGAGTTGGTATCTTATTGTAGTTTTGATTTGCATTTTTTTTCAATAATTAGTGATGTTGAACATCTTCTTTATGTGCTTATTGGCCATCTGTATTTCTTTTGAGAAATGCCTGTTAAGGTCTTTTGCCCATATTTGGATTGGGTTGTTTGTTTTTTGTTGTTGCCTTGTATATGAGCTGTTTGTATGTTTTGGAGATTAAGGCCTTGTTGATTGCATTATTTGAAAATATTTTCTCCTAGTCCGTAGGCTGTCTTTTTGTTTTGTTTATGGTTTCCTTTGCTGTGGAAAAGCTTATAAGTTTGATTATGTCCCACTTTTTATTTTTGCTTTTATTTCTGTTGCTTTGGGAGACTGACTGAAGAAAACATTGGCATGATTTATTTATATCGGAGAATGTTTGCCTATGATCTCTTCTAGGAGTTTTATGGTGTCTTATATTTTGTATTGTCTTATATTTTATACTGTCTTATATTTAAGTATTTAAGCCATTTTGAGTTTGGTTTTGTGTATAGTGTGAGGCTGTGTTCTAACTTCATTAATTTACACGCGATTGTCCAGTTTTCCCAATACCAGTTGCTAAAGAGACCGTCTTTTTCCTGTTGTATATTCTTACCTCCTTTGTCGAAGATAATTGACCAGAGATATGTAGGTTTATTTCTGGGCTCTCAGAGAACATACTTTTATTTCTTTTATATTAAGGTCTGTTTTATGATCCAGGATACAATATATCTTGATTAATTTTCAATGTACTCTTGAATGTGCATTCTACTGTTGATAGGTGGCGTGTTTTAAAAATGTCATTGGTTGATGGTGTTCAGTTTCTGTATATCTATGTTCGTTTTCTGTCTGCTAGTTCTATCAGTTACTGAAAGTTGAAGTCTCCAGCTGTAATTATGGATGTCTGTTTCTCCTTTCAGTTCTTGTTAATTTTTGCTGAATGTATTTTTAAGTTCTGTTAGGTGTGTGTATATATTTAGGATTGCTTCATGAATTGACTCTTATCATGGAATGTCCTCATTTATCCCTGGTGATTTTCTTTGTTCTGATCTTTGTCTCATCTAAATATGACGATTCCGTGTTTCTTTGATTAACATTTATGTGATATATCTTTTTTCCATCTTTTTACCCTTTTAGAATGGTAAAAGTTTCTTTGCATGTGTGTTTTAAATTCCAGCTTGTCTTTTCATTGGCGTACTTAGGCCATTTTTGATTAATGAATAGTTGAATTTTGGTTTAGATACTCCAGTTTATTGTTTCCTCTTTTTTTCTCTTTCTGCTTTTTTGGCTTGATGTTTTTTTTTTAACCTTATCTGTTGCTTTTGTGTGTTTTCATAGTTACTTGAAGGATTGCAATATATATTTTCCTCAGTCTATTTAGAATCAGTATTTTACCACTTTAAGTGGAATGTAGAAACCATACCACCCTATTGTATCCTCCTCTTTTAAGTTATAATCGACTTATTTATTATATATATGTGACATTGAAGAGTATCAGACATTGTAGGAATTTTTGCTTTCAGTTACCAGATACATTTAAAAGACTGAGTTGGAGAATCATCACTTATATTTACCCAGATATTTACCATTTCTGTAGCTCTTCCCTCATTCTTGATACTCTGTTTCTGAAATAATTTCCCTTCTCTTAGATGAACTTCTTTTTGTGATTCTTTCTGAGCATGTTTGCTGGCAAAATTTCTAGTTAGTGTTCCCTCATCTGAGAATGTCTTTATTTCACCTTCATTCTTGATGGATTTTTTTTGCTGTTGAATAGAATTTCTTTTTTGCAGTACTTTAAAAATTGTTCAATTCCAAGTGAAGTCCATGATTTTTAAATGATAAACATGCTTTTATTGTAGCTGTTACTTACCTGTACATATCATATCCTCTGGTTGCTTTCAAGATTTTTCTTTGTTAGTTTTAGTTTTAAGTTTCAGCAGCTTTTTGTGTCTGGCTGTAAATTTTTAACTTATTATTTTTGTGAAATTTCTCCTGCTCCTAAAGAAAATCTGTACTAATGCAAGTCATTAGTGTCAGTCAGGAATCTGCAAACTATGGCCTGCCACCTGCCTGTCTCCTGATTTTATAAATAAATGCTACTAGAACACATCTACATCCATTTATTTACTAAAATCAAGTAAATAAATGTTTTTGTTGAGTAATTGTGAGAAAAGACCTTAAAAACTATTTGATCTTTTTATAAGAAGTTTGCTGATTGATAATCTGGTATAGTTGGAGGAAATTTGAGTGTTTCTTGTGAGGCCTTAAATACTATTGATCTTTTTATAGGAAGTTTGCTTATATCTGGTATAGCTGGAAGAAATTTGAGTGTTTCTTCTGTTAAATTTTCTGCTTGAATTTCTTTTTAAACTTTATCTGTGTAGGGTTCAAAGTAATTTTACAATTGTCTTCTAACAAGGTACAACATGTGGTATAGAATGGGTCTAAGAGTTTTTCCCCTCTATTTAAAAACTGAAAAATGACTTCTTAGCTGATTTTCCTCAAAAACTTAAAACATTAGTTAAGCATGGCTCTTCTTTCTTTGAGAAATTTATTTTCAGACTTTTTAAACTCATAGGGCAAATAAACTATAAATTTCTGTTTATTTTAAAGGTAGCCTTGGAAGTTTAAATATAGGTTTTAAGTTTTTTTTTATTAATGTTATTTGCAGCATTAAAATTTGTTGACAGTATTCCATAGTAATACTTCCAAAACCATGAAACAAAGCAATATAAATAAAAGTATAATTTAACATATAATTTCATACAAGATTTTGAAAAGATATTTTCTTACTGAGAGCGCAGACATAGGTTTCTTAGTTTCCTCATCTCTTTTATGAACCTTTATGCACTTAAAATTGTTATTATAACTGAAAATAAATGTTGATTTTTTACCTCCCATTGTGAAACCTATCTTTTATTTTATTTTATTTTTTTGCTGTACAAATACTCAGTTCTGGGTCACACTTAAGCACACATGGATTTCATTTTTTCCCCAAATTAGAGAATTTGTATCCTTGGTCTTATTTTTTGTCAGATAAAAAAGACTTGCTCGAACATGTTAAGACAATGAAAAGTTCCCTAAAACGTTCTTTGTTCATTGAAAGATATTTTTTCTTCACAGAAATCTAGAACTTGTTTAGGGGTAGAGGTAAATAAAATCTTGAGCATACTATGCGACTACATTAACAGAGCTCTTTTTCTTGAAATAGAGTTCTCAGGCTGAGTAAAAGATTCAGAGAAAGAGTCTGTGGTGGGTTGTATAATCTTCCCTCAGAATTCATGTGCTAATGGGAACCTCAGATTGTGACCTTATTTAGAAACAAGGTCTTCGCAGGTGTAATTAGTTAAAAAGAGGTCACATGAGCTCAAAGAGCCTTTAGGGTAGGGTAGTATGACCGATAATCAGTTTACTGCCTTCTGCTGTGCAATGCAGCAAGTCACTGCTTACAAATGGCCTTTTGTAACTCAGGTCAAAAATACTGGGAATGGACTCATCTGAATAAATATGGTCCTATTACATGCTCTGTGGTTCTGAAAGACTTCTGAAGTCATTGCCAATAAGGCTGTTTGGTCACTGTGCATTACTTTGAGTGCTAATATTATATAGTGTAAGAAATTAAAAAAACGTTGTTGTTTTTTTTTTGTCATGATCTATTGAATTCTGGGGTTGCATGGAAACCCAGTTGAAAACCCTGGTGTATATTTTCACATTTTATACCTCTGTAAAAGTTTTAACAAAATAATGGTTTTTATAGTTCTTTACCTAATGACCTATCCCTAAAACAAAACAGTTTGTAGTGTTTTTTTTTTTTTTTTTAATTTTACAGTTATGTGTGGGAGGCATGGCACATATGGGAAATCCCTGCCTTCTGCTGAATTTTCCTGTGAACCAAAAACCTCTATAGAAAAAGGAATAGTCTGTTTTAAAATTTGAAACTATCTTTACAAGTTCCTACGTAATTTTACTCTGAGTTCCTATAATTTGTATGATTTCTTGTGGTTTTACCTAGAGATGAGAAGTGGTAGGTAAATATTCCTGTTTTATTGTATTACAGAGATTATTTTTCTATATGCTGACATACATTTCAAAGCAATAGATCTGAGAATGAACTATAGAAGTTCTATGAATTTTTCTTTGTTTTATGTAGATAATGAATAAGTTTCTAATAGTTTTGTAATGCCTCTAAGATGAGAGAGCTATAATAATCTGAGATTAAGAAAACTAACCCTAATATTCACTGATTATAACATGTTTTATAGTTGTCCTAGACATTGATCAGTAGGACCCTGGTTTATATCTTTGCTGCTCTTGTATTACTGCGCAGTAGCAGTGCTGAGATCAGGAATGTTCTGTAGACTTATGATGGGAGTTTAGAATAAGGTGTACTGACTGGTGGCAGAATTACTTGTCCACAGAGAAGTTTGTTCACTAGTACAATTAAATTTTACAGTTGATAATTTTTTTTCAAGTCTTTTTATAGAGACTGTATTCATGACAGTGTTTAACATTAGTCTTCTTATAAATTGTAGAAATCAGTGTTATCTTTTCCAAATTGTGCTTTTTGGTTTTATATTTAAAGCTTCTGTGTTATACTATCTTTTGTAATACTCCTTGAAATTCTCTTAATTTATTCTGATAAGTGTTATGGTTAGTATATTCATTTTCTGTTAAAATACTCTTCTGATACTGATTCAGCAGAAACTTCAGAGAACATTGATCGTCAGTAATAGTTGACTGTGGTTTTTCAGTGGTAGTTGAACTAAGACACTTTCCTAGTTCTCTTAGGTTATAGCCATCTTCCATAATTTTATCTCAGATAGCTATGTGTGTGTACTCTGTCGCGTCCACCTGTTTGCAACCCCACGGACTATAACCTGCTAGACTCCTCTGTCCGTGGGATTTCCCAGGCAAGAATACTGGAGTAGGTTGCCATTTCCTCCTCTAGGGAACCTTCCTGACCCAGGGATTGAATTTATGCCTCTTCCATCTCCTGCATTGGCAGAAGGATTCTTTACCACTAGCGCCACTTGGGACTGGGAATCTATCTTCCCACCTGGGAAGCATATCTTAGGTATAAAAGCCCAAAAGAACTTTTGAGGTCATTACCTAGAAACTGTCCACATTGACTTTATGCTTAATGACTTTTGTAGGGGAAGGGGGGAAAGACGTAAAAAAATACTGAATATTTATTTATTTTAATTACAGTATAGTTGATGTACAATGTTGTGTAGTATTGGATATTTGAAATTTTTTTCAAAACAAATTATTTTGAAGTAGTGTAATACAGAGAACTTCCCTATAACTTTTACTAAGTTCCACTAATTTTAATATTTTAAATATTTTACCACATTTGATTGTCATTCCCTCATGTATACATTCATACTACTTTTGCTCACTTGTGAATAGGTTGCATATATCATACCTTTTTATCTTTTACTATTTCTATGTTTATTTCTAAGAACAATGATATTTGCTTTTATAACAGCAATATAGTTTTTAAGTTCTGATAGTTTCATATTGTTACTTTAAGCTACAGTACATATTCCAATTTAATCAGTTCTAATAATGCCCTTTAGAGAATCTTTTTCTAGTCGAAGATTATATAAGGTATTTAGTTGCCATGTAAGCATTTATTTTAAAAGATCTATTGGTCTTAACATCTTCAGTGTTGAATTTTTGTTCTTTTAACAGCTAAACCAGGTGGACAGGTGAAATGTCAGTATATTTCTGCCGTGGATAAAGTTATTTTTGTGGACGATTATGCAGTAGGGTGTAGGAAGGACCTTAATGGAATCTTGTTGTTAGACACTGCTCTGCAAACTCCAGTTTCAAAGCAAGATGATGTGGTTCAGCTTGAATTACCTGTCACAGAGGTAAGTTGAAATAAGTGTCAGTATGCTTTTCTACTTAATGTAGTTTCAGACTTACTAGTCGTTAAATGGAATTAGATTGTCCTTTGAGGATATTATCTACATACCCTTATAAAAACAAGGAATTGTGAATTGTACAGGTTAAACCACTTTAACAGAAACCCCAAAATACAATGGCTTAAACAAGATAATTTTTTTCTAGTAACAGTACAAGGCCAAGTATAGGGACAACTTTGCTTACTGCAACACTTAGCTTCCATCTCTTGAGTCCAAGACTGCTGCTTCAAGTCTCATTACTTCCCAGTTTTAGGGAAAGGGAGGACAAAAGGCCAGGGAGCACACTGGCATTACCTGCCCTTCCTTTCCTCCTTTCCCTTTTACCTCCCTCCCTCATCCTTTCCTTCTCTCTGTACCCACTCCTTCATTTTTCTTATTCTCTTTTACAAACGGTTTCACATGTGCCCTTTTCATATTCAGTTAATTCATTGGCCAGAATTTAGTCATATGGCCACAGTAAGCTGAGGTGGTTTTTTTCTTTAATATTAAAAAAGAAGAAATAAATATTAATGGACAACCTGTTATCTTGGCTATGTAACATGTGTCTTAACAATTCCAGATTAAAATTTCAACATACATATTTTTTGTGTTACATATTTATTAATTAATGTATAAGTGTGTCCTAACTTAAATCTTTTTGTGTATGTTGATGTTCATATCATATAATTTAAAACTATATTTTTCAGATTTATCAGACTTTAAATCATCTTAAAAATATAAGAGATTATAATGTTGTATTCCCCCTAAAAGTAAGATATTATTTCTGTCTTTATCCCAATTTGTTGATTATTAACTGTTTTGTGTTTGGTGGATTGGTATGATTAGTTGATAAAATCAATGTAGCTTATTTCCCATTTTTAAGATATGCAGAGTGTTACTGTGTGGGTCAGTGTCATCTCACAGTCATCTAGTATGTTAATATTGAAAGCATTTGCTGAAGTTCTGAGCTCTGAAAACAGAATAGCCATCTTTTTGTCATAAGAATATCTCGATCTGGGGGCATGTTAAAATCTTTGGATAGAAAATTAATTAAAATTAGCTCTACTTGTATTGAATATTTTCTCCCCTCCTACTTTAAGGCAATTAGACCTGGTGATGTCTTAATAAAGCTGATGTCTTCCATACATTGTAGTGTACAATGGAAGATGGTATCAAGCCATTGGGTTTTAAAAGGAACTACAGAATTACAATAGAATAGTTGGACATTTATGTAAAATGGACCCTGAAGTCAATATTTAGCCAACTTCTGCCACCTCTCCCACCTTGCCAGCTCGTGATGTCTGTTGCTGGTTTTCTGTCTTTTTACACAAATAATTATAGTTGTCTTGTTCTCCACCATCCCAGGTACCCTTTCCTGCATCACATTGTTTTCTCACTGTCTTGCCTAAAGTGTGTGGTCCTGGGTTTGGTTGGGTTAGTGTGGATGTGTTCTTTTCCATATATTGATCATATATTCCTGTTAATGTAGTTCATGTTGAATACGTGGGTAACAATGCAAAGGGCTTTTTAAAAATTACCTGATGATTTAATGAGTGACCCCTCTTACGGTATTACATAGTAAAGCTCCCTGAGGGACTTTACATTTGTCTTTAACTTTTTATCTCTTTTATTTTTGTTTATAGTTTCAGCTTGTCCAGTTTTTTCTGTCTGGCTTTGGTTTATAAAAACTTCCATGTATGGAGACTTTACTGTGTGGTACTATGCTGAGTACATTGCTATATCTCATTTAATTTTGTAACAGCCTTGCAAATCATTATTTGGTTAGCTAAGTTTGTTTAAAAAAAGTAGAAGTAGTAAATTTTCATATAGTACCTTTCAGAATTAAAATATTTGTGTAAGAATCTGAATTAAACATTTTTGGTATGGTTAATCTTTTGTGATCTTTTTTTATTTAGGCACAACAACTCTTGTCAGCATGTTTAGAAAAGGTAGATGTTTCTAGTACAGAGGGTTATGATTTGTTCATCACACAGCTCAAAGATGGTTTAAAAAATACATCTCATGAGACTGCAGCAAACCACAAAGTTGCTAAGGTAAGAAGTTAAAAAAAAATTACTTTGTTTAGGGTTATAACAGAAAGAACATTTCCATACTTCTGCCTTTCTCTGTTCTTCCTTACACTGATGACTACGGTGGGAGATAGTGCTTTGAATTAAATCCTTGGCTATATTTCATTAATTCTTCTGCATTTTTCTTTTAAGATTTGTAAAAAAAATTATAAATGTAGTACATATACAATTTTTATATTGAAGCATATAAAGTAGAAGCTGTTTTCTAAAACAATTTTGCCTTTGTAAGTATCTTTCTCAAGTGCAGTTGAAATTATACTACAATGCTGTGATGTACTGTTTGGACTGCTTAGTCTGTTTGGACTGCTGTGATGAGTGGAATTTCTTTTGGTGAAGTCCTTGTTTCTGGAATATAGCTGGTACCTTCTCATTGTGTCCTTATATGGTGAAAAAGGCAAGGGATCTCTCTGGAGCCTTTTATAAAAGAGGGTTCCACCCTCATGACCTAATCACCTTCCTTCCAAAGGCCCTACCTGCTAATAGACTCCCCCTTTGGGTTAGAATTTCAGCAGATGGATTTTGCGGGGACACAAGCATTCAGATTATAGCATATACCTTGCTTTTTTTCATTGAAGAATATATATTGATATTTTCATATCAGTGCTCATATATCATCTGCATTCTTCCTAATATTTATATTGAAGAGTATTTTATAAATTCACCATGATTTTATGAATCTTAATTCCATTAGTGGAACGTTTTATTTAGTAAAAACAGAAACCATGTTGTGCGTTTCAGCATTGTGAGAAATTGACTTAATATGTGTATGAGAACCAAACAAGTGAAAACAAAACCCTGAGGTAACACAGGTGGTAACTGGGAAGCAGGACTCATTTTGGTCTGAAGGAACAGGATGTTCAGGTTTTAGAACCTAGATCCTTAAAAACTTAAGAAAAGAGCCTCTTGGATCTGGGACTTTGGACTCCTGAGGTGGAGTTGTTATCCAGTAGGTGCCTCAGGAGCTTGGAGCTTGGAGCCTGATGGACTGAGACTTGGAGTTCTGAATAGGGGTGCTACTCGGCTGATGCTAGTGCCTCTGAGGGAGATATGTGAGACTGGTCCTCGGAGTGCTAAGAAAACAGAACAGAAAAATTTCTGAAGATCAGAGGAGTCAGCTGCTGCCACCAGATCCTTTGCTAACATGATGTTGACAGCAGTGACAAGTAATTTAGCGAGAAGCAAGTCTTTTTCCCCTATCATGCTTTCCAATTTCCATCCTGTGTTCCTTTGTCAGAACTTGACAGTCAGGAAACTGGTTGGTAAAGAAGAAATAATAGTTTATAGTATCCCAGCCCCAGCGTGACCGAGAAGAGAGGAAAGGGTAGGTTTGGACCTGAGAGACAGTAGCTTAATAACTGGCACAGTCTGCTCCTTTGGCTACTCTTCATCTCCATACATACCATCTATACATGTTTGAACTTTCATGCAACAAAAATGTTATGCTTTTACTTAACAAGAGGCTCTGTTCCTAAAAAAGAAAATGAAGATTTGTCTCACCCTGTCCCCAGAATAGGCAGACACAGAGTTTCAAAAGATATTTTATCCATCTGTAGGTGATATTAGCTACTCTTAAAATTTATAGTTTCAAGTGTTTAGGTAACAGAGCTGTGCTACCTAATCACTAAACCTAAATTAAACCCATGTAAACCTAAACACTAAATTAACTACAACAAAAAATTCTTCTGTAAAATAATGACTTACCTCTCTATGTCTTTATCTAAATCTTCATCCATCTATCATTTATGTAATGAGAAATATATATAGTTACCATATCTCTCAGCTCTATAATTGTGTATAATATAAAGATGATAGTCTGGATATTTACATTCTCCTTCTCCTGGCTATTTCTTACTCCCTTTGTCCTTAACTAGCAACGTTAAGGTCAGGTGTCTTTATACTGTCAAGTGACCTAAGTCTTCACTCTTGCAGGATTCAGACCCTTCGTAGTGCTGTGCTAAGTTGTTGTAATTGTCCTTTTACTCTTGTATATCGGATGTGGAAGAGCTTAGAGGCACCCTGGAGAATCTCTTGGATTGTAATTAAATTCTCCTTACTTCCATCAATCCAGTTTCCCTTGTCAGTTTTAATCATATTAACCAGTAGAATTACCACCCACTTTGTCTGATGATTCAGCGACAAGTTATTGTTGTACAGTGTGATTTTCTTTTTAAGGTATACAGTATAATGATTTAATGTATATTGTTGTTCAGCTACTAAGTCTATTCTGATTGACTCTTTGCAACCTCATGGACTTCAGCACAGCAGACTCCCCTGTCCCTCCACTATTTCCTGGAGTTTGCTCCAACTCATGTCCATTGAGTCGGTGATGCCATCCAACCATCTCATCCTGTCACCCCCTTCTCCTTTTGCATTTAGTCTTGCCTAGCATCAGTGGAGAAGGCAGTGGCATCCTACTCCAGTACTCTTGCCTGGGAAAATGGATGGAGAAGCCTGGTAGGCTACAGTCCATGGGGTCGCTAAGAGTCGGACACGACTGAGTGACTTCACTTTCACGCATTGGAGAAGGAAATGGCAACCCACTCCAGTGTTCTTGCCTGGAGAAACTCAGGGAGGGGGGAGCCTGGTGGACTGCTGTCAGTGGGGTCGCACAGAGTCGGACACAACTGAAGTGACTTAGCAGCAGCAGCAGCAGCAGGGCCTTTTCCAATGAATTGGCTCTTTGCATCAGGTGGCCAAAGTATTGCAGCTTCAGTTTCAGCATCAGTCCTGCCAATGAACATTCTGGGTTGATTTCCTTTAGGATTGATTGGTTTGATCTCAGTGACAAGAGGAACCCAAAATTGCTGGTTAGCAGTGTTAACACCTAATTCAGTGCAACCATTGTTGTACCCTTGGTGGAACATTCCTTCCTTGTCACAAGACCTCTAGAACCTAAAGCTTAAAAAAAAAAAAAAAAAGCTGTAAATGGATTATTAAGTATAATAGCAACCCTGCTGAGAGAAGCTATATTATGTGTTTTTTGTTGATTAAAAGCATATACATAATCTTGTAATGTTAGAATTCCAGACTTTTAAGCATCTCTCCCAATTAGTACTGAAAATGAGTCTTTGGAAGGGCCCACACCTTTTTGTCAGGTCATCTCCTTCTATAAGACACCACAGTAAGACAGTTCAGTTTCATGGGGCAAGAGCCCATTGCCCCTACCTCTTCCGCTACCTCCCTACCTCCAAGCCCTTCCCCCCACCTTTGAAGTGCTTTCTTACTGAGAAGCAAAAAGCAAAGCTGTATAGAATACTTTCTAGTGGTTTAATATTATGGCAGAAGCATTGTGGGCAGAACAGATAAATGCACAGTCAGAATACGTATCTACAGTAAAGACAAATTGCTGTCCAATCCATAATGAAAGAAATCTAATATAATCAACCTGCAGTCAGGTAATTGGCTGATTCTTCTGGAAAACGGTGTCCCATTGGTGGCTCAGCTTTGGTATCTGCTATCGGCAGGCCTGCAGTTAGCCTGCTTAGTCTCAGTGAGAGCAAGTTCATGCTGGACCTGTGCATACCCTCTGTCTGTTTTACCATGGCATATTGCATATAGATTGATTGAGCAAGCACTGGAGTGGTTATGGCAAAAGAGTGAGTGGCATTCATATACTGTGTATAATTTGCCCATTTCCTCTATAATGGATGCCTTTTGATAAGCATTCACATATTTCACAAATATTTTCATACTGTGTTTATTTGTCCGTAGACCTTTACCCTTGACTTCCTTGTTAACAGTCTTCCAATCCTGATCTTTCCAGATGTCTGAACATCTAGCCAAAACGTTAGCCATTGTCCATTAATCAGTGAGGACCTTTACTTCTGGTCACCTCTCAATCCAGATAAAGAGAACAGTCCAATGTACTGGTTGAAGTTCTGCCCACTGAAAAGATTTGCCTTCATCCCTGTCCTGATTGGGACTGTGGTGCTGCAGCCATCCACTTTGGTATGGCACTTTCATAATGTGAGAACCATCTGTATGTCAGATCTAAAGGTTTTCTTCCTCAATTATCCCATCATAGGGAGTTCCTTGTGAAGCCATCAGTGTGGAATGAGAAAGGAGCTGTTGTCAGAATAGGTACTGTAGAAATCTCAGCTCCTTGATTATTCAGCTGGTTCAAAATTGAATTGCCTTTTGGACTTTCTCAAGATTGGTTTCTTATAAACCTCTTAATCAATACTGGCTCTCATACCCAGTAATACAGTTTGGTGTATCAGATAACACCTAGTTTGTGATGGACAGCTCTGATTGTATGCACATTTGTCCCATGGGTAGACACATTTTTATGAGAACTAACTACTAAGAGGCCAGGAGCTGTTTCTCAAGAGGAGAAGAATTGTTTGCAGGAGAGGCATGGTTTTGTCTTAGCATCCTGCTACATTATTGTCCCAGAGACTCCCTACAGCATCTTTACTTGGAGCAGATACTTCTAGTGTCATTGAATGTGCTCACAAGATACACATGGTAGAGCATCTTGTGATTCAGCCTGGGTGTGCTGCTGCTAGGTCGCGTCAGTCGTGTCCGACTCTGTGCGACCCCATGGACGGCAGCCCACCAGGCTCCCCCATCCCTGGGATTCTCCAGGCAAGAACACTGGAGTGGGCTGCCATTTCCTTCTCCAGTGCATGAAAGTGAAAAGTGGAAGTGAAGTTGCTCAGTCGTGTCCGAGTCTTCGCAACCCCATGGATTGCAGCCTACCGGGCTCCTCTGTCGATGGGAGTTTCCAGGCTGGGTGTGCTGAGGAACCTCTTATTCTGTTCAGTTCAGTTGCTCAGTCATGTCCGACCCAATGAATCGAAGCATGCCAGGCCTCCCTGTCCATCACCAAATCCCGGAGTTCATTCAGACTCATGTCCATTGAGTCGGTGATGCCATCCAGCCATCTCATCCTCTGTCGTCCCCTTCTCCTCCTGCCCCTAATCCCTCCCAGCATCAGAGTCTTTTCCAATGAATCAACTCTTCGCATGAGGTGTCCAAAGTACTGGAATTTCATCATGTATTATTTGATAATTGAGTTACAGCAACATTCTCAAATATGCTGAACACTGGATCCAAAATCTACTTAGGCCCACTGAGCATTGTTGTCTTAGGCCCTCTTTTTCATTGTTGTAGCAACTTTTCTTTCACCTTGGAGGAAACATCCTGACATGCCTAGCCTACTGGACCTCTAGAAACTTCACAGAGATTTTGGGACCCTGAGTTTTTCTGGGGATATTGATTTTCTCTGGCTTGCATGTGTCTTACTAAGGCATTTAAGGTCCTTGCTCCTTTCCCCTCATCTGGACTAGTTACTGTGATGTTACTAATACAATAGATCAAGGTGCTGATCTGCAGGATGTTGGGTTGATCAGGATCCCTGCAGATTAGATTTTGGTAAAGAGCATGAGTCCTAGGGTAAGACTGTGCAGATTTATTGTTTCTGCCAGGCAAAAGCAGCTTACTTTTGGATGGCCCTTAAAATTAGTTTAGATAAAAAGGTATTTGACAGAATTGTAACTGCCTACCAAATATCAAGGGATTTGTTAATTTGCTTCAGTAAAAATACCTCATCTGAAATATCAGCTGCAGTTGAAGTCCACCTGATTTTACAGTCCACGGTCATTCTTCAAGATCCATTTATGTTTTGCATGGGCCGGTGGGTTAGTTAAATGGAGTTGAGGTCGTTTGATTACCCCTCTGTCAGGTCTGTTAATGTGACATTAATCTCATAAATTTCCTCAGAATGTGGTATTGCTGTAGTTCAGTAGCTTTGTAGGAAAAAAATGAAAGTCCTAGGGGCTCCTGCTTGACCTTTCTTCCTTTAGTAGTCCAAGAGGATCAGAGGAACAGTGTAGGAATTTTTCTAGCTGCCTGTTCTATTTCTCTTCCAGTTACACATTTGGGAGCTAGTGAGATAGCTACAAGATAGATCTGAGGATCCACAGAGCTCACTGAGACAGCTTTGGGCCAAAATTCCAGTAGTCACTTCACCATCATAAGTCTCCACTTTGATTAATGGACCACAGTGCTGTTTTAGGTTAGTTCAGTGTTCCTCTCTTGTAGTGCCTGGAATATCACACAGCATTTCCATTCCCAAGTGCACAGTGACTATAAGTGAATGTCCACAGGTGCCTTTGAGGAAGGCTTGGGGTATGATTGACAGTGGAGAGTTGGGGCATCATTGTGGGATCCTTTCTCGAGGAGATTTGGCCTCCCTTTCAACCAAAAGGCTCTGAATCTGTGGACAGATTAGGTCTAGAAACAAAGTAAGAGTCCTTCTTTCTCATCTGGGCCTAAACATTCTTTTTCAGGATGGTTAATTTCATTTTTTATATAATTGCAGGTTCTTTGAATTATAAGTTAATGGAGTAAACTGACTTGAGACTACAAATAGTTATTTATCTTACAATGTATAAATCAGGGTTTTGGTAGAAACTATTGAGTATGTTTTCTTTCACTTACACTGCTGTTTTCTTTCAGTGGGCCACAGTTACATTTCATCTTCCTCATCATGTGTTGAAGTCCATTGCCAGTGCCATTGTGAATGAACTTAAGAAAATCAATCAAAATGTTGCTGCCTTACCTGTGGCTTCCTCAGTGATGGACAGATTGTCTTACCTCTTACCTAGTGCGCGTCCAGAACTTGGGGTGGGGCCAGGCCGTTCTGTGGACAGGTATGAACTTGCTTATAAAGAGATGTGACGGTAACATTGAATTGATTAGTGTTTTGATTAACAGAATAACTGTAAATTTGATTATGATTTTAAATATTTTTGAAAATCACTCAGGTTTTTATTTTGATCAAAAAACTGAAATGAAGTAAACTACTCCTCGAATTGCTGTTGTTAAACAATTTTTTTTGGTGCCTGGAAAGTGTTTAAGAGGATTATGAAGCTATATTTTTTAAATTCTAGGTTTGTAATTGCTTAGTAAATATTTGAGTCGTTAATATTATAATTATTCAATATGTAATATATAAGAATTATTTTGCCTTGATGAATTTTGTGACCTTTGGCATAAATTTTGGTAAATTAAAACACTGTCCCAGAATTTGAATATAAGAGCCATATATTATTTCCTTCTTAAAAAATGGACAGAGTTAAGGGATGTCCCTGGTGGCCTAGGGGCTATGACTCTGAGCTCCCCCTGCAAGGGGCCTAGGTTCGATCCCTTTTCGGGGGAACTAGACCCCATAAGCCACAGCTAAGAGTTTGCTTGCCACAACTAAAGACCCTGCCTGCCGCAACGAAGACCCAGTGCAGCCAAATAGATAAATATTCTTAAAGAATGGGCAGAGCTAAAAAAGCACTCAAGGGCCATTTTGTGGGCTTTTTGTCTCTTTTGTTTTTCTAGGGCAGTTTCGAATTAAGGTTTTTACGCTGCCTGCCCTGGATTTAAAGTGTTTAAAAAAGTCATACTTCAGTTATTATTTTCTTCAATAGAGATTTCTTGGGAGTTATGCTTTATAGAAAACTAAAAGTCAGTAGTGCATTCATTGAAAAATTTAAGTGATTTTTATTTGAGATAATATTTATTAGTAATTAAGTTTAGAAATATTTGCTGAGTTACTGCATTTAGCGATTTTGTTAAGTTCACATTTGCCTTCCCATGTAACATTTTACATTTTCACTTTTTCATTGAATGTGAATTTAACTGCTCATGTTGTTTTCTGAAGTACATTTATAAAGAGTACGTGCCAATGTAACAAAAATATTAGTGAATGAGTTAACCTTTAACTTCTGTTATCTTAAGTATAGCTCTTTTTTTTTTTTTTAATTGGCTGTTCCACATGGCTTGTGGGATCCTAGTTCTCCAATCAGGGATTGAATCCAGGCTCTCACCAGCTAAACTGTGGAGTTCCAGCCACTGGACCACCAGGGAATTCCCATATTCTCTTATATTAGTTTGCAATGTTTTTTAGTTTATCCTTTTGTAAACCAAAACTGCTTAATCAGTTGCCCCTTTTTTGTTAAGTGGTTTCTTTTATTATGTAAGTAACGTCTGTTGGTTGTTAACATTTGGGAGGTATTTTTATATTCCATAGTAACCCTGCTGTCTCTAACTTTTGGGCAAAATGTAGAGACTGCCCTTTTTAATCTTAACTGTCATGTGATATGTCTTTGGCTATCATTAAAATATTCTTTGCAATATGTCTGGAGAAGAGGAAAAAAGGAAGGAATCAATGTTTCTTGTCTGAGAGCCTGGCCTATCTTTAGGTTATAATTTCAGAGCTATTTTCTTTGTAATCAGTAGGAGACTTTCTAAAGAAATCAGTGTAAGCTGTGGTGAATGGTTTGTTTTAGAAAATGCATTCATTAGATGGGATTTTCAGTGTTTCTGGAGATGTTAAAATGTCTCAAAATTCTAATTTTGATGTAGTCTGTGGTTTTTATTTCATTAAATATGATTCTAGGAACCCTTATGAAAACCTTGAACTCTGAAGTCTGTTGGAGGTTTGAATAAGGGTCTACTGGATGCTATTGCTGTTTTGCTTGGTAGTATAACTTAAGTGGACAGATTTTCTGTTCTGAAAACATGAAGATGTCTGTAGCCTGATCAAGCAATTATTATTTTTTTTTTTTCCAAATCAGGACACAACTATGAGTTAAATCTTATTAGCAGTATTACAAGAAACCATGTACTAATTTAAGGGAAGAATTTTAAAGAAAGTATTTTTCTGGTCTCATAGTGAAGAATTTTTACCACTTTTCTTTTATTGAATCAGTTTCTCTTCTGTATTAGAAAAAGGAACTTTGCATACTGGTCCTTTCTTATTTGAAGCTGTGTGGACTTTTTCTAATTTTGATAGTCTCTTTTAAGAAGATATTCTGGTATTGTTGTTGCAGGTTCAGTCTCAATGAGCTAATTATGTTAATGAAAATGTGTGAAGATTTCCTTTTTTTTTTATAATCCCCTGAAAAGTACAGATTTCCTGGAAAAGGATTTCTCTGGAGAAAGAACATAAAAATTGCTTTCTACCTAAAAAAAACTTAACTAGAATATACTTTTTCAATATGGTTGGGGTAAAACTACTGTTCCTTTGGCTGTGGTTTTATCCGTTTATGCAAAACTTGTCACTTGATGAAAGCATTGGGTTCTGTGCCTCTACATTTTCAGATTCTCTGCTCTTTGATCGATATTATGCAACACTGGTTAATTTAATCTACCCGTGGAATTATCTGTTGTAGCCATCTTACCTGGAGAAGGCAGTGACACCCCACTCCAGGACTCTTGCCTGGAAAATCCCCTGGATGGAGGAGCCTGGCAGGCTGCAGTCCAGGGGGTCTCGAAGAGTCAGACACGACTGAGCGACTTCACTTTCACTTTTCACTTTCATGCATTGGAGAAGGAAATGGCAACCCACTCCAGAGTTCTTGCCTGGAGAATCCCAGGGACAGGGGAGCCTGGTGGGCTGCCGTCTCTGGGGTCGCACAGAGTCGGACACGACTGAAGTGATTTAGCAGCAGCAGCAGCAGCCATCTTATCATGTTTCTTTTTCCGTATTCTGTTCATGGGAAATTCCTAAAACTTATCATTTCAAATTTATAATACAAATTTGAACTTGGTCATTAAACATTCCCAGTTTTTGTTGATAATCCGATAAGCTTTTTTCTTCAGTGGTAAGTAATAGGGTCACTGTAATTTGATGCCTAACTTTGGTTACATAAAGTATGTTTACTTTTAGATCATTGATGTATAGTGAAGCTAACAGACGGGAGACGTTTACCTCATGGCCTCATGTAGGGTATAGATGGGCACAGCCAGATCCCATGGCTCAAGCTGGATTTTATCATCAGGTAAATAAGGCTGTCGAAAAATGTTTTTCAATATGACTTTGTAGCCTTTAGTAAGACTATCAACGTTTAATACATTTTCAGACATGTATGTTATTTTATGTATGTGGCTCCGTGCTTGTGTGTCTGTAATGTGAGTTTTGTTCTTACACCTTTCTTTAATCATAATACTAACTGGCTATTTCCTATATCATACTGTGTATGAAAGCTGAGAAGGTTAAAAAAATAATAATAACCGAGTTAATGCCTTATACTTATTTTCTTGCAGATTACATATTAATATATATTATATTTAATCTGTTTTTATATATAATCATCAGCAGACAGGCAGTATTCTCCAGATTTGTGTCTCGAGAAGTATTCTCTCTGGGTGTGTGTTTTTCAGTTTTGGCTTACGCATTCGTGACAGAGGAGTATATATGTTAAGATAGTGTGATAAAAGCAGTACATGGGAGTTACTCTTGAAATTTTAATTTTATTGGAACACGAAATACCCATGTGTCAGACAACTGTGGAAGCAGCAGTGCAGGTAGTGCAGTATACCTTGAATACGTATGTATTGAAGAATTGATTAAGAAATGTAGAAAGAGAAATAATTAAGGGAAAGAGTCATAATTTTACGTAGGAAAAGAGGAGGGTGTACAGTGTAAGGATGAGGGTGAGAAAAAGACATAAGAATGGGAGATGATAGAAAACTTCACGGAGCCAGTGTAGAGCAAGTTACAGAAAATGAGTTCAGATTGGCATAATAAACCAATTAAAGGAAACTTCAACTGAGTAATGTTGACTGGCTCACCAGTATTTTTCCATTGCTAAAGAAGCTAAGAAATTAATAATTACATGTCAGTTTACATAAGACATGCTTGTTTAATTTTGGAACTAAATTAAACTTTGGATACATTGAATTATTATTGTCATAAAGAATATTAAGAATAATTATTCCTTCATTATCTTGAAGGGTTCTTGGAGTATCTTAAACTAATATTTTATCAGAAAACCAAGATATTTGAAGATTTGATTCAAAGTCCATCAGATTTCCAGTTAAAGATAGATTTGTTTGGAGACTGGCTAGTATTAGCATTATTGAAATTATTTCCCTACATTAAGGATTGAATAAGGACTATTTTTCCTAATAATTTATCTTCTTCCTATTTTTTGGTATTGTTTCATATAACAGCCTCTGTTAAGTGATACCTTGATATTTTTTCCATTTAGCTGTTGTTCATTGTATTCCATTTTTTTTCAAAGAGATCAAATCATAATTTTCTAGAATCTCCTGCCTGTATTAGGGGCTGATTAGTCTCAGTCTTCTAAAAAATATATTTACACTTTAGATGTAGTAAGCACTAAGTAGAGTAAGTACTAAAAAATATTAATTTTAGTTTTCAAAGGTGTATTTCAGTTCAGGTTTTGATTTTATATATATTTATGTATATGTGTGTGTGTGTGTCATTTGGTCCTAAGTGTCTTACTTAAAGAATGTTACATGAATTATGTTCACTTTATTTCTTAAACACAAAAATTATGTTTACCCTTGCTTATGTAGTAGCATAGAATTCAGTTTTTCAAAATAAGTCTGTTAGACTATTTCCTCTTATATACTTAACTATGTTTAAAATACTTTAGTAATACAGTTACAAGATGCTGGACCAGAGATTGAGGCTGTGTGTCTGCATATTTGATTCAGTGGTAGTTTGCTGATGAAACACAATTTTTCAAACAAAGCAGCAAATGTATAAACATTTGGGGATTAAAAATATATTGTTGAAGCCTAATATTAATAGTATAGGCTAATTTTCTTTTCCTCTTTATGAACTTATTTAGAAGAGTTTTTATTAAGCTATTTAAATGTTGATGAGCCTTTTCTGTTTCTTTACACATTTGCAGCCCGCCTCATCTGGAGATGATAGAGCCATGTGCTTCACTTGTAGTGTGTGTCTCGTTTGTTGGGAACCTACTGATGAACCTTGGTGAGTCTTGATTTTTCTGAACATAATAGGCTAAGTGCTTCTATATTTTATGTTTCTGATCTGTATATTAATACTCTTGCCATTTGTCATCTCTATTTTTGCCTCTGTTCTAAGAGAATGAGGTAATGCTGTCTGTGCTCTGTCATATCACTTGGCATACAGGATCTCTAAGGTCTTTGATTTCCCAAGGTCTGTACATGTGAGAAGTGCCAAAGAATGGAATTATACTCTGACTGAAAACTAGAAGGCTATGACAAAATAAATTTTAAAAGCTTGATTAAATTCAGCAGTTCAGCCTGTTCTTTTGTGGGCAGCTCATCAATAGGGAGTCCATGGAAGGAGGGCCTTATGATTTACATTTCTAATTTCAAAGTAATTCTAGGGAGTCTGTGCTGGTGCATAAAATTTGAGAACTTGGTTAAACATTAGAGATCGTGTATTGGAACCTCACTTTTACATAACTACCCTGAGGCCCTACTAATAGAAATAGTAATAATAGCAAACATTTGTATAATGCATTTTATCAGGTACTGTCTTAGGCACCACACGAATGGTCGCTATAGTGAAAAACTGGGAAATCTTACATGCCTTTTGGGAGGGGACTAGATAAATAAAACACATTCATATAATTGACTGATCCAACAGTTAAAGGAATAAACAGTTAATTCTCTATTAATCAGCATCAGTGCATTATTATATCAAGAAAGCTGTTGTAGAATGAATTGTATAATAAGCTGTTTATTTAAAGAAAATTCTGTTTATTCTATATGTATATATATGGGTATAAGTTTATAAAAATATTTTAGGAGTATAATAGTGGCTGTCTGGAGGTGGGATCAGAGATTACTGGGGTTGGATATTAAGCCTGAAGTGTGTCTTTTGCTATATTTTAGATAGTCAAATGTCACTTATGAAAATAAAATTTTAATTAAAAAGTTAAAACTCAGATGAAATTAGAAAGAGGAAAAACTCTTAAGGTTTAGCTGTGACGGAATCCTTTTCAAATGTCATGTGCCTGGAGATGCCATGTAAAAGCATTTATGTAAGACACCTTGTTGTGCTACAAATTGTCCAGGATTTATATATGGACATAGGTAAGTTGTAGGTGCAGTGTTGTTAAAGTGAGTGGTTTAATATGTTACAGTGATCTTAGTAAAATGAAAATTTTTGGTATTTGAGTCTTTAATTAAAGAATGTTGTAGTTGTTCGGTTGCTGTCATGTCTGTCTGACTCTTTGTGACCCCGTGAACTTAAGTACACTGAGCTTCTGTGTCCTCCACTATTTCCCTGAGGTTGCTCAAATTCATGTTAATTGAGTCAGTGATGCTATCTGTCTTATCATCTGCTACCCACTTCTTTTGCCTTCCGTCTTTCCCAGCATCAAGGTCTTTTCCAGTGAGTTGGCTCTTTGTATCAGGTGGCCAGAGTATTAGAGCTTCAGCTTCATCAACAGTCCTTCCAGTGAATATTCAGGGTTAAATTATTATTTTTTTTTTTAAGAAAAAATATCATAGAATTCTCTTTTAGTGGTATAGACTTAACAGCTTAGTTGGTTAGTAAACTTTCCCTTTTTTAATTTGTGTAAAGGTCTGAACATGAGAGACATTCCCCAAACTGCCCGTTTGTGAAAGGTGAGCATACACAGAATGTACCATTGTCGGTCACTCTTGCAACGAGTCCTGCACAGTTTCCTTGCGTGGATGGAACTGACCGAATATCTTGCTTTGGGTCCGGGAGCTGCCCTCACTTTTTAGCTGCTGCAACAAAACGAGGAAAGATCTGTATATGGGATGTTTCCAAACTTATGAAGGTATGTTTTAATTTTGAAGGAACAAATCAGTAACTGAAAAAAAATCAGTTGTAAATTTAGGCTTTTCATTTATTTGTTTAGGTGCACTTAAAGTTTGAAATTAATGCGTATGATCCAGCAATTGTACAACAGCTTATTCTGTCAGGAGAACCAAGCTCGGCAGTTGAATCCAGGAGACCAACTTTGGCATGGCTGGAAGACTCCTCTAGTTGCTCAGATATACCAAAGTTGGAAGGAGATAGGTGTGTAAATTTGTTTTAATAATATTTATGGAAATTAAGTGTTTTCTCTTCCTAAATTGTATATTCTCTTAATTCTAATTAAAGAGACAGAAGGCATTTGATCAAGAGATTAGAGAGTCACTGTTTGGTTAGAAATCCAAAAGGACAGTAAAATTCCTGAAATAAATTTTCATTCACCAACACCATAGTCTGTAAAACATATTTTATTTTCTGTCTCAATCCATACTAATGGAATAATCACTCTACTGAAATATAAATTCTAAATAATGAAATCCTTGGATTAGACTTGTAATTTCACCTTCTACTAATTTTTTTCATAGAGCCGTTGAATCATTTGGTTCATTTCTCCTTTTTTCATTAGCACCTAAAATATAGAAATGGTAATCAATAGTGAAATAACCTGTGGTTAGGCTAGATAATCTAATTTTTATTTAAATGTATTAGTAGTCAGCAATGAGATGATGTACAATAATCATTGCCAATGAAAGATTCTGGTAGACTTGTGCTGGATTCTCTTCCATTCAGCCTTTCTAGAGCTTCATGATTTCTGTGGCTGTATTTGATCTGTGCAGGGGAGAGAGAGTCAGAGTGTAATCCCACATCACCTAATTGTCTCCCAGGAGGCGCTTGTAACTCTTAACTGGGTTCGATTATAGAGCAACATTTGTGATGGTCCCATGGAGGCAGAATGAAGGGTTCTATAAGCCACTCAGCTGGTCTTCAGCAATAGCAGCTACCACTTTGTAAGATTCTGAAGGCAGTAATATGAAATGGAGCCTGCGTAACTGTGATCAGATGTCTTGTATGGACATCTATCATTTCACTTGCAGGGCTTCTTGTGTTACTGATGTGTGATTGGTGTTACACCACAGTGATTTAATCATTTTACCTCACTGTTTGTTTGGTAGTGAAACTTTACTAATGGAGATTTTTTTCATTATTTAATGGAAAATTCACTGCGTATTAAATGTCTAGTCCCCGTTGCTAATAGTATGTGGAAATTTTGGGTCTGTAAATGAATGTGCTCTGAGCTCTGGAACAGGCTGAATTAAGACATCATGGTGTTCTCAGTTATTTCAAGTCCCTCTGAGAGCTTAATGAGAAAGCAGTTGGCCCATTGTTGTCTTGAGTTTGACCGTATTTGCCAATAGAACTGAAAATGAATCCTGCTTGATCTCTGATTTTCTTAGAAATTAGTGGAAAATTATTCATAGAAGGTAATGAACTTGGTATGTCCTGAACACACTGACTTTAATTAGAACTTTTGACTCCAGAGTTTTGTAATTTGAGGATTAAAATTTGAATCAAGATGTACCTTTAAGATTATACAGACACACACAGACACTTTGGTAAAGTGTTTTACATTTTAGGTAAATGTATATCCAGTATATCTGGTGGACAGGTGTTACCTGAGCTAGTGTGCTAGGGTTGAGATATAAATCCCTCTGCCCGCTTTTTTAAGAGACTTAAAATCTTTTTGGGTAGAAGGTTACAAAGATTACTCTGGTGGTTGGAGGAAGCTGAAGAGGTGGAGCTTCAAGCCCTTTATTCCTGCTTCCTCTCCTCCAGGGTTAGCAGGATTCCTGTTGGATTGGTATTGGATATAATGAATCAAACCACTTCTGCCTCTAAGGCACAAGATATAGTATATATATAATAGTATATTTTATTTTAAAATATACTGTGTTTCATTAGCTTGAGAAATAATACATTAACTGAATTAAATTAAAGCTTAATCAAGAAGTTTAAAGTATTACGATGTAGTTTGCTTAGAAATTGTTTTTTGTCTGTTTCTACTTAGTAGGCAACATTTGTCTTTGTTCTGAATTTATTTAAGGAATATCTTGGATGTGTTTAATTAATGTATTTTTAATTTATTTGGTTGCATTGAGTCATAGTTGTGGTGTGCAGCCTGTCTAGTTGTGGGTGCATGGGCTTAATTGCCCAGTTCCCTGACAAGGGATTGAACTGGAGAACCCTGCATTGGAAGGTGGATTCCTAACCACTGGATCACCAGGGAAGTCCCAAGAACACATTTAATTTTAACAAATTAACATTTTGTGTAGATGCCTCATTTGTACGTTATGTTTTTCAAGTTGGCAAAAATTTCCAGAGTTAACTCTAAAGTTGCTTATATTGTTGTATATCTTAGTTATATGCCAAAACTAAGATACATCTATACTATTAGCACATATAATCTTAACTAAGCATTTTAAACTTATTCATATATTTTTTTGCATGTTTATTACTTTGCAAAAGGTTTTATTTCATGTAAAAGACTTTAGTAAATTTAGTGTCTATTATGTAAGTATAGTTGACTTTTGAACAGCATGAGTTCAGTGTTGAACTGTGTGAGTCCAGTTATTTTTTAAAATGAATACTACACAAACTAGGTTAGTTGAATCTGTAGATGCAGAACCATGGATGCAAAAGGCCAACTGTTGTTAAGTTATACACAGATTTTCCACTGTAGGGAGGGCTGGTTCATCTAACCTGTGTGTTGTTTAGTGGTCAGCTATAAATGCATGCTTATTGTAGAAATGTTGGAAAATATATGGAAGTAAATTGAATGGAGTCTCCATTTTCATACCATCAAGTCATGAAGGTTAACTTTAGCTGTGTAGTTTTTTTTTTAATTCATGTGATTAAAAGAAATTTATTGATGCATCATTACTTATCATAAGATTCACCCTTTTAAGTGTACAATTCAGTTGTTTTACTCATGATTTTATAACATGGCAGTATGAGTGTTTTTCTGTCAAATATATTTTTCAAAATAAAGCCTTTTTTTTTTTTCGGTGATTTAAGGCAATTATCTGGCAACCCTTTGTAACATTCTTAGTAACTTCAGAACACCTAAACTCTGTCTTTAAATATACTACTACTAGATTATCTTTTATCTAAGTGTAGATGGGTAATATTTGACTATTTTTCTTGATGCAGAAATCCTCAAAATCTACTGTGTTTTCTTGGTTTGGACTTCTTTATTTTGGATAAATTCCCAGTCATTAATATTTCCTCTTAAGATTTATTTTTCCAAGCATCTTTATTATTTTTCTGAGACTAGCCATTTAGTATTTGAATAGCTTAAGGCTAACTTAGGAGCTTAACTTTTTCACATCCTTTTTTAAAATTTTTAAGTTATAGCACGAAATTGGTTATGGTAATTACTACCAGTTGAAAAAAACACAGAAATTTTGTCAAAAATATCTAAGCAAATATCTCCCACCCCAGTGTCAGACGTTACTTTAAGCATTTCTAAGGGAGATTGCCAGGTTATATTTTATATAAAATAGCATTATAAATGCCTAGTTCTTTCAGATAGATGTGCATGCAGTGTATTGTTTCAAAAAGGGAGAATTACTTCTCCTTCCTGTGAACTTCATCTTTTAATTTTTGTTCAGTTCAGTTCAGTTGCTCAGTCGTGTCCGACTCTTTGCGACCCCATGAATCGCAGCACGCCAGGCCTCCCTGTCCATCACCATCTCCCAGAGTTCACTTAGACTCACGTCCATCGAGTCTGTGATGCCATCCAGCCATCTCATCCTGGGTCATCCCCTTCTCCTCCTGCCCCCAATCTCTCCCAGCATCAGAGTCTTTTCCAGTGAATCAACTCTTCACATGAGGTGTCCAGAGTACTGGAGCTTCAGCTTTAGCATCATTCCTTCCAAAGAGTTTATCAAAATTTTATGAACTACTATAAATGTGCTGATTGTTCATTCAGACACAGCCTAATGTTGTGCTGAAGTGCTCTGTAATTATATCTTTTTTTCTTGTCTGCTAACAGTGGAGACTGAGAATAAAATTGGGTGCAAAGAGAGAGGCTGGCAATTTCTTGGCTACTTAAATGAAAGCAAAAGAGCAGCTGTTGTCTTACTGTCTTGACTCTTAAGTTATAGTAGTTTTCCTGCTTGTCAAGGATTTCTTAACAGCCCCTCCCAAACAAGCAAAAAATAAATAAATAAAACCAAGAGTAAAACACAAATGGAATGCATGTTTCTGTGAAAACACTTCTATACACACATATTTACTCAGCTGTTCTAATTGGTTTTAGGGTATAACTTTGCTGAATTCAGGAGTAGAATGCTAAGTCACTTCAGTCATGTCTGACTCTGCGACTCTCTGGACTGTAGCCCGTAAGGCTCCTCTGTCCATGGGATGCTCCTGGCAAGAATACTGGAGTGGTTTGCCATGCCCTCCTCCAGGGGATCTTCCTGACCCGGGGATCAAACCTGTGTCACTTCTGTTTCCGCATTGGCAGGCGGGTTCTTTACCATTAGCACCGCCTGGGAAAGTGAAATTGAAGTCGCTCAGTTGTGTCCGACTCTTTCTGACCCCATGGGCTATAGCCTATCAGGTTCCTCAGTCCATGGAATTTTCCAGGCAAGAGTGCTCGAGTGGGTTGGCATTTCCTTCTCCAGGGGATCTTCCCGACCCAGGGATTGAACTTGGGTCTCCCACATTGCAGGTAGACACTTGACCATCTGAGCTACCAGGGGAGCCCGTCCCTAGTAATAGAGTGGTTATTAAAATTTTACTACTGGGAAGCTTGTGCTTGATTTTATTAGCTGTTGTGGTTTTTTTTTTTTTAATTTTATTTACCCAAACTATCCCTGTCTACACCTATTCAGTTGTCAAAATCCTACAGATTGTACTATAAATTTTTAGAGATTACCACACTTTATTTCAGGCAAGCATTTATTTAATGATTTAAGATGATTCACTATTAGCGTAATCAGGGTTTCAGTCAACTTATATATTACATAAGCTAGTTTGGTGATGCTTACGTTTTAGACATGAAACAATGGTTGTAACATTATACTTTGCTTTCTCATGTGTACTTTATTTTGAAATGGAAATTTTTATTTTGTCTTTTTTAAGTGATGATTTACTGGAGGATTCAGACAGTGAAGAGCATTCCAGATCAGATTCTGTGACAGGTATGTAAAAAATGTTAGATAATCTATTTTTATATCATTTCATTTATATAGTTTCTAGGTAGAGCTAAATACCAAATAATTCTGTATTTTGAGTACAAAGTCTAAATTTTCATTAATATACAAAGAAAATTATGTATCAGATCTTGATTCAGTAATGTATATGTAGTTTCATACTAAAAATTTAAATAGTACTTATTTGTGCCAAAGGAATTAAAAATGAATCTTACTAAATCTGTCATGTAAGTCAGTGACATTAAACTCTGCCCAATATGTTCAGTTTATTTGTATACTGTATTGTGTTGTTAAATAAATGTAATGTTTAAATCAATAATTAATAATTATTAATTAGTGATTTCTTATTCCCAAAAGAAAACTGTATGAAATATTAGGGCAAAGGGGTATAAAAGCCTTCATATTTTAATGTAGTTATAGGCAAGGCATCTCAAAATAGTTTTATTGTATCAGAATTCAAATCCTAACTGTCATTTATTATGGTCCAATTGCATTTTCTAGTGTATAAAATAGTGATATTTAAATCTCGTATTTATAATTTTGGTAACTAAGATTAGAATTCGTGAAGCAGACAGAGTACTTGGGCAGTAGCCACTATTTTAAATAAGTGACCATTATTAAATTCTAGCTGTATTCTAATGTCAATGTCATGAATTAAGGACATACATAACTTATGAAATCTCTTTAGAGGAAACTTGGTTTTAGATAGTTCGGTTGTTAAAAGTTATATGTCAGAAGTTAGTATAGTATAGCAGTTGCTCTCAATTCTAATTTGTTGTAAATTTTTTTTTTAAAGCCACCAAACAGAATACTGCACTGGTTTTTATATTCACTTTCATTTGTCTTTTAAGGTAGTTCTTAGAATGAAAAAATTAAGAAAAGTAGGAAACTTCCCTGAATAATAACACAAATGTGTAATTAGGTCTGGGAAGAATAATTGATTGCATTTAAAAATGTAGTCTGATGAAGTGTGCTCTTTTTCCAGTTTGTTACCCCTTGGCCAAAGAAAGGGCTACTGTTGCAGTTTTAAACATCTGACAAGAATACACTGGTCATTGGTTATCTAGAGATCTGGTTAGAGCTTGAACTCTTACAAAATAAGTCTTTGGTCTTGTCAAGTCACTTAAACTCTCTGGGCTTCAGTTTTTCCTATGTAAAGTGAAATGTTTGAACTAAATGTTCTTTTTTCTGCCCTTAAATTTTTTTATTCTAACTTTAATCTTTCCTTTGTATGCTGTTGCTTAACTCTTTCCTCTTGGTCTAAGGATCTCAGTAGGTATTTTTGTAATTGTAGTTGTTACATATTGATCTATTTCCTTATCCCTTTTTTACCTTTATATTTTTCATCTATGCCTGTTTGATCTTTCACACTTCTTTAGATTCTGTCGTCCTCTTTACTTCACTTCCCGGTACCTAGAATATTACTGTATGTTTTTGTTGACTCTTTTCTATGATACCTCCTTTAAGGTTGGGAGTGGTGTCCTTATATAGTATTGGAACTAGGTAGCTGTGGTATGAGAAAAAAAAAATCCTTCCAGTGTAGAATTTTTACTTGCTTTATTTGAGGATTTGTAAGTGGTTCATTCATTTATAGTAAAATATGTATAACCTTTTAAACTAATTTTATATTGAGAGACTATTGGTGAATTTATGAAGACTTGTGATATTAATGGGAAATGTATTGTCTTCTTGAAGTATGTAAAATTAAGTAATAGATGCTGTTTCACAACTTACATTTCCTAGCTCTAAGCTCGTTCCATCAATTTGAATGATATGATATGAAGAATTATAGGTTGTATTTCTTAATTTCAAAAGTGTAAGTGGAAACTTAAAAGATGTTTATCTGTTTTTTAGTTGAAAATTAACGATTTTTGAAAGTATCCAGATGATACAGAAAAGACAAGTTTGCTCTTTGGTCCACATATCAGAACAAAGGAGTGCACCTTCTTTTGTAGAGTGGGAAGTGTTTGGCAAGAGACTGAAGAACAATTCAAATTGAAATTTGATGGTTCAGGAATATGTGGAACTTACACCTCTGGAAGTTGGCTGGCAGAACTGTGGGACTGACAGTAGCTCAGTAAGCAGGGTAGAGAAGGGTTTCCCAATATGATTATCTGAAGAATATTATACTGCAGGATATTTGTAGGTATGTTTTATAAAAATTTATTTTGTGGTCCAGTTGGTTTGAGAAATTCTGAGGCAAGTAAAGATCAGTTTTCCTTAACTGCAGTATTGACAGTTGTCATTGTGCTTTGCCAGTCTTATAAGGGGAATGTAGAGTCCTCAGAGAAGGCAGTGGCACCCCACTCCAGTACTCTTGCCTGGAAAATCCCATGGACGGAGGAGCCTGGAAGGCTGTAGTCCACAGGGTCGCTGAGGGTTGGACACGACTGAGCGACTTCACTTTCACTTTTCACTTTCATGCATTGGAGAAGGAAATGGCAACCCACTCCAGAGTTCTTGCCTGGAGAATCCCAGGGATGGGGGAGCCTGGTGGGCTGTCGCACGACACGACTGAAGCGACTTAGCAGCAGCAGCAGAGTCCTAGACATTGATTAAATAGTTGAGAAGCAGCAGAGTAGTAATGTTACCTGTTACATTTTATTTTTTAATGGATATTCTCATCTCACATGACCTTTGCTTTGAATATTGTCTTAACTGTGGTTAATATATGTAACTAATGGTTAATTTATTTTCTTTTAAAATGTGCATAGACTAAAATAGCTTTTTCTTGGCAATTTCCTATCATAACTTATCAAGTAAGTTACAGTTTAGTTACAGTGTATTATTACATGTTATAAAAATCTCACTGTCAGCTTTCAACCTCATGTCTAAATGAGTGAATTCATAGAGTAAATATATGTAATTATTGCATGGCAATATAAAGACTGCACATGAATATAGTCAAATGAGTGGTTAAATAAACAACTTACTAGTACAATTAAATTGTGAAGTTTATAACTAAGTTTTTTCTGCTTAGTGAGACATGGATATTGTTTTAGATGACAATAGTGACATTATATGAAATGAGAAGATTATGCTCAGAAAGAAGTCTTGATAAAGCTATTAGCATTTTGAAGATACTGTTTATGAAATCGTTAACAAAATGGTATAAACAGAGCTTTCAGTGTAACTCAAGTGTTTGATGTTCCATAAATCTCTCTTGTTCATTCCTTTACTTGGGTAACTTAAACTTCTGTGCACTTACTTTGAGTTATACTTATTTCCTTTCTTTTCTGAGTTCTTCTTAATCTTAAATTGTAAAGCCAATTCCATTTTTTTTTTGCATTTCCACAAGTTATGTAGAGTGATTTTTATATATTATTGTTTGTAATAGATTGTTGCCTGATAGTTTGTGCTGTTGAGAAAAATAAAGGATGAGTTGAAACTTTGCATTTAGTATCAAGAGATTATCCCTGGTTAAGAGGTTGACTGACCTCTACTTCAGGGTTTTGTGTAGAGAGAGATGGTATTTTTGGAGAATTGAGACTGAGGAATGACCTTTATTCTATTTGAAGGGGATAGTTTGAAGCACATGATAAATAAAAAGTCAATAAGGAACAATGTAATGTAGTTGACTTGAACTAAATATTAGCAAATAGTACAGAAGACATTTAAATTGTTTATTTATTTAGCCTCTCCTGGGTCTTTTTTGCTGCATGGCTTTTCTCTAGTTGTGGTGCTTAGGCTCCTCATTGTGGTGGCTTCTCTTGTTGGGGGGCATGGTCTCTAGGGTGTGGGAGCTTTGGTAGCTGTGGAGCGTGGGTGCACTAGTTGTCGTCCCGGGCTCTAGAGTGCAAGCTCAGTAGTTGTGGTGCACGGGCTTAGTTGCTCCACTGCATGTGGAGTCTTCCTGCACCAGTTATCTAATCTGTGTCTCCTGCATTGGCAGGCAGATTCTTTCCCGCTGAGCCGCCAGAGAAGCCCTAGAAGATGTTTATATTTCACTCAAAATGACAAATTTGGGAAACTTCTTGTGGTTACTATTTTTCTGAGCTGAGGTTTGAGTTAAATTGCGTACTGTTACATATTAAGACAGTCAACTGATAATTAGCATGTGGAATGGGAAAGAGGTGATGAACTGAGATTATAGTAATGTTTCATGGATATTCTGCAAAGTGCATAAAGAACAGATGCGTAGTATTGAGTGTAATTTTGGTGTAGAATTGAAGGGCAGAAGTCTGTTATTATGATATTAATAATATCTTCATTCTTAACCCGTTTATTCTCTCTCTCTCTCTCTTTTTAAAAGGATTTTGCTCACAGATTGCCAGGAGAGTGTATTGTGAATTGAAAATGATTTTTGAGACTCTTTAATATCTCTGGTTTTTCTGAGTAGGTTCATCTCAGCTTGGATTAAATTTCCTTTAAAAGGACTAAGTTCTTCCATTAAGGTGTTTAAAATGTACCGACTGGATGATTAAAAGACAATTAATGAAAATGTTATACTACAGATTTTGATTTATATTCACAAAGTCATTTGTATTGTTCCTTTTCAAAGGACATACATCACAGAAGGAAGCCATGGAAGTGAGCCTTGATATAACAGCACTCAGCATCCTCCAGCAGCCAGAAAAGCTTCAGTGGGAGATTGTTGCAAATGTACTCGAAGATACTGTTAAGGATCTTGAAGAACTTGGGGCAAATCCTTGCTTAACCAGCTCTAAGAGTGAAAAGACAAAGGAGAAGCACCAGGAACAACACAACATTCCCTTTCCATGTTTATTAGCTGGAGGTTTATTAACCTATAAATCTCCTGCTACCTCACCCATTAGTAGTAATTCTCACAGGTCACTGGATGGTTTAAGCAGAACTCAGGGTGAAAGTATATCAGAACAAGGGTCAACTGACAATGAATCCTGCACTAACTCAGAATTAAATTCTCCTCTGGTAAGGAGGACTTTACCCATTTTGCTTCTTTATAGCATCAAGGAGTCTGATGAGAAAGCAGGAAAAATCTTTTCACAGATGAACAATATAATGAGTAAAAGTTTGCATGATGATGGTTTCACGGTTCCACAGATCATTGAAATGGAGCTGGATAGTCAGGAGCAGTTGTTGTTGCAGGACCCTCCTGTGACTTACATTCAGCAGTTTGCAGATGCGGCAGCCAACCTTACCTCTCCAGATTCTGAGAAGTGGAACTCTGTGTTTCCCAAGCCTGGGACTTTGGTTCAGTGCTTGAGGCTGCCAAAGTTTGCAGAGGAGGAGAATCTTTGTATAGACTCAATAACTCCTTGTGCTGATGGAATTCATTTATTGATAGGACTGCGAACATGCCCTGTTGAATCCTTGAGTGCAATAAATCAAGTAGAGGCCTTGAATAATTTAAATAAATTAAACTCTGCACTATGTAATAGACGGAAAGGTGAGCTGGAATCAAATCTTGCTGCAGTGAATGGTGCAAATATTAGTATAATTCAACATGAATCACCAGCAGATGTACAGACTCCTTTGATAATTCAACCTGAGCAGAGGAACATTAGTGGCGGATATTTAATACTTTATAAAATGAATTATGCCACTCGGATAGTGACATTAGAAGAGGAGCCAATAAAAATCCAGCATATCAAAGATCCCCAGGACACAATTACCTCGCTCATTTTGCTTCCACCAGATATATTGGATAACCGAGAGGATGACTATGAGGAACCTCCTGAGGAGATGCAGTTAAACTCAAAGAATGGGGTTGAGAGAGGAAAAAAGTCTGACATTTCTACTCTTGGACACCTGGTCATAACCACTCAGGGAGGATATGTAAAAATATTAGATCTTTCAAACTTTGAAATTTTGGCCAAAGTGGAACCTCCGAAAAAGGAGGGCACTGAGGAACAGGATGCATTCGTTTCTGTCATCTACTGCTCGGGCACAGACAGGCTGTGTGCGTGCACCAAAGGTAAGCTGTGGGCTTGTTTGGTTCATTTACTGCTCGGGCACAGACAGGCTTTGTGCGTGTGCCAAAGGTAAGCTGTTGGCTTGTTTGGTTCATTTACTGCTCGGCCACAGACAGGCTGTGTGCGTGCGCCAAAGGTAAGCTGTGGGCTTGTTTGGTTCTTTATCAGTCTTATGAAATCAATATACAGGGCATTCATTTATGTGTATACTGAGCGTGACTTTTAGATCCATATAGATGGAGAGAAATTTATGTTTATAATGAAGTGGTAAATGTTTGTACTGTTTTACCTGTTCTTAAAACACTTTTCTGCTGCCCTAAGTAAGGATTCTAATTGTAAATAAGTTAGTAAGTCTCTCAGAAAGTATCTTCACTGCTTTAACCTCAAGAATATAACCTGCTGTAATTTCTGTGACTCCCAACTGCATCTGCTCAAATTTATAGCCTTGGACAAATTACTTTAAACTCAGTAAACCTTTGTTGATTTATAAACTAGGAAAGACAGTCTATTTCCAGGCTTGACAGAATTAAATGAAATAATGTACGTAAAGTTTCTGGCACAAATATTAATACATGTTGTTATTTTCTTCTGAAATAAAAGTGGTAAATAATTATTAATTCTGCCAAATAAGCGTTCCTTGTCATATTTAATCCTAACTTTTTGCAGACAGTGAGTCAGTTTTGCAATATTTGAGGCCTCTTGTAGAGTAACAGGTAGTGTTACTAAGGAATTACTGACCGTATCAGGCAAAGTGAATAGTCCTATTGATTGTTCAGTAGCAATTTAGGACCAGGAGATACTTGAAGTCTTAGTGACTATAACCAGTGCTTGGCAGAAAAATTGGGATTGGGAAGAGTGATGCATCTCATTTGTGGTTCTGGTAGGAATTAATCTGAATTTTTCCTCTCTTTAAAAAGATTTCAAGAGTTTGGCTGAGAAGGATAATGGTGGATGTGGTGATGTGGATTGCTTTCTTTGAAACACATTTAGTGAAATAACATGGGGAAAAAGCCAAATAACATAAACATCTAACTAGATTATTTTTTAAAAAGAAATAGTCTAAAATAGCTTTAGAATAACGAAACTTTCAGAAAAATCATTAAAATACTATGTGGTACCAAGGATAATTTGAGTTTAATCATGTATATGCCAGTTCATTTCTGTGAGAGTTTTAGCTTTGTTAATTTTAGTCATTTTTACACTGACTTTATGAGGTATGTGCTAGTTCTATCTTCATTTTAGTTATCTCTAAAAAAAAATAAAAAGAAACCAAGGGAGAGAGAGGTTAAGTAATTTAACTTGCCTAAGTCACAGAGCTAATAAATTACAGTTAGTGTTCAGACCTGGGCAGTCTGTCCAGGTGTGCTTAAACTACATTAAATTGCCAGAGATCCTGCTTTTATTGAAATTTTATACTTTGAACTTTTTGGTATATTTTCATCTGAAAGATTAAAAAAAATGAAAACAGTTTAACTTGCTGTAGGCCATTCGAAATGGAAGTCGTTTTGGAATCTGAGTGACCTGTTGACAGGGCATGTAGTCATAAGATACTAGTAGTTTATCAAAGTTTAATGATTTGAATTTTTGATGAGATATGGTTTTGGCGATTCAGAGGAGAAATAACATTTAAGTTATAAAATAGATCAGTGTTTTCGTGGAGTTTAGACAAGGACAGTTTTTACGAAGTGATCATGATTATGATGGAATTTAGATGAATTGAAGGACAGGAGAAAACATGGGAAGTTAATTGCTTTAAAAATTATTCCCCAGTTGCTTAAGGATTAATTGATCAAGATGCATTTGAAAAGATGAGACTAATAGCAATAAAGAGGACAAAAAAGTTGTTTTAAAATGTTCGAATAACAATCCATAAAGTAGAGTTTTAAAAGCGCTGTAAACTGTAAATCAAATGGATTTGACACTATCTTGTAAGTATATTCAAATTGTGTAAAAGTTTTCTCATGGAGAAACATCGAGTCTGTTGATTAAAACCTATAATTAATGCTATAAATTAACTTTTTTGCATAGCATGTGGGATGTGGGATCTTAGTTCCCCAATTAGGGGTTGAACCCATGCTCCTTGCAGTGGAGGTACAGAGTCTTAACCACTGGACCCCAGAGAAGTCCTGCATTCATTCTTTCTAGTTCTGTAGTTGCGCTACTGACCTCTAGAGCTTCCTACCAATTACTTCCTATTCTGTCCTTTGGTGTGATGTCAGTGGTGCTTGTGTTGATTCTGTTTTTCTTTTCTTGAAATTATCTTCTGATTGGATTATCACAGTCTACTGCAGAGTAATGCTAGCTTAAATCTAGTAAAATATAGAAACTTTGCTCTGATTTTTCTCTCTCCCAGCTTTGTGCTACTGTTGTCTTATATATTACGTTTAGATGAGTTATAAATCCAACAAAAAAATGTTATTTTATATAGTCTTTATCTTTTAAAAAAGTTAAATGAGAAAAAAATATGTTCACCTTCTTTTGGCATTTTGTTTTTTTCTTGTGAATTTTGTGTTGCCTTCATCTCATCTGGAAAGACTTTCGTTAGTACTTATGGTAAGGCTGGTCTGCTAGCGGAAAACTCAGTCTTTGTTTATTTGGAAATGTCTCTATTTCACATTCATTTTTGAAGAATGATGCTGTATGTAAAATTATTGATTGTTCCTGCACATATCATTCAGTTGTTACTTCTTTTTGATCTGTTACTATTTTTTGATGAGGATTTACTCTTAACAATTTTCATATGTAACATGCAACTGTTGATCTGTTTTTATTTCACTGATTCCTTCTCCTGTCATCTCAAATCTGCATTGAGTCTCCAGCAAACTTTTCATTTTAGTTACTTTTCAATTCTAAGAATTGCCTTTTGTTCTTCTAAAATAATTTCTGCTAATTTGTTGAGATGATTTGTTGATTCATTTTTACCATTCATTTTTTGAATTCCCTGTACCTGATGTCCTTTTATTATTTAAAATATTTACAACAGCTTCTTTGAAGTATTTGTCTGCTAAATCTAAATATGGATGCTCAGAGATATTTCTCATTGCTTTTGTTTTTCTTGAACATGGGTCACTCTTTACATGTTTCATAATTTTCAGTTTAATACTGGACATTTTAAATAACGTAGTAGAACTGCTGAATTCTGATACAGCCCCTGTTTGGAAATTGTTGTTATGTGATTGTTTGGTAGCCCACCTGGACTGAATCTGTGAAGTCTGTTTCTTTTGCAGCCACTGATGTCTCTTTCATTGTTTTCTCCACTGGTTTTTATTTTTAAGACTTGTTTCTTATTTGTTACCTGTCTGTCCACATAGTTTATTGTTCAGCTAAAGATTTTGATAATTGGTTGTGACCAGATACCTTTATTGGCAAGGTTGTATTCAAGTGTGCCCTGGCTTTTGTTTTCTTTATTTTTATTTTCTCTTGTGCCCTTTCAGGTCTTTTCTGCATAAGCATTGAGGCTTAGTAGACAGGGAATGTGTTGATGACTTGGGCCCCCTCTGGTATTTGTGGCACCTATGTGCAACCTCTGATCAGTGTGGAATATTTGAGATGCTTACCAAGCCCCCTATGTTTCTCTCACTTTTTGTAACTGTTAAATCCCTGGTTAGTTCTGGTGTTTTGCTTGCCCCACACAGAATGCTGGCTTCAGATAGCAAAGTTGATGGGTTTCTTTTCACCGCTGAGTCACCTTAGGCAGACAAGCTTTGCAAATCACTGAGTCCCTGTGATAGTAGTAGCAAATCTGGTTTTCATCATTTGACTCACTCTGTTTAAATGACAGTTTTGTTCAATTTTATAATTGCTTTTAAGAGTAAGATTTATCTTGTTTTGTCATGCTGGAAGTAAATCTCCAATTATTTTATTTACTTATTTTTATTTCTTAAATATTTTAAGATCACTTTCCATTTTTTTTTCTGGAGTAGAAATATGAAAAATAGAAATTTGATTTGGTTTCATTTTATTGTGAATGCTTCAAAAAATTAGGAAGAATTGTTGTTCAGTTTTGCTACTGCTGTGAATAATAGAGTGGGATGTGGATTCTGGTATAGCTAGTGCATCAGTTTTTTCATCTGTAAAGTAGCCACAATAATACCCCCTACTTAAGGTTATTTGTGAAGACTAAATGAATTAAGCATTTAAAATAATGTCTTACACATGTAAGTACTAGATAAATAACTATTTTCACATATGAAATTGTAATTCCTGGACAATTTGATTCCTAAGTTGTTGGAGATGTATCACTTTAGTAGCTCTCTTTTTCTGCTTTTTAAGTGGTGTTAGAATAAATTGAGTTTCTTAACTAAGTAGCAAGCACCTGTCTGTTTACCTATTTTTCATATACCTGTGTTGATGGAATTTTACTGTACTGTAGGTGGTGAGCTTCATTTTCTCCAAATTGGAGGAACCTGTGATGATATTGATGAAGCTGACATACTAGTGGATGGATCTCTTTCTAAAGGAATAGAACCGTCTTCAGAAGGTTCCAAACCTTTATCAAATCCTTCAAGTCCTGGCATTTCAGGTATGATATTAACTTTTAAAAATGATTTATAAAAAATGCAAATTCTTGTGATGTTCAAAGTTTTCTGAATCACTCTTTTGTAATCTAAAACATTTCATTTTTTGTAGTCAGTTCTTGGTTACTTTGAGAGTTCATTTGCTTGTTGATATTCTTTTATCAGACTTGTTTTTGTATATTATTTATCACTCTGTTTTCAATAGTTGGAAAATGTTGTAAACATTAAAATAAGAAATGGTTCTCAACCTGTGGTAAGTTGGCGAGTTTTGGTAAAGTCACCTAAGAGGTAACAACATGATTTTGGTTGTTTAAGAAGCTTTTAGTCTAGTTAGGATGGAACAAAACAATATGAAAGAGTGAAGAATTCACTAAGTAAGTGTAAAGTGATTGGAATGGCTAATATTAATTACTCCTGGAATAAAATGCTGAAAAAATATTCTTTCCTTAGGGTGATATTTTCAGACCCCCATCATCCCATTGTGAACTTTTAGATAGGTTTGGTTTTGTTTGTTTGCCTTTTCTCCCACCCACCTTCTATACTGCCCCTTGAACTTGTTTTTCAAAAGATGTTGTGTCAGCATTGTTACTCCTGCTTAAAAATCTTTACTTGCTCTGTGGACTAATAACTCTGGTCTTCTGCTCAACCTCCAGTTATTGGAAACGTTCTGAGATTTCTAAAGTGTATTCAGTTTCATGCTCTTCATTTGTTACCAAGCTCTCTTTCCCTGCTCTTGCCCTATACCATGGTCCTTTTGTACTTCCAAGTGCTGATATATTTTATCCTTGGCACTTACTACACTTTATTCCCCAACCCAACTATTAAAAGAAACCTAGCATTTAAAAGAAATTTAATGAACCTTTAATGAAAAATGTGTTTAAACTCAAATGTATTCCAAACAGAAATGACACATAAAATTTTTATTTCTTTTTGAATTTGTACATTTAGGTATTTGATCATTCTTCTTTGCACTAAAGGCAAACTTTGAGTGATTACTGGTATAATAAATCTTAATTTTAGTGATTACTTGTGTAATATGTAGCAATCTTCACTACCTTATTTCAGGATTTCTCATTCTCAGCACTATTGACGTTTCGGACTAGATAATTCTTTGTGGCAGGAGGCCTGTTTAGTGCTGTATTAGCTGTATATGTAGCTTCTACCTACTCGATTCCAGTAGTAGACACAATTGCCTCCATCCATATGGCCCTTGGGAGGCAAGATTATCCTCTGTTGAGATAAAGTGACTCATGTCTCTTGCTATGTATAATTGGACTTACTTGTCTTGATTAACTATACAAGTTGGTTTAAAAAGCTAACATACTGCATGCTTTCATATTTTATGGGATATTGGTATAATAATTTTCATATAAAGTACTCTTTAGTAAAGATGAATTAGGTTATAAACATGTAAATAATGTAAAGGAGCATTGATATGCTATTAAATGTTTGCAAACAATATTAATAATTTCAATCATATTTTTAAAAGCCCTAAGGCTTTGAGGGCTTTTTAAAAAGCCCTTTGCTTTTGAACTGTGGTATTGGAGAAGACTCTTGAGAGTCCCTTGGACTGCAAGGAGATCCAACCAGTCCATCCTAAAGGAAATCAGTCCTGAATATTCATTAGAAGGACTGATGTTGAAGCTGAAACTCCAATACTTTGGCCACCTGATGTGAAGAGCTGACTCATTTGAAAAGACACTGATGCTGGGAAAGATTGAGGGCAGGAGGAGAAGGGGATGACGGAAGATGAGGTGGTTGGATGGCGTCACCAACTCAATGGACATGAGTTTGAGTAAACTCTGGGAGTTGGTGATGGACAGGGAGGCCTGGTGAGCTGCAGTCTGTGGGGTCGCAAAGAGTCGGACATGCCTGAGCGACTGAACTGAACTGAGTTGGACTGAAGCTTTGAGGAAAAACATAGTTTGAGGTACACTTATAGTAATTTTATAGAACTAAATGTGAACTTTCTTTGTGAAACTATTCTAAGTTTATCAGATTTCATATTTTAGTCTTTAAAATTTTTGTTGTTGTTGTTAATTGAAACAAGTTTTTCAGCTTTGTTGTATGTTAGCCTTTTCAAAGATGTGAACACATATATTTGGAAAAGCAAACTTATCTTTCTGAATCAGGTTGTTACTCTTACAATACTGGTGTGTATACATGGTATTCTCAAGTACCCTGGAAGTGGAAAAAATACTGTTGTGAGTTTTTGGTTTGTGTTTTTTGCCATCAGTATAGCTTTGGTTTTTTTAAAAATTATTTTTTAACAGAGTGAAAAAGAGCAGGTATTGTGTGCTTGCAGATGTTTAACATTTTGTTTTGTAAATAACAAAGTGTAAAAGTTAATTATTGATGTCAGTCAGGACTTACATTTCAGCACCACTCCTTTTGTTGCCCTTGTTAATCTGGAGCTCATTAAATCTCAGTCAGGGCTCTTCTGAGGTTGATTTTGGGTTTCTCCAATAATGAGTTCCCTTTCTATAATTTAAAATATTTGAGGTGGATTTTTCTTATGTCTGTATGGACTCAGTGCTAGTTACTTTAGCCTATATTATTAACTTAGGCTATTTGGCAAATGTTGTGATTGACTAGACAAAAACATGGATTAAAATTTCTTTCTTTTAAAACCAATTTCAAACTCTGCATTCACTGTTATTAAGGAGTTGATTTATTGGTGGACCAGCCATTCACCGTTGACACCTTGACATCTCTGGTGGAGCTAACCCGATTTGAAACTCTGACTCCACGGTTTTCAGCTACTGTCCCGCCATGCTGGGTGGAGGTTCAGCAAGAACAGCAGCAAAGGAGGCATCCTCAACATTTGCATCAGCAGCATCATGGGGATGCTGCTCAGCATACTAGAACTTGGAAACTACAGACTGACAGGTAAAACATTCTTCCAAGGTATTTAATTTCAGCTTAATTTTAGAACTTAATTTAAGTTCATCTTATAGTGACAACATAGAATTATTATTATATGTTACTCTTTCTGTTAACTTTTGCATATTAACAGTTTTGTTTGTTTCATTTGTCACCTTGGTTTTAGAAATTCCTATATTCTTTTTTTATTTTTATTTTTTATTTTATTTATTTAACTTTACAATACTGTATTGGTTTTGCCATACATCAACATGAATCCACCATTCTTTTTTTAAAAAAATATTTATTTTTGTCTGTGCTGAGTCTTCGTTGCTGCGTGGTCTTTCTAGTTGCCGGTAGGGGCTACTCTGTAGTTGCGGTGTGCGGGCTTCTCATTGCGATGGCTTTTCTTGTCATGGTGTATGGACTTTAGGGTGTGTGGGCATCTGTAGTTGTGGTACATGGTCTCAGTAATTGTGATTCCCAAACTTTAGGTTACAGGTTCAATAGTTTTGATGCATGGACTTAGTTGCTCCATGGCCTGGTGGGATCTTTGTTGATGAGGGATTGAACCAGTGCCTCCTGCTTTACCACTGAACCATCGAGGAAGCCTAGAAATTCCTCTATGCTTATTCTTAGTTGTAGGATAAAATGCTGAGAGTAATCCATCTTCCAGTTAGTTTGTTAAGTAGACATGTAGATTGTGTGACTAAATATTTAAATGTTTGTTTTGTACAGGTACTTCTTTTTTTGTTGCTGTTAATATGGGTTCCCTTAAAAAAATTTTTTTTCTATTGAAGTGTAGTTGGTTTACAATGTTGTGTTGTTTCAGCTGTACACCAGAGTGAATCAGTTATAAATATACCCACTCTTTTTTAAGATTCTTTTCCCATATAGGACATTACAGAGTATTGAGTAGAGTTCCCTGTGGTATATAGTTTCATAGTAGTGTGTACATGTTAATCCCAATCTTCCAGTTGTGCAGGTACTGTGGATGGTACTAGTAAGATGGCTCTTAGGAAATTTACATTCTAGTGGTGATAGGCTGTTAAGACAGCTATCTACTATGTCATATAGTAATAAAAGCTTTGAAACACATTAAAACAGAATGGCAATAGAGTTGTTGGGTGTGCATCTCTGTGTGAGAGAAAATGTGTGTGATATTTTTATATAAGGGGTCTCAGAAAGGCTTCCATGAGGACATTAATTTGGAGACAATAGAAAGTACACAGATCCTGAGGAGTATATGTTACGAATTTTAGGAGGAGCATGGAGGCTACTGGTTAAGTGCAGTGAACATGGAGGGGAGTGATAGGAAGTAAGATCAAAGGAAATAGTTGGTAGCTAGATCATGAATGTCTTTATAGGCTACAGTGAGACTTTTACATTGAGTGAGATGGGAAGGTGTTAGATAGTTTTGAATATAGGAGTGATGTGATATAATTTATGTATTAAAAGGATATACCAAGACTACTGTGTTGATAGTATATGAGTGGTTGTGGTGTGTGTACTAGAGGGAAGAGGCAGGAGCAAGAATTCTAACTTGAACGCTGCTGTGGTAATTCAGATAATCATGGTGGTGGTGATGGTGAATTGGACCATGATGATAATTGACAGAGGCAGTGAGAATACTGGTCAGATACAGCTTGGAGGTAGAAGGAATCGTATATGCTGATGTACTGAGCGTCTGGTGTGAGTGAGAATTGTTAAGGATGACTAAAGTTTTGGACTGAACTCATTAAAAAATGGAATTTCTTTTTACAGCTTTTAGAGTTGGTTATCAAGTAGTTTCGGGTTATTTATGTTGAGTTTGAGATACCTAGTAGGCATTTGGATTTGAATCTGAAATTTAGTGGAGGAATTTTACTTTTCAGCACATACACAGAATTTAAAATCAGAGGATGGACATGTATAAGAAATACAAAATGTTCTTATTTTAAAATACAAATTTCTGTGACCCCACTCTTAGAATCAGGGTGGGCCCATAAGTCTGCACATAATTCTGATGCACAGTAGTTCACACTTAAAGGAACAAGGGCTTTTTGGAGTGTACAGTGCCCAAGGCAGGTATGGTTCTCAGTAGAACTGCTTGTCTTCTCCCCTAATCCCATTGAGAAGCATTTGGTTTTGTTGGCACATCAGAGAAAGGTAATATAAGTAATAAGATGGTTACAGCTAAAGAAAGATTTCACTCTATCATTTTCTCCCTTATTCGACAGCAACAGCTGGGATGAACATGTATTTGAATTGGTTTTGCCTAAAGCTTGTATGGTTGGACATGTGGACTTCAAATTTGTTTTGAACTCAAACATCACCAATATTCCACAGATACAAGTGACATTGCTGAAAAATAAAGCTCCAGGCTTAGGGAAAGTCAATGGTAAGAATGGATCAAAATTTGAAGATTTTGGTTTTTTAAAAAAACTAATTTTCAACTTGGCTGTCTAGTTTTGACATCCCTTCTTGCTCCCACACCCCTGTGCTCTTTTCCTTCTCTGCTTTTTGTGGTTCTATTTAGAGAAGTTTATCCAGAGAACATTGAAGAACTTTTCAGTAACTCTGTTGTTCAGAATTGCATAAACTTGAGTAATTTAATTATGATTTTAGGCAGTTAGTTCCTTTGTGAGTGAGTTTCACTTATAGCATTACTGGACTTACTCATTTCTCTTTGTGAGAAGACTTGTTTGTAAAAAGAACTTTGTTATGGAATGCATATATTCTTTTAAGGTTATTAGTAAAATTCAGAATGTAATGCCGGAAATATATTCATCTTTATTTATCTTTCTTACTAGCTCAGAATTTGATATATTGAGTTATTAAAATAGATTATACATACTTGACATATTTGGAACTAGACGTTATTTCTCAGTGTTTTCATCTTAATAGGTTAATTTAAAAGGCTAGAGATAATTTCAGAGTAAAAGGCTACTTTACACCAGGGATAAAAACATTGAAACCTGAATAATTTCCTATTTTATAAATATGTATGTATGTGTTTGTGTATGTATATGTGTTTGTGTGTATATATTTGTGTGTTTGTGTGTGTGTGTGTGTAATTTTGAATCATGGCAGATTCAGATTTAATTGGTGTAGGACTTAGGTACTGGTATTTTTAAAACTCTGCAGGTGGTGTACTATATAGCCTAGGGTAAGAATTCTTGGTTTAGTGGCTAGCAGATTATTTCTTCAGGTGAATATTTTACCACCTTTAAAAGAGAGAAGAGAGTATAAAACACTTGAATCTAATTTTCTTCCTCCCCTGAAAACCATTTTAAAAATCACTGTCGTTCCCAATTTAATGGAGAATTTTAGAATTTTAGGCACATAGATCATTGATATTAAGCAACATTAAGTTTACTAATATTTTTATCCTCTAGAAACAGCAGTAGATAGGCAGATCACCTTTCCTTTGTCTCCAGCTCTTAACATTGAAGTGGAACAAAATGGGAAACCGTCCCTGGTTGATTTGAATGAAGAAATGCAGCACATGGATGTAGAGGAATCACAGTGTGAGTTAAATTACAGAGCTGTTGTCCATGACAGTAAAAGGAGTAGTGATCCAAATGCATCCTACTGGGCAAAGATTTCTTTATGGCTTGCAAAAACATGGTTTTAAGAACACAATTAAAAATAACCTATAATTCTGCTTTGGCAATATGCTTTAATTTTCAGCTCATCTTAGTGAACACAGCTGTGCTAATACTTGCATTCTTGTTTTTTAATATCTTGAGATTTGAAATCATGTCATGGTTTTATAATTTTTTGTTGTTGAAAATCAAGGTGAATGTAGATAATATGGGTATGAAAAACAGCATAATATATCAGATAATGATTATAGTTCCTTATCATGATAGCAAATTTTATTTGAACACATTCTAAGTATGGAATTTTGTGTGGTGCTGTTATATGTAAATGGGATGGATATTTGCTTATTAAATACTACATTTTAAATAACACTAATTTAAAAGAAAAATGTGTATTTTTCTTTTTAGGTCTTAGATTATGTCCGTTTTTAGAAGATCATAAAGAAGACATTCTCTGTGGGCCAGTATGGCTTGCTAGTGGCCTTGATCTGTCGGGGCATGCTGGGATGTTGACGTTAACAAGTCCCAAACTGGTTAAAGGTGAAGTAATGTGTTTTACAAAAGCAGAATAAATAGTCCCACAGTTGTAAAAGTAGATTTTTAAAAAAATAACCTGATTTCAGAAAAATAAGATGCCTTTTTTGGGGGCTTTTCTTGAATGATTCCATCAGTTTCATGGTAGCTGAGGTAATTTCCTATCATAGGTGACTATTGTTATGTGAAACTTAAGATCTACATTCTGTGTCTTGAGGGTCTCAGTGCTTTTTGAAAAAGCACAAAGAATATGAATGTAGTATGATTTAGCATGTAATACAGAATTCTTCCAAATAACCAAACATTATGTTCTGGCATGTTTGCCTTTTCCATCAATTTAGTCCTGTGTTTTCAGGGTGTTTGTTGTATATTGTTATAATATCTTCTCTTAAGGGTTTTTTATAGAGGAGTTTTGAAAGTATTAGATATAATGATGTGTCTAAAACACAAGTTACAATGTACATTTTATATCTTATGTCTGTAAGATATTAAATATTGCAGTAGTAAGACATTTATGTCACCTTTATATCTCACGGGTGAATTAAAAAATCCCAAGTGAGACACCTCGATCATTAAAGTAAACTTGGAGGTGAGAAGGCTGTGGCGATCCTTCTATAAACCAAGAAAATATCAGACCACCTAAATAACAACTGTTTTAATTTGTATCCATTTCCTTTATAATGTTTGTCCCCATTCACACACTTCCCTTTAGTTACAGACGCAGTATGTACACAAGCTTGATTGTACTCCCTTGACTACATCTGTTTCATTCATTAAGTTTATGAGACCCTGTGATTTGTTAGGTTACATACTAGGTTATAGTGGAGAGCAAAACTGTGTAATAACTGTATAATAACATCTCTCATATTGCTGGAAGTGTAAGTTAGTTGTGTTAAATGAGAATGTGAAACTTAAAATCTTATATGAAAATTAAAATGTTGGCTTTGACAAAATTGTGTATGTGTGTGTTAGTAGCTCAGTCGCATCCGACTCTTTGCGATCCCATGGACTGTAGCCCACCAGGCTCTTCTGTCCACGAGATTGACAAAATTGGGGATAGATTATATAATGTGTATTTCAAAAGTCTCAATAATGGAAAAGTGTTAGTTTTCCTAGAATTTAGTAGAAGTGACTATTCTTCTCTTCAAATTCCTAGAACTTTGAACTGGAGAAAAAGATTGTTAAATTTTTGTGTATGTGTGAAAGGATGATGTGGGCCAAAGACATGTAGAAAAAGAACACTGAAAAGGAGGGTCTTAAGACATTTTAGAACCTAGACTAGTGCAGCAGTAAGAAGAATACAACACTGTAGTGCCAAACAGTAGTCAGGCAGGTCAGCGGCAAACAACAGAAGTAGCTTTTGTAATCACAGAAGGATTTCGTACCTGCTTAGGCAGCAGCTTATGGGTTGCTCATGGGTATGTTTGAGGGTATTTTTGCAACTAATTTTACATATAGATTGTATGGTATGATTTCAACTTAGTTAAAATATATAAAACATAAACCAGTGATAATAACTAATATTTATTGAGTGCTTCCTTTTGCCATGCAGTTATAAGTGTTTTAATTACCTTTGAGATAGGTACTATTATTATTTTTACTCACTTTTGAAGAAACTAGACCATGGAGAGTTTAATTTGTCACATGGCTCATAAAATGGCAGAACCATTATCTGACCCAGATAGTAGCTCCAAAGCCTGTGCTTTTTTAAGTGTGTAATACTATAATGCTATGTATGTATGCATGCACATGTGTATGTGTGTGTGTACATGCATAAAAGGACTGGATGGTTACACATAATGGTAGATCATTATTTTGGGCGGTGCTTCAGTGACAGACAGTGTTTTCTGTTTTTTCTATAGTTCACAAAATTTCTGTGGTTGAAATGAATAACTTCTTTGGGATAAAACATGCCAGGTGTCAAAACTTTCTATATTATGCTGTTCATATAACTGCTGTGTTTTTTGTTCATTTGCTGCCAATATATATGAAGGTTATTTAGCCATATTATATGCAAGCAGTATAATTTGAAAATTCTGGCCAAGTGTATTTTTCTTTCTGTGGAGTTAATTATTTAGCTTGCTCTATGAACACAAAAAGCAGTTTTGCGTTTTGGTGATTGAATAATTTATCCCATTCTGCACCACTCCTCTAGGTATGGCAGGAGGAAAATATCGTTCATTTTTGATCCATGTCAAGGCAGTGAATGAAAGAGGAACAGATGAGATCTGTAATGGTGGTATACGTCCTGTAGTAAGACTTCCATCCCTAAAACACCAGAGTAACAAGGGATATTCACTTGCTTCACTCTTGGCAAAAGTTGCAGCAGGCAAGGTATGAAACATTATCATTTTAAACTGTAACATGCTGGTTTTATTTATTTACTTATTTTTTAATTGAAGGATAATCGCTTTACAGAATTTTGTAAACTGTTACATGCTGTTTTCAACATTATAGTTGAGATTTGATACACTCTTCGAAGTAGCATGGCCCATAATAGATTTTTTTTAATAGATAACTTGGTTTGTTTATAGTTTTTCTCTGCAGCAAGTTAAAAAAATATAATGAAGGAGAAAATATTTACATTAACTTTAAGCTGTCTTTCTTTTATAAAGTATATTCATTGGGGAGTAATTGCTAGCAGGCACTTGCCTTAATAATTATTTTGGACCATAATGCTTACTTCCTTGTGGGTAAGACTTCGTTTCTGTGCCCTTTACTGGTAACACACCACTTTTTTTTTTTTTTTTTGGTAAACATTTGGGAGGCTGCAGAAAGAGAAGTAAGTTGAGAATTGATTTCAGAGGTATATCATAAAATTCATGTTCATTTTCTACAACTAGCTGTATATCATGCAGTTTCTTCATACTTGTTTGATCTTGGACTTTCTTGAGCACTAGAGATTTTGCTTCTCTATCATCATTATCCATAAGCAACAATAGAAATATCAGTAACACTAGCCATCTTATGTTTGTATAGGTCTTCCAATTTTTCAAGAACATCTGTGTACTTTATCTGATTTAAGCCCCAAAATAACTCTGAGGTAGGCAGAGCAGGTGCTGTTACCTCCATTTTTTCATATTTTAAGTGAGGGAATGTTAGAGACTGGGGAGCTGGCATAGCTCATAGACCAGTAGCTGGGACTGAGACTCAAGACTTTGCTTGATAATCTTTGTTCACTGGGCTATTGCCTTTAAGCAGTGACTATGTCTCTTCCACTGTTATAATTTTATAACAATTTTATAACAGTGGAGTAAATTAGTCATTTACTGAATATGAGGGTAAAAGCTATCATTTTAGTTTGAGATTTATGTTTTGGTAGTCATAGTTCAGTTATATTCTTTTATTTATAAACTTTAATGGTAAATAACTTTTTGTTTCATTTGTTCATTCAATTACTTACTTTTGTATGTTCAGGAAAAATCCTCTAATGTTAAAAATGAAAATACAAGTGGCACCCGTAAATCTGAAAACCTCCGGGGCTGTGACTTACTTCAAGAAGTCTCAGTTACCATCCGAAGATTTAAGAAAACTTCAGTTTCTAAGGAAAGGTAACCTCATTTTCTTCTACTGTTCTTAAGTAATAGAAGTACAAAGGAAGACTTTCCAGTAAATATATCAATATCCACAAAATTTTAAAATCCTAACTTTTGCTTGAAAATTTTTATTTGCTTTTCATTTCTCTTAAGCGCTTATGTTGTTGATGGTATATATTTTTACTTCAATGGTTCATCCTTGGTGTTCATTTAGTGCTAGGTAATTTTCAAAAGTTCTTTTTTTTTTTAATTGTAATATTCATGATTCCAAATGAAATATTTGGTGTCCAACCAGGTTGGAATAGCTTTATTTTTCTCTTGATTATTAATGTATTTATGAATATGTGTGTACATGTGTATATGCATATATATATATATATATTTTTTTTTTTTTTGTAGAGTGCAGCGATGTGCCATGTTGCAGTTTTCAGAATTTCATGAGAAGCTTCTCAACACTTTGTGTAGAAAAGCAGATGATGGCCAAATCACAGAACATGCCCAGAGTCTTGTGTTAGATATTCTTTGTTGGTTAGCTGGAGTACATTCGAATGGACCTGGAAGGTTAAGAATATTTTATTTACCACAGATTGCCCTTTGGATGTTATGATTGGAAGTTCAGCATGAGCTTAAACGCCTGCTATTGTTTTGCAGCTCAAAGGAAGGAAATGAAAGCCTGCTTTCAAAAACACGAAAATGTCTTTCAGACATTGTACGTGTTTGCTTCTTTGAGGCAGGACGAAGCATAGCCCACAAGTGTGCTCGGTTTCTAGCCTTGTGCATCAGGTTGGTGATTTTAAGTAAAAAATATACTTTGTAGGTGCTCCTGTAGTTTGGCAGGTGATACCTTGTGTCTAGGGGTCATTTGGTTCTTGTTAATACATGTATAACGGAAGTGGATTTTTGAGGATTATTGAGATCCTAGGAAAAAAAATTGGGGTTTTTTGGGCAAAATGTCATGTTAAATCTAGTAATAAAAGAATTCAGCTGGCCTTCTCTGCTTATTAGAAGATTGGGGGGAGTTTGGTGAGGGGAGCTCTTACCTCACTTTCACTCCCACTGTCCCTGATTGTCGTCGGATTCTTCACCTGTGGCCTTTATACCAGTTACGTCAGTTTACCCAGACTTCTTTGTAGCATTGTGCAGGTCATTTTCTCTAAACCCTGAAACTATCTAGGAAATGTTTGAAATTAATAGTCTGTATGGACTGTACCTGCTTTTTAGCTCTTTTGGGTTTTAAAAAAGAGAGTGGTTTATTGCATAAGAAAACAGTTATAAAGACCCTTAGTACAGTCAGTCCCTACTGTCTTTCTGCACATTTACAGGGCTTTGAGGCAGGTTTTTTTCAGTCTGTATGAGCACATGTAAAGATTGAATAATACAACATGTTTAGAATTAATTACCTTGAGTAATGTATTTAAAATTTTTCTTTTAAAATTTGTTTCAGTAATGGCAAGTGCGACCCATGTCAACCTGGATTTGGATCTGTTCTGTTGAAGGCCTTACTTGATAATATGTCGTTTTTACCCGCAGCAGCAACTGGTGGTATGTGAAACTTGCTCAGTCATAAATAAATCTAACTTTAGGAATTATCTCACAGTATGTTTGAGATTGTTTAGTAACTTTTGTTTTTTCTCAATTAGTCTTATTTTTCTCTTTAGCTTGTCTTTTTTTTAAGGGGTTTTAAATAGTGATGGATAGGCAGATACTCTTTTTGATAATATTTTTAGGAAAAAGTTAGTGGGAGATTTAAGTAAATAATCAGGTCATCTCAATTCATACATTTTGTGAAGTTCCTTAAAATAATTGAGTTGTTTGGTTGTTTAGTGATGGTAGATCAGATGTTACAAACTAAAACATCTGTAAGTACCAGAGAGATGTCATAAATTAGTTAAATGGTCCATACACATATTGTGTATGAATGGTAGGGTCTGTGGCATATTGGAATTTTCTGAAAGGGACCAGTGAGTTTTTTTTTTTTTACAGCACCTAAAAACTGTGGAAATGCCATTCAAGAATGAATGTAGTTATCAGGTAGGAATTTACTATGAAGGGCTACTGCTTTGCCCTTTATCTAGTGTTATTTATTTATTTATTTATTTGGAAGACATTTCTCACAGTCTCTTATTTCATAAATAACCAATGCATTCAAAAAGTTACCTCATATTCCACAAGAATTTGACCTTTGTGGTGTACCAGAAAAAAATCTTGCTTAAAGTTAGTCGATAAATTGTTGCTGCTGCTGCACCGTTGGGTCCCCATGGTCACTTTGCGACCCCACAGACTGTGGCCTGCCAGGCTCGTCTGTCCATGGAATTTTCCAGGCAAGAATACTGGGGTGGGTTGCCATTTCCTACTCCAGGGGGTCTTCCCAGCTGAGAAATTGAACCCGTGTCTCTTGTGTCTCCTGCATTGGCAGGTAAATATTTTACCACTGTGCCACCTGGGAAGCCCAATAAATGGTTATTTTATCAGTATCTTAATTAAGACAAAGAATCCCTTTATATTTACCTTGAATATATATTGACTAAAACTATAAAGTCCTTTGTTACATAGAGTAGAATGTTTTGGACTTGGTTACTCACTGTGATAGTTTCTGGTGTTTAGAACAATTTCTTGAAGATAGTGTTAGAGGTTGGGTGCTTAAATTATGGGGTGTACTTAGTATTCAGATATCTCAAGTTTTAGAAAAGAGTTAAAATACATCATCGTGAACACCTTTTAAGATCACCTTTGGTCTGTATCTAACTGGCAATATAGAATGACTACACTTCATTCACTTGCTAAAGTATGTTATTTGTAGCTCATTGCCATCTATTGTTTTTGAAATTTTTAATACAGAGAAAGAGTATTTTAGGAAAGATTGTTTGAAGGATCTGACATCTCCACTTTTCTGGCTATTCTAAAATGTCCCTTAGAATCATCTCACTTTATTGAAAACCTAAATGACTAGGTTGACTTTGTACACTTCTCAAAAAATATAATGCGATTCTTTGTCAGCATCCTCTTAGAGTCTTCCAGGGAGTTAGTCCTTCTTTGTAATCTGCCCTTACAGATTTTCTTTCCAGAAAATCGTACTAGGAAAAGAGGATATACTCATAAATGGGAAATTTGAAGTTTTCTTTGTGAAGGAGAAATGAGGAAAAGAAGTCTTGATTTGTTGTTGTTATTTTCAGGTTCTGTCTATTGGTATTTTGTCTTACTGAATTATGTTAAAGATGACGATTTGGCTGGGTGCAGCACTGCCTGTGCATCTCTGCTCACTGCTGTGTCCAGGCAGTTACAGGACAGGTTAACACCAATGGAGGCTTTGCTTCAGACAAGGTATTTTAACTTATGAAATGACTAATGATGAGCCTTTCTGGATATGGTACTACCTTTGCACAGAATTGTTATGATATTTATTTGCTTAAGATTTTTTTCCTTCTATTTTCTCTGAGAATAATTCCCTTTAACAACTTTGGAAGTCCTGGAGATGATAGTTGGAGGGCTAATTATATTAAAATTATTTATAAGAGGTATTTCTTGCTAGTGGGAAAAAACACTTAAGGTACTTTGATTCTTCGTTGTTAAAACTTTGTAAGGTGAAATTGTGTTAATCACGTATTGCCCTTAACTAGTATTCTTTATGTGTCCTTTGATTTTCTAAACCTTAAACATAATGAAATAAATATCTAAAGGTTAGATTTGAGTTATTTTGAAGTAGCGTGTTCTATTATTTAAAGCAGTCACTTTTAAAACCATCTTTATTGATTAGAAATCTTGATTTTGATGAAATGTTACTGAAAACCTTTATATCTTCTGCTGAGTCAATGTTATTCAGGCAAGAGAAGGGTGCTTGAAAGCCTCTTTTTTTGATTCAGTCTACTGATGAAGGTTCAGTCTTGGTTCATTAGTTACCAGCTTAATTGAAATCACATTTATTGAGTCTCTGAACTATATCTTTTGGAGCATAGGTTTGCAGGGAACACAGTTCAGGTTCAGTGAATTTGAGTTAAATGTGATTAGTGTCTCCTTCTGCCCTGTGTAAAAACTGCTTTTGAAGTGAAGTCTCTCAGTTGTGTCCGATTCTTTCTGACCCCATGGACTCTAGCCTACCAGGCTCCTCCCTCCATGGAATTTTCCAGGCAGGAATACTGGAGGGGCTTGCCATTTCCTTCTCCAGGAGATCTTCCTGACCCAGGGACTGAACCCAGGTCTCCCGCAGTGTAGGCAGACGCTTTACTGTCTGAGCCACCAGGGAAGTCCTAAAGCTACATAAATAGATAATTTACTAATTAGATGACTGACAGGAAAATCACTAGAACTTTGTTTTATCTTTCAGATACGGATTGTATAGTTCACCATTTGATCCAGTCCTCTTTGATTTGGAGATGAGTGGCTCTTCTTGTAAAAATGTGTACAACAGCAGCATTGGTGTCCAGTCTGATGAAATTGATTTATCAGATGTCCTTTCAGGTAGTAAAATGTTTGATTAAAGGAATTTCTAAATTTTTTATCTTGGATTTAAGATACCATCGATTTGTAATAGATTGTAGTTATTCCATTCTGTCTTTGGGAACTAAAAGTTTCTGGAACTTGTGTGTCTGTGAATCATTAAACTATTTGCTTTGTTTCTCAACTCCCCCATCAAAAAATATTGATGTTCTTTTTCACAGGGTTGCAAATTTGAGTTTTGTTGTTGTTTTTTTCTTGTGTTTCATTACGTTAGTATGACTTTAATGTTAATAGACTAAAATTTGTTTATTTGTTGTAGTCTTTCCAATTTTATTTGGTGTGCCTTTGCTGTCTGTAAAATCAAAGAATGTATTATTTCATATTAAAGAAAATAAAATTAATATATGCTTTTTTAGTAAGCAGAGATGCAGAAAGGAAAAATAATTTTCTGCATCTTCTATCATACTCTTCTGAGGTAAACTTGGTACACAGTGTTACATGTATTCTTGGATGCACTTCTAAAGAGTATGCCTTTAGGACTGAATGTGTAACACTGTTTGTATAATCTCTTCAGATGCTAGAATTTGGTGTTTTTCTGTTTTTGTGAGAACAATGATCACTTTATTTTTTATTTTCTTCCATCTTATTGAAATTATTACAAGTGTTACTAGTAAACCAAAATGTTAAAAAAAATTTACTTGTAAACATGATAATTACCATGTTAAATATAAGTAAGTTTGGGGGGTTAGTCTCAGTTTTGTTTAAATTTAGTTATGAATTGTGAAAAAAGCAAAAGAGAAAAATAAAATACAGAAATAAAATGCAGAATATCTCAACTTTAACCTCTCCATTCTCTTAGGTTACCGTTGTTAACGGAATGTTTAGCTATTTAGACTTGTTTGCTACATGTGTTTATGAGCATTATTAATGAAAGAGATTATATTATACATCTGGTCTTCTTGCTTTTTAATAAATTATTCTGTTTGCTGACTTAGGCTCTGATTACCTCATGCCAGTGTGTGTCTAAGTGACATGTCAAATTATGAGTAGACCTCAGAGGAGGGGTTAGAACTAGACCTATAGATGCCTCCTATACACTTTAGGATAGAATGAAATTTGTTACAGAGAAACTGTAACAAACCCCCGCCTGGGGTTGGTTAAATACCCAAGAGCAGCCATATTCATTTTAGAATGGCTATTCATCTCCACATGAATGTCTCATTTTTTTATTCCTCTCCATCAGACCTTCTGCAGCATTTCCTTTTTCAGTTAATGGCATCTGTGGCACAAAACAGAAATGTGAACTGTATCCTCTCTTTCTCATCCTCCGCATCGGGGCTGTCATCTGATCCTATCTATTTTTCCACCAACCTGTATTTACAATTTGCCCATTATCTTACCTCTTACAATCACAAGGTTATTGTCCAGGTCACAGTCGTCTTGAACCTGGACTAAAAAATAGCTTTCCAACTGGTTATTCTGCGTCTGTTTTTGGCTCACTTCTGTTCATACTTTACAGTGCAATGATTGCAGTCATTTTTTAATGTAAACCTGATCTGATTATTCTGTCTTTTTAAGATATTTTTCATGTCTTTCCAAGATTGTACCATCCAAAGTCTGTAATGTAGCGTGAAAGTGAAGTTGCTCGGTTGTGTCCGACTCTTTGCGACCTCATGGACTGTAGCCTACCAGGCTCCTCCATGGGATTTTCCAGGCAGGAGTACTGGAGTGGGTTGCCATTGCCTTTTCCAAGGGATCTTCCCAACCCAGGGATTGAACCACCGGGGAAGCCCCATGTATGTAATGTAGCATATATGATCTAGTATGATCTGACTTTTTCCCTTCCCCTGTTAGTTTTCTTTTTGTGGTCCTGTGATTCTCAAAGTGTTGTTCGTAGGCTCTCTCAGAGTCCTTGAATCCCTTCAGGGAGTTGTGGGTCTACTGTTTTCCTATCTGCCCTTTTCACTGTATAGACTTCTGTACTGATTGTGTGAAAGCATGATGATCTTCCCCATACACTTAAGAGTCAGAAGCATGATAGTTTTACTTAGAAATATCTTTGATGAAATAGTTAAAATCACTAATTTTATTCAGTTTTGAACCCAAGAGTACAAATCTTTTAAATATTCTGTTTTGAAATGGAAAGTGTGCATGAAACACTTCTGCTGCATACTGAAGAACCATGATTGTTTCAAGAAAATGAACTTGTGTAGTTGTTATAGCTATAAACTTTTGTTGCTTATTTCATGGAATGCCATTTTTATTTGCAAGAATGAGAAACAAAATGTGTTCATTCAGATTTGATTATTTGGCAGGTATTTTCTCAAAAATGAATTTAAAAAGCATGTCAGTATCCATCTAATTGATAGTTATTTGTTGCCAATTTTAGAAGTAGAACTTTTAAGCAAAGATTAGAATTTTGGAAAACTTTCGTCCTCCAAAAAGAGCTTGACAGCTTCTCAATACATAATGACTTTTCTGATGGGCTATGATATTAGTTAGTGTCATTTTCTGATACTGTATAAGGAGGTGTATTAACTTTTGGAAGATCTGTATATAGTATTGAACCAGTATTTTCCAAGTGGTTGATGCGTCATCATCATACTTGGACAGAAGACTCCTTAAAAGAATAAGATAGGCCAACTAATCTTGCTGTAGCAGAGTTGAGAAGGTCTTTTTCAAGATTTCAGATACTATATTGCAATTAATTCTAAACTGGCACTTTTCAAATCTTTGAATATTTAATACTTTATTAAAATATCCCTTTCTTTTCTAACTATGTATATTCTCTGTCAGTTTTTTTTTTTCATATATTTCTGCCAAAGCATCATACTGTCGTAGATTGGATCCAGATAGGCAAATCCAACTTCCTTTGATAAGCCACATATTAAAGAGATTTGCAGAAATGTAAGACTTTGCCACCCTTCTCATTTATTTTTGTTTTAGAAGACAGTGATTTTTTTCATCAAAAATGAAAGATTTTATCTCTAATCAGATTAATTTATTACTGTTATGTGAATTAATGTTTAATATAGTCTCTCCTTAAAATCTTTTGTAAATCTCTCTATATATACATCCAATATAAAGGAAAGCTCCATTTTTGAGTTCTTATAATTACTTTAAAGATGTGTAGAGAGATTTTAGGATTGAGAAATGTTCCAGTAGGCACATTTTTCTTTCAGTTCCTCTAATGTGCCATGGTCCTTTCTACTGAAGAGATTTTACTCGTGTCATTTCTTCTGCCTGGGTTCCTCTGCCTCATTGGAGTAGATGCATAAAAATCTTTTATTCTTCACATGAATCTCTTCACCTCATCATGGAAGTATTTTATTGCCCATTCACTTAGATTGATTTCCCCTTGACTTATTTGTCCTGTGAACTTCTCCTAAGTAAAGTGTAGCACTTTTTTTTTAAGGTTCAATTGCATAATTATTTGTTTCATATCTGGTAACCTTGAATAGAATATGCATTTCATGACAACTGGGGCCTGTCATTTTTCTCTTGTATCTCCCATGTCTTCTATTGAATAAGTGCTCAGTAAATTATTTTTACTGTTTTTTAACACGTATCAGATCCTGGGCTGAGCGCAAATGGACGTTGGAGAATGAGGTTTTGACAGTTTAGTCTTGCGTTTAATTTATTCCTCCAGGTTTTTTTCTGTGTCTCCATTCTTTCCATCTTCTCTTTCTGTTTTACTTTGTCTGATAAAGAATTCTGTTTAAAAGTATTGCTCTGATTTTAGAAAATTTGACAAGTACTAAATGACTCTTCCCTCTCCCTGCCCTGGTACCATATACACCCTTAGTTCTTTTGTGTTCTTCCATCCAGTCTTCTGTCGTTTTATGGTTCGCATAGATGTGACCATTTGATTTTTTTTCTTACTGCTACATGTGCTAACTTATTTTTATGATTATAAAGCAGCATATCTCATTGTAGAATATAATATTGCTAATATCTTATTTTTTTAGTTTTAATTTAGTGTCATTTATACACTTGATATCAGAATATATTCTGATTTTTTTTGCATGCTTGAATCTAAGTAGCTCTCTTATTTTTTCCTCATTTAAAATATTTATTTTTCTTTTGTTTTCTGTTCCTCATTTAAAATCTAAATCACTTGTTCTAGTTTCTTGTTAATGTGTATGCTTCTGGGTAATGGTTGCTTCTGTACAACTCTGCTTCCATAGTACGGAGACTAGTAGTACCTCCTGTTTGTGAGTTTTCTTAATACCATGCCCGTTGTTGAAGCCCTGTGTAAGGTCTGTGCATTTATACATCTTTGTAGTTAAAATTGAAGTAGTGGCTATAATTCTCACTATGACTGTTGCCTTGTTAAGATTAACCCTTTATCAAACTTGTCTCCTTTGTGTTAGGAAATGGAAAGGTTAGTAGTGGCACTGCTGCTGAGGGTAGTTTCACATCTCTCACTGGACTTCTAGAAGTTGAACCTCTGCACTTTTCTTGTGTGTCAACTAGTGATGGAACAAGAATAGAAAGGGATGATGCAAGTACGTTTACTGGTATGTACCTTCTTTTATTTTTTATTACATATTTCTATTACATTTTTTATTACATATTTTATGTTGCAATAAAGTGATATATAAGTGTTTACATATCTGTTTATATTATCTGTAAAACTCCTTTACTGTTGTGTGAAGTAGAAACTTACTGGTTGGAGGGAGATTTGAGGAAAAATCATAAGTACTTTCATATCTTTTCTAACTATTCATGGCTTTTCCCCCCTACCTTCTAGAACCCTATGTTAAATCTTTTTGCTTTTATGTGTGTGGAATTTTAGAAACATTTCAATTTGGAAAATATCAAACATGATAAAAGTAAAGGGAAGAGTACCATAAACTTCTTATTTTCATTATCCATCTGCAGTAGTCATCAACTGTCGGCCAGTCTTGTGTGTAGTTTTCACATCATGGTGTTATTTCTCGCATTTAGAGTTAAAAGTATATTTGTTAGTGTCTTTGAGAAGTTTGAGATGAGTGAAGAGGGAAAACTATTTTTTCAGCTAACTTTTTTTCATTTTTTCAAACAACTTTGGATACATGAACCTGTTATTTGTGTGTTTGAATCTATGGTGGTGGTGATGCTTTAAATGAATGATTGATGACAACTTGCTTATTTTGTACATCTTTTTTCCTTTTTATTTTTCTTTATGTTGTAAGATCTGTGTTTATTCACACAGTTCTGTCTGGGCACAAATAATTGAAGTTTTTGTAATTAAAAATATTGGAATATGTTTTTATATTTGTATTATAGCCACATATATGTTTTTGAATATTGTCTTGAATGGCTTCCACTGTTTGTGTTTTTTGTAAGTGAGTGCCTTTGTTTCTTCAGAAAGTAAAAACAGTTGCTTGAGAAGTCATGAAAGTCATGAAAAATTTAATCTTGCACTTGAGTCCAGAATGGCAGCATGTTTTAAAGGGGGCTGAACAGTTATTTGAGTGTCTTTTTATTCAGAATCATATTTCTTGCAATTGTGGAAGTAACCACTAAGTGAAATTCATGACTTAGCTAGCTGAGAGTTTTAATTTTAAAATAAAATTTTATATTTCTTTTACGTGGAGATGCCACAAGGGTCAATATCTATTTATGTTTGTTTTCTTGGACTATTATAGTCATTTTATAGAAACTTACACATTTAGTGTGGTATGGAAACATGCCATAACAAGAAAATAAACTTCCAGAAAACTGTTTAGTTTTGTTTTACTTATTGATTTATTGATTGATTGGGTGCGGAATCTTAGTTCCCCGACCAAGGATCAAATCCATGCCCTCTACAGTATAAGCACAGAATCTTAACCATAGGACTACCAGGGAGTCTGAGAACTCTTTAGTTTTTTAAATCAGGCTTTTTTCCTTTGGAACTGTCATGAAATTAATTTTTTATTTTAAGAAAATTAATGTATTTGGATAAGAAATATTTTTAGAGGGTTTGAAATTTAAAACAAAAGAGGTGATTTGAAGAAAGTATTCCTTCACATTCCTACCCATTTTTTCTGCAAAACAAATAGGACCAGTTTCTTGTCATTCCAAAAGCAGTCTATGCTTTTATAAGAATTTGTATTGCACTCAGATCAAAACTGTTGCCAGCAGAGGGATTTTATTAAATTTTAAGACAAAGTCCTGAGTTGTGATCATATGAGTATAGTCTCTCAATTTCTGTCGTCTTTTATGTTGAAACATGTTAATTGTGAAATACAATACTCATACAGAAAAGTGCAGTAAACAGTTGTATAGGGAGGCAATTTATCACTACACAAACCACCCATATGACTACTAGGTCAAGAAACAACATTTCCAGTACTCTGTAAACAGATTTCTTTATGCCCACTTCAATTTATTTTTCCCTTACTCTTTGAAGAAGGTAAACATTGTCCTAACTTTTTTAGAGTAATCATTTCTAGCTTTTTATTAGTTTCTTTGTATAACCTCTTAGTTCAGCTTCCTTGGTGGCTCAGACAGTAAAGAATCTGCCCTGCAGTGCTGGAGACCCGGGTTCGATCCTTGAGTCGGGAAGATCCCCTGGAGAAGGGAATGGCAACCCACTCCAGTATTCTTGTCTGAGAAATTCCATGTTCTGAAGAGCCTGGTTGGTTGCACAGTCGGATGCAACTGAGCAACTAACTTTCACTTTCATGACTTCTTAAGCTACATGTTCCTAAACGCTGGTTGAGTAAGGTCTGTGTGGTATAGAATTGCATTTATGTATTTTTTGGTCAGCCGTTGAAGTTCCGTGTTATGATTGTTAAATTCACCCATAATGTTTAGTCTGTGCTTGGTGAAGTGTACTCTGTTTATCTACTTGGATATACAGTTTGCTAATTGTGTTCTTCAAATTCTCTATTTATTGATTATTTTATCTGTTTCTTTGTTGGAGTTAATAAGATCAGCATGTTAAATTCTTGTCATTATACTTGTGGATTTGTCTGTTTTGGTTTCAGCAGTTTTTCTTTTATGTATTTTGAAGCTACCATACAAATTTAGAATGGTTGTATCTTTCTTATGAATTGAATCTTTTATTGTTAGGTATTCTCTCTCTCTAGCATTGATTTTGCTAAAATTACTTCTTTTGATATTTCTCTGTCAGTCATCAGCTTTCTTTAGGTTACTATTTATATGGTATATATTTTTACTTTTACTTTTCAAAATCTCCTTACTTTAGATACGTCCCTTTTCTTTCATTGGAGTATTTAGCTTATTTACATTTAATATAATTACTAATATATTTGTATTCAAATCTACCATGTATTTTATATATTCTGTTAGATTTCTCATCTTGCCTATTAGATGTTTCTTTTTTTCCCTTTGTTTCCATTTTATTGGTGACTATTTTTATTGAGCTATTTTTCTTCTTTTTATTATTTTTAGCAGTTATCCCAGAGAGCATAATATACATGTATCCTTGACATCCAGAAATCCAGTTACTTTTTTTCCCATATGATGCAAATATATTGAACATTATTTAATCACTTTTCTGAGTTATATGGCAATATGACTTCATACCTTAATTTTATATTATTTTAATTCTTGTGGTTATTGTTATAATTTTTGTGTTCAGTATTCATTTGGATTTATCTCACAATTCCATTTTCATTTCTCTTTATTTTTTCTTTGCTTTTGTAGTAGCAGAATGACATTTTTCTTGGATTGTTTGTCTTTTATGTGTTTCTCGTGATTTAGTTCATTTTCCTTTGAATATTATTTGGGCATTAGATTTTAAAGTCAGTAGAAGGCTAAAGTATACATGGTTAATATTGAAAGTCATTTACATTATCCCAGAAGTACAAGGCCAACATAAATGCTTCAATAAGTCTAATAATTTTCCCTCTAGAGTTGGAATGAACTTCTGATGCTTTGGTGGAACAGTTGGTGGAGCAAGTAGATTTTATTTTGGGGCACACAGCTTATACGATTGCTCTTTCTTTGACCAAACTCATATAGTTGAATTTGTGCATTGTATATGAGGTATCGGATGGCTTCAGTGTAGTGACCTTTTTTTTTTAATAGAGGAAATTGTTTTATTGTAAGAGGCTATGCACAGTTTTGTTGTTATTTCTATCTTGTGATTATAACTTAGTTTAAAAAAATAGTTTATTTGAATTCTGGCATAGCATATTCATTGTTAAATGCCAAGATATGCTGTTAGATTACCTCCCCCGTCCTACTTTCCAAATATTTATGAGCAAATTACTTCCCTCAGTTTTACTTATTTATATTTATTGGGATATTGTTGATTTAAAATATTATGTTAATTTTTTCTGTGTGCCTCCCTCAGTTTTAGATACATTACCTATGAAATAGGGTAACAGTATTACCTACTCGTAAGCCATTGCAAAGTTTAAATGAGTTAAGTTCCTGACTTAGCATTGGGCCTCACATTATGTTTGATTTCACCTGGCCTTTGTTTCTAATCCTAGTTTTCCCACTAAGGTTAGCTCTACAGGGTAACTTCTACATTTCCTATTATTGTAGCAGTTGTCTTTCCTCCATATCACTGAGTCTTTCTCATTTTGACTTATTTCACTTAATGTAATAATTTCCAAGTTTATCCATGTTGCTGCAAATGGCATTGTTTCATTCTTTTTCATGGCCATATAGTATTCCATTATATATGTATAGCATATCTTTATCCATTTATGTTTGATGGGCACTTAGATTGCTTCCTTAATTGGGCTGTTATAAATTGAGCAGCAGTGAACATTGGGGTACATGTATGTATTTTTGAGTCAAAGCTTTCTCTGGTTTTATTCCCAGGAGTGGGATTGCTGAATCATATGGAAATTCTATTTTTAGTTTTTTCAGGAACCTACATATTGTTTTCCATAGTGGCTATATCAACTTACATTCCCACCAACAGCATAGGTGGGTTTCCTTTTCTCCACCCTCTCTCCAGCATTTATTACTTGTAGACTTTTTAATGTGGCCATTCTGACCAGTGTGAGGCAATACCTTGTAGTTTTGTTTTACACTTCTCTTAATAGTTAGTGGTGTTGAGCATCTTTTCACGTGTCTGTTGGCCCTGTGTATATCTTCTTTTATTTAGGTTTCTGCTCATCTTTCAGTTGGGCTGTTTGTTTTTTTATTGTTGGGTTGTATGAACTCTTTGTATATTTTGTATATTAAGCCCTTGGTCGCATTTTCCCAAATATTTTCTCCCAGCCCATACATTGTCTTTTTGTTTTGTTGATAGTATTCTTTGCTCTGCCTGTAAGTTTGATTAGGTCCCATTTGTTAATTTTTGCTTTTATTTCTATTGCTTGGGAGACTGACCTAAAAAAACATTGGTGTGATTTATGTCTATTTATCTGTAGAATGTTTTGCCTGTGTTCTTTTATGGGAGTTTTATGGTCTTATGTCTTATATTTAATTCTTTAAGCCATTTTGAGTTTATTTTTGTGTATGATGTGAGGGTGTGTCCTAACTTCATTGATTTACATGTGACTGTCCAGCTTTCCCAGTACCACTTGCTGAAGAGACTGTCTTTTCTCCATTGCATGTATGTTCTTGCCTCTTTTGTTGAAGATTGTGTGAGTTTATAAAATGCTTTTCTCAAAATGTTTTACACAGACATTGGTAAATATTTAATGGGAAAAAAGTTCTTTTATACTACATATTTGAATAACATTCAAAAGGGGAGTAAAAATAGTTTAAACTTGTGTAATTTTATAGATCTTTAAAAATGGTGGTATTCATGGATAAAGCAGTGTGTGCCAGACTTATTTGTGCATAGGACATGTTTCTCTTTCTGTTCGTGTTCTGAGGAAACACTGCTTTACATATTGTATGTGGGCCAGATTCTCTTTTTAGGCTATGCCTTAAAATGAAGAAATCTGTGTCATCAGTCTTGTTAAACGATGTTCTTATAATTGAAAGGTTTTTGGTTTTTTTTTTAGCTTCTTAGGGGAGGGAGAAGAAGGTGTTGTTTCTATAGGAAATCTTACTAAAGCAAAAATCAGTTTATTTCTCATGCTCAAACTGTATAAGATTATTGTTTTGTATTTTCATTTTAGCCATATTAAATGAAATGTCTTCAGGCTAAAAGTATTTTTAAACTTAAAAGTATACTAATTTTCTTTGATTAAGAAGTCATTCTTCCCTTATACTTGAATTCTATTATTATCAATATAGTTTTACCATTAAGATTTCCTCTCAAGATTTTTATTTTTTAAATGAAAATTAAGTGTTGTTTAGTGTCGAAGTAGTGTGCTTTTGTACATGTTGTCTGTGAGCCTTTTCTTTATCCTGTTTTTCCCCCTTTGTCTTAATGCCAGTGAGTTCCTTCGGGGTTACTCCTGCAGTAGGTGGACTATCATCTGGGACAGTTGGGGAAGCTTCGACAGCCCTGAGTTCAGCAGCCCAGGTAGCTTTGCAGTCTCTCTCTCATGCAATGGCTTCAGCCGAGCAACAGCTACAGGTGCTGCAAGAGAAACAGCAGCAGCTTTTGAAGCTTCAGCAACAGGTTGGAGACTATTTGGCTCTTTGTTCATGCTGTCTCTAAACTTCAAAAGCTGAAAAAGTACTGTAAAAATGACTGTTATTTTCATAAAGGAAATTAGGTTGACCGATCTGAGATAACCGTTTTCTGCAAAAATTGAGGTAACATCTTCATGATATACTTAAATTTTTAAAAATTATATAAATGCATTTTATATTACATATCTTGGGGAATATAATTGATATTTTCTTTGTAATCTTAAAAATCCATTCTTTATTCTGTTTATAAATATTCTTGGTCAAACATAAGTGTTAACAGTTACTGTCTATTTTTATGGATTGTAAAACCTAAAACAACATTTAAAGACACTAAATGAATGTGAATTAAAATTTAGTAATAATAGCAGATGTTTTGGAGATTTTGTTGTGGACTATACAATTCCTAGTGACAGATTGTGTCAGGTTAGGCAACATGAGAATCCACTTCTTGTTAATTTTTTGTTTTGAGAAGAATTTTGTTTCCTTATTTACGTTTAATTGTTCTTCTTTTCCACCTTTGCTTTGAGAAAGTCCTACTGCCCAAATACTCAGGAAATTTAATATTAGATTTTTAAGGAAATATATTCCATTCATATTGAGTCAGTTTTTTTTACTTAATTTCATATTAATTGCACTAGGATCCAGTTAATCATGTTTATTTTCATGATATATGCCATATAGTGTCCCCACAGATTAGGTAGACAGGGTTAGTCTATATTTGTTGCTTTTACCTCTTTTACAGAAAGCAAAGCTGGAAGCCAAGTTACATCAGACAACAGCTGCAGCAGCTGCAGCAGCATCCGCAGCATCCGCAGCAGGTCCTGTTCACAGCTCTGTGCCTTCCAACCCAGTGGCAGCCCCTGGATTCTTCATTCATCCATCTGATGTTATTCCACCCACTCCAAAAACAACACCACTTTTTATGACTCCACCACTCACCCCACCCAATGAAGCAGTTTCCGTTGTGATTAATGCCGAACTTGCACAGCTTTTCCCAGGCTCAGTTATTGATCCCCCAGCAGTCAATCTTGCTGCACATAACAAAAATTCCAACAAGTCCAGAATGGTAAATTACTATATTTTAAATAGGTGTTCGCTTAGACATTTAAAAATATTTTTATTTTATGCTAACTTTAGAAGCCAATTCAGTTAACTTGTTAATGTCAAATTAGATTATTTTATAAAGTATTGCAGAATATACATCAGGAAATGAGACTTATTAACTTCATTTTATGGTTATTAGTTTTTATAGAGCAAGAGTGATATCAATATAGAGTTATACTTTTTTCTTTTCTAGAATCCACTTGGTTCTGGTCTAGCCCTTGCAATTTCTCATGCTTCACATTTTCTTCAACCTCCACCTCACCAGTCCATTATTATAGAGCGAATGCATTCAGGTAATCTTTGATTTTCTTAAAATATATATATATTTTTGTTTTGTTATATATATTTTTTTGCTTTGTCTGTTGGTTCTTGGAAGAGAATATTTTGTAGTTTGATTTTCCTGTGCAAATAAATCACATCTGCTCTTGGGAAAGTGCTTTTTACCGAGAGTAAGCATTACATTAAGACTCAAGCTCTGTACTGATGAAGTTGAATGGAAGTGTGCTGCTGAATAGTTTCATTCATTCTGTCCAAACAGTGGGTTTGATCTGTATAAGAATCTCACCTCCTGGGCTATGGTTGGCATAAATATCTGCCTCCATTGTAGCTGCTCAGTTCAGTCGCTCAGTCGTGTCCGACTCTTTGTGACCCCATGAATTGCAGCACGCCAGGCCTCCCTGTCCATCACCAACTCCCAGAGTTCACTCAGACTCATGTCCATCGAGTCAGCGATGCCATCCAGCTATCTCATCCTCTGTCATCCCCTTCTCCTCCTGCCCCCAATCCCTCCCAGCATCAGAGTCTTTTCCAATGAGACAACTCTTCGCGTGAGGTGGCCAAAGTACTGGAGTTTCAGCTTTAGCATCATTCCCTCCAAAGAAATCCCAGGGCTGATCTCCTTCAGAATGGACTGGTTGGATCTCCTTGCAGTCCAAGGGACTCTCAAGAGTCTTCTCCAACACCACAGTTCAAACGCATCAATTCTTTGGCACTCAGCTTTCTTCATAGTCCAACTCTCACATCCATACATGACCACTGAAAAAAAACCAATTACACTAAAAATTATGCTTAAAGAGGTATTTCTAAGGCTAGCATTAGTCTCATGGTTCTAAGTTGGAACCATTTTTTTGAGAATAGCTGACAGAGTTACTGCTAATGATAAAAACTGAGTAGGATTAACATTTCATGGTCTCTGGAGAACTAAGATTTTACTTAGGCCTCTACCATGCTTATATTGCTAGAGACCTATGATCAGGATAGGTGCTTTCCATTAGAGCATGTTTACTAATACACCGTAGGAAATGTTTCCTTTATTATCCTACCAGCTGTTATGTCTGGGCTTGAGCAGCAGCAGAACTTAACAAAATCCTTGTTTTGTGTGTATGTGTTTTTAAACTAATTTATTTATTATAATTGGAGGCTAATTAGGATAATTGCAGGATTGTGGTGGTTTTTGCCATACATTGACTTGAATTAGCCATGGGTAAGTAATGTGAAGATAGTGAGTACTGTATTAGTTTTCACTATATGAAGAGTTGAACCATATTTGCTTTATTGCAGTGGGTTGTTTTTTAAAAATGTTAATGGTGTTTTCTGCCCAACTAACCATTCATTGGTAACAACATTAGTGTTTGTGGCATTTAGAGTGAAATTTATCATCCAGTCTTATGCGTCCAGTCTTACGAAGTGTTAGCAGTTGTTTACACTATGATTTGGTTTTTTATCTATGGGGTTGACGATGGCATGTTAGCCCCCTAAAGGGGAGAATTGTTTTTCATTCAGTAGTCTTACCTGTTTAGGAAAAATTACTGATAACTCCCTGGTTTTCCATAAAACGTCTCTGTGGAGATATCACTAGTCCTATTAGTTAAATTTAGTTGGGTTCTTTCACCATATAGTGTAACAAGTAAGATTGCTATCTGGCCCCCAAGCCAATAAAGAAGAAAAATAATTAGGATTTTTATGAATGATTCTGCCTACTGTTTCAGTAATTGACTTTATTCCTGAAATGTGTGTGAGATGCAAATCTGCTCTCCTCTCAGATCATCGTTGCCTTTCGTTAATGTGAGCTCACACAGAGAAGACATGCTCCCTCTTCAGTGTGGCCCTTAATAGTAAGCCTTCTGCTTCATCTGGTACTGAGCTGAAGAGACAGTGATGTGTCAATATGGGAGGGAAGCACTGTTTGAGAGAAGCCTTATCTGTCTCCATTGGAGGGCTTCAATAAGAGATTTTTTAGTGTGGTAGTAATGACTACATGCAGAGAAGGCAGTGGCACCCCACTCCAGTACTCTTGCCTGGAAAATCCCATGGACAGCGGAGCCTGGTAGGCTGCAGTCCATGGGGTCGCTAAGAGTCGGACACGACTGAGCAACTTCACTTTCACTTTTCACTTTTATGCATTGGAGAAGGAAATGGCAACCCACTCCAGTGTTCTTGCCTGGAGAATCCCAGGGACGGGGGAGCCTGGTAGGCTGCTGTCTATGGGGTCGCACAGAGTTGGACATGACTGAGGCAACTTAGCAGCAGCAGCAACAGCAATGACTACATGTGATTTAAGCCTTATACTTTTCCTTTACATCTTAATCACAATGTAAGATGCAGCTCCAAAAGATGTTAAACAGGGCTTAAGAAAACCAAAATCAAATAATAAAATTAGGCATCATTAATACATTTAGTTGTGAAATTAGAAGAAAAAAAAGACCAAATGATTGAAAGAAGAACAGATAGGTAGTTTACTGAGTTCATCTATATTCTCTTTTTGCTGATTTACCTTTTTTGGTTTTAAAGTTTTAAAATAAGCTTATGTGTACAGTTGATTACCTTCACAGTAACTTATTCTTATATATATATATTAACTTAAATCTTGGAGTTTAATACAGAGGGAAGTGTTAGACCGTTTTTGAATGAGAATTTTTGACTTCTTAATTGTCTGTAGTTTAGTAAGTTGATTTTATATTTTAAGGTAATTGTTCCAAATTGTTTCTGAGGGTATCTTGTGGTTAACTGTTGCGGTCTTTTATGTCAGCTGTTGCTCTCTCTCTCTTATAGGGGCAAGGAGATTTGTGACCTTGGATTTTGGCAGACCAATACTCTTGACAGACGTATTGATTCCCACTTGTGGAGACTTGGCCTCCTTGTCAATTGACATTTGGACATTAGGAGAAGAGGTCGATGGGAGGCGATTAGTAGTGGCAACTGATATTAGCACCCATTCACTAATTCTGCATGATTTGATACCACCTCCAGTGTGCAGATTCATGAAGGTAAAGAACTTCAAGAAGATGAATTGGTACACTCTCTCTGTTTCTGATAAGTTATGAAAAATATTCAGACATAATTTAAAAGTATCCTTATAACACAGGGAACCATACTCAATATCCTGTGATAAACCATAATGGAAAAGTATATAAAAAAGAGTGTGTATGTGTATAGTGAATCACTTTGCTGTACAGCAGAAATGAACACAATATTATAGATCAACTGTACTTTAATAAAAAATGTATCTTTTATAATTTATTATTTTTTTTAAATACATGATTCACATTTTTATTGTTGTAGATGAGTAGGTATATATATTTATAAGTTTTCATTTCAGATCACTGTCATTGGACGTTATGGAAGTACAAATGCCAGAGCTAAAATCCCATTAGGATTTTACTATGGTCATACCTATATCTTGCCTTGGGAGAGTGAACTGAAATTAATGCATGATCCTCTGAGGGGAGAGGGAGAATCAGCAAACCAACCAGAAATTGACCAGCATTTAGCAATGATGGTTGCTCTACAGGAGGATATACAGTGCAGGTTAGTAGAAAACTGGTGTATATTTTAATCTTATTGAAGCTGTATATTTTGTATAATGTCTTGCATACACTTGGTCAAGAAATGCCTTTTCATAAGTGTATAGAGAAGGGCAAAAAGCAGGAGGACACCAGCATGTTATAATGTTTAATGCATTAATATGATTAAGTAATTGTTTTTTCTTTTTTTACTACTTACCAATTGATTAATTCTTTCTAATGGTTGTATGTTAACTTGTTTAGAGATTTAATTTTTAGTGTGTATTCATATATGTATTTTAAAGAGGACATTGCAAGGATTATTTTGTTCCTTTTTTTTTTCTTATAGGTATAACTTAGCTTGTCATCGACTGGAAACTCTTTTGCAAAGTATTGATCTTCCTCCTCTCAACAGTGCTAACAACGCACAGTACTTTTTGCGAAAGCCAGACAAGGCAGTCGAGGAGGACAGTCGAGTTTTTTCTGCCTATCAGGACTGTATCCAGCTACAGCTTCAACTAAATTTGGCTCATAATGCAGTGCAGAGGCTCAAAGTAGCTCTTGGTGCAAGTAGGAAGGTGTTGAGTGAAACATCAGACCCGAAAGATTTAATTCAGACGTCTTCCACAGAGCAGTTACGTACCATCATCAGATATTTATTGGACACTTTGCTCAGCCTTCTTCATTCTTCCAATGGTTTGTATTTAGCTTAAGTACTTAAAAAGGCTGGAAATACCTTTGATACAATTTTGTATGTTGTGATATATTAATATTTACTGGGTACTGTTTATTTTGATATCCTTTCTGATATGTTTTTGAAATGTGTTTTTAGGTTGATTCATTTTTTTCCCATTTTTAAATTTGTTTTTCTTAAATAGATCTATGATTAATTTTTTCTTGAGTTTCAGCTATTGATGTTCCACATCATTGTGTTAACTGGCAAAATAATAATTAATCTTTGAAAATTCACCGCTGAAAGCTGTTAATATGTTGCTAATCTAACAGAACTGTCAGTTTCTAGCCAGAAGCTATTTTTGATCATTACATATGGTTGTGACTGTGTGCACCCAAATACACACACACACGCATGCACGCGCACACACACACACAGAGCTATCTGATTCACCCAACTCCACATAGAAGAAGTATAATTGATGTAATTTGCCATTTTTCCCTCAAATATTTAGCAGTTAAAATTCCATATATAAGGAATAACGAAATAGGAAAATAAATAAACCAGATTTTGCTGGTAAGGAGGAAAGCCTATCTGGGAATGCTGATTTTGATCCTACAGCATACTCTTAAATAGGAAATTTTACTGTTTTCTTTCTTGTAATAGGACACTCTGTTCCTGCAGTTTTGCAGAGTACGTTCCATGCCCAGGCCTGTGAAGAGCTTTTTAAACACCTGTGCATCAGTGGAACCCCAAAGATACGGTTGCATACTGGTCTTCTACTTGTTCAGTTGTGTGGTGGTGAAAGATGGTGGGGCCAGTTTCTTTCTAATGTTCTTCAGGAATTGTACAATTCCGAGCAGCTTCTCATCTTTCCACAGGATAGGTAGGTCAGAAAATGCCAGAACAATTTGTTATTAGTGATTTATTCCCACAGTATTCAAATTGGAAATGTTGTGTATGTGGGTACTGAGTGTGGAAAAATTAAGCATGTCTTTTCAGAGTATGAGCAATGCCCAGTGAAGGGCATATTGAAGAAGATTCTACATGATATAATTGAACCATATTCTATAGTTTCCTAACTGAAACTGTGGAGTTTACTGATTTGTGTTTACAAATATTTCCTATCAGATTCTATTGCTATATGTGTCAAACGTATTTTTTTGAGTCTGTAATAATGTTGTTTCTACCTGATTTCTTGTGGATAAACTTAGAAAATGTAAGCAAATAGTTGAAAAAGAGCTATTTTTAACATTGTGCTTCCAGATATAAATCTTACTAATAACCAGATAGTCTGTCATTACTCTCTTAAATTACAGTGTGAATTATTTTGAATATGAAGAGTTAAATTGATTCATACTCAGTGCTTTATTTGTATCTTTTTTTTTAGGGTCTTCATGTTACTTTCCTGCATTGGTCAGAGATCACTTAGTAACAGTGGCGTATTAGAAAGCTTACTTAATCTGTTGGATAACTTACTGTCACCTCTTCAGCCACAGTTACCCATGCATAGAAGGACAGAAGGTATTATTTAAATTAGTGTTCTTCAGTAAAAACAGAAGATTCCTGTAAATACTATTTTTTATAAACTATCTACTCTGAAATATTTAATATTCATTTTCCTGTACATTTTGTTGGTATTTTTGTGATACAGACTTTTTAGAATGACCAGCCTTCATGTGATTGACTGTCATGTGGTTACTGCTTTTTCAATGTGTTACCTTTACTTTATGTGAATTTTGAACTTGGAAATTATTGTGTATGTTGTTTTTATACTATCATGATTAAAATCAGGCTCTTATGTTTAAGTGTTTTGGCAGCAGTGCTGTTCTGTTTATTGATAATGAGCTTCATTTGAGCAATAAAATTGTTCCTGGAATAAAAACTCTGAAACATAGTGTAAAACTATATGAGTTATAAATTGAGAGCATTTAAAAAAATTTCAGCCCCCTTTAAGTCTAAGAATAGCTTCTTATACCTTGTTTTCTGTATGTTATTACCTGTTAAATTCAAATTATATTTATGAATCTGTTTTTGTACCATGAAAGATTTGTTAAATCTTCCATTAGATTTAATGTGTTACTCAATTTGTGGCTGCAGGTTTTAATTTTGAGGCTTACTATAAATAAATATTAGTGTTGATAATTATATGGTATATTTTGGAGTTATAACATATCTTAATTTTATAATTATTTTACCAGACTTCATTAGGCTTCTTAGGGTCACATGACTATTTTCCCCCTTTCATTTCTGTACAGGAGTACTAGATATCCCCATGATCAGTTGGGTTGTTATGCTCGTGTCCAGGTTGCTGGACTATGTGGCAACTGTAGAAGATGAAGCAGCAGCTGCAAAGAAACCTTTGAATGGTAAAGACAGGGAGAGGTTTATGACAGGTATCAGAAGTTTATAATAATCTGCTGGTGGGGATTTTGAATGACTATGCAATTTTTCCAGAACTGACTTTGGCCTGGAGATTCCAGCTATATGTAATTTGTCTAAGATATTAGTTAACTTTACCAGGAATAACATAGATATAAGTGAAGTTAATGAGAAGGAAGTCTGTGAAGGGTTATTGTAATATTATGGTATTTAGTATGTCATTCCATTTACTGTTATAAAATCTTTCTGTTAATTAACTGCAAATGATTTTTTATGCCAAGATACAGAAATTCCTAGATTTTTGTGAGTTGTAGTCTCCATAAGCTTGAAGCACAGAAAATTTTTTAAATGAAAGGAAATCAAAGTGTAAGATAAATTATTTTCTTCTTGTTTTCCAAGTTAACAAGATTTTATGAAGCAGCTACGTATCATATGTAAATATAGACAAGAATTTCCATAAAATTTGGAATTTAAAAAAATTATTCAGTTCAGTTCAGTCGCTCAGTTGTGTCTGACTCTTTGCGACCCCACGAATTGCAGCACGCCAGGCATCACCAACTCCTGGAGTTCACTCAGACTCACGTCCATCGAGTCCGTGATGCCATCCAGCCATCTCATCCTCTGTCGTCTCTTTCTCCTCCAGCCCCCAATCCCTCCCAGCATCAGAGTCTTTTCAAATGAGTCAACTCTTTGCATGAGGTGGCCAGAGTACTGGAGTTTCAGCTTTAGCATCATTCCTTCCAAAGAAATCCCAGGGCTGATCTCCTTCAGAATGGACTGGTTGGATCTCCTTGCAGTCCAAGGGACTCTCAAGCGACTTCTCCAACACCACAGTTCAAAAGCATCAATTCTTTGGTGCTCAGCCTTCTTCACAGTCCAACTCTCACATCCATACATGACCACAGGAAAAACCATTAGGATTATACTATTAAAGGACTGTTGAAATGTTTTATACGTAAATCAGTTGTATGATACACATTGTTTGAGAATAGGGTGGGAGATTCTTTTCATGCACAAGGATTTATCTTTAAACTGTGGTGTATTTTAATATCTATAGGTCACTACTCGGTTATAGACTTTAGAAGTAATACACAAATGCAACTGTGTGTAAAGTTGGAATATAACAGACAGTATGTGAAGCCTTAGTTTTATTCATAGCATTCAGGTATTATGAAAACACATAGGTGGAAGACATTTTTTTAAGGCCTGAAGAATTTGAATTGACTTGACAAAAGGATAATAAGAGAACAGAAAAAGCTGTCATTAGGTTAAGCAGATGTGAAAAAAAATCATTGAGGATTGGTGACATGTGGGATTAAGCCTGAAGTGAACCAAATGACCAGTATGGAATAGTCTGGACACATTCTAGAAAGAGCAGTAGAGCTATACAGCATGGTTTTTTTTAACTATTCAGTCTTATTTCTGCAGTCATTAAATCAGATTATTAAGTATCCTTTTTTTTTTTTTTTGATGCCTGTACAAAAGCATAGAATTTGAAATAGGCAATAGTGAGCATTTTGTTGTTGTTACATTTGAAAGACTTTATCAAAGTGGTATTGTACAAAGATTAATTTTAAACAGTTGTGGAAAAAGTAAACTGTTAACCTTAATGGAAAGATTGAAGGAACAGAGAACTCTGGTCTTAAAGTCATTTAGAGTCTAGGTTAACTTTTCTAAGATCACATGTTCTTAGCAGTTTCTTTACGATGGTTTCCTTAATTTTTTTCAAAAACTGCTTTGTTGTAATTGACACATTTATCATTTTATATTTTCTGGGTATGAATAGTACTTTAAAATCACATTTATCATAATTATTAATACAACTTTTCCTTGCTCTGTAGGTAACCAGTGGAGTTTTATTAACAATAATCTGCACACCCAGAACATAAGTCGGTCTTCCAAAGGCAGCAGTAGCCTTGATAGATTATATTCCAGAAAAATAAGAAAGCAGCTAGTTCATCATAAACAGGTAACTTTCAATATTTTTTTGCTTGTGTTATTTTAGTGTTTGAGACATTGTATGAGATAGACTTCCCATCAGACCTTATGAACTACTTAATTTAGGGAAATTATTTGACACTTTTGAGATGGACTTTATTAGTAAAATGCCAGCAATACATAGTTTACAGACTTTTGCCAAGTTCTTTTAAACTGTCTACCTCACATTTCTGATGCTACTATTCTAAGTGCAGCCATTATTTGCCTAGTCAGAAGACATATCTGCCTTTGTTTTCTCAATCCAGTTCATTTTTCATGCTGCCCCTAGAGGGTTCTTTTAGATACAAACCTGATCATATCACTCCACCTCTAAATTGTTAATGGTTTCCAGGTGATCTTTGAATGATGGTAAAACTGCTTAACGTGGCTTTAGAATATCTATCATCTGCCTGTCTAACTTTTAGGTTTGAGTTTTGGTCTAGCCATAGTGATTTTGAGTTCCTGGACCACCTGCAACCAGTCTTCTCATCTAAGATTTATTTTAGTATGTGCTTATTCCCCCATCCCTTCCTCTCCCCATGCCAAACATTTAATTTACTATTTTGCTTGGATAATTGAACTTACTTTTCAAAAATTAGTTCATATTCACTTCCTCAAGGAGCTCTTCCCTGGTTTCTAAATTAGGATCCCATAAAATATCCCCATGTATCCTGTATTTTCCCTTTCATTGTATTTATTGTATTCTCCTGTTGAGATTCTTTTGTTAACCTGAGTTTATAGCTGATGTCAGATTCTTATACGCCACTACTTTATTATAGTTATATTTCAAAATGCATCTTCCTCTCTATCTTACACTATATATAGAAATTTATACTGTATATTTAATATCCAGTATGGAGCCTCATATGTCTCTTAAAAGTATTTATATAATTGATTTAATATGAAAGGAAAAGAAAGTGAAGTCTCTCAGTAGTGTCTGACTCTTTGCGACCCCATGGACTGTAGCCTGCCAGGCTCCTCCATCCATGGGATTTTTCAGGCAGGAATACTGAAGTGGGGTTGCCATTTCTTTCTCCAGGGGATCTTCCCAACCCATGAATCTAACCTGGGTCTCCCGCACTGCAGGCAGGCTCTTTACTGTCTGAGCCACCAGGGAAGCTAATTTAGGATGAAATGAGAATTTATATGAAAACATGTATGCTCTGAAAGTTTGTGAAAGCTTTGGGTTTTTTAAAAAGCATGACTTAGTGCTAAATTACTTACTTCTGAGTTTTTCCACTATGGGCAACCATTGGCCCTTTTGCAAGAAAATGATGTGAAGCTTTTTCACATCATTGAAATCTGAATAACGTAGGTGAATTGTAATAATGTCATTACTCTGTTGTGATATTTTACTATTGTTAGGCAAAATTGGGTAAAGTGTAAAAGGGATCTCTGCATTATTTTTATAACTGCATGTGAATTTATAGTTATAATAAAATTTTTAATTAATAAGAATCATAGACATACCAAAAAATGTACTACTCTTGAAGGAGATTCCCATAAAAGCCAACCTAGGACTCTTGTACAGTAAAAATATTTTCCCAGTGTATTTAAAAATAATTCTGTTCCTCTGTTTAAAAACATTCCATCAGTCAGTCTCATTAGAGGCTTACATAAAAAAAGTATTCCACTTATTTTTCTTCTTCCATGGATAAGAAATTGGTTACTTCTTAATTACAAAATGGGGAGATCTTTTATTTGGATTTTGGAGGTGATATTTTAAATCAATATAGTTAAAACTAGACTTTACAGAAAACTGCTTATTCCACTAGTTTGCTGTATGGATTCTGAGAAGTACAATAACTTATTTTGTTGTTTTTAACATTGCTAACTATAAAATTAACATTTTCTTTAAAGCAACTTAACTTATTAAAAGCAAAACAGAAGGCTTTGGTGGAACAGATGGAAAAGGAAAAAATACAGAGTAACAAAGGATCATCATATAAACTTCTGGTAGAACAAGCGAAATTAAAGCAAGCTACCTCAAAGGTATGATCTTTAATTTTTAATGTAATTATCTTAGAGAAGTTACTCTTCTGTTTAGTATTAATATTTTAAATTATTTGAATAGTTAAATATCTTTAATAATGATCAGGAAGCTTTATGTTATTCTGCTTATCAGCAGAAAAATCTATCCTGTGTACTTCTTTGTGGGGAAAGATAGCTTTAACTCAAGGAAATACATGGAATATGTGGAGTTAAAATATTTTTCTAGCGTATATTCTTTAAAGTGGATTGTGTTCCAATAAATTGATGGTAAAAGGATTTAGGATGTGTATGGTTTTCCTAATGTGTCCATTCTAAGTGAAAGTTAATTACAGTGATTTTTAAATAAAGTATTTTTTAAAAGTAATGACCTTTTTTTTTTCAACTTGGGGGATAGTATTTCAGTAGCAACCAAGTTTGCATATTGTGTTTCTATAAATATGAGATTAAAATTATTCCAGCAAAATTTGAAATGAATTAATACTCTATAGTTTGTATGTATAGGTTTCTTTACCATTCACCTTTTGAGATTATGTTTAGGGTGTTTTGGTAATATTTAAAATAATAGATTTACCCTAATAGAGCATTTTTATAGAATTCCTCCTTTCTGAAATGCTATTCGATATCTGATGAATTATTCTAAAATGTACAAAGGTATATATTGTCAGTATAGTTTTTAATAATCTTACTTTTTGAAGCTTATGGTTTGCCTAAAAATCTTGTTCTTTAGAAGTTGTATGTTTTCTGAGTGTATATTTTCATCTCAGAAATAAACTCATATTGAAAGAATTTTCATTCAATAAACATTGATTTAAATATTGTAAATTTCTGTGTATAGCACTTTAAGGATTTAATTCGGCTTCGTCGGACAGCGGAGTGGTCTCGTTCTAATTTAGACACAGAAGTTACAACAACAAAAGAAAGTCCAGAGATAGAACCACTTCCATTTACTCTGGCCCATGAACGTTGTATTTCAGTAGTCCAGAAACTTGTCCTGTTTCTCCTCTCTATGGATTTTACATGCCATGCAGATCTCTTATTATTTGTTTGTAAGGTAAGTAAAGTAATAGGCCTAATTTATAATTACAGGCTTAGAGAATAAAAAAAAAAGAATGAAGAAAAAATACAGTTTTAAATTGAGTTTTAAGAGAAATAAAACTGCTTTGGTTTTCCTTTTATGTGGTTTAGTTTTTTTTAATGTGCCTTGAAAGATTTTAGAAATACTTGGGCACTTATTTTTAGGAGACCTATTATACATTTTTAATCTAGTTAAAACTAGATTAATGTAGACTTGAAATGTAAATAGTGTGAAGTGAAGTGAAGTGAACGTTGCTCAGTTGTGTCTGACTCTTTGTGACCCCAGGGACTATACAGTCCATGGAATTCTCCAGGCCAGAATACTGGAGTGTGGGTAGCCTTTCCCTTCTCCAGAGAATCTTCCCAACCCAGGGATCGAACCCAGGTCTCCCGCATTGCAGGCGGTTTTTTAACTGCTGAGCCACAAGGGAAGCCTTGGATATGTCTGTACAGCCTACCTTTTTCTTTTAAGATAGGCAATCTACAAATGAGTGTCAAATTATAGCAGTGAAGGCTGTATTAATGCCCTGAAGGCTTTCCTGTAGCATATTCATTGTTTGTAGAAATTGAAGTTTTCAACTCAGATTTTTTTACCCGGATTTTAATGTTTGATCCATGAAATTACATTTCCTTTGCATTTCATGTCAAACAGTTATTTTGACATCAAAAGTATATCTCATTGAAAAGTTACTTCAATGCTTTATTTTTGGAGAAAACATGTAATAGCTACTTAAGTGTATGATTTTATAAAATGTATTACAGGTTCTTGCACGCATTGCGAATGCCACAAGGCCAACCATACATCTATGTGAGATTGTGAATGAACCCCAACTGGAAAGACTGCTATTACTTTTGGTTGGAACTGACTTCAATAGAGGAGATATATCTTGGGGTGGTGCTTGGGCTCAATATTCCTTAACTTGTATGCTGCAGGATATTTTAGCAGGTTTGTTAGGATTTATTTTTAATAAGGTATATCAAAATGAGCTTGTCGATGCTTGACAAATCATTAAAGGAAACTGCCCCTCAAAAGTGTAAAATGTCTTATCTCAGCAGTAGCAACCCTTTCAAATTACTTCTGTGTTTAATTATGTTGACACCTGTGATAAATGCAAGTGTTTATGGAGGAATTAAGTTATAAAGTGCAGGGATACGGGAGCTAGTCTGCTTTCTTATTAATACCAGCAGTGGGCTGCTTCCAAGTTCTCTTGGTGCGCTTGAGGAAGGTACTCCCTATTCCTCAGTTTTTTTCATCTGTAAAATAAGAATAATAAAAACATCTTTATTGTTATTTTGATGAATAAATGAGTTAATATATTTAAAGTGATGATAATGACTCCTTATTCATAAGGCACACATTTTATGTTTTTACTAGTTAGCATTTGAAGTTAGTGCAATGGAAGGCCCTAGCATTTCCTGGGATAGATGAGGACTCATTTGCCTCAGAAACTTTTATGGTTGTTGTAGTGTACATGCTGTTCTCTATACTAGATGAAAAAATATGTTTTGGGGGTCTGTTTCCTAATTACTAAAACAGTTAAGGTGATGGTATTCTCACCTGCAGGAGAACTGCTGGCTCCAGTAGCTGCAGAAGCCATGGAGGAAGGGACGGTGAGTGATGATGCGGGTGCGACAGCCGGCGACTCTGACGACTCCCTGCAGCAGTCTTCAGTTCAGCTGCTGGAAACTATCGATGAGCCTTTGACACATGATATGACAGGTACATCCTTTGCATTTTTAACTAAACATATCCTTAGCTCTTTTTTAAAGAATGGAAACTTAAATTTCAAAACTAAGAATATTAATGAAGTGTAAAATTTTTATAGTAAGTCTTTGGCCTTAGTAACCATATCAGTATTTTTCTGATAAACAGATTTTACTTTGATTTTCGCATGCTTTTTTTAAAAAACAATTTTTATTTAGTTGTTTATGCCTGTGCTGGTTCTTCACCACTGCATGGGCCTTTTCCTCCTTTCGGGGCACAGGGGCGGCTCCTCGTTGCGGTGTGTGGGCTTCTCACTGGGGTGTCTCCTCATGTTGCAGAGCACTGGCTCTAGGTTCGCAGGCTTCAGTAGCTGCCGCAGCACAGGGGCTCTGTGGTTTCAGTTTCTGGGCTCTAGATCACAGGCTCAGTTGTGGTGACAAACAGGGTTGGTTGCTCGGCAGCAGGCGTGGTCTTCCCTGACCCCGAATCACCTGTCTCCTGCATTGGAGAGGCTGATTCTTTACCGCTGAGCCACGGGGGAAGCCCTTTGCATGCTTTTTCTAGTGAAATGGTATCCTTTCACAGTGTCCATGTTATTTTGATACAGTCTTACTTGGCTCTGTGGAAGGAATTATAAGCTAGAAAGCAGTGAAAAATACACAGTGGTAAAGACAGCAAGGTTAATGGCTCTTGACTTTTTCTTTCTTTGTTTTCTGCCTTTTCAAAACTATAATGTGCATCTTAGCATGTACAAACCTTTGTGGTGTACTCCCTACTTTTCAAGACTGTTTAATTTATTACCTTATATATTGCAATGTTACAGTCATTTCATTTGTTTCATTACTTAATCTTAGATTCTCTCATGTTTTTTCCTTTCTGTCTGATAGTCCCTTTACCTGGAGGAGATTTTCTTCTCTAGTTTGCATAGTGAACTTCTTGTCTGAGATTCACATACAGCTACCCTCCTCCAAGAAGCTTTTCCCATCACCATCAGCTATGTTGGAGACTGCTGTTGGTGCTACCTACTTCCTTGATTGTCTCCAGTAGCAGCTACCATGCTGTATTTGGTTTAATTTCTGTTGTGTACCCTCACCTCTGAACCCTTGTTAATTTATTGGAAGGTAGAGATGTGTTTTATTGATCTTCATATACTCAAACCCTAATGCAGGCTAATGTTTTCTTGACATTGTATAAATATATGTTGAATAAAAAAGAGTGAGAAAGAAAGGACGATAAAGGTTGGAAGGCAGAAAAGGCTGGTCAAGCATTTGGAGTCATCTGAGAGCAAAATAGTTTTTAATTCATGATAGAAAAATAAGGTGAATAGCAGTGTTCTTAAAACTTTACTTTTCACTTTAATAATGGGTTTTCTTTCCCTAACTATTAGGTGTAATTTATGAATTATATATTGGAGGCAATAAAATGAACAGTAGTTGTTCATTCTAGAAATGGTTAATGGTTATTTTTAACAGCAAAGTTTATGTAACTTGATTCAACAAGGACTAATCCTGTGGTCTTTTTCCCTAGGAAGTTACATACTATTGCATTGGTGTTTTTAATTGTGTGTGTTATAGGCTGATGTGTTTGTGTACTTACTTATGCTTAATTTTCAAGTATAAAAATGTAGAGACTTCTATATCAGAAACATTATATATTTAAGTAAATGTAATTGCTTTATAATTAAAAGCAGTAGTATATTGGGTAAATTTTATATACTCCACCAAAAAAATCACTTTAAATTATTTGAAGGTGCACCTCCTCTTTCCTCTTTGGAAAAAGATAAAGAAATTGACCTTGAGCTACTTCAGGATCTAATGGAAGTTGACATTGATCCTTTAGATATTGATTTGGAAAAGGATCCTCTTGCAGCCAAAGTCTTTAAGGTATGATCCACTAGAATATTCTTTGCAATTAAAATCTTTCATCTTGAAAGTATACATTTAATGTAACCCATTATTTAGTTCGCTCAAAATTAAATTACTTTAGATACTATAGTAGATTTTTTATGATACTATTGGAATGTTATAAGGAGACCTTTCATCATTATTTTTTAATATAGCTGCTAATATTACCTTAAATGTTAATAAGAACCATTAGTAAACATAGGAGGTATGGTTATGGAGTATTGACATTTCAAGCAGCATTTAAGCTCATCCAGATTGAGTTCATTGCCGAATCTACACCTTTACTAGCTGCTACTTTTTCTAAAGGAGATACAACTCTAATACTTTATTTTAGTTTATTTTGTTTGTAAGAGATTTTATTAAGATACTGCTGCTGTTGCTGCTAAGTCGCATCAGTCGTGTCCAACTCTGTGCGACCGCATAGATGGCAGCCCAGCAGGCTCCTCTGTCCCTGGGATTCTCCAGGCAAGAACACTGGAGCGGGTTGCCATTTCCTTCTCCAGTGCATGAAAGTGAAAAGTGAAAGTGAAGTCGCTCAGTCATGTCTAACTCTTAGTGACCCCAGGGACTATATATAGCCTACCAGGCTCCTCTGTCCATGGGATTCCCAAGGCAAGAGTACTGGAGTGGGTTGCCATTGCCTTGATTAAGATGCTAGATTCTAATAAATACGGTCTTTTTAGACTTGAGGATACAATGGAATATTCTGAACCATTCCTATAGATCATTAAATTTATGTTTAAAAATTTTAAAGGGTAAGGGGAATGCTTACTTTGTAGCCTTGTTTGAGTTAAGGTAGTGTAAATAATATGTTACTCTAAGTGAAGAGTCAAAAATAAACCAAAGTTTTTTCTATTTTTTTAAGCCAATAAGCAGTACATGGTATGACTATTGGGGTGCTGATTATGGCACCTACAATTACAACCCGTACATTGGAGGTCTTGGAATTCCTGTAGCAAAGCCACCAGCAAATGCAGAGAAGAATGGATCACAGACAGTTAGTGTTTCAGTGTCTCAGGGTAAGTGAGGCACTGTTATTAAGACAAGCTATTCTTAAAACAAGTTCTCAGTTTGTGTATTCTTGGTCTTCTGAGAATTTGATCCTGAATGTATGCTGAGAGAGTTTATTATTGCAGGGCTGCCTTGAGAGTGACTGACACTCAGAGCTTTGTGTTGGTCAGTTTGGAAGCATTTCTATTTATGGTCCATCTTTTGTTTCTCAAAATAACACTGAGCAAAATATACTTGTGAGTTGTGTGAGTTTGCCAGTGGCTTTAATTATTTTTATTGTTATTGTACTTTCTTTTATTTTTATTGTTATTATAATAGTAAATTTATGTTTATTTGTAAGCAGAATGGAATCACGTTGAGTATTATTTTTGTACTCTTCTAGTCACAGAGTATATAACTTTCTTTTTTGAATGAAATATTTTCTTAAATTTTGAATCAACCATACATTTACTGAAAAGTTACAAGTGTAATACAGAGAACAGCTTTATCCTGACCCATTTGGGAATAAGTTGTTAATCTGATATTTTTCTATTTTATTTTGTTTTACAAAACAGGACATTTCTTCTACATAAACACATCAGGAAGCACATTCCATGAAAATCAGGAAATTAACATTAGTATTAACTTTAAGAATCCATTCAAGTTTCAGCAGTTGTGTCTAAATAATGTCCTTTATGGAAAATGATCCAGTACAAAATTGTATGTTGCATTTTACAGTTGACCCTTGAGTAATAGGGGAGTAGAGTGGCCCATTCCCAAACAGTTGAAAGTCTGTGTGTAACTTTACAGTTGGTTCTTTCTCTCCAAAGTTTTGAGTGTGTGTGTGTGTATGTGTTTGTGTGTTAAGACACTTAAGTTGTTTCTGACTCTCTGCGACCTTAATGGCTACAGCCAACCAGTCTTCTTTGCCCATGGGGATTTTCCAGGCAAGAATACTGGAGTGGATTGCTGTGCCCTCCTTTAGGGAATCTTCCCAATCCAGGGATCAAACAGGTTCTTTACCACTAGTGCCACCTGGGAAGCCCTTTGCATCCATGCATTCAGCCAACTGTGGATTGTGTAGTATATATTTATTGAGAAAAATCCTTGTAAGTTGACCTGTGCAGTTCAAAGTGTATTCTTCATGGGTGAACTATAGTTACCATATCTCTTCAGTGTTATTCAGTTTGCCACACTTTTTCAGAGGTGACTTTGATGATCTTGGTGCTTTTGAAGATTATAGGCCAGTTATTTGGTAGAATTTCCCTCAGTTGGGGTTTGTATGCTGTTTCCTCATGATTAGATTCTGGTTATGTGACTTTGGCAGTAATATTAGGAAACTGTAGTGTCAGGTTTTTCTTCCTGCATCCTATTAGGCAGCTCATGATTTTAATTTGGATCACTGGTGGTGGTCTTCAGTCTAATTACTTAATAAAAGACATGTCTATCAAAATTTTCCAGTGAAAAATTTTTCTTTTCCCTTTTGCAAAAAAATTTTGATTGGTTGGAGTGACAGAAGAATATTTGGAAACTGTTATTTTTTAAAAAAGAAGTTAATAGTTTATTCATTTACTTTTGAATAGACCAGTGGTTTCCTTTTTTTATTCAGTGTGTTATAATTTGTTATTACCATTATTTATTTGTCTTAAAATATAGGGAACATAGTTTTCCATTTTAACCATTTTTAAGTGTATAGTTCTATGCATTAGGTAAATTCACATATCATTATTTATTTTGATATTCAAATTGCCCTGATTTGACCAGTGATATCTCCTTTAAACTGGTCTCTTGTTTTTTTTTTTTTTTTGACATGGCCTCATCTTTCTTTGAACATTTCCCTTTTTTGGGATAACAAGATGCCCCAAGCTCATCATTTACTTTTCCTTTTCCAGACTGAGAATTAGCCTCTTCATGAACAAAAAAGATATTTCAAAACCTTTTAGTGGGAGAATTCAAGGTTTGAGTACTAGATATACTTGTTGCTAACTTGGGGCTGTTTCCATGGTCTCTTTATGGACAAATCTAGGGAATGTGTACACACATTTGTGTTTATATTTATTTCTGTATTTGTTTGTCTATCTAGCATGCCGCAAGTTTACATTGATACATCAGTTAATCTAACTGCAATCTAACTCCATAGCCTTCATTTTTCCTTTGTTCATATTTCTCTTTTCTCTTGATAGTGAAGTACCTGATTCTCCTTACCCTTAATACACTTGCTTCCACTGTCATTGCTTCCCTTACTTGGGCTGCCTTTCTTTATATCACCACTGTCCTGTCTCTAGCCTCCTTTGCCCAGATCCTGTTACCTGCTATTCCTCTGGTGCCCGTGCCAGGTTGCTCTGATGGGAAGATGCATTCCTCACCCTGTTTGGGGCTCAGATGTCAACATTTTGTTGTAGGAAGTAGGACATGAATAATAATTATTAAATAGCTTTTGTTTTTTAATTGTTTTTTGTAGCCCTAGATGCTCGCCTAGAAGTTGGACTCGAACAACAAGCAGAGCTTATGTTGAAAATGATGTCTACCCTGGAAGCAGATTCCATTTTACAGGCATTAACAAATACATCTCCTACATGTATGTAAAAGTCACCACTCTTAGAGTATTATACTTAACAGTTTGTCTCTTGATTATCGTCAGATGTACTCAGTGGATTTTTAAAAAAATTATTTTTGGCTGCACTGGGTCTTTGTTGCTTTGCAAAGGCTTTCTCTAGTTGCGGTGATGAGCAACTACTCTTTTTTTGCAGTCATGGGCTTCTCTTGTTGTGGAGCATAGGCTCTAGGCATGCAGGCTTCAGTAGCTGTGGCTCACAGGCTCATTAGTTGCGGCTCTCAGGCTCTAGAGTGCAGGCTCAGTAGTTGTGGCATACGGGCTTTGTTGTTCCCCGGCATGTGGATTGTTCCTGGGCCAGAGATTGAACTCGTGTCTCCTACATTGGCAGGCAGGTTCTTATCCACTGCACCACCAGGGAACTACCAGTGACAGATTTTTAAACTCTCCCTTGCTAATTTAGTAGTAAGTTGAGAGAGAAGACAGAAGATTAATGAATTCAGAGAGTGGAAAGGGAACAGAACACCTCCATGTAGTGGTCTTAAGTTCAGTCCAAAAACTTGAGTCATGTTTTTGTTATTTGTGGTAGTGTGAGGTTAATGACATTTTTGGGGAAGCCTGTATAGCTAGCTGCCTAGGAGTTTGTTGCATTATATCCAAATTTATGATAAAGTGGGTTTCTTGATAGTAACATCTTTATCTTCCTTGAGGACATATGAAAGAAGATGAAAGACATATCATGATGATAGCCAAATGGGTCTGATTGAACTACAGAATTGAGACGACGTACTACCTAATTATCTATAGCAAAAGAAGAAAAACTTTTTATAGTGAATGACCAGATAGTAAACATTTTAGGCTCTCTGGGGCCATGCATCGTGTTTTGCAGCTCTACTCTGACTTAAGCAGCTGTAGACAACATATACCTAAATGAATAGCTATGGCTATTTGAAAACCATGTTGCAGAGTCTGGTGACCTGCCATATTTGGCAAAAGGACACGGTTTCCTGACTGTTGATGTTGTGCTAGACTTCAGTAGATCCCCTTCTGCCACGTGAGTACAGTTAAGAGAGCAGCCTGTCTACCTTAAGGTGGAGCTGTGCTAGGGAGATGGTGATGTTTTTACTTTTCTTAGGTCAAGAAAAATGAAAATGTGGTGGGACATGGTGATGAATAAAAGTATAGGGATACTAGTTAGAACCTAGGAAGCATGTCATGTCTTTTGAAGGAGAGTTCAGAATTCATTTCAGTAGAGAAATTTGGGTTTTCAGATCTTCCTATATAAAGCTGAATTCTTTCGGTTTGCATTTTTCATTTTTTCTTGCCTTAGAAGTACAGAAAAAATAGAAAAACCTAAGAATTGGTGTAGTGTTCTGCTTCTCGATATAGTCTATCTTTTGATTATTTTTCTGCCCAAAATTTATGTTCTTCATTTAGTATAAAACTTTCTAAATATATGAGAAAGTTCTCTTAGCATCCCTTTATTTCTCTGCTCACCATGAATCTGTACTCAGTTTTGTGTGTGTATCCTCTCATCAGAACTTTTCAATAGTTCCCTGACAATTTTAATGTGCCAGTTAAGGTTGAGAATCAATGGATTAGAGTCTAGATTGTTCTAAAGCCATCTTCTCAAGAAATAGGCAAGGGTCTTCTTTCTTTCCCTTTTTTTTTTCCTTTCTTTCCCTTTTTTCCTCCCTTTTATTAATTAGGAGAAAATTGTAGATAGAAATTGCTAGAAAGTAAGGTTCTTTCCCTTTGGTGGACAAGTGCCATGAATTAGGGAGCTTCTCTTTGTGGTGCTTTTTCTTTTGAACTTTCAAGTAATGTTGTAAAACCATGTTTTCAAACAATGTAATGCTGAATCATTAAAAAAAATGCAATTTTAATTAAAAAAAAAAAACCTTCACTTAACTGTACATATTATTAGCTAGTTAACATTTCTCCTGCTACTTTGTGATAAAATCACAATTGTGTTTAATTTTCAGTATCACAGTCTCCCACCGGAACAGATGATTCACTTCTAGGGGGCTTACAAGCTGCAAACCAGTCCAACCAGCTTATTGTACAGTTATCATCTGTCCCGATGTTAAATGTGTGTTTCAACAAACTTTTTTCCATGCTTCAAGTCCATCATGTTCAGGTATGACTTCAGGAGAAATGGTGTATTTTTAGACGTTATTGCTGGCCTGGAAAAGATGAAATAACTGGAAAGATCAGTCTCAATCAGACAGTGATGATTTCTTTGTCATACTCAGACGGAAGAATTTTGGAGGTATTTTAATTAACCATAGTTCATTAGTGATAGGTTATTTATTATTTTTATGATTTTAAACTTCTTTAGTTCTAACTGTATATTATACACACACCTGTATATTATACACACACCTATATTTAAAGACTTGAGTCACCTCTTTTAATTTAGTAAAACATTTGTATTTGGTAAATTATAAATTTTAATTCAGTTAAATTTCATTTGATTTAGATTTTTAAGATGTTTGCTCTTCACCTGAATTGAAGTAACCAAAAATAGTATTTAATTGACAGATTATTTACTCATAATCGTAAGGAATCCTACATAAGTTTTTTTGTTTACGTGCTATTTCGTAATGTCATGGGTACATTTTCTTTCTGTCAATTTTCATTTTTTTCAGTTGGAATCACTTCTCCAGCTGTGGCTCACATTGAGTCTGAATTCTAGTTCATCTGGAAACAAAGAAAATGGAGCAGACATTTTTTTATATAATGCTAATCGAATACCTGTCATTACATTAAATCAAGGTAAGATTTATTTATATCTAAATATATTTATTTATATAAATCATATAAAAATCATAAAATTTATATATAAACATATTTATATAAATCAAGGTGACATTTATGCTATGTCATCAACATAGCATAAATTAAGTTAAAAAGAAGATGATTAGGTTAATAATCTTTATCATGGTTGTACCGTTTTAGTAAAAAAAAAAAAAGCACTGTTTTAAATATACTGACTTATTAATTAGCAGGAAAGAGGACAGAAAACTGTATGATCTGTATTATGTCTGTGTATAACATAAACTCTGCAGTGTTCTGTTAATCTTTCCATTGTATTTCCTTAAAGTATTGTCTTGTTCATAAGCTATTCTTTTTTATTTTTTAATTCTTTATTCGTTTGGCTGTGTCAGGGTTGGTCATTGGGTCTTAGTTGTGGCACACAGGGTCTTCATTGTGTGCTTTTTGTTGCGTCTTATGCATCTTTTGTTGCAGTGCATGGACTCTCTAGTTGTGGCACGTGGGCTTAGTTCCTCTGAGGCAAGTGGGATCTTAGTTCCCCTACCAGGCATCGAACTCTCGTCCTCTGCATTGCAAAGCGGATTCTTAACCACGGGGAAGTCCCATAAGCTATTCTTTTGTAACTGGTGTTTTTTAAAATGTGCAGTAACTCTAGAGAATTAGTAGATTGGAGAAGGATGTCAATTTTTTTTGTAGAAGTTGTGTTCATTTATTTTGTTCTTTTCTTGAGAAATGCAAAAATGTGGGAATTGCAGGACTTGAATAATATCCTTCAATAGGAGTAGAACTCGCTTTCAGTTCTGGTTATAGGAATCTGTTTAAAGAAAAGTAAAAATTATTTATTCTTGGTTCTTTCTCTCTGGAGATGTGCATCACACATGGCCCTCATATGGCCTGTCTCAGCCTTAGTGACAGCTGTGCTGTCTCCTGGCCCTGTTTATATATGCATTGTTTCTATAGGAGCCAGCCCTACTTTAATTATTAGGTTTCCATGTGTTTCACTGTATTAACGATTATTGTTATTAATTTTGCTCCCATCCTTTTTTTAAACTTTATTATTCTGAAAAACATTAAATGAAAACAAGGGTAAGAAGTATTAATTATTTCTTACTGTCATCAGATATTTGGTCAGTATTCAAATTTCCAGTTGTCTAAACTGTTAACAAAACTTTTTTGTTTATTTAAGATGGAATCTGTAGAGGGTCTGCACATTTTAATTATGTTTTAAAATTCCTCCTATGTCTTTTTTTTTGTCCTATTCCTTTGCAGAGTTTTTTTGTCAAAAAATAGTTGTTTGGTAGTTAGACATGGAGCGTAATCTGATTTTTTGTTTTGTTATTTAAAGATAGTTTCATAGGTTATTTGTTTTTTGTGTTGTTAGTAGGCAATGATGATTAATGCCTAGAATTACTAGCCATTCACAGGAAGTTTCTAAATGAAAATAGTCTAATTTTGTTATTCCTTTTTTTATTTATCTTGAAGTATCAATACTTCCATAAAGAGAAACTTCCTTTAATATACTATCATATCACCCTTTGGATGTACAGTTTGTATAATGGAAGCAGAAAAAGTGTTGTAAATGTTTAGTATTTTAAAATTAAATTTTAAAGTTAATTGCTTCACAAGTAGATTATATAATCTAGGCCACTTAATTTATTTAATAAATATAAGTTCATGATTGTTTTATTTTGTGCTTTTTCTGGGAAGTTTCTTAGGTTTCTGTCATAATCATTGTTTATTGATGCTGAAATTATGCTATTTGTAGTCAGTAAGATGCTTTCTTTTTAGATTGTTTTGGTTTTGTTTTTTTGTGAAATACATGACATCTTTTTTAGGTTTTTAATATGATAGGTGTTGCAGACTATATATATTTCCTGCCTGGGATCTGGAATCAGCCATTTTACTTGGTGTTTTAAGGGCACGATTAAGTGCTCTATATTGTGTTTGCTTATTTTTAATACCTTTTTTCGTTTCTCCACCTGCCACACGTGCTTCTTATGTAGGCCTTGTAGTTGACTTAGTTATAGTTTTATTTTGTGCTTTTCTGGGAAGTTGCTTTGATTTTGAATGGTATGCCCCACTTCTGTCTTTCTAGGATGCCCTATTATTTTCAGTTTTTGATTTTGCAGAATATGAGGATATTTAGTAAAACACAAATTATATAGCCTGTAGCTTGGAAAGGATGACAAATGTGTAGTGATGACATGTTATTTGTCATGGAATGAGCTTTAAACCTAGACATAAAATGTTGCTGACTCTAATGCTTTAGTTATATTTAATGGGAAACTCTTATTTATGTTTTGAGGACACTAGTGAATTGATCTTAAAAATAATGTCATGGTTTTAAATTCTCTTTGTTTCATTCTTAGTAAACATTTGCTATTTCTGAGTGAAAATTTCCCCTTTCTCTTTTCCAAATAGCATCAATAACCAGCTTTCTCACGGTGTTAGCTTGGTATCCCAATACGTTGCTCCGGACATGGTGCCTTGTGCTTCATAGTCTAACTCTCATGACAAACATGCAGCTTAATTGTAAGTTCAGACATTCCTTTATATTTCTGACATACATTTTCTTTTCTTGCTATCAGGTTCTTAAAAAGATGTTTCCAAGAAGTGAAATAGTTGTGAAAATGATTGAATTTCTTATTTGACGATGTCTCTGTTAGACTTGTTCTTAATGTGTCTTGTCCTTTGTGCTACTTTACTTTGATTATATATACCCATGTATCTATAATTACAAGTTTAAATTATATTTTTACCTCCTAAAAACTTTTACTTTTAAAAATTGATTACTTTTAGAGTACAAAATCAAGTATTTAATGTTAGCCTGTGTCTTGTGCTGGTTATTTATTCTTTTCAAAGTAACTTAGCACTTAAAAATGGTTTGTTCATTAATATACTCGTGAACATATATGACTAGATACCTCAGTTTGTGCTTTTCACATCTAAAATCTGTTTGCATGGAATCTAATTGTTTCTTCTCAGATTCTAAACTCCTAATAGTTTCCTACTTTCTTTACCTCACTTCTTTATTTCCTGTTTAAGTTAAGATAGTAAAATTAATTTTTGAACCTTTTAAGAACGAAACTTCCCTGGTGGCTCAGACGGTAAAATATCTGCCTGAAATTCAGGAGACCCAATTTAATCCCTATGTCAGGAAGATCCCCTGGAGAAGGGAATGGCTACCCACTCCAGTATTCCCGCCAGGAAAATCCCACAGACAGAGAAGCCTGGCAGGCTACGGTCCATGGGCTCGCAAAGATTCCAACACGCTAAACCACTAAGACTTTCACTTTCTATATGAGGCTGATGGTAGATTTGACTCAGGTATTTTGTTCACTTCAAAAAACTGTTGTATTGTCAGTATGTATGTTAACAGTATGCAATCTTTATGTAGCTAACCTGCTAAAATGAATAAATTTTACCTCAGTTTATCTTCAAAAGCTGGGTTAAACTTTATCTGAAAAATAAATCTTTATTTCTAGAAAGGGACAGTGATTACTAAGAATAGGCTGACCAAAAGGACAATAAGCATTTAATTATTTCTTTTCGACTTGTCTGTGTACTGAATAAGATATACATTAAACTAGATATTTTTCCCTGCCAGAAAGGAGGCAAGAGATCTGTGGTAGAGGAAAATAGAGAGTGAGGCTCAGTCAGTACAGTAGAGATTTAGATTGTTTTTAGTAACTACCAGGAATATATGAGTTTTCTTTGAAACCAAGAGATGTTTTAAATACTGTAGTTCCATTGTTTCAGACTGTTTATTGAAAACTTTTTTTTTTTTAATGCTTTATAGCTGGTTCCAGTAGTGCCATTGGAACTCAGGAGAGTACTGCCCATCTGCTGGTTTCAGATGCAAACCTGATTCATGTTTTAGTGAAATTTCTTTCTGGCACAAGTCCACATGGAACAAATCAACACAGTCCACAGGTATATGATTTTTGAAAACCAGAGATAGGCTTAGATTATATAGTAAACTTATTTGTAAAATAAATTTTAAGTGTACCTAAATATGTAAAATTTTTATTGCTAAGGTATTAAATGATGGCTTTTTATGTATAAATGTAATAAAATGTTTTGAATTATTTATAATAATAGCTGTACTGAAACAATATAGCAGGTAGTAAGTTTTCTCTTGGAATTACTTGATTTTTATGCAGAGATGCATTTTTGGTGTTATATTGTATTATTTGTGAAACTTTCTAAACAAATACTTAAACGTTAGGAAAGCATTTCAAAACTTTGGGATTTTAAAAATATTTTTTAAATAATGTATTATGTTTAATGACCTCTACAGTCAAGATTTGAGAAGTCACCTAACTTAATTCTTTTATAATATTAAATATTTTGTTCAACAAAAAATGAAAAGTTGCCATGAATGGACCTAAACAGTATTATACTAAGTGCAGTAAAACAGAGAAAGACAGATGCTTTGAGTTTACTTATATGTGGAACCTCAAAAAGCATAACAAATGAACAAAGGTAATAAAAGTGAATAGAGTCATAGAAACAGGTAACAAACAGGTGGTTGCCTGAATGGGAGATTGGGGTCAGAGGGTGGGAAAGATGAGAGAAATAGGTGAGGGAAATTGAGAGGTACAAATTTCCAGGTACAAAATAAATGAATCACCAGTATAAAATGTACTACGTGGGGCATATTGTCAATAATAATGCAATGTCTTTATCATGACAGATGGTAACTAGACTTACTGTGGTGATCATTTTGAAATGTATAGAAATATCAAATCACTGTTGTACACCAGGATCTAAATAGTGTTGTAGGTGAATTTCACTTCAAAAACAGACTCATAGAAGAAAAGATCAGAGGTAGGGGTTGGGGGAATTGGATGAAGGTAACCAGAAGGCAAAATCTTCCAGTTATAAGACAAGTGAGTACTAGGGATGTAATGTACAGCAAGATAAATGTAATTTACATCTCTGTATATTATATATGAAAGTTTGCTGAGAGAGTAAATCTTGGAACTTATATAGAAAAAAGTTTTTTCTTTTATTTTGTGTCTATATGAGATGGATGTTCTCTAAACTTACTGTGGTAATCGTTTCACTGCGTCTGTAAGTCAAATCATTATTCTGTACACTTCAAACTTACACAGTCCCATGTGTCAATTACATCTCAAACCTGAAAGGAAAAAGATAAATACTACTTTTGTTAATTCAGAAAAAAAGGTATATTAGAACTTACAAGCTTTTTTAGTCTAACCACAGATATTTCTTTTATATCAATTGGCTCAGATGGTAAAGCATCTGCCTACAATGCTGGAGACCCGGGTTCAGTCCTGGGGTCAGGAAGATCTCCTGGAGAAGGAAATGGCAACCCACTCCAGTATTCTTGCCTGGAATATCCCATGGACGGAGGATCCTGGCAGGCTGCAGTCCATGGGGTCACAAAGAGTCAGACACAACTGAGCGACTTCACTTTCATGCTTTTGTTGTACTGCTTTAAAAATTATTTTTCCCTCATTATACTTCTTTTCAAATAAAATATATTCACTGTTCATAGTATCTTTCTAATGGATTATTCATAAATGTTTTGCAAGGTTATCTTTTATTTCTTAGCTGTGTACTTATCTATGTGTAAGATCTGTGTACTGTTCTGGGTGCTAGAGATTTATGTAGTTAACAAGACTCTGCCATTCTTGGAGCTTAAATTCTGTTGGGTGCATTTAGTCAGTACTGTCATACTACAGAATAGACTTAAATTTTGTAGATCATCATAAAATAAATGAAAGAAAAAGATAAAAAAAGAAAAGACTATTTGTAGTTTGATTGGCCCAGAGTTTTGATGGAGGGGCAGAGGCATGTTACCAAGTGATTATTATACATAAAGATTGCATGAATGGAATGTGAGAATTCCTGAAATCACCGATTCTAGCTTCTTTATTTTACGTATGAGAAAACATGTATTATCTGCATTGCCCACAATTATACAGCTAGTTCATGGTAGAGCCTACGTGTCAGGGAGCATACCGCTGTGTAAAATAGTGTGTTTCCTCTCCCCCCACTTTTTTTTTTTTTTAAGGCAGAATAAAAGTTATTCAAGATCAAGCTTTCCACAGATATTTTGGTTTATAATAGGTAGTTTTGTTATGAATGTTAAGATTTTTATGCTCAGAATTAGAAATGAAGTTTGTCTAAAATGGTTTTGAGAACTACATTGCATTTTGTTTTTCCAAAACTCCTGTAGGGTTTATGATCATAACATTCCAACGGTACTTGGTGTAGCTCTCACTATAGTTTTTTTTCAATGAAGAGATAGAAGTTTGAAAAGCTTTTTATTTTTCTTTTGCAGATTGCTACAGGTTTATTTTTAGCTCTATAGTTTTTGTTTGGAGAGTTTTTTCCCTCCATTCATTTTAGTATTTGCTCTTGTAGTCATTAGAAGCATGACCTTTTGTGGATCACTTAGCCTGTCTGTTGAAATGGGATAATTAAGATTGTGAAAATCACAGTTTTTTGTGCTTTTGAAAGCATTGTAGAGATATTTTTTGTGTAATTTAGTTGAGTCTTTTTCTATATTGAATTAAATAAGTCTGACATAATGGAAAAATATTGACCATAGAATCTGTAATTTTCAATTTAAAAGATATCAAGGCCTAAAAGCTTAGTTGGTTTCATGCTATCACTGTTAATATTTTTGTTTTTCAAATGAGAAGTTTCAACCATATGCCTCTTAACACTTGATACTTTTAAATGAATAATTCAGTAAATGGAATCAGTAAGCAGTTTTCAGTAGAATTACATTTTTCTTCAGGTTGGTCCAACAGCTACGCAAGCTATGCAAGAATTTCTTACCCGATTGCAAGTGCATCTTTCTTCAACGTGTCCTCAGATATTCAGTGAATTTTTGCTCAAGCTAATTCATATACTTTCAACAGAAAGGTAAATTTCAATGTCATTAACATGTATTCCTGATGTATTGATAGAAGCAATAGGTAATTCTCCAAATAAATTTTCTCTTTATCATTTGTTGGGAGTTTATCTGGGGATAGACAAGCAGGATGATACCAAGAATTAAGAGGGAAAGATTTATTGATATGTTTCCTGATTGTTTTCTTTTCACTGTGGCTCTCCCAGATCCTAAGCTGCTTCTATTGTTAATGGAATAATGGGTTCATAGATTAGTAGTTATAAACCTTCTACCTGAAATTTACTTGAAGCTCTTTAAATTATTCTAGAATAAAGGTAAGGAATTAAAGCTACTAGTAATTTTATTTGAGACCTACTTGATAAAGATATCTTAAAAAAGAAAAATATTAATCTTGTATCGAAATCCTAAATGAAATTTATTACCAAAGTCAAGCAATAGGTTAAAAAGAATAAACTGCGACCATAATGGGTTGATTCTTAAAATGCATGAATACTTCAATATCATATACTATATATCATATTAACGAATCATTTCATCATACTATGAGATACTTCATAAAAGCCAACATTGCTTTTTGAGAAAAACTTTTAATGAAATATTAACTGTATTATCTTATTTAAAATTATGGGGAAAAAAAACCATTATGAACAAACCAGACTCTATTATGTTTATTTGAAAAGTTCCCATTGATATCAGGAAGAAGTTAAAAATGCTGTTTGCTATCTTTATTATTTAATTTCATTGTGGAAGTGCCAGTGAAGTTTTAAAATATTTTAATGTATATTTGAAAATATTTAAAATAACTTGGAGATTACATCACTCTCTAACAATTAGTTTCAAAATATTGGAAGTCAGAAAAAGGTATGGTTTATAATATCATAAAATAATTGATAAAATACTAAAAATAATCAATTTAAATAGCATACATTAATAATTTATTCATAATAGTAGTTATTTTAAATAGATCCATAGCAGAATGCCTTCAGCCTAATACAAGAATTAATGCAAAAAATTTATATGGAGATATGTTTTCATAGTGGCAGAAAATTTTATCCTCATTGGTGTTTTCTTCCTCCTTTATAGCTATTTTAAAATACTAATGTGGTAGTTCAACTTGTCCATAGTGTTTGTGCGATGATGAAGCATAAGTATGGGAAGGAGTAGATTCACAAAACCCAAAATGTGATGTTATGACATGCATACATGTAGTTGGAAAACGTGAAATCGAAGTTTTGTTGTATGATTTCATTACAAGTTCAAGAGTTCTCACAATCCCTCTTCTGGTTCAGTAATTTGCTAGAAAGACTCACAAAACTCAGGAAAAACATTTACTTATATTTTTCAGTTTATATAAAGTATAAAACTCAGGAACAGCCAGATAGAATGGATGCACAGGGCAGGGTATGTGTGGGGCATGTTGAAGGGAGGGTGCCTGTGAATGAATGTGAGTTCTCAGGGCTCAGTGTTACCACCCTTACATACCTGGAGTAACGGTTTGTTAAATATTTTAGCTGACTTCTTCTTATACTTAGTATGTTGCCAGCATCTTGACTTCCCAAGTTCTGCCACAGGAAACCCAATGCTCATATTCCACCTCCTGGAGATGCCTATCTTTTCATGGATTTCAGTCTTTTTTGTGCTCTCAGCTTTCTGATGGGTTCAAGAAAAGCTTTGACCTCAGCTCTCTGATGGGTTCAAGAAAAGTTATGACTTTAGAGTTAATTTGGCTTCTTTTTAAAAAATTGTTAAGTTGGGGGGACAATGATCTTTCAAGCTTTCTATATCTTAAGCATAAGCAGCACTTGAGAGCATTCAGTTTGATGTGTAAGAGTGAATTGGTTGAATCCTAATTTATGAAAATCAAGATTAGTAAGAAATGTTTAACAACATTTGAGGTTCTAACAATACAGAGCTCATTGATTATGAGGAGTGCCTTGTGATATATAATTATTTTAGTTGTGGCTTCAAAATCACCTCTTTGATTTATTTGTTCTTCAGTTTTCTATTTGGAAGGAAATTTATTTTTTATTTTATATGATAAAATGGAGGTAAGAACAAGAAGGACGCAGGAAGAGTGGGAAACTCTGCTGCAAAGTGAATACCAGGAGTTTAATTATTGTCTAGCTTTCTTGTATTCTGGTGGTTACCTCTTTCAAAACAATTTAAAATGGGTTAATTTTTACTCATCTCCCTTTTTCTGCAGGGGTGCCTTCCAGACAGGCCAAGGACCTCTTGATGCCCAAGTAAAGCTTTTAGAATTCACTTTGGAGCAGAATTTTGAAGTTGTTTCCGTTAGTACTATTTCTGCTGTGATAGAGTCTGTCACTTTTTTAGTGCACCACTATATCACTTGCTCAGACAAAGTCATGTCTCGAAGTGGATCAGATAGCTCAGTGGGTGCTCGAGCATGCTTTGGGGGACTCTTTGCCAACCTCATTCGTCCAGGAGATGCAAAAGCAGTTTGTGGTGAAATGACAAGAGATCAACTCATGTTTGATTTGCTAAAACTGGTTAACATTTTAGTTCAGCTGCCCCTTTCGGGCAATAGGGAATACAGTGCAAGAGTGCCTGTGACCACCAATACTACAGACAGTGTTTCAGATGAAGAAAAAGTTTCAGGAGGCAAAGATGGTAATGGAAGCACTAGTAGTATTCAAGGACCACCTGCATTTGTCGCTGACTTAGTGTTAGCCAACCAGCAGATTATGAGCCAGATTTTGTCTGCTCTGGGCCTGTGTAATAGCAGTGCCATGGCGATGATAATTGGTACGTATTGAGAATATTAATTTTAAACCTGTTTCTAGTACTGTATCTCTTTCCTTTAGCAATATATGAATTCATTTTCTTTTTACTGTACAATACAGTGTTACTTTATTGTAAACATCTTAGCCTGACTGATTGTTATTAGTTAAAACTTGTGTAGAGTGGCATAGATCAGTTGAAAATTTTTAAGTGTGAAATTTTTTAAATTGAGAAATACTAACAAAATAACTTGTATGGAATTAAATTAAGAAAAGGAAGTAGTTTTTTAAGCTAGGCACCATAATTTGTAGTCATATATCTCTGACATTTTAAACATGAATTAGACATCAGATTTCGTATTAGGGGATGAATAAATTTTATTTACTTACAGTTTCTTATAATGTGAAGTATAAATTTTTGTTCAAGTTTTAACAGTTTCAATGACACATCAATGTAAAATTTATATATTGTTTCTTTACTTTTCTACTTCTTTGAAAGCTAATATGTTATTTTAAACTAAGCTTCAGTAATTTGTGACAAAATTCATTCCTGATGTAATTTTGCTTATTAGTATTTCTTCCTTCATGTAAGGGAAAAAAACTATTGTCTTCTTGATTAAAAGTTTTAAAGTATAGTTGCATCATAGCATCAGTTATTTTTCTTTGCTTTTCTTCTTGATATGTATAATGTGTTCCTCAGTTGTGTGATAGAATGACTTTCTATATTGTTACCAACAGCAGACATATCTTCTATAAAAAGATAACCGGAAATCATTCTCTACTGAATGTTATGTTAGGTATTTTAATTTCTAGACGTGTGTATATGTATATATTCACACAACACGCAGACCCACACACAGCTTTTTTGTATGCATCCTTCAGTGGTTTGGGGGAAAAAATGGCTTGCTTGTAATACTCTCTATTTTAATTATTATTGGTTTTTAAGGATTTGCTTTTTAAAAAATCTGTAAACTTTTTATTTAAACTAGGGGCAAGTGGATTACATCTCACTAAACATGAAAACTTTCATGGTGGGTTAGATGCCATATCAGTTGGGGATGGACTGTTTACCATACTGACAACTCTTAGTAAAAAAGCGTCTACAGTTCATATGATGCTGCAGCCAATTTTAACCTACATGGCCTGTGGATATATGGGCAGACAGGTGAGTTCAATCCAGCAACAATTGCAGTGATTTAAGTAGTAAATAGCAATGGGAGCAGAAAATTATCTGTAAGACAGAGACAAATAGAGTATTCTAGTTATATGTTGGAAAATGAACAGAATCAGAAGATGAGAAATGTAGATTAATAATACAAATTGAAAAGAAAAGTTTCCTTGAAATTGTCAAAGCTAACTATAGTGATGTAAGAGTAAAATGTTTTTAAATTTTAAGATTTTCTTTCCATTGTCTTAGGAAGTAGTTCTTTCCTTTTCCCTAGAAATAGTATAGTTGAATACCAACATGTTCTACATAGAAGTATATATGAAAATTTAGTATGAGTGTTTTGTTTCAAGCTTAAGTTGCATATTTAGTTTCCTTTCAATTAAAAGGGGTTAGAGAAATTTTACAAGAGAAATAGGTTAGAATGTTATTACTTTTTAAATTTCCTTTTTAAAAATGAGATTTTAGGAGCCAGTGTGATTATTTTACCTTCTAGTCTATTTACTATTTTTTTTTTCAAAAGCAGATTTTAAAATATAATTTCTTAAGGAATCTTTTATATGTCATTGTATAATTATCATTTTCATAAATATGTATTGAATCTGTATATATATTTCCCCATTGGAAGATATAGAGATAAATATTTGAGAAGGCTGCATTTTCAAAGGAAAGTACTGTCTAGTGGAAAAGGAAATGAGCACACATTAAGGTAGAAAATGATAATACTAGGTAAAGACAGGCACAGAAAGTACTGAGTTCAGAGGAGACTGTTCACTGACCTTCTGACACAGGCAAGATTTATTAAATATTTTGGCAGACATTTTATATTAAGTGATTTAGGTTAAGTTTACCATTTTATAATAATTAAATATAAAAGAATGTTATATTTAGTGAAACTTAATTGTCCTAATTCATAGTAAATTAATAATCACCTTTTTAAAATCACAGCATACATGTATGGTTTTTTTTTTTTTTTTAGGGCTCTCTTGCTACTTGCCAGTTATCTGAACCATTACTGTGGTTCATTCTGAGAGTACTGGATACTAGTGATGCCTTGAAAGCATTCCACGATATGGGTAAGGCAAAATTTCCAAAACTGCCACTTAAGTGTAATTGTTAAGTAGTACAGTATGTTCTTATTTTGATAGTCTTCTGTGAGAGTTGACTTGGTGTCAAATCATCTGTGTTAAGATAATTTTAATTTAGTATTTTTTATAAATTTAGGTGGTGTTCAGCTCATTTGCAACAATATGGTTACTAGTACAAGGGCTATTGTAAATACTGCAAGAAGTATGGTATCAACTATTATGAAATTTCTTGACTCTGGTCCGAATAAAGCTGTTGACAGCACTTTGAAAACAAGAATCCTAGCTTCTGAGCCTGATAATGCAGAAGGGATCCATAACTTTGCACCCCTGGGTAAGAAAACAGTTATTTCATCTTAATGGGTGTGAATTTAAATAATAGTTAATTGGCTGCTTTGAAGCAAAAGTAGTTGTCAAAATAAGTTGATTGTGTTATAATATCACCATTTTAATTATAAACCATTGATTTTAAAGGCACTAGTTTTCCAGACTGTCTACTGATTAGAAGGAAATTTTTATTTGTTCTTTAGTAGGAAAATTTGTTTTTATTTCTGAGTTTAAATAGACACAATTTGTGAAACTAGGTAGTATAGATTCTTATGTCTGTTTTCAGTGTAACTGTTTTACAAAGCTTGTTCCTTCTTATTTTGAGTGCTTTTGTTAAAAAATGAAGTTTAAAATTTATATAGTTATTCATTTTTTCAGCTACATAGTATCTTTCTGTATTTTTCTTTTCATATTTATAACTCATAAACATTGACAATTTAGAATAAAGAAGATTATTTTCAAGTTTATTTTTTATTATCAAGTATATTTTATTTTCAAGGCTGTATTGAACATTGCTTTTTACTTAAATCATTTGAGAATTACTGTGCTCAGTTTGTTGTTGCTTGTTTAGTTTTCATTTGACATGTTAGTATATAGAAATTAGGCAGCAGTTAACAGTGAACTTGTCACCTTGCCAGTTGACTGAATGTCCTGATTATTTGTGAATACTGTGACAAATTATGCTAAGTATATTAAGTGCATTCGTAATATTAAAATTCATGGTTTTAGCTAATTTTTCTAGTGTAATTGTTGTGATTTAAATAGTTCTTGATGCTTTATTAGGTTTCTTTTGCAAGTTTTTATTTTATTTGAAATACTTCTGTAGGTACAATCACATCTAGCAGTCCCACTGCCCAACCAGCTGAGGTGCTTTTACAGGCCACACCCCCCCATAGAAGAGCTCGCTCTGCTGCTTGGTCCTACATCTTTCTGCCAGAGGAGGCTTGGTGCGACCTTACCATTCACCTTCCTGCAGCAGTGCTCCTTAAAGAGATACATATCCAACCTCACCTGGCATCTCTTGCAAGTGAGTAATAATTTGTTTAAAGATCGACCATGAAAATAAACTATTAACATATAGAAGCATTTAAAAAATGAGAAATATACTTTGCAAACAGTGATAAACCTAGATAAAATTTCCAGATTGCTTAATTTTGAACAGTTTAATATAATGTTTAACATTACCACCACATCGTTTACCATCAAATGAATTGGCGTGACTATTTCTCTGAAATAAACAGAATGTGTGTTGAAATTTAAGGAAATATATCCTAGGTGTATATTATTTTGCCTGCACCTTCCCCCGAATTTATGGCACTATACAGCATTAAGACAAAATGAGTTAGTTTGTACAACTGTAGACAGCTTTTTTAGCTTTTCTAGTCCTCAGTCCTAGCTCTGTAATATGAAATTAACATAGATTCCCTTGCCATTGTAAGATAATTACTTCTGCAAAAAAAATTTTTATTGTAATATGTAGAGTGTGATATTTTGAATATTATGACCTTTAAATTTTTAATGTTTTGAGTATCATCTGTTTGATGCATTTTCATTTAATACATGTTGTTGTAACTTTGCAAGGGAAATAGTTAATTGTAAAGAATTAAAAAAATAAGTTATACATTAAAAGAAGAAGGAACTCTTGCAAGCATTCATGAAGAAATATGAAGTACTATTTTACATTTGTAATGGTCCCCAAATTCTTTCAATATAAATATAATGATTTATACAGAATTGTTGAAGTTGTGACAATCATTTATCTTCATTGATTGATTCTCATTGCTATCATATGTCACTCAATAATTTAATGAAGATCTATGGGAAGTTTTGTAGACCGCTGGCATATTTGGAAGAATAAATTTCTATACTTATTTGCAATATTAACAGAGTTGTAGAATCCACACATACCAGATTAAAATAGATATAATGAATAAAATGACAGAAAAAAAGTAGATTAATGCAGTGTTTTGGCAGGTCAAAAATAAATATATTACATCGCAAAATATAAGTCATTATAACCTCCAACAGTGTAAGACTTAGAAAATAATCTAAGATGGGGAGGAAGCTGCTTTTTTGGGAAGGAGAAAGTGGCTTTGAATTGTAGCTCGAATTTATACATAGTAATTTGGACAGGAAGGACATTACAATGGAGGACTCTGTACATTATGACAAATCAATAGATTACATGTTTTCTGACACAAGTGTGCTTAATACTTTTGGTTTGAGATCAGAGCGCAAACTAAAGATATAGTGTATTCCTGTAGAAATAACATAGCCTTTAGAATCAAAACATGGGCTTGAACATAAAATGTGCCCTTTATTTGTGTGAGGGTTTGGATTATTTAATCTCTTTTTATCAGTTTGTATTGGTAGAGTCAAAGAGATTATATAATGTGGATAATACTTCCTTGAAAGGTTAGATTAAATTTAAAAATTATGTGACTTACCTAGTTCTCTGTGCAAACCAGTGGTGTAACTGGCATATAATAAAAGTTACTTCCTGATTTTATAGTTGACATTAAAATCAAGGTTGAAATGTTGTTTTAGTTGGTAGATAAATTTATTAAGTATCCTTCCATGTTTCTGAGAAAGAATTTTCCCATAGCAACTGCCAGTTAATTACTTCATTGTGTGTGTGTGCTCAGTAGTGTCAGACTCTTTGTGACACTGTGGACTGTTGCCTACCAGGCTCCTCTGTTGAAATTACCCAGGCAAGAATGTTGGAGCAGATTGCCATTTCCTATTGTAAGGGATCTTGCCACCCAGGGATTGAACACATCTCCTGCATTGATAGGCAGATTCTTTGCCACTGCAGCACCCAGTTATTTTATTCAGTTCAGTTCAGTTCAGACACTCAGTTGTGTCTGACTCTTTGCAACCCTGTGGGACTGCAGCACGCCAGGCTTCCCTGTCCATCATCACTCCCCGGAGTTTACTCAAACTCATGTCCATGAAGTCGGTGATGCCATCCAACCATCTCATCCTCTGTCATCCCCTTTTCCTCCCACCTTCAATCTTTCCCAGCATCGAGGTTTTTTCCCAGGAGTCAGTTTTTCCCATTAGGTTGGCAAAGTATTGAAGTTTCAGCTTCAGCATCAGTCCTTCCAGTGAATATTCAGGGCTGATGTCCTTTAGGATGGACTGGTTGTATCTCCTTGCAGTCCAAGGAACTCTCAATCTTCTCCAACACCACAGTTCAAAAGCATCAATTCTTTAGCGTGCAGCTTTTTTTATACTACAACTCTCACATCCATACATGACTACTGGAAAAACCATAGCTTTGAGTAGACGGACGGACCTTTGGTTGCAAAGTAATGTCTCTGCTTTTTAATATGCTATCTAGGTTGGTCATAACTTTTCTTCCAAGGAGTAAGTGTCTTTTAAGTTCATGGGTACAGTCACCGTCTGCAGTGATTTTGGAGCCCAAGAAAATAATGTCTGACACTGTTTCCATGCTTTCCCCATCTATGTGCCATGAAGTGATGGGACTAGATCTTCGTTTTCTGAATGTTGATCTTTAGGCCAACTTTTTCACCCTCCTCTTTCACTCTCATGAAGAGGCTCTTTAGTTCACTTTCTGCCATAAATTGATGTCATCTGCATATCTGAGGTTATTGATATTTCTCCCAGTAATCTTGATTCCAGCTTGTGCTTCATCCAGCCTGGCATTTCTCACAATGTACTCTGCATAGAAGTTAAATAAGCAGGTGACAATATACAGCGTTGACATACTCCTTTTCCGACGTGGAACCAGTCTGTCCGTGTCCAGTTCTAACTGTTGCTTCTTGAGCTGCATACAGATTTCTCAGGAGGCAGGTCAGGTGGTCTGGTATTCCCAGCTCTTTAAGAGTTTTCCACAGTTTGTTGTAATCCACACAGTGAAAGGCTTTGGCGTCGTCAGTAAAGCAAAAGTAGATGGTTTTCTGGAACTCTTGCTTTTTTGATTACTTCATTTGGCCTCCTTAAATTTTAGCAGGAATTTATTTTAAATATTCTGAATGTTTAAATTTTGAAAGGCAAAAAAGGATCGGAGGTGAAAACAATTTCTAAACTCAGATGTGTTTGAAATCATAGCATATGATTAGTGAAATAATTCTTCCTAAATTATATACAGCTGTAAACCACAGCATACTAATCAAATGCCCCATTTTGCTGGTGATAATTCTGAGAGTAGAAATAATAGAGTAATTGCCTGTTTTTGTTTTCTTCAGGAAAATGAAGTGTATGTGGAATGCATGTCTTCAGTTACTCTGTTTTTAGGTTAATGTTAGGATTTTTTATGTGCAGTTTTTATTATACTATAAATTTCATATAATAGCTCCAAAATCAATTATAATGAAAGTTAGTGACAAAGTATGACTTAGCATATACATGTTCTTCTTATGAATTCATAATGAATATAACTGAAAGCTGCCATTTTACTATAGTTGCCATTAAAATATGAACTCGAGTTTACTTTTTCTTTAGAAATTGTTCAATTTTCTCTTCCTGTAGCCTGCCCCTCCTCAGTGTCTGTAGAAGTAAGTGCAGATGGAGTAAACATGCTACCATTGTCCACTCCTGTTGTCACAAGTGGTCTTACCTACATAAAAATTCAACTTGTGAAAGCTGAAGTAGCTTCCGCTGTCTGCCTTAGACTCCATCGTCCACGAGATGCCAGCACGCTAGGCCTTTCACAGATCAAATTACTCGGCCTCACTGCTTTTGGTACCACTTCTTCAGCAACAGTTAATAATCCCTTTCTTCCATCTGAAGATCAGGTATCCAAAACAAGGTATGTAGTTCTTCATTCTTAAGAAAAACTTTTCTGTGCTTTTCATGAAATTTATTCTGTGGTTTCTTTGTTTTTTTTTTTTAGTTTAGAAAATTCTTTGTTCTATAGGTTTCTAAATAATATCATAATTTTTTAAGTGTAATAAAGAATAAATGCGTAGAAACAGAACTTTGAGGTTGGTTAAAATTGAGATTCATGTGTGTTTAATTCTTGAGATGATCTGTGATGTGCTTTATGTGGGTATGAGTTCCACTTCTTTGGACTGTAGTCTTATTTAAGCATTTCCAAATGCCTATCCCCAAGAGTATATCTGAATCAAACAAGTTGACCACACAGATAAGCATCTGGTTACATAGTAATTCTTAAGAATATTGGCCAGTCAGTATGGGTTAATATGGCCAGTCAGTAAAGGCTTTGATTTGAACCATACAGACTGATACAAACTGACCAAACAAAGAAGGACCTGAATGTGTCCTTTAATTTACATTCTTCTGATAAATTTGGATGGTTGAAAAATTTTTAGATTGGTTTTATTGTACATTTTACCTGAGGAAAAAAGTTGGAATTTCTTTTTTATTTTCAAGCTGCTAGGTCTTTTCAGTTTTGCGATTCTGTGATCCTGTGCAGCTTATATTTATGTTTACATGTATATACAAAACTATTTCCTGACTAAATAAAAAGAAAGTTCATAATTCCTAAATGCGACTTGTACTTAAGTATTTTTATTTTGTATGTTATAGGGGAAACTTACTGTGTGTTTAACTCTTATTGATGTTATAGTATTCTAATAATATTTTTTTTTTAACATAGATTGTTGCTACCTACTTATGAAATACAACATGCTGGTTGGCTGTTTTTTCTGCTTTATAAGGCACAAATATTTTCTTTTTACCACATATCTCCTCCTCTTTTTTTTTTTTTAAAGATTTTTTGCATGTAGTCCATTACAGAGTATTGAGTGGAGTTCCCTGTGCTTTATAGCAGGTTCTTAATAGTTATCTATTTCATATATAATAGTGTGTGTATGTCAACCCCAGTCTTCCAGTTTATCCCTGGTAACTATAAGTTTGTTTTCTATATCCATGCCTCTGTTTCAGTTTTGTAAGTAAGTTCATTTGTACGACTCCCCTTTTTAAAAAATAATCCACATATAAGTGATACCATGTCATTTTTGTCTTGCTGTGTATGACTTCATTCAGTAAGACAGTCTGTCTATGACAGTCTATCCACAACTTGCTGATCTTGGAGGTGTTTTGTTTGATCTTGGAAAAGTTTTTACTTCAGAAGTCTGAAGTAATTTAACTACTTAAATTAACCCGTATAGGCTGTTTTGTGTTTTGTATTTCAGTATTGGATGGTTACGGTTATTACATCATTGCCTTACTCACATAAGTGATCTGGAAGGAATGATGGCAAGTGCAGCTGCCCCTACTGCTAATTTGCTACAGACTTGTGCTGCCTTACTGATGTCTCCGTACTGTGGAATGCATTCACCCAACATTGAGGTTGTGCTCGTAAAGATAGGACTTCAGTCCACTCGAATTGGCCTAAAGCTTATAGACATTCTTCTGAGAAATTGTGCAGCTTCAGGCAGTGATCCTACAGGTGACAATTAATTTTGATATTTGAATTTTTACATATCTGCAGAGAAATAATGTTTGAACTATGATGTTTGTGATTAATTCCGATTCCAAAATTAAATTGCATATGGCTTCATTATTTTTGGAGTTTGATTTGTTGTTGTCACTGAATTTTATAGAAGTTATGTTTAATGAATAATTTAAGATTAAACTGAGCGAATCTTTTCATCTCATTTGCTTATTTAGCAAATTTTTCCTTTTGATTCTCTTTTTACAAGATTTGAATAGCCCTTTACTTTTTGGAAGATTGAATGGACTTTCTTCTGACTCTACGATAGATATTCTTTACCAGCTTGGAACAACTCAGGATCCTGGAACAAAAGACAGGTATGTGGTGATCTCATTTTTCACATGAGAACATATGTGCACATAATCTCACATAGTGGATGTTATTAATAATGCTTTTCTTAAAGATCTTTTTATAAAACTTAAGCTTAGGTATTACTAAACTTACAGAAATAAAGGAATATTGTGTCTATACTAGATACCTGGACTATTTTGATGATAGTAATGTTTTCACTGATTATATTATCCATTGACATCTTTTCATTAGATTCTTTCCCTTCTTTCTCCTGCTTCCTACCATAAAGTGAAACACTCATCCAAGTAAATAATACTGATTGTTTCACCTAAATGTTTACTGATCTTTCAGTATAGGTAATTTTAGGTAAGTTTTGTTAATGTAGTTCTTCCTTGATGTCTTCTACCTCCAAATTCATAAGAACTCCAAGTATCTTTGAAACATGTTTTTGTTTGTATAAGTAATATGAATTATCTTCATGCTGGAGACTGTTTCCTGAGTTAATATCCTTTTAAGTATGTTGAATATTTTATATTCAGTTAAGATTCTTTATTTTTATTAATGAGTATTTAAAGTGAAATCATTTGGTATGTTGTTAAACAGCTTACTTTATGAATTATTAACAGATTATTAATTTTTTGGTGGGTTCTTACTCATTTTACAGCTGTTCACTGAGTAGTTGGTGTACGTCTGGCATTGTGCTAATACTAGAGACATAAAGTTTATTCAGTCCAATTTGGGCCCTCAGGACTGGGGAGACAGAACAGTGTCCCTAATAAGGGGATATTTATGTAGGTCAGACTGAAGGGTATGAATCAGAGTGCCTGACAGTGAAGTCATCTTGGAGAAATTGTTGCTTAATCCTTGATAATGTAATAGTTTTCATTAATTTTAGACTCATTGCATTCATGTACTCTGGGTTAAAAATATTTAAAGAGTATATTTAACAAAGTAAAATTAGTTTGATAATCAGATAACTTCAAAATATTGAATAGGCTGATTTCCTTTCCATTAAACTTTTGCTTTATATAAACTATGTGATAACTATAATATATTTAAAAATATGTTGGAATATGTTTTGACAAAGTGAATAGTAATTTATGTCAGAGTTGAATCATAATGATTAATAGGGTTGAAAATATGTGCTAAATATTTTTCTAGAATAGGTTTCCTGCAGTCTTGTGGTTTGGAGAAGGCGATGGCACCCCACTCCAGTACACTTGCCTGGAAAATCCCATGGACGGAGGAGCCTGGAAGGCTGCAGTCCATGGGGTTGCAAAGAGTCGGAGACGACTGAGCGACCTCACTTTCACGAATTGGAGAAGGAAATGGCAACCCACTCCAGTGTTCTTGCCTGGAGAATCCCAGGGACAGGAGAGCCTGATGGGCTGCCGTCTATAGGATCACACAGAGTCAGGCACGACTGAAGCGACTTAGCAGCAGCAGCAGCAGTAGTCTTGTGGTTATTTTATTTTTAGTTTTTTTTAATCATAAGAAGAAATTGAACTTAAAATTACTTTCTTAGCATAATGCAAATATAGCCATTTCAGAATATTTTAGGCTTGATGTTAATGACAAGATTTTGGCTGCTGTTTTTTTACGAAATGTTACTTTTCCCTAATTGCCTCATCTCCCTTCTTTTCCAATGACTTTTCCTTATTTCTTATCATATGCAATTTAAAGCTTTTGATCCTTCAGGGTAGAGAGAGGGATTAAGTAGTATTATACACCTTCCCTGGTGGCTCAGATGATAAAGTGTCTGCCTGCAATGCGGAAGACCCGGGTTCGATCCCTGGGTTGGGAAGATCTCCTGGAGAAGGAAATGGCAACCCACTCTGGTACCCTTGCCTGGAGAATCCCATGGGCAGAGGAGCCTGGTAGGCTACAGTCCATGGGGTCGCAAAGACTCGGACACAACTGAGCGACTTCACTTTCACTTTCATACACCTTCCAACTCCATTTCTTTTAATGTTAAGCAAAGAATCTTGTGCTCTAAACTAGACATTTAAAAGTAAACAAAGCAAAGATAAACAGTGTTTTAAGAACTTGACAATAAATCAAGTTAAAATTACAAAGTTAAAAATACAAAGTTAAAGGCATTATTGGTTTAAAAAGTCTTTTGCTTTCATTTTGTGGACCCCAGCTCTAGGCATTGGAGTGTAGCAGGGTGGCACTTGAAAACGTATGTGTGTTGAGGCTGTTGGGTTGTCAGAGTGCAGGAGGTGGGTGGCTGCTACTAGTATTTAATGCTTGGGGACCAGAGATGTGAAACATGATATATTGCATGAGATTCTGCACAATGAAGAGCTGACCCCCAATCATTGCTCTATGGCATATGGATTTATTACAAAAAGAGTAAAAATTTAGAGGATAAAATTAATTTTTTTTAAACTGTATATTGTGTAATTCTAGACATTTGTATGTTCTGCCATAAATGAGGTAAGAATCAATCTAATATTTATATGCTGATTAGATGAGTTATTGCAGATATTTTCATCACTTAAATAGGTATTATTGGAAATTTAGAATTACTTTGACATTATTGATTGCGTAATTCCTTTCCCTCCTATTTTAAATTAAAATTACTGAGAATAATCATATATTATTTTCATATATACATTGCTTACATTCAGTGGTGGGATTTATCTGTATTAAATGTCATCTGTAGTATAATTGATTATTTGAATTCATCTTCTTTTTTTAAGAATTCAGGCCTTGTTAAAATGGGTCAGTGATTCTGCAAGAGTGGCTGCTATGAAAAGAAGTGGCAGGATGAGTTACATGTGTCCTAACTCTTCATCGATAGAGTATGGTCTTTTGATGCCATCTCCTTCTCATTTGCACTGTGTAGCAGCAATTTTGTGGCACAGTTATGAACTCCTGGTAGAATATGATTTACCAGCACTGCTAGACCGAGAACTCTTTGAGTAAGTATGGTTTACGAAATTCTTTTTCTCCCCAGTATTAGATCACTTTAGGTTTTTACTTGATAAAGCAGCATTTTTATATGCTTAGTTGTATAAAAATAATGAAAGTGCTAGATAAGTATAAGTGATATCATTTTGAAATGAGATGCTATTCGTTTAATCTTCATGTTTTAAGAAGCTGTACTAGTGTAATTGCTGCTTTTCCCACCTAAATTTGGAATGTTTAATGTATTCTGCAGTTCACATTGTTTATTCTCTTTTGCAAATTTACTCACCAGATTGTTTTATCTTTAATATACAACTTTGGAGGGAGAGCATAACTAGAAATTTTAAAAGACTACTTTAGACAGTTCTTACAGTTGTTTGTTTCTCATTCTTTCTAGACAGCTATGATTGTTCTTTTGACTAGAAGTTTCCACTTAACCCACATTTCTTCACCATATGCAGTTAAGGCTTTATTGAGCTGCCTGCCTAATAACTCTTAATTCTATGGCAAAATATAATATTTATTTCTGAAGAGTTCTATGACTCATAAAAGGTTGGCCTTTTGTTCTCTAGTCTATCATTTTTGCTTCTTTTAGTTGGCATAATCCATGACTTATTAGTGAAGCTCACTAGTGGTTTTCATTTTGCAGATATGAATTAAAACCATTAAACATGTCAAATTCAATCTAAACATTTCTTTGCTATAACTTTTTCATTATTTTCTGTATGTCATTTTTTTAGGTCACACAGAGAATGGTAGAACCATTTTGATAGAGATCTCAGTTTTCTGTGCTCATCTTGCAAGTCTTACTTCAGCCTAATGAAGTACTTAATGATGTTTATCAGAACCAATCTTGTTGAGACATATAGTATTGTAATACTGAATGTTAGACTGTATACTTTTCATCAGAGTGATTTCTAGTAGAAATAATGGACGGTGAGGTCTTTCTAAAATTTTTTTTTTAACATGGTATCTTTTATTCCCTAGGTTGCTTTTTAATTGGTCCATGTCTCTTCCCTGCAATATGGTTTTGAAGAAAGCTGTGGACAGTCTGCTCTGCTCGATGTGTCACATACACCCAAGTTATTTTTCTTTGCTCATGGGCTGGATGGGCATCACCCCTCCCCCGGTGCAGTGTCACCATGGGCTGTCCCTGACAGATGATAGCAAAAAGCAAGATCTCAGTTCTTCTTTAACAGACGACTCTAAAAATGCACAAGCGCCTCTTGCCCTAACTGAATCACATTTGGCAACCCTTGCTTCCTCTTCTCAGTCTCCAGAAGCTATCAAACAATTACTGGACTCGGGTTTGCCTTCTCTTCTTGTGAGGAGTCTGGCTGGTTTTTGTTTTAACCACATTTCTTACTCTGAAAGCATTGCTCAATCAGTAGACACTTCCCAGGACAAACTGAGACGGCACCACGTTCCACAACAGTGTAATAAGATGCCTATCACAGCAGACCTGGTTGCTCCTATTCTTAAGTTTTTGACAGAAGTTGGCAATAGCCATATTATGAAAGACTGGCTTGGTGGGTCTGAAGTCAATCCACTATGGACCGCACTTCTGTTTTTATTGTGTCACTCTGGATCCACCTCTGGAGGACACAGCCTAAGTGCACAACAGGCCAGTGCAAGATCAGCTTCTCTTTCCTCAGCTGCTACAACAGGATTGACTACTCAGCAGAGGACAGCGATTGAGAACGCGACTGTTGCATTCTTTCTGCAGTGCATTTCATGTCACCCTAATAATCAAAAGCTGATGGCCCAGGTAAGAGTAGCAAACCTAACTTCTGTTCCAGGTGTCTTATTATTTTAATGTGCTGTCACATAACACTCTTGAAATTAGTTCAGAAAGTGGCATGTATTAGGGCCAGGTGATGATGAAGTTTCTGGTTGGGTGCATTTAAGGATTTGAATTTAAACCACAATTAATATTAAGTACTGATATCTCTTCTCTCCTCTCTTCACTTGTTAACATATGTCAGTTATTCTTTTTGATGAATCATGGACAAACTCTTCAAGATTCTTGCTACAGGTCAAACATTCCTCTTTTTAAAAAATCTACCCCCAGTACAATGCTTCAGCTCTTGGAACAAGATTGACCACTTAAAAGGTGGCCGTTGAAGGCCTTATCTGCATCAAGGCATTATATTTTGTAGTAACTGGATTGTTAAAAGCTGTTGATTTGCTTCTAATGAAGCAGACATTAGAGTAGGTTTCAGACAGGAGACTCTTGATAAATCACATTCAAAGTATGAAAGATTATTGTATTGAGTCTGGGGGCCAAGAATCTTGAAAGCTGGAATTATCTCTAAAATAATTGTAGTTCCTTTTTTCCAGATTTTGCTTGTTCCAGCTGTTGTGATCTTCAACAAGTTTTAAACTATAAAAATTGGAAATAGTAATGCCTGCCTCTCAAAAGATTTTTTTTTTAGAGGATTATAATGTAAACAAGCCTGCTATGCTATGTATACTAGCATAGAGCTTGTTTGAGACATGGTTCAATTCAGTTCAGTTGCTCAGTCGTGTCCAACCTTTTGAGACATGGCAGACACCAATAAATAGGAACAAGCATGTACTCCCTTATTTAATAGTGCTTATTCAGGTTAAACTATTAATATCTAAAGGGATGAGCTATTATAATTTTTAAAAATTACTGAATGACTTAACTTTTAGAAGAGGAAGATACCTTATTGCCTCAGCTATATTATTGGGAAACTACTTAACGTGCCTAATTTGAAAGAAATGCTTAAATTACCAGTTTAGGTCCTTGAATATGAGTATTTGAAAATTTGGTTTCTGCCTGTGGATAGAGTGAAACTTTCTGTTCCATTGTCTTCTGTCCTAGTTTCCTCTCTTAGTTTCTTGTTAAGGCTTTATTTTATATTTTTAATATATTTTTTTCAGAATTTTTATTGTATAGTAACCACATTCAGATATTGATTGAAGTTAAAATTAAGTTGGTTACGCCAGGTATTTTTTGAAAACCCTGTACTAGTAACTTCTCTTATCCACAGAAATTTCTGATTCACTTTTAACTTCATGTCTACTTCTTATTCATTTAAGATGGAATAATGTATTCTTTAATTGCTGATGTGATGAATTGAAACATACTTATTAATCCACATTTAAAATTTCCTCTTTATTCTTTAAAGTAAAAAGCTGGAAGTGCCACATTTAACTTTTTCAATCTCTTACTTTGTCAGGTTCTCTGTGAACTGTTTCAGACATCTCCTCAAAGAGGGAACCTTCCAACATCAGGCAATATTTCAGGGTTTGTACGTAGATTATTTTTGCAGTTGATGCTGGAGGATGAGAAAGTGACAATGTTTCTTCAGTCTCCCTGTCCAGTGAGTATTTAACAATTAAATTAAATCTTAATGATGAACCGTGTGAAAAGATATTTTATATTTTCATATCAGAGCTTACAATTACCTCTAATTTCTAATACAGCAGAATGAAACTATGATAGCTTTTATACTTAATGATAGGGCTTAGAAAGCTCAGCTAACTCTCTGTCTGGAATAACCTAGTTGTAAATTGCCATGAATAGTATAATTTGATTTGGGAGGAAAAGTGACACATTGTTGGGTACAACAGTGCTAATGCAAAATTTGACCAACAAATCATGACAGACATGCCGCATTTGAAGAAATACAGAAAATAAACTCGTATATTTTTGTACACATTATTGAATTTTTATTGTTTTATGCTTTTGAAATTGTTATATAATGACATATATTTCAAAAAATCTCTTCTTTATTTCTTGATTTCCAGCTGTACAAGGGGAGAATTAATGCTACTAGCCACGTCATCCAGCATCCAATGTATGGAGCAGGCCACAAGTTCCGAACACTTCATTTGCCAGTCTCAACAACATTATCAGAAGTTCTGGACAGAGTGTCAGGCAAGTCAGATTTAAATATTTATTTTTCTTTAACTATGCTATAGGTATATAGGAATTTTATCATTTTTATAATTTTATTACATTCGCTCAGGAACTATTTAATGACATGAAATGGTCAAGATGGTTTCACATTTCAAAACACGGATGCCGTGTACAAAATGCGTAATACATTCCAGCACCAGTGATTCTTTTGTTGTTACATGTGCTACGTGTAGTAGTGGCAGAACTGGCAGTTGGAAATGGCAACAAGCTGTGGGAAGCTGTTGATGGAATTTTCTAGAGATAATCCATAAGGCTATTTTATAGTAGATAAATTGCACAGTATATTAGGTTGAATGACAGCATTCTAAGTAATAAACATTTACTAAATCTAGGGGATAAATGAATGGTCAGTAGGTAGAATTGGCTGGTGACTTTACAACAGTGAGGAAGACAGAACTTTTCCCCTAGATTTCTTGTCTGTATTTCAAGAGCTCTCAGTTGATGCCTTTAAATAGGATATAAGTTTCTGAAGTAAAAGCATTTTGCGGGTAGAATGCTGGTTGACTGGTGAGTTTCACTTTTTTTGCCTCTTTGAAATCGTACTCAGTGATGAATTCATTGAGTATCTGCTATGTGTAAGCACAGTAATTTCTCCTAGGGTTGTAAAAGTGAACAGGACACATACTTTGCCTCTCAGAGTATTTATGATATTTTGTATATTTTCAGAATAAAAAAACACTGAAAATTTAAATGTTTTCAATTTAAGTATAAGTCAGTGTGTTTCTAAGTCTTTGAGCAACACTGTTAACTGAAAAAAGTTAGGAGTTCCCCAAAAACTGGCGTTACCTATTTATTAGTTGGAAATATTAATCCAGATTTGAAATAAAAGACTGAGTTGAAGAGATTGAGGAGTTGTTATCATACATATTTGGGCTTCCCTGGTAGCTCAGCTGGTAAAGAATTCGCCTGCAATGCAGGAGACCCTGGTTCAATTCCTGAGTTGGAAAGATACCCTGGAGAAGGGAGAGGTTACCCACACCAGTATTCTTGCACTTCCCTGGTGGCTCAGATGGTAAAGAATCTGCCTGCAGTGCAAGAGACCTGTGTTCGATCCCTGGTTTGGAAAGATCTCCTGGAGGAGGGTATGGCAACCCTCTCCAGTATTTTGGCCTGGAGAATCCCCATGGACAGAGAAGCCTGACAGGCTGCCGTCCATGGGGTCTCAAAAAGTCAGGCACGACTAAGTGACTAAGCACACCAAACATACTTACACAGATGCTAAGTTAAACCACATGAATGAGTATGATCACTTTGAGAAAATAAAGCTGAAAAGATTGTTATCTGTTTTAGACACGAATGTGTGCATAATATTATAATACTTTGCTACATTTTACATATTACACAGTAAAGTGTTAGAATATATTATAAATGTCTAACATTTTTTCTTATTTGAAAACCTCCACATTACCTGTTATAGCTAAACTTTGTGAAAATTTGATTTTACACTTTTTTCTACATTTCAATTTTCTGAAATTGTGCCTTTTACATGATGAAGAAAGAATTTCTAATTAAAGGAAGGAAGGAAGTGAAGAAGAGTACTGAAATTCAGTTTCTGAAATGTCAACATTTAACTTAATCGAAATGTATAGACATAGTACAAAATAACTGAAGTTCAGCATTTTTATTTATCTTTACCATAAATGAATACTGTTTTCTAAAATGTCTTGTTCTGTCATTTAGAATATTGAGCAACATAGCTCCCTTTATTATCTAAAAATTAAAAATAAAACTGATGGCTGTGGAAGAACAGTATCCTACTAAAAAGTTCAACTGAGTTATCCTTAGCAAATATCAGAAACTTCTAAGTGCCTGCTTTAACCTCTGGTTAGCAGTATTTTGGTCTTTAAAGTGTATTTGTGTTCTTTAGTCACATCTCATGATATATTAATATGTGCATATGTATTTTACTAATATTCTTGAAAACAAAGAATCCAAAATTATTTAAGTGGTCCCTTTACCTGCTTCTGTTGCTTTTAACTGTATTGCTTTCAAATAATGATTCTGTTTGTTGTTTTTTTTTAAATTTCTATCATTGTTTTTAAACAATTTTTATCATCAGATAATATGCCTTGTAGTTTTCTTCATGTTCCTTATGATTTTTTTTTACTTAAATCTGTGTGTTTATGAATTTTATCAGATTTGGGGATGTTTTGCCTATTAGTTTCTCAAATATATTTGTCTTCCCATAACCCTGCTCTTTTAGTGATTCTAATTACACATTTATTAGGCCTCTTGAAGTTGTTTTACAGCTCACTGAAGCTCTGTTCTTTTTTCCCCCCTTTTCCCCTTGTACTTTTTGAGTTTCTTAGTGGTTAAATAAGATCATTGTATGGTCATCATTTATTTCATGATTTGTAATAGCATGCCATATTCAAAAGCATGAAAGAAAATGTTAATTCAGAATAATGACTATCTGTGAAAGTCCTTGGTATGCATTCTTGAAAGTACTTGTAAAATATGTCATTTTATCTAAGATTACTAGCCAAATAAAAATAATAAAACCAGCAACCTCTGTTCCTTAAATTTGTTTGGTTATATTCCCATTTGTAGCAGGAGAGGTCTAATGTAATACATATTAGGATTAATCCTGAGCTTGAGTTCCATATTGCCCTTTACAGATTGTATCAGTAACCTTGCTAAGATTGTTTCCTTATTTTGAAAATAATATTCTTCCTTGATATGCATGTTGTGAGGACTGAAATATATAGATATAGGTGATAAGCAGATTGATCCATGCCTAAAATAAAACAGAAGTTCTTGATAATAGTTTTAAAAACTAGTACTGCCTCTAGAGGTAGTACTATTATAATACAAAATATTTTCTAGAGATTGGAGTTTAGGTATCCTGGCCTAAGGAGAATGATGAATCCCTTTCATTGATAAAATCAGTGAGAATTGAATGTGTCACACTTTCCTTCATAATATTTTTTCCAGACCATTTACATTGCCTTTGTGTTAGTTACAATATAATCTTATGTAAAGTCCCCTAAGATATTTATTATTTCCCTTCTTAATGATTTTTGGGAATCAATGTATTTTACACAAAAATTTTTTATAGATACACCAAGTATCACTGCTAAACTAATCAGTGAACAAAAAGATGACAAGGAAAAGAAAAACCATGAAGAAAAAGAAAAAGTTAAGGCAGAAAATGGATTTCAGGATAATTACAGTGTTGTTGTTGCTTCAGGTATGATTTTTTCATATATAATCTTGACTTTGTTGGTTTCTATAAAGCGTAACATTTATAGGAACTTTATGTAATAAACAGTATTAACATAAAAAGCTGGTGTAATGATGTCTTAATATTAAATACACAATTATTGTATCAAATCAATTACTCTTTGGCATTGGAATTATTAAACTTATTTTGTGCTTACTGTATCTCATCAGATATTGAACATGTGTTAATAGTTTAGATGCTGCATTTCAGCTTGACAGTGTACAGAGACTTATACTCTTTAAAAGAGTTCACTAAGTCTTACAGAATTTTTCTGTAGCTTTTTTTTTAATAAAAAATACAAATTGAAAAAGTATTCATGAGTTTTCACTTACGGTATTATGCTCATTCTATAAAATTAGAAAATAAAAATCTTCAAAAGAAAATTGGTTGAAAACTGAGTTTTTACTATATTAGATGCAGGAAGGGGGAAAATTGGTCAAGATAAGGGATAATCTTAGAGGATATTTTTCTTAACAAAATTCTTAGTTCAGAAGAGAAAGCTCAACCTAGATTACATTTCTTCTTAAATAGAAGACCTATATATTGGTTTAATCTGTTCTTTCTCAGAGAAAAATTAAGAACACAAGCTTTTCTGTATATATTTGCACAACATTACTTTCCAGTAAATGGATGCTGATCTATATGTATTTCAGAGAATACAGGAATTAATTTATACTTTCTTGAAAAATAGTTACACATGCATCCAGTTATTCATTGTGGTTGTTTAGTTGCTAAATCATGTCCAGTTATTCATGAAGTATAATAAATGACAAATAGAATCAAATACACATAGAATCAAATGACAAATAGAATCAAGAGATTAGATACTACATGAAAAGAAATATTTCTGTCTTTTGGTGTTCCTGGCGCTTTAGTAATATATTGTAGAAATACACTTTTACTTCATTAGTGTGTTGGCTATATAAAGTTTTTGTTTGTTTTAGGGTTGAAATCCCAATCTAAACGTGCTGTGTCATCTACGCCACCTCGCCCACCATCCAGGAGAGGGAGGACAATGCCTGATAAAATAGGAAGTGCTTCCTCAGGAGCAGATGCTGCCAGCAAAATAATTACTGTCCCTGTGTTTCACCTATTCCATAAACTCTTAGCTGGTAATGTTCACAATGATAAAGCATATCAGAAATTTTAGTAATCTTAGAAATGAATAAATCACATGTGTCATAACCAAAGTCATGTTTAATCAGATGCTGTTGAGATAAATAATTTGGTGAGACTTTATCCATACAGATCTCTCCAGGAGAAGTGAGAATAAAAAGCAAGTAACCTATTTAATACCCCTTTTTTTTTTCTTTTACTTTACAATGCTGTATTGGTTTTGCCATACATTGACATGAATCCGCCACAGGTGTACATGAGTTCCCAATCCTGAACCCCTCTCCCACCTCCTTCCCCATATCATCTCTCTGGGTCATCCCAGTGCACTAGCCCCAAGCATCCTGTATCCTGTATCAAACCTAGACTGGCGATTCATTTCTTACATGATAGTATACATGTTTCAATGCCATTCTCCCAAGTCATCGCACCCCTCCCTCTCCCACAGAGTCCAAAAGTCTGTTCTATACATCTGTGTCTCTTTTGCTGTCTCGCATACAGGGTTATCATTACCATCTTTCTAAATTCCATATATATGTGTTAGTATACTGTATTGGTGTTTTTCTTTCTGGCTTACTTCACTCTGTATAATTGGCTCCAGTTTCATCCACCTCATTAGAACTGATTCAAATGTATTCTTTTTAATGACTGAGTATTTAATACCCTTTTTAAACATTATAATGTTGCAGTTTTGCACTAGTGTCTTAAATTTTCTTATGAATGTGCTATAAAATGATCAGTAAAATTAATGTTTTAGTTAATTCATAACAAGTTATATAGGACGTAATGTGAGGTTAATTTTAAAGAACTAGTTCTAGCAGTGGAATCCTTAGATGTAGTCCTGATAGTTAAGCTTCCTCTCTTCCTGAATGATATTCTTTGACCAGTATACTTTCCTTTGTCAAGACAATAGCCATTTTATCTGCATGTGTGTGCTGTATCATTATAATCAAACTGCCAACTAACTTTGGGTTTTACTTCTTAGCTTTAGACATTGTTGATTTGTAACAGAGGTCAGTAAAGTATGCCAGGTAGACTGGATGTTATAAAAACATTTTCATAGGAATACACCTATACCCATTCTATATACAAGGCAGCAGAAGAGACAGAGGTGTAAAGAACAGACTTTGGGGCTATATGGGAGAAGGGGAGGGTGGAATGATTTGAAAGAATAGCATTGAAACATGTATATTACCATATGTAAAATCGATGACCAGTATAAGTTAGATGCATGAAGCAGGGCACTCAGAGCTGGTGCTCTGGGACAACCCAAAGGGATGGGGGTGGGGAGGGAGGTGGGGGCGGGGTTCAGGACGGGGGGGACTCACGTGCACCCGTGGGTGATTCATGTTAATGTATGGCAAAAACCACCACAATATTGTAAAGAAATTATATCCTCCAGTTGAAATAAATTAATTTATAAATACCTTTACATAGGAATACAGCTATGCCCATTCATTTATGTATTGCCCATGGCTGTTTCCATGCTACAGTAGAGGTAGTAGTTGCAGCAGAGACCAGACGACCTCTGTAGCTTAAAATATTTATCATCTAGCCTTTTTGGAAAAGATTTGCCAACTCCAAATTTGTGGAAAATTTTTTTCTCCCTGTTCATCATTGCTCAGAAGATCTTAGTGGGATTTGGTTAGTAACTAATTAACACTTTGTATCAGTTCAGTTCAGTCCCTTAGTGGTGTCTGACTCTTTGTGACCCCATGGACTGCAGCATGCCAGGCCTCCCTGTCCATTACTTTGTATCGACATTATTGATTACACTTGTCAAAAACAGATTTGAATTTTGTAAACTTTCTGTTGGCTTTTTTTCTATTGTTTTGAAATTGGTGTCAGAATCAGACTCTTAACCTGTAATTTAGTAAAAGCATCAAGTGATTGAATAAATTGAATCAAGTAAATGTCTCCCTCTTGGATTCCAGTTTTAACTTAGTTATGTTATTTTTAGGCCAGCCGTTGCCAGCTGAAATGACGCTTGCTCAGCTTTTAACTCTGCTATATGACCGAAAACTTCCTCAAGGTTACCGTTCAATAGATCTGACTGTTAAATTGGGATCCAGAGTTATCACAGACCCAAGTCTGTCAAAAACAGATTCTTTTAAAAGACTGCACCCAGAAAAAGGTACATGTACAATACTTCTTTTAAGTTACAGTCTGTAATCTGAGCAGGCAGGGATTTCTGTAGCTGATTACTTAGTGTACATTTTATTACATCAGCCTGAAAGATACATTTTTTTCTTTATGACTGAGTTATTTGTGAATATAGAAAATTGCCATTATTTCTGTTGGAAATTAATGTTAATTCCTTGTGTAGCATCACTTTATTTTTTATGGGCCCATATGCTTTCATTTTTTTTCCCCCTTTGGCTACACCATTCAGTTTGTTGAATCCTAGTTCCCCGACCATAGATTGAACTCGGGCCCTCAGCAGTGAAAGCATGGAGTCCTAACCATTGGACTGCCAGGGACTTCCTAATTTTTAAAAAAATATTATTTCTGAATGAGCCATGTTAATTGTTTATAATTTTATAATCAAAGTGTGGGCCCCATTTAGAATTTCCAATTTACTGATAATTTATACTGAGTGATATTTTGTGCTCATAAACATTTTTTCTCTCAAAAGTGGGATCATACAGTTTATTACCTTTTTATTTTTATATATTCAATGAAATATTTCTAAATGTGCATTTTTACTTCCTTTTTTTAATATGGATGTAACAATTTATCTGTTTCACAGTTGTTGAAGCATTCTGATTCTAGTACTTCACTACTATAAATGCTATTTAAGCAATGATTTTCATAGTGTGGGGTATGGTATCTTATTTATCTTCAATTTTTCCCTTGATTCGGTATTTAATTATTAGCCCTTTGTTCTCTTTAATAATAAATTTTAAGACATTTCCTTTGTCCCAATTTTCAGCAGGATAATTTGTCTCTTTTAATGTTCATAGGATCTGGTTGTATGTGAACATAAGCTTTTGGTTTTCCTCTGTGAATGATTCAGATTTAACCGATATGGTATAATTTTCAGTTTTCAGTAAGAAAATTTTTTGTCACTATTCAGTTTTTCCTATTGAATACTTTTAGAGCATCACAGGCACATAATTTAATATTTTTTGAAGTCTCTGATGTTTTACTTATTTGCCCTAAAGAATAATACTTCTCAGACTTCAATGTGCCTGCAGATCACCTACAGGACATTATAAAATTGCAGATTCCTATTCAGTAGGTCCAGAATATGACCTGAGAGTCTACATTTCAAAAGCTCTCAATATGATGCTGATCCTAACTAGACCACGTAGTGAAAAAACTATAGGGAGCAACATCAGAAGTTATTTAAATATTTTTGTAGCATCTAGCTTGAACATAACTAAATCTGAATAGCAGGATAATTATGCTCTTTTGTTGAATAGAGAGATGACAATAGCATCTGCTTTGTAAATGAAAAAGTATTATAAAAATAAATCCTCTCTTTTAGCTGTTATTTGCGATTATTCTTCTAGATCATGGAGATTTACTTGGTAGTTGTCCCGATGATGAGGCTCTCACTCCAAGTGATGAATGTATGGATGGGATATTGGATGAATCTTTACTTGAAACCTGTCCCATTCAGTCACCACTACAAGTTTTTGCAGGAATGGGTGGACTGGCTCTTATTGCAGAAAGATTACCCATGCTATATCCAGAAGTAATTCAACAGGTAAGATAAGATTCCCAATTAATTATATCATTCATGGCAAAGACCTGTTTTTTGGTTTATGTTTAACTTAACCTTTGGAAGTACCCTTTCCCTTAAAGTCTTTGAGTATTGTATAAATCTTTCAAAGCTCAGCCAATATGGAGCTTTCTAAGAATTCAGTTCAGTCACTCAGTTGTGTCCGACTCTTTGCCACGCCATGGGCTGCAGCACACCAGGCCTCCTGTCCATCACCATCCTGGAATCTACCCAAACCTCATGTCCATTGAGTCGGTGATGCCATCCAACCATCTAATCCTCTGTCGTCCCCTTGTACTCCTGCCCTCAATCTTTCCCAGCATCAGGGTCTTTTCAAATGAGTCAGCTCTTCCCATCAGGTGGCCAGAGTATTGGAGTTTCAGCTTCAACATCAGTCCTTCCCATGAATATTCAGGACTAATTTCCTTTAGAATGGACTGGTTGTCTGTTAGTAAAGAAATGTTGTAAACCAAGCACATTTGCCAAGGTCATCACATTGTAGTGTTTTTATTTCTATGCTTCTTAAGATGTGATGTTAATTATAGATACTACTAGAAAATAGAGGAGTAAAATAGTAGTATATACTTCTACCCAAATACACTATGTCTATGTCTTTTTGCTTCACTTTTATTTTTTTTAAGTGCCATTTCTATTTTGGTTGTTTTTAAAACATTAACTTCTTCCCCTGTCTGTTAATGTTACTGTCATTGAGGGGTGTACTTTAAATGTCCTTTTACTAAATGAAGGAAGTGTGTGATGCGTGGAAAGCTGTAAATAGGAAGTTCTTTATTTTTGTTGATTGAGGTAGGGAAATTATTCTCTGTAATTTTATCTACTTTGTCTGTGTGTATGTATAAGTTTATGTATGTATTAGTTTCCTAGGGCTGCTGTAACAAAGTACCACAAACTGGGTGGCTTAAAACAACAGAAATTTAATTTTTCTTACAGGTCAGAAGGCTGTAAGTCTGAAATCAAGGTGTCACCAGAGCCATGCTCATGTTGAAGGCTCTAGGGGAGAATCCTTCCTTACCTCTTCTTAGTTTCTGATTATTGTTGACAGTTAAGGGCATTCGTTGCCCTCTAACTACACCACTCCAGTTCTGCCTGCATTTTTACATGGCTGTCTTCCTTTTCTGTATCTGTATCTCCTGCTCCTTATAAAAACACTGTTCATTGGATTTGAGGTCCACCCTAAGCCAGTATGACCTCATCTCTTAATTGATACATCTGCAAAGACCCTGTTTTCAAATAAGTTCACATTCACAGGTGCTGGGGGTTACGACTTGAGCATATCTTTGGGAGGATACAGTTCAACCCACAATAATACCTATTTAGATAAATGGTTATTATTTCTATTCAAAGAACTTATGTTATTTTTATTTTTGAATGTAACCAGGATATAAGATGACTGTCACAGAAAAACATGAGTAAAATTTTATTACTTTCTAAAAATTGTAATCATATAGCTAAAAGTTTGAAATGGAAAAAACTCCAACATGCTCAAGATTATTGTTGCTCAGTGAAAATGACTTTCCTAGTTCAGTATTGAGTATGGTTCATTACAGTGATTGGAGACCAAGTGCTGCTATAATAAATAGCTAGAAGAGTGAAAGTAACTTTAGAATTGAATGTTTGTCATGGAAGAATTTTGAGGAGCATGATATAAATTGCCTTGAACAGATGATTAGTAGAAATACGGATGGTAAAGCCTTGTCCAGTGAGAGCCCAGAAGAAAGTGAGGATCATGATAGGGAGAACCTATGTATCATAGAGAATACCTTAAATTGGGTTAAGCAGATTGTTGGTATAAATATGGATGTTAAAGTACTAGTGGTGTAGTTTAGTAGGAAATGAGGAAACTGGAGGAAAGGAGATTCCCTTTTAGTGATAGAAATCTTAGCGTATTTGTGTCCTATATGTGGAAAGCAGGAACTTGTAAGTGATGAATATGGATATTCAGCTGAATTTCTAACCTAAGTGTGAAATTACCTGTTTTCTTCTTGGTACTAATAGTAAAATGTGAGAGGAAAGAGATAAATTGAGAGAAGATGCTAAAATTAGAGATTTGCTATCAGAAGAGCGTGCTCTGGAGAGAAAGCCAAGGATGTGGCTTTCAGTGTTAGCTGGTGCCTCAGAAAAATCAAGATGCTAGTGTAGTCAGTCACACACAGGGCTGTGTGAAGAGATCAGTCATGGATCCCCTCAGTCATCTGACCCTGAGCCAGGAATGAAGAAAGCTGTGTGACAGTGCTAGCATAGTCAAAGAGGGAGGTGTGATGATTAACGCAGAGGTTCAAATGAAGCAGCTGAAAGCCAAGGAATATGAGCGGTCTCTAGTAGCTGGAAAACACAAGGAGCCAACACTCCCCGAGAGCTTCCAGAAAGAGCGCTGGATACTTAGGAGCCAAATCTTTGATTCCAGCTCCATAAGATTCTTAGATTTATGACCTCTAAATCTTGCAGATAATACATTTATGTTGTTTTAAGTCAGTAAGTTTGTGGTGATGTGTTACAGCAAAGCATATAGGAAATGAATACAGATTTTGGTGTGTACTCTTTTTAGGATGTTTTTGTCTGGTTTTGGCATCAGGGCAATACTGTCCTATAGAATGGGTTGGAAGTATCTAATATTTCATATTAAGAACTGTTAGATGGGTTTTTCAATAGATTAAACATTAAAGATTATAAAATTAGTAGTAGAGAATCTGTGTCAAAAGAAATAATCCAGACTGAAGCATAGAATGTGTAAGGAATGAAAAGAACATGACAACTATATGGACATGTAGCTAGAAGTGAAAAATTCTGATGTGTATTTATGGCCACAGAAAAAGAGTGAGTTGAAACAAGGACAGAAACAATACTGAAAGGAAGAAAATTTTCCAAAACTGATAAAAAACCTCAATCTGAAATTCAAGAAGCCCTCTAAACTCCAAGTAGGATATTCATGCCTGAGAACATTATGATAAACTACTTAAAAACAAGAGAAAAGTTTAAAACCAGCCAAAAAGCAGTAAACCCATTTCTTTAAAAACAATAACAATAATTCTGACAACTAACCTTTCATCAGACACCTTGGGAGCCAGGGAATTACTTCTTTGAAATGTAAAAAAAAAAAGTCTGCCATCCTAGAATTTTATACCCAAATGAAGAAGATTTTGGACATTTTCCTCAACCACCACTACTCTTTCCATAAAAGGTAAATTGGTAATATAGAATCGTAGGTTTATGATGAACTCTCCTTGTATATTAAGTCTGCACAGACTATCTTTCAAAGAAAAGAAAAAATAAAAAGCAATTGTTTAAAGGCTCTTGAGAGGGACCAAAAGTAGGCACCTGTTGGAGAGGATTTAAACATGAAAAGAATAAAACCACACTGGGTAATACTAATGTTCTGAGACTACTCCTCAGTCTCTGTGGGGTGAGATGATAGAACTCATGCAAAAGCTATAGAGGAGTTTGGTTCTTCCATTCTGGCTGGAGATTAAAAGGGGGGAAATTCAGGAAGAAGGGACCCATAGTTGGGGTACTCCAAATTCTGCACATGAAGTTTTGCACAACTGTAGCTGGCTCCTGAATACTTAGGGTTCTTGAGAGAAAACTGGAAGGCTGAACGAACTGTCCAGACGTCAGTGTCTGTCCAGCATAAAAGAGACAGAATTTGTAATTCTATTCCTTCCAAGTTAGAGGTAAAAATCTTCAGCTTTTCTATTGAAATTTCAAGTGAGTTGCACATTAAAGAGTATAGATGACATCCCAGTAATCAGGGACTCACTTGAAAAATAATGGTAAAACTACAACAGACTTTAATAAATTTATAAAAGCTCCATGAGTTTAAGATTGACCTGCCAGTAATTTAACTGTTTTCTAATACAAAGCTAAGCCATTTTCTAATATAAAACTGACCCACTAGTAATTTGACCATTTTCTAAAATAAAACTAAACTCTTAATTATAAAAGTAAGAGTTATTATAACATCTCATCAATAATGTATGATGTATAATTAAAAAATAGACATGGAAAGAAAGAAGAAAATGTTACTTGTGGTTAACAATAAAATAAGTCGGTGAACAGCTGTTACTCACATTTTGCCAGTTGCCCCACTAATGTTCTGAAGAAGGAAAAGGAAAAAAGTCACTTTCTTTGGCATGGTTTGAGGAAGATTGTGGTCATAGATTCAATTCAGGATCATATTGATATATTGCATTTAGTTGTCTCTAGTTTCCTTCAACCTGTAACAATTACATTGTATTTGTTTTTCATGACCGTGACACATGGACGAGTACAGGCTAGAAAGCTTATCTATGTATGTAGTCATATATGTGTGCATGCTCAGTTGCCTCAGTCATGTCCAGCTCCTTCCGACCCTATGGACTGTAGCCCACCAGGCTCACCTGTCCTTGGGATTCTCCAGGCAAGAATACTGGAGTGGTTGCCATGCCCCATGTCTCCTGTGTCTCCTGCATTGCAGGCAAATTCTTCACCCACTGAGCCACCTGGGAAGCCCGGTCTCATATATATGTGTCTATGCATGTGTTTCCTAGATTTGTTTACTTATAGAGCATGGAGTCAGACTGCCTTAGGCAGTGTGTACATACCTGTGTCCCATATCTGCTGTGTAAAGTATTTCCACTAAATGAAATTAGTGCCCCTTGGAAAAATTCTAGGATTCAGGCAGAGAATATACAAGATGAGCCTAGATACAGAAGTCTGCTTTAAGGGGGTTCCACTGACCAAGCCTGATTCTACTTGGTCATGAGAAAAAAATGATAGTAACAGATTATTACTTGCAGAGTAATTTTAGAATTAATTAATAATTAAATTAATAGATGAATGAATTAAATTAATAAATGAATGAAGAAGAAGGAAATGTTTTTGTGTACAGTTCACTGCCAACCAATAAATGTAGAATTAGTGAAAGAATTAGAAAACACCATTTGGCAGCTACCATAATTATTATTTCTTGCAAACATTATAAAAATGCTAACTCTAATGGTCAAAGTTGAGTGGGAAATAAGGTATTTACATAGTCTAAAAACCTCTGTCTACAGATACTTAACTAATTATAAAGGAGAAAATAGTAACTTTTAGAGTAGAAATACTTGACACATACCACCATACTCATGGTATTGTGTAACTCATTTTAAAAAACATCCTTTTATTGATTTAAAAACTTTTTTATTTCAAATTTGAGTTTAGTTGATTAACTTTTATAGTTTCAGGTGTACACCAAAGTGATTCAGCAATACATCCTTTATTGAGTTTTATATTCTTATATTTTAAAGAGATCATTTGAATTCAAGCCTTTACTTTGAACCTGATGTTGAAACATACAAATAGCCAAACAAAATTGTTTTTACTTCAGGTGAGTGCTCCAGTTGTAACATCTACCACTCAGGAAAAACCAAAGGATAGTGATCAGTTTGAATGGGTGACTATTGAACAGTCAGGGGAATTAGTTTATGAAGCGCCAGAAACCATTGCGGCTGAACCTCCACCTATCAAGTCAGCAGTACAGACCATGTCTCCCATACCTGCCCATTCTTTGGCTGCTTTTGGATTATTTCTTCGGCTTCCGGGTTATGCTGAAGTGCTCCTGAAAGAGAGAAAACACGCCCAGTGCCTTCTTCGCTTGGTTTTGGGAGTGACAGATGATGGAGAAGGAAGTAAGTGTTGAATGTTACTAATAAAATTTAATGTAGGTGGGTTGTGTGAAATTAATTCAGTTGTGCTTACAAAACTGCTGCTCATCTTTGGAGGCATTTAAAGATGAAGAAAATATTTATATCCTGCCATCAAGTAGCTAATTGCTACAGTAATAGCAGTGAGGAATGTCTGTACACATATAGACTTAACAAGTTATAAAAGCCTTGAGAGAAGTACAGTATTGTGGAGACTTACAAGTGTGAGATTATTTTCTTATGAATAAAATAGCATTATAGTTTTTAGTGGGCCCTTGAAGGAAATCATCAGTTGTAGACTGAGAATGGTTATTTCAGAAAGAAAGACTGCTTTGAGCGGTGCTTATGTGCTCATGTTATATAAGAGGGCAGATGAAATTTGCGTAAAGCAGCAACAGAGAACTCATTTAAAAAGCTGTTATTGATAACAGATCATGGAAAATCTTCTTAAGACCATCAGATTTTATGCTGAATAACAATTAAGATTTATTAAAATATGTTAAGTGATGTGATGAGAATCTTTTTAAGGAATTTTTCTATGAATCTGGTGGCAATATTTAGATGAAGGAGAACAGAATGAAGAAAATATAATAATAATGTATTTTATAATGATATTAGAGAGAATAATAACAGAAAGCTATGATGGTTATTTCCGTTGGGCTGACAGTTTTGTTAATAGAAGGAAACAAAGAAAAATCATAGGGTGGTAGCCTGGCAAGTTTTTTTTCATTTGGTTTACCTCTAGTTCTTCAGAGAATGACCATTACATTGGAGAATCAGAATTTTTTTTCACGTTATTTTAAAATCACATGGTTTTGATTAGAGGTGATGTCTTTCACATACTGTTTAGAGAGTATGCAGTGTAAAACCCTGTACAACAAAGTACATATAATCCAATAAAATTATATGAATTTATTCATGAATCCTTTAACTTGGAAGCAGTATACCAAGTATTGTGTATGTACTTTTTTGTGTGTGTTTTCATATTGATGGAATTCTTCAAAAATGTTGACATAATTTTAAATGTGTTCATAACTATTATTAAATTACAGTGTCTATATACTAAATACATCCTGGTTGTTTATTTTCAGATATAAATTATGTATACTTATTTTAATAGAAATTTCTAATTGCTTGAGCTAATTTTTTTACGTAGCTAGAGTGTAAGAACCATGGTAATTTAGGAGTCTTACTATGAGACAGTCGATATAACCCTAAACTGAAAAGGAAAAGAATTGTCTTTAGGCCATTTCATACTATTTCTAGAGAATAAACAGTAATGTCTATTAAAAAGCGTAATTTGGTATATCTTTTTGCAGTGGTGGTTTCATCTGCCATTCATGTAGAAGTGTTTTTTGTTTGTTTTGTGTTTTTTTTTACATTTAACACTCTGTAGCTAGAACATAGTAGAAAACTTTATTGCACACAAAACAAAATCGTTTGACTCTTGCATTCATGGTTGAAACTACTTCCAGAGCAAGACTTTCATACTCTTCTAAGGAAGTTTTAATGCTGCGTTTTTAGTTCTTAGTTTTTAGTTTAAATTTTTAGATTATAATAATTTTGACAGTCTATAACAAGTATCATATGAGTATATTTCAACTTTCTTTTGGAGTTTATATATTTGATGTCTTTTTGGACACTATTATTAAATACTAAGTATTTAATTTCACTTATGGTATTTTTTGTGGCTTAATAAATATAATAAAATTTTATATTGTCATTATAAATTTGTGAGCTTCTGTGTTGTTTATTATTGTGGTTTTAAATATTTTTTAATTTTGAGTTCTCTTCTTTTAATCTAGGTCATATCTTGCAATCTCCATCAGCCAATGTGCTCCCAACCCTTCCTTTCCATGTCCTTCGTAGCTTGTTTAGCACTACGCCTTTGACAACTGATGATGGTGTGCTTCTCCGGAGGATGGCTTTGGAAATTGGGGCACTCCACCTCATTCTTGTCTGTCTGTCTGCTCTGAGCCACCATGCACCCCGAGTTCCAAACTCTAGCCTCAATCAGACAGAGGTAGGTTCAGTTTTAATTCTTTAGATCATGAAAAATTGTTAGATTCATGGAGTACAGGCATAGTTTTTTCTGAAGTAATTAGTATTTCAGGGGCTGGGGGGCGCAGTTTGTTTCTTTTTGTTTTGATTTTTTTTTTTTTTTTTTGCCCCTAAAACAAATAAAAAGATTATTTAAAAGAGGATAAAACGAATTGTTCTCTTCTTTCTTAGGCTCTTTCAGAAAGCCTTAAGTTAATCCATCTACTTAAACAAAAAAGATGTTATAGCTTTAAAATCTTTTCCATTTACCAGGATACACTGAATTTATACTGTGATCCCTTTTCCTTTTTGAAGGTTCTAGTCAGTACAGTAAGGTTCTAGTCAGTATAACAAGACAAGAAAAATAAGAAAAAAAGAAAAATAGACCCTGATTGTTTTGAGATGATTTGATTGTATTTATAGAAATTCCAAAAATAAATAATGGCATAAGTGAGTTTAATGAGGATATAATTTCCAGTTTCAATGTATAAAAATAAGTCATTTCTGTATACCAGCAACAAACATAAAAAGAGCTTTTTAAAGATGTCCTTTAGAATAGCATCAAAAATAGGAAATATCTAGAAATAAATATGAAAAATATATGTAAGACCTCTCATCATAAAATATATAAAAGTTTGTAAACAGATACTTATTAATTAGACTTTAATAAACTGAAGTCTCTGTCCATGTTTACCTCTCATGAAGTAGAAAATACAACATTTCGTATTTCTTCCCAAATTGATTCTTTTTCTTTTTTTCGCTCAGTTTGCAGCATGTGGGATCTTAGTTCCCTGACTAGAGATAGGACCCATCGCCCCTGCATTGGGAGCATGGAGTCTTAACAGCTGGACTAGGGAAGTCCCACCAAATTAATTCTTAAGTTTGATGGAATTCCAGGTTTATTTTGGAGGAAATTGATAAGCTGATTGTAAAATTCATTCAGAAACTCAAAGGGTCAAGGATAGCCAGAATATTTTCAAATAAGAACAATGTATCTAGTAGTCTCATATTTTGAAACTGTTATGCTATGATATTTACAGAAGGTTAGATTGAAGCCCAGCAGACAATATAGAATCTGCATGTAGAGTTTTCTGATATTATGACAGAGGTGACTCTGGAACAAAATGGTGATAGGGTCAGGTAAATATTCACATGGAACAAAAGCAAATCTTTAGGCCCTACTGTGCTCTAAATGCAAGCGCTAATTTTGACTGGACGGTGAATCTAAATGTATATAGCATGTTCAACAGACAACAGTACTGTTTTACCAAAAAAAAGTGAGAGGTGCTTTCATGATCGATCAGTCCCAGAATTTAAGAGAGCAAGAGGGCAAGCCACAGAATGGGAGGCTATATTTGTATATATCTGATAAAGGACTTATATCCAGAATATTCAAAGAGCTTCCAAAATTTCCAAAAGGAACTCAAACCAATTTTCTATAACAACCTAGAAGAGTGGGGTGGGGAAGGAGGTGGGAGAGAGGTTTAAGAGGGAGGGGACATATGTACACCTATGGCTGATTCATATTGATGTTTGATAGAAACCAACACAATATTGTAAAGCAATTATCCTTCAATTAAAAATAATTAAATGTGATTATTAAAAATGTTTCCCAAAGGAAAAAGCCAACAATGAGATAGAAAATACCAGATGAAAAGCTTGAATGGGTACTTCACCAGAATAGGCAAACTAAATATTCAATAAATGTGAAAGGGTGATCTGTTGCTTTAGTTACCAGAGAAGTACAAGTGAAAACCTTTAATACTGAGTACACATCAATCATAGTGTGTAAGATTTCAAACTTGTCCCACCATACTTGTAATAATGTAAAGACAACAGAGTTTAATACAATAAGTAATGTAAAAAACAGTAGAGTGGGCAAATAAGCTTAGTCTATTATGTAATAGAATACTAGAAGGTAATGAAAGTAAACAGCTATAGCCAACTACATATAATAGAACTGATGAGTTTTATAATCACAGCTAACAAGATGGATATAAAGGAATATATGCATCATGATTCCACTTACATAATGTTAAAAAAAAATAAGTTATAGTGAGTAGAGTTTCATGTTTAGGTGGTAAAGTTATAAAGAAAAGAATGGAAGTCATGAGTAGAAAGATCAGGATTATAATTAGTTTTGTAGAGGAATGAGGGTGTGAGGGAACAGGGCAATTTCTTGCGTGCAGTGGTTTAATTCTTGACCTGAATGGTTAAGTTGTTTTCAGTTCATTAAGCTTTACACACTTGTTTTGTTTTCTTTCTGTAAATATGTTATACTTTATATTTAGAAATTTTTTTTTTTTAATAAATAGCTGTTTTTTTCAATAACCCTAAGTATTCTAGTGGTAACAGTTTATTTTATAAAATGTGAAAGATGGAATTATTCAGTCATAGATTCATCTAACTCTCCAGATCAATTTATGAAAGTATTGTTTGTATATAATATTCTTTCTTAAAATGTTCCTATTAAAATACTTGCAAAGTACCCTGAAATTAATACTTAAATGCAAATATTTTAATGAAAATTCTTTAAAGGAGAATTCTTATTACAGAATTAATTTTATAGTCAACAGTAATCATAGTAAGAATTGACCTTTACTGAGTTTAAAGTTATATTAATAAACCAGTGGTTCACAGTCTTTTTTTTTTTAATTTCTCTACAACATTCATGTTTTTAATATGTCCTCTATCCCCAAAAGAAATTTTTCTGCACGTCATATTCTGAACAAAAAAGAAATTGAGAAGTACTCCTTCTAGAAATAGCAGCAGACTTTCTTACTATGACTGAAAACACATGATAACCATTACAGAGTCCTCCTAGAAGACCTGGCTCATGCCTCTCTCTTCCTTTCTCCACTTTCTCTGTTTAATTTTGAGTCATTGACTCTTTAGGCCCTTAGATGCTTTACTCAATCTATTCCTGATAGATTATTTTAAATACTGATAAAAATTTCTTGTATTTATTCTTAAATATAAGCATTTGCTCCCCATTTTTCCCTCCCCCTAACCTTGATAACTACCACTTTGCATTCCACTCTTAAGTACTCTGGATATTTCATAAAAATGGAATCATACAATATGTTACCTTTGTAACATGGTCTGTCTGCTTTGAATTAGCATAGTTTTGAGACTCATCCACGTAGCATGAATCAGTACTTAGTTATTTGTTATGGCTGAATAATATTCCATTGTATATATATATGCCATAGTTTGTTTATCCATATAACCATTGATGGGCCTTTGGCCTGACTTTTTGACTGTTGTGAATGGTCTTACTATGAACATTAGTGTGATATATTTGAATATCAGTTTGTTTATTTTCCCCCCCTTTGGATATATATACTTAGGAGTGGAATTGTTGGGTCTTATTGTAATTCTTTGCTTAATTTTTTAAGGAATTGCCAAACTATTTTCCATAGCGGCTAAACTATTTAAATTTCTACTGGTAATTTGAGGATTAATAAAAGCAAATAGTAATAATTCTTTTCTTTTTGTTATAAGCCACAGGTATCAAGCTCTCATAACCCTACGTCAACAGAAGAACAGCAGCTCTATTGGGCCAAAGGGACTGGGTTTGGAACAGGTTCTACAGCTTCTGGATGGGATGTGGAGCAAGCCTTAACCAAGCAGAGGCTGGAAGAGGAGCATGTTACCTGTCTCCTGCAGGTATATTTGTAAAGTTGATAGTCTCAATGAGAATAGTTCATCTTTTTTTGTGTGTCTGTGTTGATTTTTAAGTTTTATTGGCCTTATCCTCAGCTACTGAGGATGAAAAATAAAAGTTCATTCTTTTATGAACTTTTATGAACTTTTTCATGAATTTCATTTCATTTATTTTAATGAAAAATGAAGTTCATTTTTTAAAATGAAAAAACATTCTCCCTGCCCTCAGTACATTTAATATACTAGATAAAGATTGCTCTTTAGTGCTTGCAACTCTAAATTCTTCTCTCTTAGCCTCTTCACTGAGAGGAAAGTAACAAAGGTGAAGTTGTCCAATAACAGGAATGTACCATATCTACTTTCTTCTTGTCAACTTCTCATCTAAACTACTATATCTGGACTCTCTCCTTTTTTTAAAAAAAAATCTATTTATACCTTTGTTTCTCACATTGTATGGTGTTTTCTAGAATTGGGCAAGGTGAACTAGTTTATAAAGTTTTTAATGCAGAAATGAGAAAAGTAGGTTTGTAAAGATTAGCTTTTGTTCCTGTATCAACTAATTGACTAAACTTAGGGTTTTGTTTTTTATTTTTCCAAGCATTAGTTAAGTCTTTGAGCATTATTTTTGCAGTTCTAGAATAAGCTTATTCTCATATAGACTTCTAAGATTCCATCACCCTCAACTGTAAATTAAACCTACTCAGTAAAATAAATAAATCAGAGAAGGAAATGGCAACCCACTCCAGTACTCTTGCCTGGAAAATCCATGGACGGAGGAGCCTGGTAGGCTATTGTCCATGGGGTCTTGAAGAGTTGGACACAACTGAGCGACTTCACTTTCACTTTTCACTTTCATGCATTGGAGAAGGAAATGGCAACCTACTCCAGCGTTCTTGCAAGTTGCAACTAAGCTTTTAAGTTCATGTTCTTAGGTGGATTGCTTCTATATGTCTGATAATAGCATTGTACATCACCATGAGAAACATATCCTCTTGAAAATGTAAAGGAAAAGTCTCATTTTTAATACCTGTATTATGAAGCATTGATTGAGTTGAAAATATATACTCTTCATATTCAGATTGACCATCTAACATAAAATATGGGATTTTAAATTTGTGAAGCTAAAACTCAGTTTTAAATCCAAGGATTTTATTTTTAGGTTCTTGCAAGTTATATAAATCCTGCAAGTGGTGCTGTAAATGGAGAAGCTCAGTCATCTCACGAGAGCAGAGGACAGAACAGTAATGCCCTTCCTTCTGTACTTCTAGAGCTTCTCAGTCAGTCCTGCCTCATCCCTGCCATGTCATCTTATCTACGAAATGATTCAGGTGAATCACATTGTAACTGGTCCTTTACAGTATCTTAGTGGATGCGTACTTTTGTTTACTTATTTTATCATTATCATTTTAAATAATAAGGTTCATTTTTTTATTTTAATAACCTGTAACTGAAAATGATAGGGTAAAGGCTAACAGCTTCGTGACAATGCTGTGATCCAAACATGGTTAATTGACTTCTGTGTGTTTTTAACGTTTTTCTTAAACATTAGAATTGCACACCATAGTTTTTTGAAGAAAGGCACACAGATAAACTATACAAGTTTGTAGATACTTGACAATGAGTATTAGTTTTTACAAATTCAATTATGAAAGTACCTTAGGTAGATACTTTGCAGTATTCAACTGATGATCAACTGAAATTGCTTTTTTATTTCTTTGGTTGTGGAATTATCTTCCAGAAATGTATCCTTTTCTGAAGTAGAATAGAAAGTTTATGTTTTATTTAGACTCTCAGTGACATATAGGTATTGCCAAGAAAAATAAGCAGTTGGCATCTCCTCATTTTAACCAAGATGTAGGTTTATTCACTTTTTTAAACTATCTGCTCTTCTTCTTGTATTTGCTTTTATTCGTATTCTTAGTCATGAAAATAGACACACATTCAGTTAGATTATTAAGTAAGAATAGGTAAGGAAAGCAATGGGAATGAATCTTGAAGTCTGTTTTGATGCTTGGTAGCAGTTTAAATGCAATTAGATGGATGGAAAATGTACTTATATTTGAGAAGGGATTACTGCCACTATTCTTCACCTTCAAAAAATTATTGTGCTTCCAAACACACTATTTCTGGGACTTCCCTGGCAGTCCAGTGGTTAAACCCTGCACATCCCAATGCAAAAAGTGTGGGTTCGATCCCTGGTAGGGGCACTAAGATCCTACAAAGCTCCTGGTGCAGCAAAAATTAAAAAACAAACAAAAAACATACACCATTTCCCAGCCTACCTCAAACTTCTTATAAAAATGTTGGTGTTATATTGAATTGGTGCTTTTAGATTGAGCTGTTTGATACATTAGATTTGTCTCTTGAAAAAATAGATATCAAATGTACAATATATTTTTTGATAAAGTAAAACATTTGGTGCTGTAAACACTTAAGTACTTCAGATCGGTGCCAAAATTTAATAGTAAATCATTTAGGAAAACTGAACAGAGTAAGATAAGGTTTCTCTTTGTCTCCTTCCACATTGTTAAAATATTAATCCTTTCACTTTCAAACTGTATGACCTCTTAGAAATTTTTAATTTTGTCTTGTTCTGAAATTCAGTCTTTGTGTAACACTGGGCTTTAATCTTTATGGTTTAGAGTCAAAAGAGAAATCTGGTATTACTTTTATTGTTTAAAATAATCTATTCAAGTAGGTGTGCTTTCTGATAAGTGTGTATTTTAATAAGCTTTGATTCTGGTAAATATATGAAATTATAGCGAATTAAATACTCTGTCTTGTAACCATTTTAGAAATTTAATGTTTGACTTTTTGTGATTATTTTCCCAGAGTAAAGAAATTTAGATATATGCTTGAATCTGGTACTGTGTCCAGTGGTATAATTTTAATTGATAGATTTATACTTGAATGTGGTTGCAAAAATAATTTTGAAATTAGATTTTAAGATAAATATAAAATAATGAACTAAGTTAAGTATGTCATCAGATAATTGTCAGAACAATTATCTTAAACATTATCTTAAATTATGTTTTTAGTAATCAAAGAAAATTTTTTGGAGTTGGGATATATTCTGATCCATCAGTTCAGTTCTGTCGCTCAGTCTTGTCCGACTCTTTGCAACTCCACGGACTGCAGTACACCAGGCTTCCTTGTCCATCACCAACTCCCAGAGCTTACTCAAACTCATGTCCATCGAGTCAGTGATGCCATACAACCATCCAATCCTCTGTCGTCCCCTTCTCCTCCCACCTTCCCGCCTTTCCCAGCATCAAGGTCTTTTCCAATGAGTCAGTTCTTTGCATTAGGTGGCCAAAGGATTGGAGTTGCAGCTTCAGCATCAGTCCTTTCAGTGAACATTCAGGACTGATTTCCTTTAGGATGGACTGGTTGGATCTCCTTGCAGTCCAAGGGACTCTCAAGAGTCTTCTCCAACACCACAGTTCAAAAGCATCAATTCTTCTGTGCTCAGCTTTCTTTATAGTCCAACTCTTACATCCATACATGACTACTGGAAAAACCATAGCTTTGACTAGCTGGACCTTTGTTGGCAAAGTAATATCTCTGCTTTTAAATATTCTGTCTAGGTTTGATCATACGTTTTCTTCCAAGGAGCAAGCGTCTTTTAATTTCATGGCTGTAGTCACCATCTACAGTGATTTTGGCGCCCCCCCCAAATAAAGTCTGTCACTGTTTCCATTGTTGCCCCATCTATTTGCCATGAGGTGATTGGGCTGGATGCCATGATCTTGGTTTTCTGAATGTTGAGTTTTAAGCCAACTTTTTTCCTCTTTCACTTTCATCAAGAGGCTCTTTAGTTCTTCACTTTCTGCCATAAGGGTGGTGTCATCTGCATATCTGAGGTTATTGATATTTCACCCTGCAGTCTTGATTCCAGCTGTGCTTTATCCAGCCCAGCATTTCTCATGATGTACTCTGCATATAAGTTCAGTAAGCAGGGTGACAGTATGGAGCCTTTACGTACTCCTTTCCTGATTTGGAACCAGTCTGTTGTTCCACATCCAGTTCTAACTGTTGCTTCTTGACCTGCATACAGATTTCTCAGGAGGCAGGTCAGATGGTCTGGTATTCCCATCTCTATAAAAATTTTCCACAGTTTTGTGGTCCACGCAATCAAATGCTTTGGCGTAGTCAATAAAGCAGAAGTAGATGTTTTTCTGGAACTCTCTTGCTTTTTTGATGATCCAGTGGATGTTGGCAACTTGATCTCTGGTTCCTCTGCCTTTTGTAAATCCAGCTTGAATATCTGGAAGTTCTTGGTTCCTGTATTATTGAATCCTGGCTTGGAGAATTTTGAGCATTACTTTGCTAGCCTATGAGATGAGTGCAGTTGTTCGGTAGTTTGAACATTCTGATCCGTAGTTTTGACAAGCAAGGTGTATTATTTAAGTATGCCCATTTATAATATTCTAAATAAGAATTATTTATTTTAGGGAAATATAACTTTACTATTTATGTAAATTACCAATTTTGGTTAAAATATTAATTTTTAAAGTGACATTTTAGTATCTGAACAAATAAAACTTCTTGGAAGTTAGTAAAATTTTTATTTTATAAAATTAGTCTAAAGTCCATTTTCCAATTTTATCATTGGTCTGTAGAATATTATTTTTGACCATTTGGAGATTTGGGATAAGGAAGAGTATCCAATATAGAATCTTTTTTTGTCTTTCATGATATGATGACATTTTATAGACTATTTTATAGCGTATCCAGCAAGTTGTTTTTTAAGTGTGAGAGCAGTGCTAATAATTTTGTGTAAGGCATTGTATTCAAGAAATGGCTTGCTTATGCTGCTATCATATAGTATACAAAAACACAAACCTAATGTAATTAGTCTTTTTCGAGAGCCACACTGAACTATAGTTAGCCCTTGGAGATTGCTTCCAGGACCCTCCACGAAATCCAAAACCTTTCTGCTTTATTCTGTGAATGTTTGATGTATTCTTATCAACCTTATCAGTTCACTCTGGCAGGCGACATGCCACTTTTCAAATGATCTAAGATTTTTATTTTCTCTTCAAAACATAGCACTTTATGTTCCCTCTTAGTCTTTGAGATGTTGCTTTGACCACTTAATTGCTTTTTAGGAACCCCCTTTACCCCCCACCAAAGAAACAAAAGGGTGCTCAAAACACAAGAAGTGAATGAGGGAGAGGCTAGCAATGCTCAGTACCAACCTTGTGCTGGTCGACTATGTGTAACAGATTTAGTAACTTTTTAAGTCGAATTTGTGCAGATTTTACCTTCAAAGAACTTACTTCAAAAAGCTGAATCTATAAAATAGTTGTTAGAAAAATTATAAAACAGTAAATTTGAAGCCACAGCTTAGTAGGTAACTGAAACAAAAAGTGATTTATATCTTTGTATTAGACTCTTTTATCTCTAGTATCGTTTTTTAAAAGAATGATAAAAGCCTCTAAACAAAGTGGTTATTTTTATGAGATTTTTTTACTAGATAGGAAGATCCTCATATGAAATATGTGTTCATTTTAGTTTCTTCTCCTCATATTCTGACTTCCTTTTGTTGTAGACATATTATTTTGAAAATTGCTTGTAAACAGTGACATACAAGGACCATTTTTCCTCCAGCTGCTGTTTATATATGCATGCTTTTGAGTAAGCCGTCAGTTACCCCACTGGCCACTAGATGGCGGTCTCGTTTCATTGCCAGAAATTGAGCTCTGTTCAGTTCAGTTCAGTCGCTCAGTCCTGTCTGTCTGTGACACCATGGACTGCAGCACACCAGGCTTCCCTGTCCATCATCAACTCCGGAGCTTACTCAAACTCATGTCCATTGAGTCCGTGATGCCATCCAACCGTTTCATCCTCTGTCATCCCCTTCTCCTGCCTTCAATCATTCCCAGCATCAGGGTCTTTTTCAAATGAATCAGTTCTTTGCATCAGGTGGCTAAAAGATTGGAGTTTCAGCTTCACCATCAGTCCTTTCAGTGAATATTCAGGACTGATTTCCTTTAGGATGGACTGGTTAGATCTCCTTGCAATTCAAGGGACTCTCAAGAGTCTTCTCCAACGCCACAGTTCAACAGCATCAGTTCTTCCGCACTCTGCTTTCTTTATAGTCCAACTCACATCCTTACATGACTACTGGAAAACCAAAGCTTTGACTAGAGAGACCTTTGTTGACAAAGTAATGTCTCTGCTTTTTAATACGCTGTCTAGGTTGATCTTAGGTTTTCTTCCAAGGAACAAACATCTTTTAATTTCATGGCTGCAGTCACCATCTGCAGTGATTTTGGAGCCCCTCAAAAATAAAGTCTGTCACTGTTTCCATTGTTTCTCCATCTGTGTGCCATGAAGTGATGGGACCAGATGCCATGATCTTAGTTTTCTGAATGTTGAGGTTTAATCCAACATTTTCACTCTGCTCTTTCACTTCCATCAAGAAGCTCTTTAGTTCTGTTCTTCAGTTTCTGCCATAAGGGTGGTGCCATCTGCGTATTTGAGGTTATTGATACTTCTCCCTGTGATCTTTATTCCAGCTTGTGCTTCATCCAGTCTAGCATTTCTCATAATGTATTTTGCGTATAAGTTAAATAAATACTTTACAGTGTGTGAAAATGAGAAATAGCAGGTGAAATGTTAGAGTCCCTCACCCTCATCTTTCTCATTCCCATTTTGGAAAATGAGATGTTCCTGTTTTTAGAAACAGCACCAGTGATCACATTAAATCACTTGCCACTAATGTAGTAGAACATAGTAGAATATAGTAGAACATTCCAGGAATGTTATCAAGTGTTACAAAATCTTTGCCTTTTTTGTGCTTGTTTCTCAATGTCATAATAGGAAGGGGCAAATGAAATCAAGAGAAATGTATTCAGTTGCCCAACTTTAAGTGTTTAGCCATAATATGGCCATTATTACTAAACTCACATATTTTCGAATTTAAAAAATGTTGTAAGTAGATTTTATCAGTATGGAACAGAAAAATGAGTAGACCTGACATGTTAGAGGAAGGTCCAAACAAGAAGAGGCACAGACCTTTTTAAATTGGGAGGATTATAAAGTATCTGCTAATTTGGCTGCTTGTTTGGCTGAGTGATGGCATGTGCCAGTTTTAAAATTTCATCATTTTTATTTTATTGGTTTGGTAGTTATGTAACTAGGTGTAATGGGACAAAACCCATTACAGAAGACTTTGTTATACCATCTGATTTTCCTCACACTGGATTAAAAGTTACTGTATCTTATCCTAGGTTATTTCCTCTAAAATTCAGTATTTAAATTAATTCTATGAGAGAATAAGTTAATTTTGTTGCTATGCAAATGTGTTAAATATGACCACATTCTTTAAATCCAAAAATTATTACTAAGTTTGCTGTATTTTGTTTAGTCCAGCTCTTTTGTGACCCCATGGGCTGCAGCCTGCCAGACTCCTGTGTCCATGGGATTTCCCAGGCAAGAATACTAAAAAATTACATAGGAATAAATCTACAGTTGAAACTGTAACTATTTTTCTTTAATATTATCTTTAAGATATGCATGCTAGTTATGTTACTCGTAGGGATATTGATTGCACATAGTTATGGATTAAGTTTTAGTATTCAGTCACTTGAAAGGGTTTTTATTTTACAGAGAAATAATTTAAGGATAACTTAATTAAATATTTGAATAATTTATTTTTTAATTCTCACATTAGTTTTTGTGTCTACTCAAATGAACATTCTATAAACAAATGTTACATTCTTTGATTGTTTTGAGGTTTTTATGCTTTAGGTGAGCCTCTCATTTTGTATTTCTGAAGTTGATCAGAGAAATAATATCAGCATATGCTGAAAAACATCAGAAAAAAACAAAGTGTTCTTTTAGGTAGTTAGTATTTATTTTCTATGTGATCTTACTGCTTACCTACTAATGGATTAATATAAAGCATTTTTTCTGAGATTTTCAGTGTAAATCGAAAGGAAGACAATGATGTTGAAATGTTCAGCATTTATTGATGCTGAATAAAACTTTATTTTCCTATATATTTTGCTATATATTTTTCCCATGTAGAAAAAAAATTTCCCTTTCCTGTATTAGGTAGGTTATTAGGAACTTAAAGTAAACATAAATGTAAAAGCAATTTGAATGAAAATGATATTCAGTATGTAGGTTTAGAAAAATGTCTGTTGCATCATTGTTTTTGTGTCTTATTTCAGTTACTGTATCTTGTGTGTTTTCTGGCATCCAGAAATAAATCTTTATTGTCCATATAGTCACTGCTGTGCCTGGAATAAGGCACTCACCCTGGATGCTGCCCTACGGGCCAGGCACTTGCCGTGGACTGTTATAATTTTCTGGAAATATTCTTTTAAAGATTATCCTTAAAAACAGTTTTTTTAAGCTGTGTTCTGTCTTGAATGTAACCCGTGAAAGAGACTTGTCAGAGTGTGATAAAGATACATGCAAAAACAGTTACCAAGAGGTTAAGTGCTATTGCGTGGGAGACCCCGGTTTGATCCCCAGGTCAGGAAGATACCCTGGAATAGGGAATGGCAACCCATTCAGTGTTCTTGCCTGGAGAATACCATGGATAGAGGAGCCTGTCAGGCTATAGTCTGTGTGTCACAAAGAGTCGGACCCAACTGAGTGACTTTCACTTTCTAAGTACTTTCCCAATAATCCTAACATGGTCAAGACAGATTCTTCTTTTTCTTCTTCCTCTTCTTGTTTCTTTACATCTTTTGCTCTAATGATGACAGGAGTACCTGTTTTCTCAGAAAATCTCTTGGTGTAGAGGGAAACAAAAATTGTGAAACAAATCCCCAAGAAACATATCTTTGAATAGTGAAATAGGAGTATCTTCCTATAGTGAAATAGGAAATAAATTTCTTATACTTGTGTTTGTTGCATAATTTTTCAGTCTGCACTTCTCTTTTACTCAGTTGAAGGTGGTGGAAAATGATAGAAAATAAATGCATTTTAGTCGAACTTCAAAGAATGTTTTATCATTTTAACAGTTGGATAGAATAATAGAAAATATAATAAAAAGGTACATATTAGATCCCACCATTTATGTGTTCTGGCTCTATATTTAGTAGCTATAAATATATTTTTTAAGTCTTCTATGTATATTTAATGGGATATGCATACCTAATTGATATATTTAACATGACTAGCAGTTTATGTCTAAAATGTATGATCATCACATATTTTAGCCTAAAATACTGAAGTTACTAAATGTCTGAGTTATTTTTTAAAGTATAGTTGATGTATAATATATAAATTATAGGTGTACAGAAGAGTGATTCACAAGTTTTAAAGGTTATAGTCCTTTATAGTTATTTATAGTTATAGTTATTATAGTTATTATAACATTTATAGTTATTATAACATTTGCTATAAATACCTGAATTTAAAAAATAATTAAAAGAGAAGTGTTCGGTGTCCTCCATTGCATCAGGAATGAAGTATTCTCAGATACCCTACTTTAGACCACAAAGTAATGAATAACTTCTGTTTACACTCAAGAGATAAAGAAGTGAACAAAAAAGCTGACAAACTTCCTGATTGAAGGTGGCAAATGTTTTCAGTTCTCTGGAAGGAGTGGGTCTTTTCTATTAGTTGCTGCTGCTACTGCTAAGTCACTTCAGTCGTGTTCGACTCTGTGTGACCCCATAGACAGCAGCCCACCAGGCTCCCCCGTCCCTGGGATTCTCCAGGCAAGAACACTGGAGTGGGTTGCCATTTCCTTCTCCAATGCATGAAAGTAAAAAGTGAAAGGGAAGTCGCTCAGTCGTATCTGACTCCGAGACCCCATAGACTGAAGCAATCCATGGAAAATGTCACTGAAACTTTTTGGTTTGAATTGATAGCTTCTGCCAGTAATAAGCCAAGCAGTAAGTGTTTGCCACTTTTTCTTAGAATTATTTTCAGCTTTTATACGTGCTGAATTGTGTGTTTCATGAAAAAAATGACTAATCTCTATGATTATGTCTTACAAATTTCTTCTCACCAACCTTTACCCTATTCTGTTTCTTTCCAGCAATTTTAATATCATTTTCCCCCCGTAATGTTTTTTCATATAAGAAAATGAGAATTTTATTCTTTTACCCAGTACTGGTTATTCCTTTCAAAACAGAACATTTCTCTAACTGAAATAATTATATAGCAGAGTCACACACTTGTATCTGTAGTTGTTGATGGTGAATTCCAAGGTATATTTCAAGCATTGCATAATTCAGCCAACAGGTACATCTGAGGATCTGAAGGATAGTGACTTTTTGCTTGGGGGTAAGCAGTAAATTGAACTATGCACTTGGCGCGTGCTGAGTGAAGAAGTTGCTATAAGCCATTTGCAGGCGTGGCATTGTGTAACAGTGTTTGTGGTGCTGCTCTTCTTTGTCAGGCTGCTGCTGCTAAGTCACTTCAGTCATGTCCGACTCTGTGAGTAATGATGCCGTGTGCTGTGTGAAAGGACACCTGAGGGTTTTCTAATGAAGCTCTGTGTGGCAAAATAGAGAATTATGGAATTCAGGATTGAAACACTTGGTGTATTTTGTACTCAAATGTATTTTATCATTAGAGACTGTTATGTTTATTGACTCCTTTTGTTTGCTGACCACCCAGACATGTTAGTTTAAAAGTGCCTGTCTTAAAAAGAGAGCAAAAATTAGCTGTCCCTTAGTTTTTCAGATTCCCCTTCCTGGAGATATTCAGAAATAAGTCTTAAAAGGAAAACATGAATAATGTAAATCAGATACAAATAACCGTTTTTCAGGTTCTAGACATAGCATAGATTGCTGGATGCATTAATATCCAGGTGGAATTTGATATTAAAATGAGAACACTTGTTTAAGTAACTGTTGTCAAGAATGTGGAAATATATGAAAGCTTCATTTTTTAAGCTGAAAATTTGTCATAAGAAATGACATAGTACTGAAATTTATTTCATGTTCTTTGTAAATCAGGCCCATAAATGTATGTCTCACTTGTCTTTACTATTCTCAATCTCATTATCCACTGCCTATTACCTTGCTTCCACAGCTTTTGCTTCTATCCCTCCTTGATATGAAGAGACTATCTCAGCTTTCAGTAGTTTAAGATTCCTACTTGGAATCTACTTAGTTGAATAAAATAAATCCCAATACATAAAAGGAAGTATCATGTTTCACTTAACTTACAAGAGCTGTCTTATTTTCTCTGTGGCTGTTTATTTCCAGATTTTAAAGTTTTAAAAAATTATCTATATTCATATTTGTCAGTTTCTTTTCCCCACTGTCTTCTGTATTGAGTTTTAGCATGTAGGCTGTCTTCAGCTTTATTCAGCTAATGGAGAACTAGCTTCTCATTTTGTGGGGGTTTTTTTTGTTGTTCTTGATAACTTTACAACTGTTCATTTAAAAAAAAAACATCAGTGTGTCTTGGATTACTTATATTGTTGTATAATTTTATGTAAAATAATTTTAGATAGTTTATTTTTAAATTGTTAGACTAATGTTTTAAAAAATCAGTAGACTAATATTTTTAAAGGAGCTTTGAGTTTACAGAAAATTGAGCAGGTACATTTCCCTGCCCCTCCACTCATAGTGTCCTGTTACTTACATCTTGTATTAGCGTGGAGTGTATGTGTGCTCAGTTGTGTCTGGCTCTTTGTGACCCCATGGACTTGTGGCCCGCCAGAATCCTCTGTCCGTGGATTTTCCCAGCAAGAATATTTCCCAGTAGGTTGCCATTTCCTTCTCCAGGGCATCTTCCCAACCCAGGGACTGAACCAGCGCCTCCAGCTTTGGCAGGCAGATTCTTTACCACTGAGCCACCTGGTAATCTATATTAGTGTTGCACATGGTACTGTTGATGAACTAACAGTGACTTATTTTTCACTGAAGTCAGTATATTAGAGTTTACTCTTCATGTTACACGGTTCTGGGTTTCAACAAATGCCTAGTATTGTGTGCGTCACCATTACAGTATCATACAGTATCATTAGTTTCACTGCCCTAAGAAATTCTGTGTGTTCTACGTATTCATTCCACCCGCTCTCTGTCTCTCCCCAGTGAAACCTCTAGTGACCACTGATCCTTTTTCTGGCTCCATAGTCTTCTGTTTTCAGAATGTCATTAGTTGGAACCATGCACTGTAAACCTGTTCAGATTGGCTTCTTTTACTAAGCAGTATGTATGCATTTAAGTTTCCTCCATGTCTTTTCTCAGTTTTGTAGCTCATTTCTTTTTTTTTGCAGAATAATATTCCATTGTATGGTTATACAACAGTTTGTTTATCCAGTGACCTTTTGATGAACATCTTGGCTGTTTCCAGTTTGGGAAAGTTACGAACAAAGCTGCTACAAACCTTCATGTACACATTTTGTTACCATTTCTGTTCCATTGATCTATTTGTCTCTAACCAGTACTACATTCTCTTGATTATTGTAGCTTTGTAGTAGGTTTTGAAGTCTGATTCTGTCAGTCCTTCGATGTTGTTCTTCTTCAGTGTTTACTCATTTGATAGACACTTGAGTTGTTTATACCTTTTGGCTATTGTGAATAATGCTTTAGTGAATGTGAGTGTACAAGTACTATTTTCGTTCCTCCTTTCAATTGCTTTGGGTTTTTACTTAGGTGTGGAAGTGCTGGTTCACATGGTAATAAGTTATTTCTTTACTTTTTAAAGTTATTTTTTTACTTTTACAGCGATCTTAGTGCATATAAGATGGCAGATAACTCATGGTGGTTTTGATTTGCATTTCCCTGATGACTAATGACAGTGTGTTTATTGGCCATTTATATATCATTTTTGGAGAATTACCTGTTCAGATCCTCTGTTCCATAAGTGAGGCCTAGGCAGAAGGAAGCATCTTTCATAGAATATGGGCATGTAAAATAATATCAAATTCATTATAACTTTGCATGTCCACCTGTTTACATAAGTCTAGGCTTTTCATATCCTCACAAATATTAATGTTGTGTTTTCTGCCCATCAATTAACTTTGGTTTGTTTTTTATAACTTTGGATTTTAACTTGAATTTCCTGAAAACTATAGTGTACTATTTTATAGTATAGAGTTATAATAAGAAGAAGCATTAGGTCATAAATTTAAAAAGAAGCTTTAAATATAACCAAATATATGGCTCAGTGTTAAAGAATCTGCCTGCCAGTGCAAGAGATAGAGGAGACGCAGGTTCAATCCCTGGGTTGGGAAGCTCTCCGGAGAAGGAAATGGCAAGCCACCCTAGTATTGCCTAGAAAATCTCATGGACAGAGGAGCCTAGTGGGCTACACAGTCCATGGGGTCACAAAGAGTTGGACAGGACTGAGTGACTGAGCATGCGCACATGCAAATTTTATGTTTAAAGACGGAGAGTAACATTTCAAGTAAGTAAAGAAAGAATGAACAGTCATACTTTTTACCCCTGTTCTCTGCATCATTATTGGAAGGTGTAAAACAAGGGCCTACTCCTCCATAACTCTGAACAGCTCAGTTTGTCTTCACATTACCAGAACTAATTTTTTAAGCCATCCCTTTACATACCTTGCCAGACAAAGTCCAGAATTCCTGGATGAGGCCTCATGCCTCCCCATATCTAACCCCAGTATACTGGTGTGGGCAGTTAGACAATTTCTTCCTCAAGCCGGTACTCCCTAATCCTTCTTCCCTGTTTCAATCTTCTAGTTAGCATTCAGTGTACTTAGTAATGTCTAAAAAATTTTACTCACTTGGTCTTCTCTACCTTGAATGTAAGCTACATGAAGGCAAGGATGTTTGGTTGTATTCTTCACTGCTATATTCCCAGCCTGTCCACCAGATTGTTCAGTAACTGCTATTGGAAAAATGTTGTTAGGTCCTTAACTCACATGATTCACAAAAGGAAATTCCACTTGGGAGGAAGCCACAAAACCTAACAAAACAGCTTATGAAAGCTTTAAAAGCAATACATGTTCTTAGAGCATGAGATGCATGTAGTTTTAAGAAAAAAATTCATTTGATTTGTAGCTGATAAGTAAAAGCTAGCACTATCAACTTTCTTTTTTTCCTAACAAGTTGATATATTGAATTTTGCTTTTGATAAACTGTGGCTGTATCATTCTGTTTTACCTAAGATACAGTGGTTTCCTTTCAATTTAATTTGAAAAATATATTTCCATGTCATACTAATAAGTGTACTTACTGCCCTAGTATATTATTTGGACTGTTTTAATTATTTTTATCTGTGATATAACTGAGTAGTTACTTGGGACTTCCCTGGTGATCCAGTGGTTAAGCATCTGCCTTCCAATACAGCAGACATGAGTTCAGCCTGGTTGGGGAACTAAGATCCCACATGCCATAGGGCCACTAAGCCTGAGCACTGCAGCTAGAGATTGCCAGCACCACAGCTACTGAGCCTGTGTTCCACAATGAAAGAAGCCCATACAGTGCAACAGAGACCCAGCACAGCCAAAAACAAGTAGCAAATTGCTTAATTACATTTCTTGCTATCTCCCAACTCTGTGCCATGTCATTTTGTTGTTGTTGTTCCCTAAAAGTGCCTGTTGTATTCTATACATTGATGCTTCACAGACATCTACTTCAGTCCATTTACCAACCTACCAGTTAATCTCAAGGTTGAAGTACAAGCTAAATTGCTGTGGACTTAACTTTTATGTGGCACATGTGCTCATTTTATACTTTTCCTCTCTTCCTTCTTACAGTTCTCGACATGGCAAGACACGTGCCACTCTATCGAGCTCTGCTAGAATTGCTCCGGGCCATTGCTTCCTGTACATGCATGGTGCCCCTATTGTTGCCTCTTTCTACAGAGAATGGTGAAGAGGAAGAAGAACAGTCAGAGTGTCAAACTTCCGTTGGTACATTATTAGCCAAAATGAAGACCTGTGTTGATACCTACACCAACCGTTTAAGGTACTGTTCATTTCTTTTGACCTTGGCTTTTATGATATTTTAAAAAATAATTTTGTTCATTTTAAGAAAAATGATATATGCTGATTAAATACACATATGCACAAGCTATAAATAAATCTATGAAGAAAAAGTATCCACCAAATCCTACACTCAAATATTTAGTCACAGTGGCTTATCAGACATCTCCATCTGAGATCTTATAGCTGTAGGTAGAGTTTTTATTAAATGTTATAGTATTGTACCTATTATACAAATGGATGCTAGTTTCACTCAGTATTGAGGTGGGAGACAGCTTCACTCTCAGTAAATACATATTGCTAGTATTGTTCTTAATATTTATGATTATACATTGTGTATAGATGCTGTATTTTACTTACCCATCTTTTCGTGGACATTTGGGTTGTTTCTAATTTGTAACAACCTCTTACATCTTTTGGGATCTGTAGAAATCTCTGCAGAGTAGATTCATAGAATTAGAACTGTTGGATTTATGAATTACTACTATTTCACTTTGACACATGCATTATAATTTATGCTATAATGTTTTTGAGAGGAAGAGGATTTATTTGTTGGTGTTAGAATAAAGTTAGTATTTTATCTTCATAGAAAATTGAATTTTTGAATGAATATTTGTTTTAAGTTTATACCTTGCTAGAAATCAGATGATGAGTTCTCTCATCAAAAACTTTAAAAATAACCTTTTCCTGGTAACTTTTTCCATTCTCTTTGCAGAATCTGTCTAGTGGTTGTCAGTTTTACTTAAAAGAGGTGGCATAAATTCTGATGTTTGCATAAAACTTCAGAATTAGGCTAGAGGAAGTTTATTCCTTTCTTAGTGGTCCTTTGAATCAGTTAATCTACTTTTTCATCTTTGCAATATGTTTGTCTTACCTGTTCTCACTTAATTTTTTAATAACCTAAAATTTGAGAATCACAGAACATCAAATGTTGTCAGAGAATTGGTCATTGGAGGAATGTCAGCCTTCATTTCTCAGAAGAGATCAACTTCTCAGATTATCCTGAGTCTGTTAGCTTTATTGTACTATCATTATTACTTTAGAAACTGGTGGCTCCCTCCAGGCAATAAGAATCATAAATTAGGAGATTAAAGAAGTACCAGTTGGTAGCAATATAAAAAAATGTAGGTTTATACTCTTTCGAGGGAAGGAAAATGTAAAGATATATTTTCTTTGATAGTGTGAGGTTTTTTTCTGTTGTAAAGAAGAAAATAATACTGTCTTTGGTCTCATTTTCCATTACAGCAAAAGTCTTCCTAACTGGTAAACTAGGCAGCTAACATAATTATTCAAAAATAATGTGGCAGTATCAGACTAAAGGTCTGATTTTCTTTTCTAATTGAGCTAAGTTACTGGAATGTTTACAATTAGATTGCCTTTTTTTGCTACTTTATTGTATATAAATTAATGTATATCCTGTTCTTGAATTAATGTATATACTATTCATATAACATGCAGTATAATTTTTTTAAACTGCATAAAATGTGTTAAGTAATGACTGACTACAAAAATTTAATTGCAGAGAAGGATAACTGAATTTCATTTAACAGGAACTCTTTATTTTTCTACTTGGTTACCTGGAAAGAGATATTCTTCAAAATCTTTCCATAACAATAAAAAAATGACACTTCAAAGTTCTAAATTCTATACCAGCAAAACATGCATGTAAAGATCATAATGATCTTTCACAGAGATTTTTTCATTTTTTAATTTTATCTTTACAGTAACCTGTGCAGTTAGCTTTTTAAAAGCTGTTTTACTGACAAAGAAACACTGACAGAGAGTTTTACATAGAGTTTGAATATGCTTCATGAAGATCCCTCATGGTATCTGTTAGTTTTTTACATATGTATAAAATACAGCCTCTGTTAGAAAAGGAAGCCAACACAGATATACGTATTATAACATTCTTACTTTCCTTTCAAACTTTTGGCACCTTGAGAACTCATTTACCACTTCTCAGAAGAGAAAATCTGCTCTTTTCCAGCCTGTCAAAACTTAAGATACACTTCTTTTCATATTTTCATCAGTATGCTGCTGCTAAGTCACTTCAGTCGTGTCGGACTCTGTGCGACCGCATAGACGACAGCCCACCAGGCTCCCCCGTCCCTGGGATTCTCCAGGCAAGAACACTGGAGTGGGTTGCCATTTCCTTCTCCATTGTGTGAAAGTAAAAAGTGAAAGTGAAGTTGCTCAGTCGTATCCGACTCTTAGCGACCCCATGGACTGCAGCCCACCAGGTTCCTCCATCCATGGGATTTTCCGGGCAAGAGTACTGGAGTGGGATGCAATTGCCTTCATCAGTATAAAACTGTAATAAAGTGAACAGTATAGTCCAACTTCCTGCAAAGTTTATACTCACTGAAGTTGACCTAAATTCATTTTTAACACTGTTTCAAGATGCAAAGCTTACCCGTCTCCCTCCCTTCTACCTGCCTTCCCAACCCCCAAGTGTATTTAAAAAAAACAACATAAAACCAGGATACTCAGAAGAGAATGGTCAAGGCAAATATATGCTCTTTATGTATCATTTTTAGAGTATTGTTTTAGTGCTTCATCAAGTTTGTAGTTACAATTTTGAAAGTAATGTTTAGGTGTACCACAGCTCAGAACATTTTTACATTATTTTTGTCTCTCTTTCTCAGTACGAAATAAGTGGGGAGGGTGCTGTGCCTGTGGGTGATTTTTTTTTTTGTGAAGTCCTGGCCATCTCTGCACCTGGGGGTTCTGGGAAAAATAGGGTAAATAAAGTAGATCTATTTAGTAGATGTACTAGTTTACTAATTACGTTCATGTATTTATTGTATTGCCTTTTTTTGTCTTCTTATTTCTCATTTGTTTCTCTTTTTCTTTTCTTAAAGCCAAGTTTACATAAAAGGCATGCATTTTTTTTTTCCTTCCAAATGAAATTTTAACTTAGCACTCTTTGGTCATTTTAGATAAAGAAAAAATAGATTCCTTTGTAATTTGCAGATCTCTAGATGATAACTGTGCTTACATGTAATAATTTACACTGAAATTGTTTTCTCTATATATGTTATACGTACAGTTTTTATATTTTGTGGATGAAGGGGATTAAAATGTTTTGCCCAAGTCCGAAGTGTACTTTCACAGGTTGGAATAACCTAATTAAGATTATTCTATCTTGAGGACAGTACATAAACTCAGCTAATGTTGATCTCAAAATTCAAAAGAATGATGGAGATGATGTAGGTTTGCTTGTTCTCCCGCCTCAAGCCTGAAACTTTCTATAAGAGGAAATAGGAGAATATTATTAAGAAATTAAAAAGGTAGATCATTTATCTTTCTTTTATCTAATTTGTGTTTTACAAACTTGCAGTTATATTCAGATAGGGGAGATCTGGCTTAGTCACAAGAGCATGACTGATTTTGTTCCTTCAATAGATGTTTATTGAATGTTCATCAGAGCATAACAAGAAAATTAGGCATTTTTCCAAGGGGCTGACAAATAATGTAGGAAACAATAATTAGACAGTTTTAATCACAAGTACATGATATATGGAAAATTTAACACATTATTGGAGCATCATGTCAGTTTGGAAACCCAAAGAATATGTAAGAATTGGCTAAATAAGAGGGGCAGGGAACTGGTATACCAGACTGTGTGAGGAATGTTAGCAGAGAAATTCAGGAAAATGTAAAGAATGAAGAAGTTTAGTGTGCCTGGGTGTCCTTTGGGTGGGAGGTTGGGGTAGGAAATGAGGCTGGAGAGGAAAACGAGGGCTTGAAGAACTTCATAGTTGTGCTGTGTTGTGTCCATCTGTTTGCAACCCCATGGACTGTAACCCACTAGGCTCCTCTGTCCTTGGGGATTCTCCCAGCCATGAGTATTGGAGAGGGTTGCCATGGCCTCCTCCGGGGGATCCTCCCAACGCAGGGATCAAACCTAGGTCTCCCTCATTGCAGGTGGATTCTTTACCGACTTAACCATGAGGGAAACCCAACTTCACAGGTACCTGTTTTTAGATGTGATGAGCCCTTGAAAGGATTTCAGTGGAGATCTATTCAGATTTGCATTATAAAAAAAGACTGTCTTGCAGGATAGCAGAATGGTGGGGTGGGAGTTAGAAGAAGACTGAAGTGCCATAGAAGAGATTTTCTTCCTTTCTGTTTTGACAGTTGAGCTGTGTGTATCCTCTCCCATCCTGCCTTTCTGGGACTGAGGATTTGAGTCCATTAGGATTCTTGCTGTAATATTGTGGACTTTATAAAGACAGTTAGTTCCTGGGTAGAAATACTTTCTATGATTCAGACGTTTGACTTTATAAAAGCAATAATGTAAATCAGACTTTAAATTCATTATTAACTACATTATTCTGCCTATGTGTTATTATCAGTGACTGCAAATTTATCCCTAGGGATCTCCTTCAAAAAGTGCAAGTGCTATAGTATAAATGGTTTCCTTTGTTAGTATATAAGAATCTGAAGTCTGTAATCCTATGCAGAAATTTCCCAGTACTAATCCTACTGGGTTGTTTTACTGAAGACAGAAAACGATCATCTGTTGGCCTGAAAGAGACTAAGAATCATTAGCAGAGATTCTAAAATCTTCCTCTTTTTTTCCAATTATGGGCCATGCTGGATCTTTGTTCCAGCACAGGCTTTTTCTCTAGGTGTGGTGAGTGGGGCCTACTCTCTAGCTGCGGTGCGCAGGCTTCTCACCGTGGTAGCTTTTCTCCTTACTGAGCATGGGGTCTAGGGCGTGCAGCCTTCAGTAGCTGTGGCACGTGGGCTCCATAGTTGCAGCTTATTTCCTTAAAGCTGTCATCGACCTGAAGTTGTGTGTATGGAGAGAACTTATATGACAGTAAGTAGGCCTTAGATTTAATTTTTCTGGAGCCTTCTATCTGTATTATTTTAGAATTTACTTAAATCTAAAAAGAGTGTCATGTAATAATGGGATTTTTCTTAATCTGATCGAATAAACCAAACCATTTTCATGGTTGAAAATTGAAGGAAATTTTTCTTGGTAGAAATTCTTGTCAGAGCTTCAACATTATGAGGAAGAACTTTCAAATCTTGTACCACCTATGCTTTTGGTACAATCTTTCTTTAGATCAGGTAACTTAATTAAACCAAACATTTAATTAAAGAGGAAATTTCAAATTACTAAAATAGCAGAAGAACCAGTATCAACTGCCAAAAGCAAGTCAGTATCATTTGTCATCATTTGGCAAATGAAAACTGTTAAAGTCAATACACTGAGTTCTTAAAAAGTGTCTGACTCCATTGTCTGGCCTGTTTTCTGTTTTAAGAAAGAAGATTTAGCAAATAAGTAGTTACCAAAGGCTTACTGAGACTTTTCTTTTCATTGGTAAAAGACTCTCATTTCCTCACTCTTGATTCAGTTGACTAATACTGGGTCTAATTGCCACTTAATGTTTTCTCATGCTTTGGGAGACTCTATTAATAGGATATATCTTCCAGTCCTCTAAAAGTAATGGCATTTTGCAAATAAAAACTTAACAAAATTTAAAAGGAATGGGACCCTGTACATTCATGGTCTTAGTCTTCTGCCTTTTGCATGCTAAGTCGCTTCAGTTGTGTCCAGCTTTTTGCAACTCTATGGACTGAACCCTACCAGGCTCCCTGTCCTTGAGATTCTCCAGGCAAGAATACTGTACTGAGTTTGCATGCCCTCCTTCAGGGGATTTTCCCAGCCCAGGGATCAAACTCTCGTCTTTTATGTCTCCTGCATTGGCAGGCAGGTTCTTTACCATTAATGCCACCTGGGAAGCCCTCTTCTGCCTTTTATCTGTATTTAATTGGGAGAAACTAAAGTTAGCAGTTTAGTTAACTGCTGGACATGGAACTGGATATGGAACAACAGACTGGTTCCAAATAGGAAAAGGAGTATGTCAAGGCTGTATATTGTCACCCTACTTATTTAACTTATATGCAGAGTACATCATGAGAAACACTGGGCTGGAAGAAGCACAAGCTGGAATCAAGATTGCTGGGAGAAATATCAATAACCTCAGATATACAGATGACACCACCCTTACGGCAGAAAGTGCAGAGGAACTCAAAAGCCTCTTGATGAAAGTGAAAGAGGAGAGTGAAAAAGTTGGCTTAAAGCTCAACATTCAGAAAATGAAGATCACGGCATCTGGTCCCATCACTTCATGGGAAATAGATGGGGAAATAGTGGAAACAGTGTCAGACTTTTTTGGGGGGGGGTCCAAAATCACTGCAGATGGTGACTGTAGCCATGAAATTAAAAGACGCCTACTCCTTGGAAGGAAAGTTATGACCAACCTAGATAGCATATTGAAAAGCAGAGACATTACTTTGCCAACAAAGGTCCGTCTAGTCAAGGCTATGGTTTTTCCAGTGGTCGTGTTTAGAAGTGAGAGTTGGAATGTGAAGAAAGCTGAGCGCCGAAGAATTGATGCTTTTGAACTGTGGTGTTGGAGAGGACTCTTGAGAGTCCCTTGGACTGCAAGGAGATCCAACCAATCCATCCTAAAGGAGATCAGCCCTGGGATTTCTTTGGAAGGTATGTTGCTAACGCTGAAACTCCAATACTTTGGCCACCTGATACGAAGAGTTGACTCATTGGAAAAGACTCTGATTCTGGGAGGGATTGGGGGCAGGAGGAAAAGGGGACAACAGAGGATGAGATGGCTGGATGGCATCACCGACTCGATGGACGTGAGTTTGAGTGAACCTCGGGAGTTGGTGATGGACAGGGAGGCCTGGCGTGCTGCAATTCATGGGGTCGCAAAGAGTCGAACACGACTGAGTGACTGAACTGAGCTGAACTGAAAGTTAGCAGAAGCCAAGCTAGCCGAGCTTTTGTTTCATATGTGACCACTGTTTAGAGTGGTATTTTGGTTCTCATCCTCACCTTAAGATTTTCACAAAGAATAGCTGGTTCTTAACATGCTTCTCTTTTTATTTTTCACTTTCCTACTCACTAAGATACCCAGTGTCCTCTGGCTGGCTGTGCAGTGAAGCGTTTCATAACTACATCTGTTATGATGTTCCAGGATTTTGTTCTTTTTCTTCAAGGCAGACTTCTTATTTCAGAATACCCTCCTGGGTTATTAAAATTTACATAAAGAAGCAAATGATCCTTTAGTCTTTCATGGGGGCACTTGTACTTTAATAAAGAATAACTCAGGTAATGCTTGAGTGAAGGAATATAGTGGAGATATATTAGTTGGGTTGCCTTCTTTCAAGTGGTCTGCTGAGGAGTAGACTAGGTAGAACCAATACTGCATTACAACCATATTAACAAACTGTCTATGCATCCAAAGGCTTTGGTAAGAATGATTGCTTAGAGGAGAAACTGACTGGCACAGTGGAACAACACCATGCAACTGAATGCCTTTTAAAGCTGTTAGTTCTGTAATTAGGAGTTTTTGCTGTCACATGTAATGGTAAGAATGATTGCTTAGAGGAGAAACTGAGCTGGCACAGTGGAATAACACCAGGCAACTGAATGCCTTTTAAAGCTGTTAGTTCTGTAATTAGGAGTTTTTGCTGTCACATGTAATAATATATGAGATAATTATATATGCATGTAATATACACACAAATACATATATCTGAAAAGTGCCTTCTGACTTTTAGTATTTGAAATAATAGACTATAAGATATGTTTCAGACTTTCTCAATTATAATTACACCTTAATAATAAAATCATCTCTTGTGGGTGAGGATTAGTTTGGTGACTGATAATTATAGTACTCTGATGAGTTTGGTGTAAAGAAGAGCTCTATTCAAGGAATAATTGTACTTCTAGTTTATTATGTTCATCTTTCCTGGCAAGATTAACCTGTTGACATGGCGAAGTGGCAACTAGGAGTAATTTATTGTGATTTAGTCTGTCTTTTAAAAAGTTGTTAAATATTTACTATACCAATTGCTTTAAGAACTTTCTAAAGATGACAATATTTTAATATTCTTTTATTCACAAGTCTATAGTTTTACTGTCTACACCTCTCCTAATAAGTCTTCTCAAGATTCACAATTTGCAGTAACTATATAAAATTAATTTGAATCTAATAGTTAACATAAATAAACTGATTGACATTGCTGTTGCCTGATTATATTAATAAGCATTTGTATTAAGACAAGTCAGAAATAACAGTCCATAGAATTATCCAGGCCAGAACACTGGAGTATGTAGCCTTTCCCCTCTCCAGGGGATCTTCACAGACCAGGGATTGAACCCAGGCCTCCCATGTTGCAGGTAGATTCCTTACCAGCTGAGCCATAAGGGAAGCCCAGGGCCTATCCCTTCTCTAGCAGAACTTCCCGACCCAGGAGTCGAACTGGGGTCTCCTGCATTGTAGGCAGAATCTTTACCAACTGAGCTCTCATGGAAGCCCTTAAATACCCATGGAATTCTCCAGGCCAGAATACTGGAGTGTGTGACCGTCCCCATTTCCAAAGGATCTTCCCAACCCTGGGATCGAACCCAGATTTCATTGCAGGTGGATTCTTTACCAGCTGCACCACAAGGGAAACACAACATTCCTTTAGAAAACACTAAAAACTAGGCAAAGTGTATTACTTGAATATAGATATGTTTTACATTCAGCAATTTGCATCTTTTGTCTAAAACAGACAAGATTTAGATAGTTAATTATAAGGATCTTTTCAGCAATTCATTTTTTCTGAATATATAATAACATGTTTTGTACACCTGTTTTAGACTGTTTTGAAAACAATTGTTCTATAAGCGTAAATGTAATATTCTATTTTGGCCATTTTCTAACTTCATCTCTTATTTAAAATTTAAACAAATTGGAACTTTTCAGGATGCCATCATAAGGAAATTTTGCACTTTTTTCTTATTCAATTGAAATTTTTTATAATAATTTGAACAAAAATGGGAAAGTGGTTGACTTAAATATTGGTTATAATTAATTTCATTTGCCTCAATAACATTAAGTAGTTTTCAGTTCAGTTGCTCAGTCATGTCTGATCCTTTGTGGCCCCATGGACTGCAGCACGCCAGGCCTCCCTGTCCACCAACTCCCAGAGCTTGCTCAAACTAATGTCCATTGAGTCGGTGAGGCCATCCAACCATTTTATGCTCTGTCATCCTTTCTCCTCCTGCCTTCAATCTTTTCAAGCATCAGGATCTTTTCCAGTGAGTCATTTCTTCCCATTAGGTGGCCAGAGTATTGGAGTTTTAGCTTCAGCATCAGCCCTTCCAATGAATATTCAGGGCTGATTTCCATTGGGATTGACTGGTGGATCTCCCTGAGGTCTAAGGATTCTCAAGAGTGTTCTCCAACACCGCAGTACAAAAGCATCAATTCTTTGGCACTCAGCTTTCTTTATAGTCCAGCTCTGACATCCATACATGACTACTGGAAAAACCATAGCTTTGACTAGACTGACCTTTGTTGACAAGGTAATGTCTCTGCTTTTTAATACTCTATCTAGGTTGATCATAGCTTTTCTTCCAAGGAGCAAGTGTCTTAATTTCATGGCTGCAGTCACCATCTCCAGTGATTTTGGAGCCCAAAACAATAAACTGCCGCTGTTTCCCCATCTGTTTGTCATGAAGTGATGGGACTGGATGCCATGATCTTAGTTTCCTGAATGCTGAGTTTTAATCAAATGTTTTCACTCTCCTCTTTCATTTTCATCAAGAGACTCTTTAGCTCTTCTTTGCTTTCTTCCACAAGGGTGGTGTCATCTGCATATCTGAGGTTATTGATATTTCTCCCTGCAGTCTTGATTCCAGCTTGTGCTTCATCCAGCCTGGCTTTTCTCATGATGTACTCTGCATATAAGTTAAATAAGCAGGGTGACAATATGTAGCCTTAACATGCTCCTTTCTTGATTTGAAACCAGTCTGTTGTTCCATGTCCAGTTCTAACTGTTGCTTCTTGAACTGCATCCAGATTTCTCAGGAGGTGGGTCAGGTGGTCTGGTATTCCATCTCTTTCAGAATTTTCCACAGTTTGCTGTGATCCACACAGTCAAAGGCTTTGGTGTAGTCAAAGGGAGAAGTAGATGTTTTTCTAGAACTCTCTTGCTTTCTTGATGATCTAGTGGATGTTGGCAATTTGATCTCTGGTTCCTCTGCCTTTTCTAAATCCAGCTTGAATATCTGAAAATTCATACTTCATATACTGTTGAAGCCTGGCTTGTAGAATTTTGAGCATTACTTTGCTAGCGTATTAGGTAAGTGCAATTATGCGGTAGTTTGAGCATTCTTTTGTATTGCCTTTTTTGGGGATTGGAATGAAAACTGACCTTTTCCAATCCTGTGGCCACTGCTAAATTTTTCAAACTTGTTGGCATATTGAGTGCAGCACTTTCACAGCATCATCTTTAAGGATTTGAAATAGATCAACTGGATTTCCATCACCTCTACTAGGGTTGTTTATAGTGATGCTTCCTAAGGCCCACTTGACTTCACATTCCAAGCTGTCTGGCTCTAGGTGGGTGATCACACCATCGTGGTTATCTGGTTCATGAAGATCTTTCATGTATAGTTCTTCTGTGTATTCTTGCCACCTCTTAATATCTTCTGCTTCTGTTAGGTACATACCATTTCTATCGTTTATTGAGCCCATCTTTGCATGAAATGTTCCCTTGGTATCTCTAATTTTCTTGAAGAGATCTCTGGTCTTTCCCATTCTATTGTTTTCGTCTGTTTTTTACATTGATAACTGAGGAAGGCTCTCTTTTCTCTCCTTGCATTTCTTTGTAACTCTGCATTCAGATGGGTATATCTTTCCTTTTCTCCTTTGCCTTAAGCTTCTCCTGTTTTCTCAGCTATTTGTAAGGCCTCCTCAGATAACCATTTTGCCTTTTTATATTTCTTTTTCTTGGGGATGGTCTTGATTACTCCTTCCTGTACAGTGTCACAAACCTTTGTCCATAGTTCTTCAGGGACTCTAACAGATCTAATTGCTTGAATCTGTTTGTCACTTTTACTGTATAATTGAAGGGATTTGATTTAGGTCATACCTGAATGGTCTAGTGGTTTTCCCTACTTTCTACAATCTAAGTCTGAATTGGCAATAAGGAGTTCATGATCTGAGCCACAGTCAGCTCCCAGTCTTGTTTTTGCTGACTGTATAGGGCTTCTCCATCTTTGGCTGCAAAGAATATAGTCAGTCTGATTTTCGTATTGATCATCTGTTGAAGTCCTTGTAGAGATTCGTCTTGTGTTGTTAAAAGAGGGTGTTCACAATGACCAGTACGTTCTCTTGGCAAAACTCTGTTAGCCTTTACCCAGTTTCATTTTGTATTCCAAGGCCATATTTGCCTGTTATTGCAGTTATCTCTTGACTTGCTACTTTTGGATTCCTGTTTCCTATAATGGAAGGGCATCTCTTTTGGGTGTTAGTGCTAGAAGGTCTTGTAGGTCTTCATAGATCTGTTCAACTTCATCTTCTTCAGCATTACTGGAGCATTAAGTAGTTTATTTACTTTTATTTGAGAAATATCTCAAAAGCCACCTCTTATTAATCACTTCAATAAAAAGATCAAAGGACTTCCATAATAAAAACAGTCGTTGGCTTGTCTTCTGCTGTAATAAACATTTATGAAGAACAAAAAGTTATACATTTGTCATAAAGGATAAGTAGAATTCGTTATCCAGCATAGTTTCTGAAAACTTGATAATCATAAATGTTCCATTTTTCAGGTGCCCTCAGTATAGCAATATTAACACTTTTCTTTCATGCCTAATGCAGAGAAAATTTACCAGGTTTTCATTTATTTTATGCAAAAAGTCTAAATTTCTGTTTTTTTCTTTAGTTTTATAATTCAATGATTTTTGTGTTTAATACTTTTAATTTTTAGGTCTACAGGCAGTGGAAGAAGTAGTTCCCTCGGGGCAAACAGAAAGAGAGGCAATGTGGGGGAGGCATGTGAGAGTACCAGCATGTACAAGAATAGGGCAGAAAGGATGTTTAAAGGCATAATCTATGTTAGATATGTGGCAAATACACCCTGGGATTAGTTGTTTATTATACATAAGATCAAGGTCACTATCACTTAAATTTTATGAAAGTTATGAGAGATCAAAATCTGGTGAAAATGAATTTTCATACCTGTCAGATTAATGACTTAGGTAGATGTATTGCCTGAATTCCTTTTGTTCAGCCAGTTTGAAATAATGTGATTAGTGTAGTATTTCTGTTCTAGCCTGTGTGCTTTTATTAATTTCCCTTCTTTCTAGACAATAAGCCAAACAGTTTTAAATTGTGGGTAGTTATAATAAATATATAGTATCAAATAGTTATATAAAAAATGCAAGGAAGTAATATTGCAATATAACTTTTGTTAGGATATACAGGTTCAACAATTCATAGATGTATATTATTAAGTTTTTCTGCTCTGTGTGATTAGGCAAGAGATTATTCTTATTTGATAGGGAGGGAAACTATCACTTAAAGTTTAACATTTAAAAATTATTATTATTAGGCAATAAATCTCGGATTTAGCCACCCCAGTTTCCTGGTGCCTGTAGTGTTTGTTATCAAAAACTGTATTTGTGAAGAAAGCAAATTGATTGATCTGTAGTCCAGATACTTCTATTTTTATATACTGCTGGTACCTTTTACCAAAATTTTTCATTGATCATTTAGGTTTCATGCTTGTATAACAGCTAGACTTGAGCCTTCGCTGGTTCCTGGAAAACACTTAGATCAAGTATGAAAATACAGCTTATTCTGTTATTTAAGCGATTAACAGAAACAAATTAAAAATTATAAATTGATATAATACTCCTACCTCAGTAATATAACATATGAAATGATTATTCCTTATAAGATTGCATTAGATAAGCTTTATGTTTCTCATCAGTTTTCATTATATTCTATCAAAATCTCAAGCAATCTTAATAACTAAATTTGAAGTCCCTTGGTAAGTAGATTTAGTTTGGAACAAATCTGGGCACATCACGATAAGTAACCTGTTCCATGGTATCTGTGATTTTTAGAGCTGTAAGGGATGCTGTTTAGAGTTCATATGGTTCAAATTCCCTTTTTTATAAAAGACGAAAATAAGGCCCATAAATATTGTGATTTGTTCCACGTTCTCTGATGCTTAGTAGTAGAGCTATGATTAGACCTCAAGTTTCCTAATGTCCCACTCAGGTATAGTGAAAAAGTGAAAGAATTAGTCGCTTAGTTGTGTTTGACTCTTTGTGATCCCATGGACTGTAGTCCACCAGGCTCCTCTGTCCATGGGATTCTCCAGGCAAGAATACTGGAGTGGGTAGCTGTTCCCTTCTCCAGGATATCTTCCCAACGCAGGGATCAAACCTGGGTCTCCTGCATTGCAGGCAGATTCTTTACCATCTGAGCCACCAGGGAAGCAATCAGGTATATTTATTTTCTAAATTGAACTTCCAAAGAGCAGTTTGACTCATATATCAGTGAATAATTAGAAATGGGAGATGGGAACTTGTTTCTGATTTGGAAATTTAGAATACATAAATTTTTTAAATATTGACAATTTAGTAAAATTTTTTAATTGAAAATTTTTCTTTTGGTAATTTAAAAAAGTTTATACAATAATACAGATTCTGCAGAATTTTTTTTTGATATTTTGCTCTTCATTCTAAAGAATTTTTAAGTTAGCCCTATAATAAGATATTAAAAGGCAGCATATTTTATTAAAGGTGCATAGCCATTTGATTAAGCCTAAGGAATAATTATTACCAGATTACCAAGGTTCACTAAGTAAGATAAACTGTTTTTTAGTCTGTAGATCATGAACTGGTAGCATCTTAATGTACTTATCACTTAAATGAAGAATAAGTCAACTTTACCCATTCAATTTTTTTGTTTTTTTTGCTTAAAAGAAATAAAACCTTTTCTATGAAAATGTCTTAGTTACTGCTGTATGTATTAATACTTTTCCTCTACTGTTTTTTTCCAAATTGATTTGGTATCTGCTTGCATAAACGAGGGTGGTGTGTTGGAGATAAAATTATTTTCTCAGACTTCCTTGGCAGTCCAGTGGTTAATGGATTCAATTCCTAGTCTAGGAAGATTCCATGTGTTCCAAGGGGCAGCTACGCCTGTGTCCCACAGCTGCTGAGCTTGCGTTCTAGAGCTTGGGCAACAGGAGAATCCAACCACAATGAGAGTGGCCCCTGATCGCCACAACAAGTGAAAGCGCACATACAATAATAAAGACCCAGTGCAGCCATAAATAAATAAATAAATATTTGAAAAAATCACTTTCTCTGTTGCTAAAGAAACCTCTTCCTACCCTCCAACACATCCTATTTTCCACCTCCTAAATTTTTGTTATTATGTTAATATGTCTTTACTTTTTAGATTCTTGAAAAAGAAAGAACTTGAAAGCAATTCTGTTACCTCCATTAATAAAGGGATTTGTGGCATATGACTTCTCATATATTACATATGAGTTATGTAATACTTTAAATCTTAACATAGCCGTTGCAACCTCTGTTATCTCAAAATGAAGTCATAGTATAGCCATAGTTATTTGGTTTCACTTTTGAATAAGTGTGACACTTCAATAGTCCCCTTGGAGCAGGAGCAAAGGAAAATATTTTGTCCTTGATCTGTGCAGACTTTTCCTGCTATACTCCAGTAGGCAAATAATCATATTTTGTATATTTAGTATTTAACAGTTTCACCAAAAATTTGAAAAAAGGACTTTCTGTCAGTCAAATAATCTTTCTTTTTTAATTTATTTTTTATTGAAAATAATCATTTTACAGAATTTTGCCTCTTTCTGTCAAAGCTTTTATTCCTCCTCAGGCCTAACTAGCCGAATAGTAAGCATAAAACAAAAGACTCAGTTTGAGCATGAGCGAGAACAAGGATAAGAAGAGTCAGTCAAATAATCTTAATTGCTAATAAGAACGTGACACAAATGACTCTGTTGAATGTCAGGTGTTCTTGACGTTGAACTTCTCTTTAACAGCATGAAAGTAAGCAGCTTTGACTCTCTTGGCTTTCCAAAGTGTCTTCTGGGGCAAAGTTCATTCAGTTGTTTTAAAAGAACTGAATTCTCTGGTGGAAATCCCCAATTCCTTTTCATCCACAATTAATTGATTTACTTCTTAGAAGGCATCAAACTAATTTTAATTCCTTTAAGTTATTTCCTCTAATGCTTTGATTGAGAAAGAAATTTCAGTTCCAGTCCTCCTACTTTTGTTTTTGTTGGAAAACCATTTCCTGTGTCTTCTTTTTCCTCTGTCAAACCTACCTACAAAATAAAAAAGACCTGATTTCTTAGCCAAAAAGCACTTGTTGCAAATATATATATATATAATTTAAGTTTCTTTTAGTGATTAAACTTAAAGTGGTTCATCAACCTTTTTTCCTTGGTGATGGAGACAGCAGTGCCAACCCAGGTTTTAGTGTCTCTTCTTAGCCTCACTTGGATTGTCCCCTGGTGGTGCATATCACTTGTGGCGACTCCATATCACAGCAGCACACAGTATCATTATTTGTCCTGTGATGTTTAGTCTGACCTAAAATTTATTATATTTTTATCTAATCTGGAAGTCAAGGTTTTATCAAAGGCTTCTCATACCGCTGTTTTAAGTAGTCACTTCTCTCCTACTGCTCATTTATGCTTTAGTTAAGACAGAGATTTTATTTTCTACTTCCAGTGTAACCTAAAACTATTACTTCCATTTGGAAAGAATTTAAAAATAAAAGGGAATCTAGAATTAAAAACTAAGATTTAAAAAATATGGAAAGCAGTCATCTTACAAAGGTCTTTATCCAGTTTAGTGGTGCATTTCAAAAATTATTTTCATGTTGTCTGTAGACATAAGCAAATAATTCTCCACAGTAATATTTTAAAAAATCTTTCTGCTTTTATTTATTTACTTTAAACTATAATTCTTGGCAAAGGATTTTAGAACTGTGGACTATGATATAACACATTGTTTTAAGGTAAATGTAGAAGTTTTAATCTCTTCCAGTTTTAGAATCTTCCTCTAAGATGCTAATTCTTAATACTTTTGAATCTGGACATTTCAGCATATGGTGTCCTGATTACTTCTTCAATGTGACTCTGCTTTTTAAATATTTATTTCAATAGTGTGATAGTTGTGACTTCAAAATTAGGAGTGCAGGGGATTGAAATGGTCTTTCCTAATGTTCAACCAAGAAAATAGCTATTTTAAGCTGTTTTCATTTTATGTATTATAAGAGAATGTAATTCTGATATTTTGTAGCCTTACAAATATCTAGCTTAATTTGGGTAGTAGTATTTGCAGAGGCAGTCCAATATAACTGAATGATGAGTTTTGGGGGTTATTTTTTTTTGTTTGCACAAGAAAGATTTGCCCATTTTGCTCACATCCTAGTGTAGACTATATGTCACATAGCCAAAATTTGCTTAATTTCTTAGCTGTTTAGTTGGAATTCACAGCATAGTGGAAAATGTTTGCAGATAATTCTTGCAATAGTAGAAACTTCAGTTGATTCCTCGTATTTCTTCAGGGCAGTGATCACAACCAGATTCAACGTATGCACAAAGCAGCGGATACCATGGTAGCGGCCGTCGCTGATTGCTTTTACCATGTTGGATCCATTGTCAGTCTCAGAGACCTACTTCCAGCTAGGTGCCTTGAACTCAAATAGCTTTTCACACAGACTTCAGGATGTGAGCTAAGGTATGGCCTTTTTTCATGAGCTGGGCCTACATATGGGTTGACAGTAACCTGCAACTTTTATAGAAAAGAAACTACTGTCTGTAGTTTAATGTCAGACAATGACTAGTTGTAGTCATCATTAGGCAGGTAGTTTGTGTTCCTCATATATTCACCTTTTGAAGTTTATTCTTTTTCTCCTGTATGTTTTTGTCAAAAAGACTATCCAGATAAAAAAAATTTCATTAGATCCTGCAGTAAAGGTCTAATTATGTCTGCTTTATGATTCAGCCTTTATCTCCATGATGTATATGATTATTTCTTTCATGTATTTGGTATAAAAAATATGATTTTTAAGACTTCTGTGGTCTTTTGCACTATTTTTAAAATATTGTCCAAATTTTCATCTTATTTGTACTATTTTAAAGAGATTTTTCCTACTAATCATCTTTTAAATACTAGAGTTAGGTAGTTGGTATTCATGAATAGGGCTTGAAATTTAGAATCAGTTTTCCAAGGGTAACTTGCTCTAAATTGCATTGATGCAGTTTACTCTCCATGCCAGAGGTTCTTGTTTCTTCAAGGAGAAAGTACCTTAATTCTGGAAAAATGAGCTTCACTCCTGTAATCTTCCTTCTCTGCTTGTCAAGATGCATTTCTTTAAGTGAAATCTTTATTGAGAGTCTAATGGATGGACTGACTGATGATAGGTTTAGGAAACCATCTTTATTTTATTATAGCTATAACCACAACTCTTATGTTTTCTTGAACTACTTACTATTGTTTTCATATTGTTCAATGGCCCTTCTACTTATGAATTTTTTAGGCCCCAGGAAGAGAATCATTTACAGTTGAAGAGAAAAAAAAGTCTATAAATTCAGAGGGGGTCCTGTCAATCAGCTTATGTGCTTTTCTTGACTCTCAGTGTTTCACACAGATTGTGAACAGCTATTGATAAATGCAGAAGTTGAGAAACTGTTTGAGCTTGTCTACCAGAATCATTTTATTAAAAAAAATTTTGGACTCATTATTAGTCTCTAGTTCCAGCTTTACTTCATAGCTGTAAGATGCAGTATCTTATTTAACTGTAGCAGTAAAGTGTCTGTTTCACTCTTAAAACATTCATTCACTGTATTCTCCATATATATATGTATATATATGTAGATATATATGTGTATATATATGTATGTGTGCTAACATATATGATCATATACACATTTACACACAGAAGTTGATGACGAAAACGATATATAATATATACAACTCTACCAAGCAGTTTCTGAGTAGCAAAGGAGAGTTGGTTGACCGTGTGTTCTCTGTGACTCCTATACATCAGGGAGGACAGGAGGAGAACACGGGAGGAAAGGCAATAAACCAGTGGCACATTATGGTTCTTAAGCCAGATCATCTTGCCAGGTGAGATAGTATATGCCTTGTGGTTAAAAGTAGCTGTGGATACTAGTTTTTTCACACAGTGTGGAGATCAGTTCCAAACTCATACATGACACTAAACCCATTTACCTTTGTTATCCACCTCAGTGGCTCCTCTTAATTTACATCTTATTATCTACCTAGAGTTAAGCACAGAATTGCTTCTGAACAGATTTTTGTCTTTGTGATAAAGAACAGTTCATTTGGACATAGATTGCTTAATATTATTTTGTTAAGGACTCTTCTACCTTCTGTTAATCTTTTTTGAAGTTCTTTAAGGCTCCATGCCCACTTTGTTAAATGTTATTTTAATATAATAGCCACATCCTTTTGTTAGTAGGTGTACAACCTAGAAATATAAGTGATACATAGTCTAGATCATACCTTAGCATAAATATTTTATATACATTTATTTATATGTGATTATAGTTTGTTTTAATTTACAAGTAATTAACAAAGATGTAGTCTTAGTATCTAAGTAGTGGTGTAATGATGATTTGAATAAAATATTCTGACAGTTGAAAGAAAAAGGAAATTGATTTAGTTGCTGTTTTTAGTGAACCTTGTTAATAAAATACTACAGCATTCTTCTAGAAAATTTAAGTTGAGTATATATTAGACCCTGAATAGGAAGCAACAGAAGGATAGCTTTTAAATGATTATGCTCTAAAACTTAGTGTTTAAAGAAAGATTCAGTGTATAGGAGGACATATGAATTGAGTTACTTAGTAGTGAACCTACACTTTATTCTGGAATATGTCTCCCCCCATCTTGGAACTTAATATACTCTTAAGTGAAATACAAATAGTAGTAAAATGAAAAACTACCTATGGATCTTTGGTTCCCAGGTCTTAGAAGACAGGGGATCTGTTAACTTTTAGATACAGAAGTGATGTCTCTACTTCTAGGTATATAGTTTCAGTAAATGTGTTTGTAAAGATATTAATTAAAGGACATAACCAGTAACGGGGTCTTTTATAGTATGATATTTCTACAGTGTTTAACTTGTGTCTGTGTTTGCATATGAAGAGACAGCCTACCCGAAACTTCAGTTATTGTGCTAGGCATCATCCTGTGACTTCAAAATGAATCTAATTTGAACCACTCCTGGTATATACCATGTGTATATCGAATGAAATGCACAATATCTTATTGATTTTTAACCACTGTTACTTATGGAAGTATTTATTTTTCAAGACTAAAATCTTAATTTTCCTTGCATTTCTTTCCATATTAAAAAAACTTTTTCAGATCTAAAAGGGAAAGTGTTAAAACAGGAGTAAAACCAGATGCATCTGATCAAGAGCCAGAAGGCCTTACTCTTTTGGTGCCAGACATTCAGAAGACTGCTGAGATCGTTTATGCAGCCACTACCAGTTTGCGGCAAGCAAATCAAGGTACAGCACTAGTCCCTTTCTGCTACATTTCTTTAGATACAAAGATGTTTTATTTACTTACTGAAAACTGCATTCTCTTCCCTCTGTTAATGGTTTTCCAGCAAATTATTTACCTAAAGATTCTGCTGTGTCAGGTTTTCAAGCTAATTATGAATAGTCTCTAATTTTAAAATACTAATCTCTACTGCATATGATATCTAAGACTGGTAGTAGGCTGACAACATGAAATATAAATTTCTCTTTTCTTCCCATTGAAAGTTATAAAATTGAAAAATGCAATTGTATTACATACCAAATAGTACATTAAATTAAAATTGGCATTATCACATATTAACAATGGAAGATATCAGTGATTCTGCATCATCTATTGCTTCATTTCTGTGACTTTTGCCTGAATGGATAAAATCTTTTTAGCATTTTAAGAATTTAAGCTTTAAAGTTGATAATAAGATTTTTAGCCTTATTAGTTTTTCTTATGAAATAGAAAGAAATTGTTTAATTTTAAAATGGGATAACAGGATGATAATTATGAACAGTATGGTAATTTTTTTGACATTCAAAATTTGATCTCTAGAAGTATATGTGTTTTTTGTTCTACTCTTCAAAATGTATACTTATTTAATTTATCTTGAAATATTAAATAACAGAAAAAAAACTAGGTGAATATTCAAAGAAGGTGGCTATGAAACCTAAACCTTTATCAGTATTGAAATCACTTGAAGAAAAATATGTGGCTGTCATGAAGAAATTACAGTTTGGTAAGTTGAAATCATACTCTTTAGTTTTCTGATCTCAATTCAATGTTTGTAATGGTGCTATTGAAATATGTTCTAGTAAAATTAGAATTTCAAACTTGCTTTTACCATGAATTATCCATTATCTATGCATATATATTGTTATGGTTATTGCTTAGTCACTAAGTCATGTCCAACTCTTTCACAACCCCATGGACTGTACCCTGCCAGGTTCCTCTGTCCATGGGATTTTCCAGGCCAGAACACCTGCAAACATTTTTATAACCTTTCTGTCTCTGAATTTATGGCTGTACTGACAGTTATGTTTGGGAATCATGATTCACTAGAAACCAAGGGGAAAAAACAAAGCCAAATGTCTAATAAACAGGCAGAAAGTGGTTTTCTTTCTTTACCTCTCTGTTTCTCTATATCCTTACCTGAAGGAAGCCAAAACTTGGGACTTGGAACTAAGTCTGTGACTCTTAAACCTTTTTAGAATTCCATGGGATTTACTTTTAGAAAAGGTAGTTACGCATAGTTCTCTTATAGCCTTTCCCATTACAAGACTCTTGGCAGGTAAGGACTGATGAAAAGATCACCTAAGTACCCTTCATAACATGCTGGTCTATAAACAAACACTAGACTTCCAAGTTTTAATAACCACTTTTACCTGTTATTATATGTCCCTCGTTATCCTTCTTGAGAACCAGCCCAAAGGACACTGACTATATTAAAAAGAACAGTAAAGGAGGAGTTCCCCCCAAAAATGTAGATTTATGTCATACTGTCAGAGTCACAGGGCATGAGCTTTGGTTAATGTTAGTCAGCTAGGAGGCTTCCCTCATATCTCTTAAAATCATAAACTCTACCAGTTGGATATGACTTTAAGTCTAAATGTAAATATATGATGTAAAAATTTCCTCCAGGCATAGCAATAGGCCATATGTGTATCTGGTGAATTGCTGTTTATAAAACTCAAAGGAAATTTTCCCCTGTATTATGTGAAAAGCAGTTGAATTGGGCAGATGAATAGCTCTGGTTTACACATTTACTAATTGAAACTATTCAGAAGTCTTGCTGAAACATAGTATATTTGTAGTGCACAGACCATAACACTTAGGCCTTCTGCTTTTTTGTAAATTATAAGCTTCTTGAAGGCAGATATATTTTCCTATTTATTATTTATGCCAAAGAACCAAGCCTAGGACCTTGCACTTACTAAGTTCTTGGTAAAATTTATTGCATTAGTGATAATTAAAATGTAGTTTTAATGTTTTTCTAGATATTTTAAATTGTATGTGGACAAGATCAAAAGTTGCCATTGTTTCTTGGTATTTGCCCTAGTATTTCTCAGTCAGTCAGTCAGTCAGTTCAGTCACTCAGTTGTGTCTGACTCTTTGCTACCCCATGAATTGCAGCACGCCAGGCCTCCCTGGCCATCACTAACTCCTGGAGTTCACTCAAACTCAAGTCCATCGAGTCGGTGATGCCATCAAGCCATCTCATCCTCTGTCGTCCCCTTCTCCTCCTACCCCCAGTCCCTCCCAGCATCATAGTCTTTTCCAACGAGTCAGCTCTTCTCATGAGGTGGCCAAAGTACTGGAGTTTCAGCTTTAGCATCATTCCTTCCAAAGAACACCCAGGACTGATCTCCTTTAGGATGGACTGGTTGGATCTCCTTGCAGTCCAAGGGACTCTCAAGAGTCTTCTCCAACACCACAGTTCAAAAGCATCAATTCTTTGGTGCTCAGCTTTCTTCACCGTCCAGCTCTCACATCCATACATGATTACTGGAGAAACCGTAGCCTTGACTAGACGGACCTTAGTCGGCAAAGTAATGTCTCTGCTTTTGAATATGCTGTCTAGGTTGGTCATAACTTTCCTTCCAAGGAGCAAGTGTCTTTTAATTTCATGGCTACAGTCACCATCTGCAGTGATTTTGGAGCCCAAAAAAGTAAAGTCAGCCACTGTTTCCACTGTTTCCCCATCGATTTCCCATGAAGTGATGGGACCAGATCCCATGATCTTTGTTTTCTGAATGTTGAGCTGTAAGCCAACTTTTTCACACTCCTCTTTCACTTTCATCAAGAGGCTTTTGAGTTCCTCTTCACTTTCTGCCATAAGGGTGGTGTCATCTGCATATCTGAGGTTATTGATATTTCTCTCGGCAATTTAATTTAGTGTTATAAGTTATTTAAGTATCTTTGTTTTAGCCCTTTGGTGAATTAGGGTTAATCTGAATTAGAGATAATTTTTTCTTTCTGTTCTATATGGATTTAGCTTATAAATCCATAACTTTATGTCCTTCCAAATGTGCCTAAATATATTGTAAAGAATTAGCCCATTATTTATGTTCTGTCAGAGTATTTAGGAGGTTTTCCTAATAATCCTCTTTTATCCTGTTAATTTAATTTCAAAAGTAATATAGAAGTAAACTGCAGCTTGTCACTTCTGTTTTCTGATTCCAAATCAGTGCAAATATATAAAGTTTTATTCTCTTTTAAAAATGAAATATAATGAAATACTTTGCGGTATTTCATATCTTGAATTATTTTGGCAAAAAAATATCATTCATTTTAAGAATAAATTTATCTACTACATATCATTTAAATACTTAATATAATATAATCTACCTACATGTCCAAACTGTAAATTAAAAATCATTTCTGCCTTTGCTTCCATAATATATTCTATCCATCTAGCAGCATTAACACACATATGTAGGTATTACATAAACACTGATAAGTTTGCCCTTCTTCCACGTTGCAGTCTCTCCATTTTGGGTGAAGAAGGGTTAGTGATTTGTTTATTTGTGATTTTTGTTATTATAACAGCTATCCTCCATTCTGGTTCTCTTTTTTTTTTTCAGTGTTTTTTTTTTTCCTTTTTCTTATTTTAGATACATTTGAGATGGTTTCTGAAGATGAAGATGGGAAGTTGGGTTTTAAGGTAAACTACCACTACATGTCTCAGGTGAAAAATGCAAATGATGCCAACAGTGCTGCTAGAGCCCGCCGCCTTGCACAAGAAGCCGTGACGCTGTCGACCTCACTGCCTCTGTCATCGTCCTCCAGTGTGTTTGTGCGCTGTGATGAGGAGCGGCTTGACATCATGAAGGTAGAGAAAACAACTGCTTTCTTATTTCTCTGACTAATCCAGTTACTTAGATATACATATAAAATACCACTAGAAATAGCATGAAGTTTTAATACATTTAATAAAAATTCTGTTGACTCTTTTGGATATCAATGAAGGAAGTCTGTCTAATGTTAGTTCAGAGTATGTGAATGAGAGTACCAAGTACCATTCAAAAAAAAGATCTAGAAATACCTACCCTAAACAAAGGCTGAATATAGCCTGTCATAGTTTTAGAGCATATTATCAAAGGATTTAATGCTGATCAGTAGAAAAAAAGTCACAGGATTTCTTCCTTATAATCCAAAATATTTCTCTCAGGTTTTATACTATCCATCTTTAGGGTTTTTTTTCCTCTAGGTAATGTAATGTATTTATAGATTCATGTGATCTATGATGTAAGTAGTGGTAGTACAATAATAAATAAAACCTGCAGCTTTATGTTTTAACACTGTGGTGATCTGGCCTCAAATTCCAAGAGATGCTGCAGCAAGTAACTTTCAAAGCTTTGATCCCTGGGGTGGGAGGAACCTTTCTTTACATCATTTAACTAATGGGTTAAATAGTCAGTCTTCCTTAGATACACAGCTGAAACTATTGATCCATTGATTCGAAGAAACTTTTTTGTTTGCTTGCTTTTTTGTTTTGCTCTTTTGGATTTCCCAGTAGAAATCTCACAGACCTTATTGACCACACATTCCCTTGTTACAAACAGTAGAGCCAATGATTAGATTATTGCCTAGGGAAGTATTTTATCTCTAAGTGGCCCACATAAATTCAGACTGTGACTTTGTTATTATGCTGCATCTAACATAAAGAATCCCAAGTTGAATCCACAAAACATAAATCTGAGTTGAAACAGATAAGACTGTAGTACCACTTGCCTCCACACATAGCTGTTCAGGACCCAAGGCTTTGCTGCTTGTGTCTTGTACACTAAATATCTATTGATTCAAATATAATTCATTGAATAATTCTGATAGTCACTATTGGATTTTTTGGATTACCAATAACCCTAAGGGAAGGCTTCCCAGGTGGCACAGTGGTAAAGAATCTGCCTGCCAATGCAGGAGATGGGAATTCAGTCCCTGGATCGGGCAGATCCCCTGGAGAAGGAAGTGGCAGCTCACTCCATATTCTCCCCTGGAAAATCCCGTGGACAGAGGAACCTGGCAGGCTACAGTCCATGGGGTTGCAAAGAGTCGGACATGACTGAGCGCGCCAGTGTGCATACACACACACACAGCCCTAAGCGACACACCTGCTCTTCTCTCAGAACCTTTTGGTCATTAGCTGTTACATGAGAATTTTATTTGTGTTACCTATTTGTCTCATTATCCCAGAAGATAATATTTAAAAGTAAGTTATTTCTTAAAACATGTAACTTGACGATTTGAAACAAAGTTCCTCTCATACCTTTGAGATAATAATGATGTATTAGAGTCTCAAATTGTTGACAGTACTGTAGAGATCATGAAGGAAAGCTCTTAGGAAAAAACGTAACTTAATATTTTAAAAGGTATTTGCTGTTGGGTAAGCTTTCCTGTTGGCAGTTGAGCATTTCTCTTTTAAAAACCCGTTTTCACCAGAACAAAATCACTTTAATCGTAATTTAAAACCGTTTCTATTCCTGTGTATGTTTTTAACTTTTACTTTATTTTTAGCACATTTTGATTGAGATGTATATAGGATGTAAGAATATTATTTTGGTTTTTTTTTTCAATAACAGTGTTTAAAAATAGTAACATAGGCTTTTATATTCGTATGTGCATACTAGGTCCTGATAACTGGTCCTGCGGACACTCCTTATGCAAATGGCTGCTTTGAGTTTGATGTATATTTTCCTCAAGATTATCCCAGTTCACCCCCTCTTGTGAATCTAGAGACGACTGGTGGTCATAGTGTGCGATTCAATCCAAACCTTTATAATGATGGCAAGGTAATGTAATTGAAGTCCTTTGTTTTTAATGCCAAGGTATTATAACCCAAAGGTTCTTTGTAATTTGAACTGAAATTTTGTTTTAGTTATCTTCCTTTCAAAATACATGAGTTTCTTCATGTTTCTGTTCCCTGTTATCAAAAATCAGCCTCAGGATTGAGAGAGGAAGAACCTGACAGGGCAGAAACACAGTGGTGTTACAAACCACTTACAGTTTTAAGAAGTTATTGTGAAGGACTAACTTATTCAACACATTCCTTGGTCAGTTGACTGCTCTCTCCACTAGAAAATAGTAGCGCCGGATGTCTGTCTTTGCCACTCACCTTTCTTTACTTTCTGTATCTTTAGTTCCAGTTACCTTTTCACAAGTGCCTAAAGATACTATCCATATTTTCTGATACATACTATTAAGTCTGATTTGTGTTAAAATTTTTTATATGCTCTTATAAATAGAAAGATTGATTGCTATCCCTGCCCCCCCATAATGCATAATAAAAATATAAATGAGATATAATAAAAATCATTTCATATGACAACCTTAAAAATGAGATTTAAAAGAATAATCACTTTCAAAGTAACTTTGGTTTGATGAAATTTCGGTAGTAAATTCTGTACTGAGTGTATTCAATGTTTCAAAATTACTCAAACGTCAGAAGAAATTTCTCAACTTCACAAGTAGACAACTTCTTTGCTGATGTGAGAACAGCAGATGTGTGAAGTTGATCCAGTTTTTTAGAGATGGCCCAAGTTTTCCCTTGGTTTTTAAAAGGTGCAGCTTATCTCAGATCTGTGCTTACAAGTTATCATTTTGTATTTATATATGCTCAAATCACAAAATTGGAATTCATTTTCTGGTTTTATTATAGGATATTTAACCAGAGGTAGACCTTACTTTGTTTAAGAAAGCAAAGAACAAGTCTTTTATAACTGAGCAAAGTAGATGAAATAGCAATGTTGACTTTATTCAAGGGAGAGATTGGAACTTAATAGAGTTTAAATGTAAATGTTAAGAATTATTTAAGAAATTATTAATACTTGCTTAAGAATTACTGGTATGGGTAACAGGTTAAGGACTTAAGATTCCAGGTGGCGTGATATGTCTGATGGTGCTTTAAATGATAATTCACAAAGCTGTTCATATGCACATCCTTTAAAATTATTAGTGAGTTTACTAAATGAATTAATGTATTTTGCATTGCTGTTCTCACAGAGCATTGAAAGAATAGCAAGGAGAGGATTTCTTCCTTTTTATAGACTGCCTCTATTCCAAATTTGTTACCCATTACACAAAATTGTTAGTTTACAAGTACAGATAACATGTCCCAGGTTCTCTTTCTCCTTGGGTAAATGTTGGCCTGTGTTTGGCAGATGCTTTGAGTTCGTCCTTGCTCTATGAGTGAACAAGTAACTAGTGTCTTCAAATTTGTTCTGAGGCACTCTGGGGATCCTCAAGATCATTTCAAGGCATCTGCAGGGTCCTCCCTTTTCCTCCTTCATGCTTGTGTGAGGCTGGATTTTAGTCATGCGTTTCAACCGAAACAATATATTACAACAAATGGACTGTAGAGGCAGATATAAAATCAATGTCTTTTCTATTAGGCTATATCCCATTTCAAAATTTTTAAAGAGATTTTCTTAAATGTAAAATAATACCACTTTTCCTCACCAAGAATTTTGTTGTTAATGATGTTGTTTGGAAAAGAGTCTTCATTAAAAAAATATGTTGCTTGTATTAATCTATAATAGCTGCTAATTCATTTTTCATTGATGAAGAAATTGTAATGCCACATAAATTTGGATCGCATCTGAAGATACAAATTTGTTTTAACAGGACCTAACCTTAGGGATTTGTTTGGGGCCATAAAACTCAGATACTTGGACATAATAACATTTCAATTTTATTCCTAGTTCTGGGTGTTTACTTTTAAAAAGCACTCCTTTCAATTCTGTTTATACCTTTCCCCACTTCTTTCTCAGGTTTGTTTAAGCATCTTAAATACATGGCATGGAAGACCAGAAGAGAAGTGGAATCCCCAGACCTCAAGCTTTTTGCAAGTAAACAAATTTCTTTTACAGTTTCACTTAGAAAATAAAGAACCATCCATGTTTAAGAACATTTGTTTTAGTGACCAAGAATAAACATAATAAACCATAAAAATAAAAATGAAGATTGATAGAAAGTACATATGAAATAGCTTATAGGTAAGCAATTAGTACAATGGAATTATAGCTCATTTGGAGTTGAGATTCTTAAATTAGGACATTAAAAATTTCTTTTTGTCAAAAGTCCCTGTTAAAAAAATCCCTGACCTGCCCTAAAGTACCCTCAGGTACAACAGGATCAGATAAGTCAGGTTAGCGTCTCCCATCTCTGGCCAGTCCCTACTGGCTCAAACTCAGGTGAGTAGAATTTAGTAACTACTGGTATTACATATCTCTCCACCCATGATATGATTTTTCTGTAATCTAGTTAATAATGGGACTCATCTGAGATTTAGAAGTACTGTCCAGGAATTCATAAATCTTGAGATTTACCATTCTTATTTTGCAGAGCACTTAACACATGTATTTCATAGGCTTGAAATTTTTTAGGTTAATTTTCACAAGCCATTGGACTACATAAAATAAAATGTTCTATATTAATACTATCCCATCAAACCTTTTTTGGCCAGTGCTTTATCTTACTAGTTCAGAATTCCAACAAAGAGACAGATGTATTAATGATAGGAATTAACTATGTTGCTTGATCCTTAAGGTAACAGAAACAAATTGCTGTTGCTGCATAATAGTTTAAACTCCACATTTACAGTTTAGTGTTTATTTTAAGAAAGACAACCATAAATTATCCCCAGGTAAGCCTATTAAAGTTGACCTACCTTGAAAGGATTCTTTTCCTAATTCTTATTTTATATTTGATAAAAGAGATAGGAAAGATCATTCTTTAGGATGTGACTCTTTTAGATTTTCTGAAAAGACCTTGCAGCATTCCCATGAATTAAAGAAATAGTACTGTAATGTAAGTTTTTTTCCTTTTGCTAATTCGGAGATCCAAGAAAAAAAGATTACATGATTCATCCAAAGTAACTAAAGTTATTAGAATATTTCTCCAACTACCTGCTTCTTCATTTTAGAAATGATTATGTAGGGGGAGGTATAAATTAGGAGTTTGGGATTAGCAGCTACAAACTACTATATATAAAATAGCTAAGCAACAGGTTCCCACTGTATAGTGCAGGGATCTGTATTCATTATCTTGTAGTAATCTATAATGGAAAAGAATATGAAAATGATATATATATATTCACTTTTGCTGTATACCAGAAACTAATACAACATAGTAAATCAACACAACTTCAATTAAAAAAGATAAAAAGGTGTTCAAATGTTCAAAAAGTTTAAAATATTTTTCTACATGTATGTTACTCTTTCAATAGAAGCTGTTTTTATGATGAGTTCTACTCTGAAAGGAAACTAAGAGATAGCCTATTTTTAATGAAGTAAATTAGACTTATACCTGAGAATTGGAATCAATTTTTGAATTTTTTTGTTGAGTTTATGTAGTTTCAAAAATACATTTACAATTAATCTTCAGGTTTTTTTAGTTTAAAATTGTATTTGCTGGGACTTCCCTAGAGTCCAGTGGTTAACATTGTGGTTGCAGTGCTGGGAGCACAGGTTTAATCCCTGACTGGGGGACTACAATCACATAGGCCATGGGACATGGCCCAAAAGAAAAGAAAAAAATTGTTCTTCCTTTTAACTTTTTTATTTCCTGTATGTCAAATATATACCAAAAATCTGGGAGATAACGAAGCTTACTCGGAAGCATTTAAATTTTACAACTTTGGAAACTTGCTACCCTCATGTAAATTACTATCTCCTCTGTGTTTTCCCTTTAGGGCTTTCTGTCCTATACGTAGTTCACATAGCTATAATTAACACAGTAGATAATTATTTGTGTACCTCCATGTTCACTTACCATTAGAGCATATGCATCTTTCTAGCTTATATTTTTATAATTTCTAGTTGCTATGTAATAATCTTTTGCACTCTTATATAATTGAACTGTTTCTCCATTTTTTACTAACTTTCACTTTCATTATTTCTCTTTATCACCCTCTCTATACTTTAGATGGCTTACTAAATATCGATTTCCAGATCTGTGACAAAATTGACTTGAGCAAGAACAAGAGAGGCTATACATTCTTTGTGGCAAGAATGAATAGCCTTGTCTTTTCCAGAACTTAGGGGAAACTTTCAGTCTTTCCCCATTGAGTGTGTTCATAGCTGTGGGTTTTTCATAAATATCCTTCATCATGTTGAGGACATTCCCTTCTACTCCTATTTCCTTGAGCATTTTTATCGTGAACAGATGCTGGATTTTGTCAAATGCTTTTTGTATCTGTTGAAATGATTGTATTATTTTTATTTTTTATTCTATTAAATGTGTTATTATTTAGTGAATCAATCTTGCTTTCCTGGGATAAAGCTTAATTAGTTGGTCATGATGTGTGATCCTTTTTGTATGTTCAGTCCAGTTCAGTCGCTCAGTCATGTCCGACTCTTTGCACCCCCATGAATTGCAGCACGCCAGGCCTCCCTGTCCATCACCAACTCCCAGAATCTACCCAAACCCATGTCCATTGAGTTGGTGATGCCATGCAACCATCTTATCCTCTGTCATCCCCTTCTCTTTCTGCCCTCAATCTTTCCCAGCATCAGGGTCTTTTCAAATGAATCAGCTCTTCGTATCAGGTGGCCAAAGTATTGGAGTTTCAGCTTCAACATCAGTCCTTCCAAAGAACACCCAGGACTGATGTCCTTTAGGATGGACTGGTTGGATCTCCTTGCAGTCCAAGGGACTCTGAAGAGTCTTCTCCAACACCACAGTTCAAAAGCATCAGTTCTTTGGCGTGCAGCTTTTTTTATAGTCCAAATCTCACGTCCATACATGACTATTGGGAAAACCATAGCCTTGACTAGACAGACCTTTGCTGACAAAGTAATGTCTCTGCTTTTTTAATATGCTGTCTAGGTTGGTCATAACTTTCCTTCCAAGGAGTCTTTTAATTTTGTATGTAATTGGATTCAATTCACTAGTTTTTTTCACCCTTTTCTTTCTGTCTGTGTCAGGTAGCTTGTGGGATCTTAGATCCCCACCAGGTATTGAACCTCAACCCAGGCATTGAAGGCGCTGGTCCTAAGCACTGAACTGTCAGTGAAAGTCCCAGTTTGCTAGTATTTTGCTTGAGGTTTTTTTGAACCCATATTTCTAAGAAACATTGGTTTGTAGTGTTTCTTTTGTGTGTGATACTGCTTTATAAACAAGAAATAAATGCTTCTAGGCAGGAATGCATTGCCCCTTGTTCTCTGTTAGAAACTTTCTTCAGAGGCAGACTACAGAGCCTTAGGAAAAAGTAATTTTTTAAATTTAGATTTTGGGACCCACAATTACTGTTTTACTCTTTTGTTTGTACCCATAAAAGTACTTTTGCCAGATTAAAAATCATCCACAAAAACTTCTGAAGTTTATATGCAATTTAAAAGATTTCCAAAATATTTGGAACAGTGACAAACATTATTAGAATTGCTTAGTCTCTTTGTAATGAGACTCTCAAAAGAATATTTATTTGTGTAAAAATAAAAAATTTTGTAGTGTTATGTCATAGGTCCCATACCCAGCAGTAACCTAGTAATAGTCTTGATTATTTGCATAATTTAAGGTCAAAAGTCATATTATTCATTAGAACTATCATCAAGAATTACTACATTTTGTCAGTAACACCAAATTTTACAGTTGCTTATGTGACTGGTTTTTAATGTTGCTATAATATACCTAAAATATATATTAATGTCTTATAAATAATTTGTTACAGTTGGATTTTAATAAAGATGTCGTGCAAGGGTAAACATACTTAATGTCACATAATCAACCATTCATAAACCTGTGTATAATATAATAATGTATAAATCCTAACATTTTTCTTAAAATTAAAAGTTCTAGAAATCACCTGCTGATTATAGTCCTACCCAGTAGCAGCATAATTTTCCATAGAGGAGGGTACTTGCTATCTTGAAAAGCTAAAACATTTTAACTAAGACTTGTTTCTTTCCATTATCCTAAACATGTTATTTCATATAATATAGTTTCTTGTTACAGATTAATATTTTGGATTGTATAGTCTATACTTTGCTGTGTTTGAAATATCTATAATAAATTTTTTTAACTTACAGACTAAGTCAAAGAATTAAATCTTCTGACATGATATAGTTTGAAAATAAAATCATTGATAGAAGTCAAGATTGCTGACTGGTTGATGGCCTAATAGCAGATGTTACAGCAAGGTTAAAATTTTTGCTTGACACAGTTAATGCAAGGAAGCTCTTATATGGTTCTTGATTTAGTCAGCCTCTGAGTAAATTATAATGAGAACATCTTGCAATTTTGTGGATACCAACATAAAGCTAAAGAGGAGAGGGAATAAATTCAGCCTATGAATAAAAGTTGTTTTTTTTTTTACTCTTTATGAAAATATCAGAGGACTGACTAAAAATCAGTGAACTTAGACTATGGAATGTAAATATATTGTTTATTATTAGGTTAACTTTAGTATAATTTATGTACATAATATGGTGTCTAGTAGATGTTTTTCTGCTAATTAATGACTCATTCTAAGAAAGCACTTGCCCAGATGTAGCTATGATGAATATGGGGTTTTTTTGGTTTGCTTGTTTTTTGGTTTAATCCAGGAAGCTCTTTAAGTTTTGTTGATCAAAATGGAGCTCATGCTGACTCCTTTTTGTGTTCCCATAAGTTAAAATATATTGTTTTTAGAGTAAGAGTGATTTTGTTTTGTGTTTTGCTGTCTTCTGGATGCATGGTGTCATTTTTACTCCAGGAAAGAATAGCTATTGTGTATTGATTACACTTACTTATGAGTCCTACTGTTTTACACCCCTTGACACCGTATTTAGTTCTCACAGTTGTAGGTATGGTTTCTATTTTACAGATGACCAAAAGAAGGATTCTGAGGGGATGAAGTTATTCTGCCTGTCTTGGGCTCTTTTACTTCATAACATAGTGTTTCTCAGAGTTAGATAAATCATTAATTTCAAATATTGAAAATCAAACCCTTTAAAAAAAGGGAAATTCTTCTTCTCAAGGATTTATTTACTGGTTTTTTATGGGAGTGTTTTTTGGGCTACAGTAAAGTGTGCTGTGAAATAAAATGAGTAAATCTGTCAGATAATTCAAGACCCCAGAAATTCCAAAAAATGAATATTTTGACTCCTAAATAGCTTGGTTCACTGAAGAAAAATGAAGCAGCATTTATGTAATCTCCTAAAAGATATATGTTAAAAAACATGAACAGAAGATGCCCATTAAAAGTAGATAATGTCACCCAGGCATAAAAGACCACATGTTATCAATTACTCTTTGAATGTAATTCCAGAAATATTGATCTCTGCTAATGTGTTATAAAATGCAAATGTTATAATTCAGTTTTTTAGCAGAAAATGTTATACTCAAATTTATATCTCTAGTTTTATATCTCTAGTTTTCTTTGTTCTATACACAAAACATCTACTTTTTTCATTTCCTTTATTAGTTTAGCTGTTTTAAAAAACCAAATGTGGTATGAATCTGAAGTAGTTTATTAATTGTTTGAATCCCCAGCTGCCTGAGTTTATAAAACCATATTTTGTGTCAAAGAATGTGAGGTTAAGTAAGTAACTGAATCCTGTGTTACAAAATTTCTTTCTCTGCTCTTGTAGAAAATGAGGATATACCCTACTTATATAAGAGGAAGTTTATTTAAAAGGGAAGAGGAAAGGAAATAATAAATATCCCCTGGAAGATTATTTCAGAAGTATCAGATTTGAGTTGAGGGGAAGTATATAGCCAAGGGAAATCACTTTCCTTCAGTAATATATTTAGTTTCAGTAATTTTAAAAATTATGAGAGCTTTGCCTTGAAATTAATACACATTAAATTTTTTGTCTATAGTTGACCTTGACCTCAATAATATGGTTACCTGAGGTCATATTTCACCTTATTTATTCATAGGTCATATATTTCAGGTTCAGGTTTCCAATTTTTAACAGTTTTTAAGAAAATCTATCATCCCTTTTCTATGGTGCATATCCTTGACTTTGCTTAATCATCTTTTCTAATGAAAATGTTTTTAATCCTTTTTAATTTATGAAGTGGGCAGATTGTAGCTAATATTCTCCTGCCTTCAAAGATTTCATATTAGCTAGTTATATATTAGCAAGCAGTACTATATTAATAAGAATGACCTCTCAGTATTGATTATATCTAGAAAAACAAACCTGGTGTATAAGTAGGGGATCAGAGGTGGTCTTAGAACCATATCATCTTGCCAGTGAAGGGTCTAGTAAGATTTTTGCAATACTGTGAAGGTCAATTTTCCTTGGAATTGAAGTAGAGACTGCCTCATGTAGTTTTCCTTACGAGTGAGTATTGTTAAGAGTACATTGTTAGTGTCATGCTCTTTAAGCACAATTTGAGCAAAATGATGTCTAAATTGATATGAGATGTTTATAATCAAGTGTTTTTTCAGTCGTTTTAGGAAATAGGATCTTCAAACCTATTTTTCTTTTTCAAGGATTCAAGAATGTAAAACATATGATATATAAACATATAAGATTCTGCTGTACCTTTGCTTTAATAAAGTACTTCAGTGTCAGTTATTAACATCGACTTTATGGTGATAAAATTATATGGAAGCACTTACTCAAAGGGACTCCTCGTCGCTGAAGCAAGCATTAGTTCACTGGTAGTAAAAATCTCCTGTCGTAACTGCTTTTTGTTTCTTTGTTTGTCAGGTGTTGGTGTCTGTTCAGTCCCTTATATTAGTAGCGGAGCCTTATTTTAATGAACCAGGATATGAACGGTCTAGAGGCACTCCCAGTGGCACACAGAGTTCTCGAGAATATGACGGAAACATTCGACAAGCAACGGTTAAGTGGGCAATGCTAGAACAAATCAGAAACCCTTCACCATGTTTTAAAGAAGTATGTTTAATAAAATTAATGAAATACTTTTTTAAAGCACTATAGAATATAGTTTATTAGTATTATGCTTGCATTTATATTTAGAGTATCTGTGCTGTAATTGTCTTTAATCATTAAAAATCAGTAGTAGTATAGTACAGATGAATTTTTTAAACCATTATTTCCTAAAAGACATCTGACTATGTTTTTGGACAGTTAGAGGTTAAGATATTTTTCTTGGAAAAGGAGATGGCAACCCATTCCTATATTCTTGCCTGGGAAATCCCATGGACAGAGAAGCCTGGTGGGCTACAGTCCATGGGGTGGCAAAGAGTTGAACATGACTTAGCAGCTGAACAGCAGCAGCAGCAAGATACTTATCTAGTTATCTTGCAGATAGAAACTTTGCCCTTATACTCATATCTGTGAGTCAGCATTGAAGAAAAAGGTAGTTTATTTTCTTTAGGAAAAAGTTGGATTATTTTCTGAAACCTGTCTTGATACTGTGACATGCTTTTATTCTACCACATCCTGAAGTGTGGCTCTTTTCCTGGGCTTAGTTACCTCTCTTCAGTCTGCCTAAAATATGATTTTATTTTTCACTTGTCATATCAGATTACTTTATCATATCTTAACACTCTAACTTTGTCATGAAACATTTTTGTTCTTCAATTGTGCTAAAAACCACGACACTTTAGAGGAAAAACTGGCATATTTACCTGACAGAAAATTGATCTTTAATATCAAAGATATTTAAAATCTTTAAAGATCCTGTAATATTTTTAAATTGATCATTAATTTTGTTAAGCAAATATTGTATTATTACTATGTAGCTATATATACAAAGTTAACAAGTGGCCTCATTGAATCTATTGGAGTGTAAAAAATGTTTCTTCTTTTTTTTATTACTAAATGAATTTGCACTTTGAATGACAAAGTTGGGTATTTTATATTTTAAAGGCTTGTGTTCAAGGCTGTGGATAATTATTACTTTTCCTAATATAGGAAATACAAACATGCATTTCTTTATGCTCTTAAGCATAGTGTTCTGTCCCTTTTCAAACTTGGGTTACTTATTTTAAGCAACTCATTTTGCAACCAATATCTAGGTATTGCACTAAGGTACTCTGAACCCAAGGAAAAATGAAACTCATTTCCTGCCCATGAAAAACTTAACATTCCTCCTGTTTGTATCATAAACTAATTTCTCGGTGTCCCTAAGATTCAAATAATGTATCCAGACATATAAACTACTTGACAGGTCTACTAGAGTAGATAATAACCACCTCAAACCTAAACACTGTAAAACTGCACTTTGATTCTCCCTTTTATCTTTCAGTAAAAGCACCATTTAAACCCCAGACTGTAGCCACTTGTGGCTTCGTTCTTTTACTCACGTACCACATTCAGTCTATTCACTGAATCTTGTTCTGTGCTTATCGTGGCTCTTCATGTTAGGTTGTTTCTTACTCATTTTGTATCCTTGTATGCATTAAACTCAAGAACTTATTGGTGTTTTACATCCATTCCCAGGCTTTCCTAATGACTTTTCCGTTGCGGGTATTGTCTTTTCTTAGGGGAGACAAGCTCATTGAGCAGTGTAGTAAGTAGCTCACCCACAATACAGAATAGTAATTCCCGAATGACCTATTTTCTAGTTTGAATTTGTCAAAAACAGACTTTTACTATATACACAGAAATTTTGCTCAGTTTTCCAAAGAGAGAAGTTTAAAAAATTGAAATGTAAAGTATATCTATCACATGGAGATAAGCTTCATAAAATCTTGTTCATAAGTTAACCAGAAGACAAAATTAATAGTGCCTGTTTTAGGGTGAGGTTCTGATTTTTATGCAAATACCAATGATTTATAATCTCTTTACCCATCCAGATGTTGTTTAAGTTCTCTTTGAAAGATAGAAATAGACAGTTTTTCTGTTTTCAATACTTTTTGTCCTAGTTATTCATTTATTTACATTTACTTCTGATCCTGTTGTGTTCTAGATATCTTAACGTTCTCTGGATAAGATTAACTAATGAAATGTCTGAGTGGGATAGGACATTATTTTTTGCTCTAGAACCTGGCTGTTTCAACACACGTCATCTGATGCCATAATCCTGATTCTTCCCCATTATTAATAATAATGTTCAGTTCACCACACTGAGTTCTCTGGAGACCAAAAAAAAATTGCCGTATCTTTTAAATTTTATTTCTTTGTAACGCCACATATGTTGTCTTTTAAATTCTGACCTGATCACCTTTTGTCGCTGGCATGATTTACTCTTCAGGTTATACATAAACACTTTTACTTGAAAAGAGTTGAGATCATGGCCCAATGTGAGGAGTGGATTGCTGACATCCAGCAGTACAGCAGTGATAAGCGGGTTGGCAGGACCATGTCTCACCATGCAGCAGCTCTCAAGGTGAGTAACCCTCCCTCACAGAAGCCTTGCTGGTGGCTTTAAAAGAAGAGATGTGTGTTCCCTGACAGAAACAGTAAATGTATTAAGTTCAGAGGCACCCCAAAAGTCTACAGAAAAGATACATTCCTTTTGACAATGAATTGACAGTTCCCAAAATTAAAAGTGAGTATAGGAAGTGAGCCAGCAGAGCTCCGTAGAGTTGTATGAAGATGATGGGGAGACACTGTGCACTGTGTTCCTCTGTGCCTCTTCCTTTGCAGGATTTTGTTACTTGGAGTAGTGAGGGAGATTGTAGAGCCCCTGACAGCTGATTGGTGTCATAGTTAGTGTCTGTGATAGAAACCTGTTTGGTAGGAAGTGAGCTGTTGTTTTCAACTTGGCTGTTCACAGAATGGAAATGTAGAACATGATGGTTTGGGAGTGAGTGAATTTTTTTTTTTTTTTAGATGTGGGAATCATAGCTTCAATAGCCACTCTTTCTTCCCTGCCTTGGGATATCTGCTTGCCTCTGTTCCTTTTATCCTCCATTGATTACAGTTAACTCTACTGGCTCCTTTCCTTCTAACTTTAAAAGTATCTTCACTTAAAATGATTAGATGATGATGATGATAAGGGTTTGTTAGTTTTTTATTGGTGAATTTTTTAAATATTCCTGTTTTTTCTGGTTACACACAGAAATATTTATGAATGTAAAACCATGTGATATCTGAGGCTTGCTTCAAAATAAAATGAGAGAAGTGGTGGGAATATAGATGAAGAAAGACTAGCCATGAGTTGATAAGTGTTGAACGTAGACTCATGGGAGTTTTATTTTATATTCTGCCTACTTCCGTGTATGTTTGAGATTTTCCATTTGATATAAAAACCTTTAAAAAGAAAACTATTTCTTCATAACATCTGCATCTTCCTAAGATAGTTTTATCTTGCCGCATTTATAAAAATTTTTTTGCCTTTTTACTACCAAACTAGAGCTGTTAATACTTTTGCCTCTGTTTTTAAATGACCCTCTCACCAAAGAGCATTTTGCAGTTGAATTTCCATTCTGTGAAAGTTATCAATTCTTGTGGTTCTCAAAGCCAGTGACCCTGGCTTCCCGTCTACAGACCTCATCCCCCCTTGAGGCCTTTACAGATGTTGCTTTTTACCTGCTGTGCTGGCTTACTTCCATTCAGTTTTCATCTTAAATTTTGCTTCATGGAACCTGCCTTGACTTTTAAGTTGGATGATTTCAGTACAATCTCTTATAACACCGTACCTGCCTATTAAAAACACTCATAACACTGATCTAATGTTTGTGTTTTCCCCTATACTTTTTATCTGTGGACTGTCTTTCTACTTGTTTTTTCTAGTGCAAACTTCTAAAAGTTGTCTGCTCTTAGCATTCTCAAAGTTATATTACTGGCATATTGCTTGGATATCCTGTCTTTCTAACTTTTGTATTTACTTACTTTTAAACACTTTTCTCTGTCTTAAAATCTTCAGATTATATTTATACCCCCCTTCATCTAGTACACCTCTCTGTTCAGTGCTGGGTCCTGTCAGTGCTGCCTTCATACAGAAATTTCTCTCCTCATTTTCCTCTTCAGTGCTCATAGCTCAGTCTTCCTCTCCTCTCATTCCCACCCTTACAGTTTTTTCTGTAGCACATAACCAGGTTGACATCTTCCCAAGTGTGTTTAGATACGTCTTCCCTGACACAAAAACTCAATGGCTAAATTCCAGCGTCTTTGGCTTTGTTGCTTCAGTTGGTATCTTGCTTTTATCTCAGATTCTCATTGTCTTTTGTTTCTGTGTCATCCTGATTTAAAAATCTCTATCTCTGAATCAGCCTACATTTTCATCATCTGAGATATACTTTTGCTGCTGAATGCTAATTGAGAAAAGTACGCAGCTGTTCTGTTTAATTTCACACTAAAGGCATAGTATTCCCACCTTAACTGGGCCTCCATAATTGTCAATTTTGTGTTTTCTTCTTTAGTTAATGTTTTCTCCTATTGTTCACGGTAGAAGGGAAATTGGGGCTAGAAAAATTTTCAGTTGCCAGTATGTAAATATACTTTGAAGCCTTACAAATGGCTGCAAATGTATAGTTGTCTTATCTTGCTTATTCATATAAACTTCTAACCAAAATGTAGGCTCTTTTAAGTCAGAGATCATGTAGTTGGTCCTCCATATCCACAGGGGATTAGTTCCAAGATCCCCTGTAAATACCAAGATCCACAGATGCTCAAGTCCTTTAGAGAAAATGGCATTGTATACTCGGTCTCTATCCAGCTGTGTCTTCCTTATTTTACTCATTGCTTTTTACATTATTACTGTTGAACACAGTGCCTTGTTCTATGAATGTTGGCTAATTTCCAGCGTCATCTATTGACATTCCTAATTTTCAAAGTCCTTAGTGTGAGATTTGAGATCCTTTGTCTCCCACTAGAAAGTTATAAACTAAAGCATAATGCTTGTAAACAACCAACAACTCTCTGTTAACATCTCTATCAGTTCAGTTTGGTTCAGTCGCTCAGTCGTGTCCAACTCTTTGTGACCCCATGAATCACAGCACGCCAGGCCTCCCTGTTCATCACCATCTCCCAGAGTTCACTCAGACTCAAGTCCATCGAGTCGGTGATGCCATCCAGCCATCTCATCCTCTGTCGTCCCCTTCTCCTCCTGCCCCCAATCCCTCCCAGCATCAGAGTCTTTTCCAGTGAGTCAACTTTTCGCATGAGGTGGCCAAAGTACTGGAGTTTCAGCTTTAGCATCATTCCTTCCAAAGAAATCCCAGGGCTGATCTCCTTCACAATGGACTGGTTGGATCTCCTTGCAGTCTAAGGGACTCTCAAGAGTCTTCTCCAACACCACAGTTCAAAAGCATCAGTTCTTCGGCGCTCAGCCTTCTTCACAGTCCAACTCTCTCATCCATACATGACCACAGGAAAAACCATAGCCTTGACTAGACGGACCTTAGTCGGCAAAGTAATGTCTCTGCTTTTGAATATACTATCTAGGTTGATCATAACTTTTCTTCCAAGGAGTAAGCGTCTTTTAATTTCATGGCTGCAATCACCATCTGCAGTGATTTTGGAGCCCCCCAAAAATAAAGTCTGACACTGTTTCCACTGTTTCCCCATCTATTTCCCATGAAGTGATGGGACCGGATGCCATGATCTTCGTTTTCTGAATGTTGAGCTTTAAGCCAGCTTTTTCACTTTCCACTTTCACTTTCATCAAGAGGCTTTTTAGTTGCTCTTCACTTTCTGCCATAAGGGTGATGTCATCTGCATACCTGAGGTTATTGATATTTCTCCCGGCAATCTTGATTCCAGCTTGTTTCTTCCAGTCCAGCGTTTCTCATGATGTACTCCGCATAGAAGTTAAATAAGCAGGGTGACAGTATACAGCCTTGACGTACTCCTTTTCCTATTTGGAACCAGTCTGTTGTTCCATGTCCAGTTCTAACTGTTGCTTCCTGACCTGCATACAGATTTCTCAAGAGGCAGGTTAGGTGGTCTGGTATTCCCATCTCTTGAAGAATTTTCCACAGTTTATTGTGATCCACACAGTCAAAGGCTTTGGCATAGTCCATAAAGCAGAAATAGATGTTTTTCTGGAACTCTCTTGCTTTTTCCATGATCCAGCGGATGTTGGCAATTTGATGTCTGATTCCTATGCCTTTTCTAAAACCAGCTTGAACATCAGGGAGTTCACGGTTCACGTATTGCTGAAGCCTAGCTTGGAGAATTTTGAGCATTACTTTACTAGCATGTGAGATGAGTGCAATTGTGCGATAGTTTGAGCATTCTTTGGCATTGCCTTTCTTTGTGATTGGAATGAAAACGAATCTTTTCCAGTCCTGTGGCTACTGGTGAGTTTTCCAAATGTGCTGGCATATTGAGTGCAGCACTTTGACAGCATCATCTTTCAGGATTTGAAACAGCTCAACTGGAATTCCATCACCTCCACTAGCTTTGTTTGTAGTGACGCTTTCTAAGGCCCACTTGACTTCACATTCCAAGATGTCTGACTCTAGATGAGTGATCACATTATTATGATTATCCGGGTCATGAAGATCTTTTTTGTACAGTTCTTCTGTGTATTCTTGCCACCTCTTCTTAATATCTTCTGCTTCTGTTAGGTCCATACCATTTCTGTCCTTTATCGAGCCCATCTTTGCATGAAATGTTCCCTTGGTATCTCTAATTTTCTTGAAGAGATCTCTAGTCTTTCTCATTCTGTTCTTTTCTTTTATTTCTTTGCATTGATCGCTGAGGAAGGCTTTCTTATCTCTTCTTGCTATTCTTTGGAACTCTGCGTTCAGATGCTTATATCTTTCCTTTTCTCCTTTGCTTTTCGCCTCTCTTCTTTTCACAGCTATTTGTAAGCCCTCCCCAGACAGCCATTTTGCTTTTTTGCATTTCTTTTCCATGGGGATGGTCTTGATCCCTGTCTTCTGTACAGTGTCACGAACCTCATTCCATAGTTCATCAGGCACTCTATCTATCAGATCTAGCCCCTTAAATCTATTTCTCACTTCCACTGTATAATCATAAGGGATTTGATTTAGGTCATACCTGAATGGTCTAGCAGTTTTCCCTGCTTTATTCAATTTAAGTCTGAATTTGGTAATAAGGAGTTCCTGATCTGAGCCACAGTCAACTCCTGGTCTTGTTTTTGTTGACTATATAGAGCTTCTCCATCTTTGGCTGCAAAGAATATAATCAGTCTGATTTCGGTGTTGACCGTCTGGTGATGTCCATGTGTAGAGTCTTCTCTTGTGTTGTTGGAAGAGGGTGTTTGCTATGACCAGTGCATTTTCTTGGCAAAACTCTATTAGTCTTTGCCCTGCTTCCTTGTGCATTCCAAGGCCAAATTTGCCTGTTACTCCAGGTGTTTCTTGACTTCCTACTTTTGCATTCCAGTCCCCTATAATGAAAAGGACATCTTTTTTGGGTGTTAGTTCTCAAAGGTCTTGTAGGTCTTCATAGAACCGTTCAACTTCAGCTTCTTCAGCGTTACTGGTTGGGGCATAGACTTGGATTACTGTGATATTGAATGGTTTGCCTTGGAGACAAACAGAGATCATTCTGTCGTTTTTGAGATTGCATCCAAGTACTGCATTTCACACTCTTTTGTTGACCATGAAAATGGCAGTATAGGTAATACAAAGTTAGGTACTCTCTCTAGATCTTCTTTTTTCATTTGTTTACATTTTCAAAAATTCTGATGATGAAATTATTTCTAAGGTGTATTCCAAGCATGGTGTGAGATAATGAGTATGAAACATTTCAAGTGTTCTGTATAAGATCTAGTACCTGAGAAATACTGTTTTCATTTATTAAAATAGCAGTGGCTTTATTTTAATTTATGGACTGCTTTTCTCAAAAATATTTAAGTCAGAGGCAGCGTGTATTACAAGTCAAGATATTCTCTTTAACTTGAAATTATATATTGCAAGTGACTGGTGTCCTCTACGTCATTAATAACGCAGTTTCTGTTACAGAGGTTGGGGCGTTGGTAGAGTCTGTGGTCATGCTACTCAGGTACTCAGGGCTTATCAGCAACATCAGATATTTTGAGATAGAGATTTGTGCCAGTTTTGTTCACTTGCCTGTTAGAGTAGCTAGCTTAAGGAAGATCCACAATAAATATTGGTAGACCCAATTCTTTGGATTTGTTTTAAACTCGTTTCCTCCCTTCAGTGATGTTGTGCTAGTCCTAGCGTTTGCAATTCTAACATCACTCCTTCACCCCTGCACAGCGTCACACTGCTCAGCTCCGAGAAGAGCTGCTCAAACTTCCCTGTCCTGAAGGCTTGGACCCTGATGCCGATGATTCCTCGGAGATGTGCAGTGCCACAGCTGGTGCTGAGGAGACTCTAATGCATGATCAGGTCAAGCCTAGCAGCAGTAAAGAACTCCCCAGTGACTTCAAATTATGAGCTGCGTTGACTTGGACATCATAGACACAAAGGCTTTGAAGCACAAGCCAAATATGTCAATATTTGTATGTAAGAAACTAATTATGTAATAGGTAATGAAACTGAAACTATACTACACCCTTAAGGAGATCCAGTTTAATTCAAGGTGATCTTTTATTTACCTGTACAAGAGTGTAAACTTTTGTGTGCTTTTATTTTTCAATTGTGAGAACCACTGATTGGTATGTTCAACAAATTTGTGTATACAAAGAAATGGAGAAATCACTGATTATATAAGGGAAACTACCTTAGGAAAGAATGTTTACTGAATGTTTGTTTTCTTTTTTTTACTGTAGAGTGAAGGGTTGTTAACAAAGAATATATATTGGTCATTCTTACAACTACTATTTAAAGTCAGCAACTTTTCACTGAATTTGATAGATTTTATGTTTGGCCATATCTTCATGCTCATATTTGATTTCTGAAGACCTCCTCCATACACTTCAATAAAAGTTAAATGGACATACTCCCTCTTTTTTGATTTACTGGTACATTTTTTAAATGATAAATCTGCCATAAAATGCATTATAGCTGAAGACTTGCACTTGTATGGATGAATTTATTACATTCAACGTATTTAATTTTATGCTTTCTAAAATTCTAAGATGCAGAAAAATAAATGAACATGATTTTATTATATGCCAATATTTGGGCCTGTGAATGTATCTGTTATTTGAATTTAAGTCTATGAAAAAGAATGGTCAATTTGAAAAGTCACTCTAAACTGAATTTTCCTTAAAGGGCTCCTGTCTTCCTGGACTGTCTGATTTTATTACTAACATCACATGTATGTATGAAACACTGAGGCTCTGTAGAGCAGAGAGGATGGACCTCTCTGGTGCTGTACTTGCCATATAGGCTCATTTTCATGCAAATTCTTCCTAGAGCCAAATAAATAAAGACTTAGGTGTATTAGTATGTCTTGTTTCTAAAACAGTTTGCGATGGTGTGAAATACTATTTCTACAAAGAATTGGACACTTTCAAGAGCTACTCATGGGAAAGGAAAGGATATATTTATTTATTTATTTATTTATTTATTTTTAGACCAGTTATCACAAAGGAAAACCTAAAATGATTCTTGACAGTATCTATACAAAATAAACTGGCCTGTGAAAACCCTGAATCTGGAGCTGACCAGGAGGAGAAGCTGTATCCTCAACAGTGAGTTCATCTGTGAAGGAACAGGAAAAGTAGGGATCGTGATACTCTCACAACAAGCGCCAGAGCTCCGTAAAGTGAATGAAGTGTGTGACCAGGAAATCAGAGTTTCCAAAACACCTAACTTTAGGTCTAGTGAGTTACACCAAGCATGACAGAATCGAGTTAGTTTATGAGAAAGAAGAGTCATCAAGTTAGTTTACCAGAAAGAAGAGTCATTTAAATGTTACCTGCAGACATGCTAGCTTATATCTCAGAATAAAATTATCAGTGATAAGTGGTAAAAGGACAGTCATCAATCCTCTAGGCTTTTTTTTTTTTTGGTCTGTTATGGTCCTGTCAGGGACAGATAATAAAAGCTTCTATCCAAGTATTTGTTTACCTCCAATTTTGGAGTTTATTTTTGATCATTAAGTAAGTAAATAAGTGAAAGTTGCTCAGTTGTGTCTGACTCTTTGCAACACCGTGGATTATAGCCTACCAAGCTCCTCTCCATGGAATTCTCCAGGCAAGAATACTGGAGTGGGTAGCCAGTCTCTTCTCCAGGGGATCTTCCCAACCCAGGGATTGAACCCACGTCTCCCACATCACAGGTGACTTCTTTACCAGGTGAGCCACAAGGAAGGCCCAATCAAGTAGGGTCATTTTCCCCATTTCACTCCATTAGTCCTCAGAAAGCTTTATAAAAGCAAACAGTGTCAGTACTATAAGTTCTGATTCATGTTTTTGTAAAAACCAAGGCCTAACATCTGAATTTGAGACTTTAGTCTACTTTGGTTCCAACTAGAATCTAGACTTTTTGCCAACAAATGTTTGAGCATTCACTTTGTAGGTTCCTGCACTTGAGGATTAAATGACAAACGTGAAATCATAATGTCAATGAAGAATGGTAAGTTCTCTGATACTCTTATTGACAGGATACTATTAGGAGCACAGAAGAGGGACGCTTAACAGACAAAACGTTCATGATTTGATCGTGAAGTGCTTCCTAAAAAAGATACCCTAAGTCTTAAAGAATGAGGATAAATAAGTTAGCCAGGCATAAGTTATTCCAGACACAAGGGAGCAAAAGGAGATGTTGAGTTAATGGCAGCATGTTCGATGCTATTGGATTTTAAGAGGCAAAGTTGGGATTGTTAAATGGGTGGTCTTGGGCTGTGGTGTGCAGAAGCTAGGAGGGATTGGGCCACGGAAGAACTTGTTTGTCCTGTTAAGGAGCTTTGACATCCCATTGGTGATGGAGGGCTGTCCAGTAACCTTAATTAGAGGAGCGGCCGGGTTGGATCATGTTTCAAGATCATTCTGCCAGCTGTTGGGTGGCAAGGAAGTTAATTGGGGGCCCACAGTAGAATCCAGGTGGTAGTCATCATTGAGGACAATGAAGGGATGGAGAGAAAGCAACAAGTGACAACTGGGGGAAATAGATATTTTTTTGATATGAGAATAACTTCAGGATGTTTTCAGGCTGAGGACAAGGGTAAATGGTGAGGCCTTGGAGATGGCTGGAGCAGTGTCAGCAGACACAGGGTGGCCTTGGTCCAAGAGCATGTGCAGAAGTCAGTAAAGCCAACTGGTCAGTTCATAAAGCTATTAACTCATGAAGTTGTGATCTTGAGAAGTTAAAAAAAAAACTGCTTAGACAACATTCTAGCATTAAGATCAGTATGTCTGAAATCAAATGTAGAAGGTACTGTAAACATTTTTTCTTTGATGTCCTGTAATTGGGTTTGTTTAGGGTAAGATGAATGAGGTGAAACGTTTTAGTCATTGTATCCAACTGTGGTGAAGGGGCAAGGTTTTTCGTTACCCTCCTTTCCATTGGAGCCCAGTACTTTCTAAAACACAGTGAAGATGTTGCAGCATCGAATCACTGCTTACTCACTTTCTTCACTTAGCCTGCTGCCAACGGCCACAGTCTGCGGGCTGCGACTTGAGCAACCCTGTGCTGCATAACTCATATGACAGGTGGGCCCTCGCCAGGCATTGCTAACTGCTTATTTATTCCTTAAACCAAAGCTAGTTATTTGGTAGACAGATTTCTACAGTTGCTTTTTTTTTCACCATATTATAGTTTTCCACAATTTAATACAGAGTTAATACTCTGGTATGTCCATGAGACTGGTTAGACCAAAAGATTCCAAGATAGAACAGACAGGCCTGCTGAATCAGCCTAGAGATGGGAATAGACCAAGCTGCAAACCTTGGTGGAGCTATATACTCAGGGCTGAAGTGGCAGCCAGGGTACAAGAGGACTGAGTTGAGGAGCTGCTACACCAAAGATGGTCAGAACATGGCAAGGCCTCAGGTTCATTTGGTTTGGTTTCAGTAATAGTGATAGTCATAATTCCAATGAGTGGAAAATACTGAAAAATACAAAAAATGAGATTAAACATTTAATTTTCTGGTATCTTCCCTTATATTCTTATTTTCTGTACTTTTCTATATAATTGGTATATTGTATGCTCAGTTTTATCACCTTTTTAACATATTACACACTTTTTATCATAAAGTTAATGGCTTCATAATATGGATGTACTTAGCTTCTTACTGTTGGACATTCAGGTTATTTCTGTTTTGCTAATTATAAACAATGCTCTAATGAACATGGTCTATATCTTTTATTTCCTTACGATAAAGCCTAGAATTACCAGGTCAAAAGGTTTGATATATAATTACTTACTGCTTTCCAGAGAGGTTGTATTGATTCACACTTCTAGCTTCAGTTAATGTTCCCATTCGCTGGCCAGCATAGATGATTATAATTTTTTAATCAGAATATTTACCTATCTTCATTAAACATGCTTTAGTCTGCCTTTTTTTCAACATTGTTTATTAGCCATTTGAATTTCTGCTTTGTCAATGATCAGTTTGTACCTTTTCCCCAGTTTGTTATGTATTGTCTTTGGATATTTTGATATAAATGAGCTACTTAAGTGACAGAATGTTAATTTTTATCATATTTGTGTATATTTTTTCCAGATGGCCCTTTAACTTAATTTTTCTCATAGAAGTTTTAAATTATCATGAAATCATCTATTGATCTTTTCCTTTGTGATTTTAATTGCTTTCTACTCTTTTTTAAGAGCTCCCCTCTGCAAAGACAAAAGAACCATATATTTTCTAACTTGGATTGATTCTGGTGTTGGTATAAGCCTGGCTGGACCTAAATTATAATGGGCTTAAAAGCTCCCCGCTTCCCCACCATAGGAGTCCAGCAGGGTGGTAAGAGTGTAGGGGCCACGCTTGAGTTTTAAGGTGTACAACAGTTTGAAAGGAAGCTCTTTCCTGTTTTCCTTGCTCTCAGCTTCCTATCTTCTGCTTCTTCAAACTAAAGGAACTCTCTGAACTTATGCATTTCTTGGTCAGAAGAGGCACCCTCTGGCCTTCTTCCCCTAGCCCCTGGATGTGATCCCATGGGCTTCACCAAAAAACGGGTTTTCTTTGCTTTCACCTATACGTGTCCATCCTCAGGTTACACCAGCTGTGTTTTCCAGTGCAGGAAGAGATTGTGTCAGGCCACCATTTTGATGGTGAGTTAGTTTTACTCACCTGATGATTCTCCAGGGAGGGAATGCCTAATCCAGGGGTGTCAGCTGCAGGCTGCCCTGGGCCACTAGAAGGCCCAGGTCCTGGGATAACACCTCTGCCTGCTGGGGTTCCTAGGAGAGTGATTTGATCCTCTTCACCTCCCTGGCCTCTTCTCTTTTCCAAGGGATAGGTCACAAGGATAGGTACCAGTCTCCCTCAAACTTGCCACCCCCACTCCCCTTCTGTTCCTTGCTACTGCTTTTCTCTAACCTTTCCATGGGTTTTGTTCTTTGGTTTATCTCTTTCTCTTTTTACCTCGCGGTCTACAAAGTTGGCAAACAGCCCCAGAGCACCTCCCATTTCCCTGGAGTCATTTTCATTATTTATAGGGACAAGCTAGAGCTCCTTTATCATGTTGGTGCCCCTTTTCTACAAGTGATTATTCTTGTTATCTTAGCTGTAACCATATACAGTTAGAAAAAGGTAAAAAAAAACCTTATAAGGTTTTTTGACCAGTTGGCTCCTGTAATTTCTCTGAAGCAAAGAGCCTAAGCATTGGCTACTGAATTAAAGGATATGCTTTTTCTGGCAGTGGTTCTTCAATATGTACAGTATTATTGAGATAATGCCCCTAAAGCACAGATTTAACATTTTCAATATTTGTACAAAAATGAAGATTTATAATTATCTAGGAATAATCAAACTGGACTCTAATGTGCTGATAATCTTCCTGTGTTTGTCCTATATTATTTATAGAGATTTATCTATAGTCTTGGTATTCTAATATCTAAATCAGCTATAATCTGATCCTCCATAAGAGCTACAGTACATTCTGTCTGGGAGCAAATCCTGAAATTGTAGGTGTTATGTCCCATAGAATAAAGAAATAATTCTAATAATGATTCCAAAAAATCTGTCATAGCTTAGGACATAGGCTTATTAGAGATTCTTACTACTTGAATGCTTCTCTTAAACCAATGCGAAAGTTCATTTCCCTTCAAGCTCTTTATACCCTCAAAAACACTTTTATCTTTTATTATCTTTTCCCCCCACACACTGGCAATTCCTCTTTTTTTCTTAAGAATAGTGAACTTGCTTTCCTTTTTGCTTTTCAGCTAACTTTAAAATTTTTCACTACAAGATTTTATGTTCTACAGTCAGGAATGAGGTAGATAAGGTGGCATTATATCAACAAGAATTATTATCCCATTATTATAGACAATTCTCCCTGGGAGTTAGAGGAAGGACACAACATTGTTTGGTGCTGATATCTCTTGAAGTTGTGTTATTAGGCCGATTTTGGACACTTGTCTTTTTTTTTTTTAAGGCAATGTGGATGAGTGTTTCTTTGAAAGGGCCTTCTGCTTGTAATCCATTCCATTATCCTTATATGTAGACTCACAAGTCTTAAAGAAGAAAGCCTCATTTTGTTCTTTTATATAGAGAGACAAATTATGTGGATTTCTCCCTTGTTTACTTTCTGTCTGGAAGTTAATAACTATACATTGAATTTTTTTTAACTGGTAATTTCATGTATTTTTTCATGTAGATTTCTGATTGAATTCAATAATTCATGCTTGAGCCCGTTTGTAAAAGAGGATATTAGGCTCCCTTTACCTTGGGTCTAGCATATTGGCCGAAACTTTCTTCAAGTCTTTTTGAAATCTTTACTTATTTCATGATTTTGAATCTTTAGGTTAATCCAACCTTAACAAAAAGGTTTCTGAACTTACTTTATGTAGTGTAATTTTTATTTTTAAAGTTTACATAGAAGCTTTATTTAAATCTTTTTTTTAATCCCATTATTCATAAACATTTTTTTGCCATCTTAGAGGAGTCTAACAGTTAATTGAACCAGTTGGTACAGGTCCAGTGTTATAACCTGCTTTAAATATCTTATTCCTTTATCTGTTTTCTTGAAGTTGGTGAAAATCCTTAATTATAGCCCTCTACTTGATTCTTGAGGGTAGTTTTAACTATTACACAAATGCAACTTCATGTCCTAGCCATTTTCTGATGTAATTGCTTTTTTGTTTGACTGGTTTTTGTTTGCTTTGATCTTTTTTGGGGTATTACACAAAAGTAAATTATTTACATTGAGAAAAGAGACCCTAATCAATGAATAACAAAATGCAGAAAAATAAAATACTTGAATTAACTGACAAATATCTTTATAATAATTTTTCCTTACATGTTTTGACTGAAATTAAATTTTTTTTTCTTGGCTGTAATCTTTTGATTACCTCTTCATAGAACCATAATTTTTGTAATATTTCCTAAGACTGAATAGGGAGAGAATTCATTATTCCTGCATGGTGGAACAAAGTCTTTTTTATTATTGATGGTAGGGATGCGTAAACTTCTCCCATGGACATATTCACTATTCATAGTATTCCAACAGGTTTGTGGCCCACCAGCACATAAATTTTGTATTCTGTGGTTCCCATAAAAAAAGAGGGGTGAGAGGTGGGAACGGGGTTCAAGAGGGAGGGAAGATATGTATACCTATGGCTGATTCATGTTGATGTATGGCAGAAACCAACACAACATTGTACAGAAATTATCTTAACAATTAAAAATAAACGCTTTAAAAAAATTATGATGGATATTTGGAGAAGGAAATGGCAACCCACTCCAGTACTCTTGCCTAGAAAATTCCATGGATGAAGGAGCCTGGTGGGCTCCAGTCCATGGAGTCACACACACACAAAAAATTATGATGGATTTATAGTGATACCCATTCTCAGTGTGAAAATCAAGTATATTCCTGATAGTGGATTTCCATTTTGGCCAGGAATTGATGAGGATTGAAACTTCTCACAATTTTACATTAGTCTGATTACTGGAAGAATTTTACATAGCTTCTGGTTGTGTGCACTTCAAATCTTGTTTTTCTTCCATTATCCACCTACTTCTGGTGTTGAGCAGCACAGAACTCATTCATTCATTTCATTCTAAGATCGCCAGCCTTCATTTTTGTTTCACGATAGGTCAGTACCAAGGCTGTAGGAATATTCTTGGAAGCCATTCCTACACTGAAGTGGTTAGCAATAGCCATAGAAATGACTGCATACTATATAAATCTATCTCACTAAACTTTGGCCACCTCATGTGAAGAGTTGACTCATTGGAAAAGACTCTGATGCTGGGAGGGATTGGGGGCAGAAGGAGAAGAGGACGACAGAGGATGAGATGTCTTGATGGCATCACCAACTTGATGGATGTGACTTTGAGTGAACTCTGGGAGTTGGTGATGGACAGGGAGGCCTGGCGTGCTGCGATTCATGGGGTCGCAAAGAGTCAGACATGACTGAGCGACTGAACTGAAACCAAAGTTAAACACGTCCCATCTCAGCTTCCCGGATTCCCCAGATTCCCACAGCCACTCTAGAGCTACGTGCTTAGAGAGAAGTGTATCTGCGTGGAAGACAGATTGAAGCTAACTGACATGACAGTATCTTCCTTTTTTGACTGTACAACTTGTGGGATCTTAGTTCCCTAAACGAGGATTGAACCGTTGCTCCCTAAAATGGAAGTGCTGAGTCCTAATCTCTGAACCACCAAGGAATTACTTAAGGTAACATTTTTTAAAAAGTTGTATTAGGATATATGTCACGCACCATATAGTTTACCCATTTGAGGTATACAGTGGTTTTTTAGTATATTCATATGGGCAACCATCACCACAGTTAATTTTAGAACATTTTCATCATCTCAAGAAGAAACCCCGTATCTTTTAGCCATCACTGTCCTCTCTCGCCTGTCCCCTCACCAGCCCTAAGTAATCATTAAGCTACTTTTTTATTACTTTTGCAGATGTTCTGCAGTCTGAGGATCGGGTTGTCAGGACTACATTATTAGGACCCTACCCAGAGCCTTGAGAGGGGCCATAAACAAGCTGCATTAGCTTTGTGGTTTATCTGCCTCTATACCTTTATTCTGCCAAAATCTGTGTATGTGGTTCCTTGTTGTTCACAGAGTTGATTTGATCTACTAGAGTATGTGAATTTTTTGTGAAAACTCTGGGGATAAGGAGGAGCTCATTTGGAAAATTAGGTAAAGCTGAGTAAAGCAAAAGAGTAACCTAAGGAGTTGGGAATGTCTTTCAGACTGTCTTGGAGTTTGAATTGCTTTGTTTTGTCTTTTGGGAGGCCTCACTTTTTCAATAAAAGAAACCAGTGTTGTCTATGTGGTGTTCTGTCTCCTAATTTTTTTTCCAGAATGCTTCTTAAGCATATTAATTTATTCTTCATGACATGTCAAAAGCTCCCCATGATGCCATTGTTATTCTAAGTTTTAAAAGATTAAATTTAAAAAAATTCTTCCATTTATCAAAGAAAATTCAAGAGTTAGGATTATGGTATAGCACTGTATAAGAGGCAGAAGTTCTTCCAGGAAGAAGTTTAGACTTGGACATAGACAAACCTATGACACACTGAGAAGAAAGCAGTGCAGTTGGTTGGTGACAGTATCTCACATTTTCCTTTGTCAGAATGACATCAGTCTCTTTGAATGAGGGCCCACCCTAATGACCTTATTTTACTTTGATTCTTTAGAGACCTTGTCCTCAAATACAATCACATTTTGAGGGGGTTCTAACTGGGGGTAAGACTTCAACATAGGAATTTGGAAGGCCTACCACAATTCAGCCTATAATGTATAGTGAGGTGTTGATGTAAATAATAAACAGTTTACAATAGGAATAGGAAAGAGTTTTATTTGAGCCAAACTGAGGACTATTGCTTGGGATACACAAAATCAAGAAGCACTTGAATTGTGTTGACTAGACTACAAAATTGGGGAGACTTATACAGGCAAAAATCAAAATGTTGCCTAAGTTGTTAAATATTAGGATTGGAGCTGGCAAGAACAGTGCAAGGACTGATTGGAGTCCAAAATGATTGCATATTTACAAGGGGGAACTTAAAGCCATCTGGTAACTGCTTCTGATAATTTTTTGAAAGTGGCTTAAGTTTGAAGCCATTCAGAAAATTCAGATTCTCAGTTGGTGTAGGAACATGTCTGAAACCACATCCACAGTGGCCACCTGACTTGACTTTGAATGCCTGAACCACAGTTAGTTCCACTTTTATTTTTATTGTTCAGCTGCTAAGTCATGTCGGCTTCTTTGCGACCCTGTGGACTGCAGCACACCAGGCAGACTTCCCTGTTCTTATCTCCTAGAGTTTGCCCAAGTTCGTGGCCATTGAGTCGGTGATGCTATCTAACCATTTCATTATCTGCCAGCCCCGTCTCATTCGCTTTCAATCTTTCCCAGCATCAGTGTCTTCTCCAACGGGTTGACGCTTCACATGTGGTGGCCAGAGTATTAGAACTTCAGCTTCAACATCAGTCCTTCCAATGAATATTCAGGGTGACTTTGATTTTCAAGTGATCTTAGCTATGTCCAGAGGGAAAGTCGTGCTGGCCAGGCACAGTCTCTCCCAGCAGAGCGGAGTGTTCATCTGACATAGGTTTGGGACAGTGTGGAGTTCAGGGGCCGGGAGACTCTGAGGAAGCAGGAATCAGAAATTGACGTCATCTGAGGTACGACTACCTAGTTGGCACTCATTGGTTAGTTGGCACTCAGAGGTGTGTTTATTTGAGTGAATCCATCCCTGACAGGATGACTGAGAAGCAAGAGGCTAACACTGATTGGATGGCTACAAAGGTCTATTCTGTGAAACAAATTTTCATTAATTGAGTAAATAGGTTTAGTGACTGGCAGAACAGCCATTCTTTCCCTAAGTGTTTGGGGATGTTATTCTCAAAAGTGGCTCTCGTATGTCCCAATTTCCTCCGAAAGTGGCCAAATATCTCTTAGTTCTAAATAAGGGAATTTGTGGAACTTTCTAGGCTGATTGACAGATTTTACACTCTGAATCCAAGTCAGTGATATTTTGTTGAGCAACAGAGGTTGGAGTCATCCTGGGTCCTGAGATCACTAGTTGTGTGGCCTCAGACAAGCCACATAACTTCTCTGAGACTCAGTTTCTTTGTCTGTAAGGAAACAATAACTGTCTCCCTGTGTTGTTAGAAGTACCAACAGCATAACTTAAGGGAACTGCCTAGTACACTGTGTGGTACACACCAGTTCATGGTTCTTGTCCCTGGCTTATTAGACTCACCTGGAGACCTTTGAAACCTCCTGAGAATAGGAGTCTCCCCACTTGCCAGAGCTTCTGATTTAATTAGGGTCAATTCCAAACAGGTGATTACAAAAGTCCCAGGATAGTTCTGATGGCCAGCCTGATTTGAGAAGTGTTAGTGACCGCTCCCCAGAGAAGGCAATGGCACCCCATTCCAGCACTCTTGCCTGGAAAATAGCTGGTAGGCTTCAGTCCATGAGGTCGCTAAGAGTCGGACACGACTGAGCGACTTCACTTTCACTTTTCACTTTCATGCATTGGAGAAGGCAATGGCAACCCACTCCAGTGTTCTTGCCTGGAGAATCCCAGGGATGGCGGAGCCTGGTGGGCTGCCGTCTGTGGGGTCACAGAGTCGGACACGACTGAAGCAACTTAGCAGCAGCAGCAGCAGCAGTGACCTCTCCCAAGAGTGGTGATGCTTTCTCAACCCACTCTCTTCTATCTGTATTAGTTTCCCCCTGAACTTGATGCCCTTCCCAATTTTCCCCCATAAGCCTGAGAAGAAAAAGCCATCCATATGCCATATGTGCCCAACTTTCGATAAGATGTCTATGGCTCTGATGTATCTCTAAAGTGGCTATCCTATTTTTTCAGTTAAGGGAAAACTGCTATATAACATTATATGTCTCAGGTGTACAATCTTTAATTCAACATCTGTATACTCTGCCAAGTGATCACTCCCCAAAGTCATTACCATCTGTCACCAAGCAATTGAACCTTCCCCTCCACCCCTTAGCCTCTTTCCCCTCTGGTAAACAGCAATCGGTTCTCTGCATCTATGAGTTTGTTTTTCTTGTGTTTCTTTGTTTAGATTCTGCATATGAGTGAAATCTTATATTTGTTTTTCTCTGACTTCACTTAGTATAATATCCTCAAGTTCCATCCATGTTGATACAAATGGAAAGATTTTCCTTTTTTAAAATATTCAAGTGGTATTCTAATTATATATATAAATATATATACATTTATATATACATCATATCTTTTTTATCCATTCATCCAGTTGATGGACACTTGTTTCCATATTTTGGGGATTATAAATAATGCTGTAGTGAACATAGGGGGTCTGTATGTCTTTTCAAATTAATGTTTTAGTGTTCTTTGGATAAATACCCAAAATGAAACAGCTGAATCATATGGTAGTCCTATTTTCAATTTTTCGGGAATCTCCCTACTCTTTTCCATAATGGCCGCACCAATTTACATTCCCAACAATAGTGCACAAGGGTTTGCTTTTCCTCCACATACTCTACAAAACTTGCTACTTTTTGTCATTTTGATAATAGCCATTTCAAGAGGTATGAGTTGATATCTCATTATCATTTTGATTTGCATTTCCCTGACCGAAGAATTGATGCTTTTGAACTGTGGTGTTGGAGAAGACTCTTAAGAGAGTTCCTTGGAGTGCAAGGAGATCCAACCAGTCCACTCTAAAGGAGATCAGCCCTGGGATTTCTTTGGAGGGAATGATGCTGAAGCTGAAACTCCAGTACTTTGGCCACCTCATGCGAAGTGTTGACTCATTGGAAAAGACTCTGATGCTGGGAGGGATTGGGGGCAGGAGGAGAAGGGGACGACAGAGGATGAGATGGCTGGATGGCATCACTGAGTCGATGGACGTGAGTCTGAGTGAACTCCGGGAGATGGTGATGGACAGGGAGGCCTGGCGTGCTGCGATTCATGGGGTCGCAAAGAGTCGGACACGACTGAGCGACTGAGCTGAACTGAACTGATGATTAGTGATGCTGAACATGTTTTCATGTGCCAGTTCGCCATGTGTATGTGTTTGCAAAAAGCTATGTTCAGAACCTCTCCCCATTTTTTTAAATTGGTTTGCTTTTTGTTGTTGAGTTGTATGAGTCTTTATATATTTTTCATATCAATCCTTTGTCAAGTATATGGTTTGTAAATATGTTTTCCCATCCAGTCGGTTGCCTTTTCATTTTGATGGTTTCCTTCACTGTGTATAAGCTTTCTATTTTGGTGTAATCCCATTTATTTATTGTTGCATTTGTTTCTTTTGCTTTTGGAGTCAGAGCCACAAAACATTGCTAAGACCAATGTCAGTGGTGGTGGTGGTGGTTTAGTCACTAAGTCGTGTCCAACTCTTGTGACCCCATGGACTGTAGCCTCCCAGACTCCTCTGTCCATGGGTTTCTCCAGGCAAGAATGCAGGAGTGGGTTGCCATTTCCTTCTCCAGGGCATCTTCCGAACGCAGGACTCAAACCCAGGTCTCCTGCATTGCAGGCAGATTCTTTACCGACTGAGCTAGGAGGGAAACTATGTTAGTTGGTTTACCGCTTTTACTTTCTTCCAGGAATTTTATGGTTTCAGGTCTTAAATTCAATCCTTTCAGCCATCCATTTTGAGTCAATTTTTGTGTGTGCTGTAAGATTTTGTATGTGGATGTCCATTTTCCCCAACACCATTTATCAAAGAGACTGTCCTCCCTATTGTATCTTCTTGGCTCTTCTGTTGTAAATTAACTGTCTGTATACATGGGTTTATTTCTTGGTTCTCAGTTCTGTTCCATTAATCTGTGTGTCTGTTTTTTTATGTAAAGTGGCTTTTTTTTTGGTATGTGAAGTGATTACCATTTTAATACATGAAAGTACATGTTACATTGATCACATGGATAAGAGAAGTGTCTTCAGATCCAAAACTGGAATTCAGAAGACAGGGAGACTAGAAGGTAACTTGTTCCAAACTGTAAAAGGACAATCACACCGAAGTCTGCCTACAACATTTACAGGGTTGTGAAATACATTCTATAATATGTCTTTGAGAAATATATCTTCATAGCAAAAATATGTGTTAAACTACATGTTTATATAAGTGTAGCAGCAGCAGCAGTCATTAGACTAATTAATTAAAATAACTTAGTGGGCCCTGGAAAGGCTAGTAATGTTCGGAGAGGGCTTCCAAGGTGGCACTAGTTGTAAAGAACCCATCTGCCAATGCAAGAGACATAGAGATGAAGGTTTGATCCTTGTGTCAGGAAGATCCCCTGAAGGAGGGCATGGGGACCCACTCCAGTATTCTTGCCTGGCAAACACTATGGACAGAGGGGCCTGGTAGGCTACAGTCCATAGTGTTGCAGAGTTAGACACAAATGAAGTGACTTAGCAGGCATGCAATGTTTGGATAAGTAATGAAATAAAGATATACACAATTAACATTACATGTTTATTCCATAAAATATATTTATCTTGCCTTTACTTCTATAAAATCATCAATTATATTTTAATACTTATATTAGTTCTTAAAGATGCTCTAGAAAATTACCACAAAGTTGGTAGCTTAAAGCAACAGGTGACTGGGGATTGGTGGTCCAGTGGTTAAGAATCCACCTTGTAATGCAGGGGACACAGTTTTGATGCCTGGTTGGGGAACTAAGATCCCAAGTGCTCTGGGGAAAGATCCCACAGTGGAAGACCTGATGCAGACAAAATAAATATATACATATTTTTAAAAAATAGCAACAAATATATTCACTCTCAGTTCTTAAGACCGTAAGTTCAAAATCAAGGTGTCAGCACGACTACTCTCTCTTTAAAGGCTCTAGGTGAGAATCCATTCTTTATCTTTTCCAGTTTCTGGTGACTGCCAGCATTTGTTGGCTTGTGTATGCATTATTTCAACCTCTGCCTCCATCTTCACATATCATTCTTGTGTGTGTGTGTTTGTGTGTGTGTAAAATCCCTTCTTCAGCGATCAATGCAAAGAAATAGAGGAAAACAACAGAATGGGAAAGACTAGAGATCTCTTCAAGAAAATTAGAGATACCAAGGGAACATTTCATGCAAAGATGGGCTCGATAAAGGACAAAAATGGTATGGACCTAACAGAAGCAGAAGATATTAAGAAGAGGTGGCAAGAATACACAGAAGAACTGTACAAAAAAGATCTTCATGACCCAGATAATTACGATGGTGTGATCACTCATCTAGAGCCAGACATCCTGGAATGTGAAGTCAAGTGGGCCTTAGAAAGCATCACTACAAACAAAGCTAGTGGAGGTGATGGAATTCCAGTAGAGCTATTTCAAATCTTGAAAGATGATGCTGTCAAAGTGCTGCACTCAATATGCCAGCACATTTGGAAAACTTACCAGTGGCCACAGGACTGGAAAAGGTCCGTTTTCATTCCAATCACAAAGAAAGGCAATGCCAAAGAGTGCTCAAACTACTGAACAACTGCACTCATCTCACACGCTAGTAAAGTAATGCTCAAAATTCTCCAAGCCAGGCTTCAGCAATACGTGAACCGTGAACTTCCTGATGTTCAAGCTGGTTTTAGAAAAGGCAGAGGAACCAGACATCAAATTGCTAACACCCGCTGGATCATGGAAAAAGCAAGAGAGTTCCAAAAAAACATCTATTTCTGCTTTATGGACTATGCCAAAGCCTTTGACTGTGTGGATCACAATCAACTGTGGAAAATTCTGAAAGAGATGGGAATACCAGACCACCTGACCTGCCTCTTGAGAAATCTGTATGCAGGCCAGGAAGCAACAGTTAGAACTGGACATGGAACAACAGACTGGTTCCAAATCAGGAAAGGAGTACGTCAAGGCTGTATACTGTCACCCTGCTTATTTAACTTCTATGCGGAGAACATCATGAGAAACGCTGGACTGGAAGAAACACAAGCTGGAATCAGGATTGCTGGGAGAAATATCAATAACCTCAGATATGCAGATGACACCACCCTTATGGCAGAAAGTGAAGAGGAGCTAAAAAGCCTCTTGATGAAAGTGAAAGAGGAGAGTGAAAAAGTTGGCTTAAAGCTCCACATTCAGAAAACGAAGGTCATGGCATCCGGTCCCATCACTTCATGGGAAATAGATGGGGAAACAGTGGAAACAGTGTCAGACTTTATTTTTGGGGGGCTCCAAAATCACTGCTGATGGTGACTGCAGCCATGAAATTAAAAGATGCTTACTCCTTGGAAGAAAAGTTATGACCAACCTAGATAGCATATTCAAAAGCAGAGACATTACTTTGCCGACTAAGGTCCATCTAGTCAAGGCTATGGTTTTTCCAGTAGTCATGTATGGATGTGAGAGTTGGACTGTGAAGAAGGCTGAGTGCTGAAGAATTGATGCTTTTGAACTGTGGTGTTGGAGAAGACTCTTGAGAGTCCCTTGGACTGCAAGGAGATCCAACCAGTCCATTGTGAAGGAGATCAGCCCTGGGATTTTTTTGGAAGGAATGATGCTGAAGCTGAAACTCCAGTACTTTGGCCACCCCATGCGAAGAGTTGACTCATTGGAAAAGACTCTGATGCTGGGAGGGATTGGGGGCAGGAGGAGAAGGGGACGACAGAGGATGAGATGGCTGGATGGCATCACTGAGTCGATGGACGTGAGTCTGAGTGAACTCTGGGAGTTGGTGATGGACAGGGAGGCCTGGCGTGCTGCAATTCATAGGGTCACAAAGAGCTGGACACGACTGAGCGACTGAACTGAACTGAACTGAAAATCTCCCTCTTCCTTTCTCTTATAAGGACACTTATAAGTGCCATCTCTTAGAACAGCACTTTGAACCCATCGGGTTCATTTTAAAATCCTTTTTCCAAATCAGGTAACAGGAATTAAGATTTTATATTTTTGGGGCAACTAGTCAACCTACTATAGTAATCAAAAATTTCCTGCTTCTATTAACACTAATTGACTAAAGGATTATAAAAATGTATTTTTATTTGAAGTATATAAAGTTTAAATGCATTTTTGGCCAGAAACAAATAGACTGCCAGATAGTGTTTCTAGCAAAGATAGGTTTATTCAGGATCATCAGAGAATTGCATTTTGGTACGCACAACCATGGTAAGTCATGGGTAAGTTCCCCTTTCTAATCTCCAATGTCTATTTAATTGAAGTATCTGTTTGTTACTTTTTTACATTTCCTTCTGTTGATCAAGATCTTTCTCTGAAAGTCTCCCTAATCGACAGTCAGGTTTTCTAGTTTCTGTGGGTTTTTGTTCCTCTATGACAGGAACGAGCTTTCTGGGGTGCAGAGCCTCACGTCAGAGGGAAAGTGAACAGATTGGACCTTCCTCTGATTGCAGGGAGCATGGGCTTCTCTCTAGCTGTAGTGCCTGGGCTTCTCATTCTCGGGGCTTCTCCTGTTGTCAAGCAGGGCCTCTAGGGAATGGGGGTCCAGTAGCATGGGCTTAGTTGCTTCATGCCATGTGGAATCTTCCCAGACCAGGGATCATACCCGTGTCCTCCTACATTGGCAGTCAGTTTCTTAACCACTTCATCACTAGTTAAGTCCAGACAGAGTTCTTATATGGAATTCACTGGACTCCTCTTCGTTGGGTCTCTAATTCCCTGAAATGGTACCTCAGTGTTGGTAGTAAGGGCCCACGTGCTTTGGCAGGATCGACTAAGGCTTTCATCAGATCGTCTGGAGGGTTCGGACTTAAAGAGGTTTAGGAATCAAAGCTGCAGTCTTTCCAATTATATGGCTGCTGGGGCAAGACCAAAACTCTGACCTCTTCCACCGGCCTCCTGGGTGGGCGGTGCAGAATGACTCCACGCCCTCCACTTCTTCCACAGCTCAAGGCTACGCCTCTGGGGGTGGGGCTGAGCGGACCAAGGCCCCTCCCCCAAGTCCCGCCCCTTTCCCCAGCTTGGGGCGGGTCATCCTCACTGGGCATGCTCGGTACTAAGGGCTCGTATTGGTCTCCTAGGCGGAAGCAGGTTCAGCGGATAGGCGTGTACTTCCCAGGGTTCTCCGCGCTGCTGTCATGGCCGCCTCCTTGTTTCGCTATCCGCACATGCTGTTCTAGGCTTTGTGTTTACAGGAACTGTCGCCACTAGTCGTCGGTGTCTTGGTCGCTCTTTTACTTTCTTCTTTTTGACTCCTGTGTGACCCTCGTAGGAATCTTTTGGCTGCAGCTATGTCCGGGGTGATGTGGATCCCGGAGCTGGCAGTTCTGAGGGGCTTCCCTACTCAGGCGGAGCGGCAGCAGTGGAAGCAGGAGGGAGTCGCCAGTTTGGGTGAGAGGGGTGAACTTGCCAGGGAGGGACTTAGGCCGCCGTGAGGACCGTGGGGAGAAGAGGTGGCGGCGGCTGGGTTGTCATCCCTCCTTTATGTTTTTCCTGCCTAAATCTGCATGATTTCTTAAGGCTTCAGGTTGTCGCATCCTTGATCTGGTGGGCGTGGTCTTCAGGTTCCGTACTTGTCTTCACCCTAAATTTTTCCCGATCCAGAGGTTCTTTACCGTCTGAGCTACCAGGGAAGCCCTCAGTAATAATGTCAATTATTTTTATAATCTCTTAACACTTATTCAGTTATTTAATCCTTATAATAGACATATAAAGTAGACAGTACTTTTGTTCCCTTTTTGCAGATGAAGACATTTAAGTAATTTGGTTAAGTAATTTATTCAAGGTCTCACAGCTGCTAAGTACAACAACTGAAATGAGGCAGCAAAGATGTAATCTTGTAAGCAAAGCACATTTACCTGAGAAACAAAGAGTTAAAAGGCACATTTACTACAGGGTTATAGGTACACGTTGTTGTGGGATTTAAGCTGGACCCAAAAGAGAAATAACAATTTAGGACAGTGTGAGTGTGTGTCTGTGTGTCTGTGTGTCTGTGTGTGAGAGAGAGAGAGTTTAACACGGTATATATGTATAAGTGGGATGTGTGTGTGTGTGTGTGTGTCTGTGTGTGTGTGAGAGAGAGTTTAACACGGTATATATGTATAAGTGGGATGTGTGTGTGTATGTACACACCTGTGCTTGCGTGTTATATACAATAGGTGCTTCAGGTGAGAAGTAGTTTCTGAAGTCTGAGTCTGGAAGTCTTATGGAAGAAATCAAACTTGACCTGATTTTTGATCCAAGGGTAAGACTAGTAAGTGGAGAAGAGATCTCCAGGAGGAAATCGCCAGTGTAAAAGTGTGCAGGCAGGAATGTGCATTTGGATATTAGGGGAACCATAAGTGCACCAGCTTTTCACCAGGGAGTATGGTTGGGCTTCCTTGGTGGCTCATAAACAGTAAAGAATCTGCCTGCAGTGCAGGAGAACATCAACCCAGGGATCCTGGGTTGGATCCCTGGGTCTGGAAAATTCCCTGGAGAAGGTAATGGCTACCCACTCCAGTATTCTTGCCTGGAGAATTCCATGGATAAAGGAGCCTGATGGGCTGCTGTCCATGGGGTTGCAAAAAGTCAGACAGGACTGAGTGACTTATCACTTTCATGGTGGGGGTAGTGGGGGCCAGATGGTAAAAGGAAATGTTCTAAGGAAACTTTTCTGTTCTCAGTAGGATTCCATTTGAATTCTCAGCAGAAGAATGATGTTTCTTGCTAATGAGAAATATTTTTTCTAGGTCTAACTTCTGCCTTACTGCTCATGATATGGATGAGCTCCTAATTCTAGGAGAAGTGATGGGAATTTGCACAGTGCTTTGTGATTAATTTATAGGAAGTGTTCTAGATATATACCTTTTTTTTTTTTTACATACTGAAATGGTAATAGTGTTACCCTTTACAATATGAAAATAGTAGTTTTTTGGATTATTGTACAAATTTTCTTTCTGTTACAGAGAGTGAATCTTACCTACAGTTGTTGCTGGAAGGGAACTACAAAGCCATATTGTTAAATTCATTGACTCAAAGCATTTTAAATTCAGCAACAATAACTGAAGAAAAGATTGACAGCTACCTAGAGAAGCAGATAGTAACATTCCTGGATGATGACTCAGCAGATTTGGACAAAACCAGAAGGTAGAATTTTATTTGAAATTTTCATAGAGAAATGAATTTTGAATACATTTGGTAGTGTCTTGACAATGTGTAAGGCACACTGACTTTTGTGGTTTTTGGAAAACCTGGCTTTACATTTAGTCAATACTCTTGATGTACATAATAATCTATGTAAAAGGTTCTGTCCAGAGGACCATCAAGAATGAAAAGGTGAAGTGGTGAAGGATGTCAGAGGATCATATATAACACTAACTTATGACTGGGTGGTAGCTGCCAACCACTGAGCTTCCAGTTGCTTAGGTCTCATAGGTTTTAGCCATACTTAAGACTTCAGACCTTCTTTCCTTTTAACATGAAAGTGTACACTATCCATCTGGCTATTTGTAGATTGCTGAGTGAGAATTGTAACTACTTTTATTATTTTTAGATTGTTATCTTTAATGTTTTTATTATGGAACCCTTGGTTTATCTTCTTCCACTGATGTTTATGTAATTTAATAGTATTTAGTATAAGGGATGGAGAAGGCAATGGCAACCTACTGCAGTACTCTTGCCTGGAAACTCCCATGGACAGAGGAGCCTGGTGAGCTGCAGTCCATGGGGTCGCAAAGAGTCGGACACGACTGGACGACTTCACTTTTCACTTTTCACTTTCATGCATTGGAAAAGGAAATGGCAAACCACTCCAGTGTTCTTGCCTGGAGAATCCCAGGGATGGGGGTGCCTGATGGGCTGCTGTCTATGGGGTCGCACAGAGTCGGATATGAGTGAAGCGACTTAGCAGCAGCAGCAGTATAAGGGATAGTTGCACGGCAGTTAACCTAATTTTTTCAGTGGCTTATATTTTACTCTTGTAAGTTTGTTAATATACCTTTCTTTTCTCCACTGGCTCTGGCAACCGCATTGTTTTAGTTTTCTTTAAAACATATGCAGTTTTGTTTTATCATAATTTGTAAGAAATGACTTCATTTTAGTTCTTCAACAAATCAACTACCGTGCTTGGTGTTGAGGTTGTAAAGATGAATAAAATGTAATCTGCATCTATTAGGAGTTCATAAAAGAATACTACTATAGACATTGTATTTTACTTAACAAATGTCATTCATTTTTATTTTTCTGGCCTTCTGGTAGCTTTTCCTTCCTCTTGTGTCGTTCCTGTCATTTTGCTATCAGGTGTTTGTGTGTTACCATAGCTTTGTGTGGTGCACGTGGGAACACACGTGTATACACAAATGCATTATACACTGGTTGACCAGAACTCTTGCTTGTCACATAGAGCTGAGAAGAGACATTTCAGTTACTTTATTTTGAGGTATTTGAAAATTAAACTGTATTCTTAGCTCTCCTTGAGGATTTTGATTTTTAGTTATGACATTTATTAAGGCTTACATTAAGATCTTGCTGCACACCTATTTCCCCAAGTTTCCTAAACTTCTGACTACAAACAGCCTCTATTCTTTCTTTGCTCTGCTCTCAGTTGCTCTGTGTCCAGAGCATTCTGGATACCATGGCTTGTCGATTTGATTTTTTTTTTTTTCTTAAAGAATCTTCCTTTTTGAGGTAGGGCCTAGGGAATATAAGAGGATTGCTATAGCTTCATGCTGAACAAAAAGTGAAAGCAGTCATCCTCTTCCTCCAATATTCCCTAGGCCCTACCGCAAAAAGGAAGATTCTTTAAGAATTCCTTGAACTGTATAGTCCATGGAGTCACAAAGAGTTGGACACAGCTGAGTGACTTTCACTTTCACTTGTGTCTTAATCTAAAGGTTGGCAAATTACCTCCGGTGGGTCAAGGCCAAAGTGTCTCAGAGTGTTGCTTACATTTTTAAAAGGGTTAGGGAAAAAAGAAACATATGTGACCTGTAAAGCCTAAAATTTTTTCTCCTTTACAGAATAAGTTTACCTACTTACTCCTGTCTTCAGTCAAAGCAGGATTGAAAAGAAATAGGTTCAAGTGAAGTATCTATGGTTTTTTTTGTTGTTGTTCTAATAATTTGTAGTGCAGATCAAGAAAATGTTTGGAAACAACTTTTTATTGTCAGTTTTCTTATGTATAAAATCAATTTTTCACCCAGTCAGTGTCAGAGCTGTTAAATAGAATGCAAGACAAAGTTCTCAGGATCTGATCAGGTGCTAAGCCAGTGCTGTTCGAGAGAATGTTCGTGACGATGGACATACTCTGTATCTGCTCCATCCAGTGCGGGAGCCAGTAGCCACGTTTGGCCATTGAGCACTGGAAATGTAGATGGTGTGACTGAGGGACTGAATTTTAAAATTTTATCTGTGTGTGGGTACATACATAGTTGTGTCCAATTCTTGGCAGCCCCATGGACTGTAGCCCACCAGGCTCCTCTATCCCTGGAATTTTCCAGGCAAGAATATTGGGTTGCCATTTCCTTCTCCAGGGGATCTTCCTGACGCAGGGATAGAACCCACATCTCTGGTGTCTCCTGCCTTGGCCCGTGGATTCTTTACCACTAGTGCCACCTGAGAATTAATTTAAAGAGCCATATGTGACTCAAGGTGATTGTGTTGGACTTTGTGGACCTAAACTGTGTAGATTTCAGAAATTTCTTTTGTAATACTCTCAGATAATCTCAATGTTGATATCTTACATTTTTCTTAATAACACTGAAATGAAATAGTAGTGTATTTGTGGTTATACATAATGGTTTATGTTTATTTCTTTATTCTTATATGCAGACAACAGAAGATATTCCTACTTGGTGTGAGCAGTTTGCAACTTTTTGTTCAGAGTAACTGGACGGGCCCTCTTGTTGATTTACACCCTCAGGATTTTTTGCCATCTGTTTTGTTTCAGCAGTTCAGTGAGGTACGCTTCTTGGAAATGTCATATATAGGTATTATTGTGTTTATTCTTTAGAAATGGATCTTTGTAAGCCAGAGTTAATAGTAGGTCAGAGAGAAACATGACTTTGTGGCTTGTACAGAACCTACTAAGAATGCTTGTTCATTGATCAGAGTTTTATGTAATTCAGAAGTTCCACTGTCAGTCTCAAACTCCTCTTCAAACGCTCCTCATTTTATGGAGCTCTGCTAGCTGCACTGTTTATTAAAGAATGGACTGCTGCACCGGTCCTCCAGATGAATATTTTACCACAGCTACACAAAGATGGAGAAGGCATTGGCACCCCACTCCAGTACTCTTGCCTGGAAAATCCCATGGATGGAGGAGCCTGATGGGCTGCAGTCCATGGGGTTGCTGAGAGTTGGACACGACTCAGTGACTTCCCTTTCACTTTTCACTTTCATGCATTGGAGAAGGAAATGGCAACCCACTCCAGTGTTCTTGCCTGGAGAATCCCAGGGACGGGGGAGCCTGGTGGGCTGCCGTCTGTGGAGTCGCACAGAGTCGGACACGACTGAAGCGACTTAGCAGCAGCAGCAGCACACAGAGATACTTTCTGAAGAAGTAGAAAGTCTGGAGATCTGTTTAATTTTGTTGCAGAAAAGTTTTGTGGCTGTGTTTAAAACAGTTCCTGGGGAGGTTTCCTTTGTGTCACAGATATTCTTATTTGTATGTACTTAAAGTGTCTGGCTCGGAGATGCCCCATGGTGATAATGAGTCTTAATATCCGTGTATGGAGATAATGTTATTCACCTGCATCCGTAGGTCATCAGTAGGGCTTGCAGTTTGAACACCTCAGTTGTGTTTGAGCACATGTACCCAGGGCTTGGGGGAATGTGACATGCCCTAAGAAGAAGAATGGTAACTGAGTTATCCAGCCACCTCAGAGAACTGGAGCATAACTATTGATCACTCAGCCTGGAAAAAGGGCACCTTAACATCTAGAACTTAGGCAGTCAAAGAGACCTGTTTACTGTTTCCTGGTTTCTCAGAATTAGAAATAGCTGATGAAAGGGGAATGGAGTTGTTAGAGATCAGTGTTAATAATTTGATGAGAATTGCAAGAGCAGTCATAATCTGAAGCCATAGCAGTCACTGCTGTACAGTCAGTTTACTGAGTCATAATCTTATATTGTGATAGAATAACTAAGATTCATAGTGCTGGCTCTAAATCATTATTGAAAGGTTAAAAGCCTTCCATATTTTATGTCTAAGAAGGGAATTTAATCTGTACCTTACAAAAGTTTTCATCCAAAATGATTACAAGTAAAATCCCCAAGATTTTGGCACTTAAAGAGATGCTTTGATTATCTAGAAGTTTACGTATATGGAACATCTCCCTTCCTCTTTGTGTATGAAACAGTTTCTGGCCTCTGTTGCTGCCCAGTGCAGGTTAGAAACCTACCAAACAAGCTTGCAGTTATGTACTGAGCACTGATGTGTGGTTGGAGTGGTGCTTCATTGCCGTGTGTTGTATCAGTTTGACATTTTCTGTTGATGAGAAGACTGAAGCTCACAGTGGTAAGAGAAACTTGCAGAGGTTTTATAGTTGGGTGATTGGAACCCACATTTTCTGGGTCCAAATCCAGTACTCTTTCTGCTGTGCTAGTGTGGAAGCTCATGTGGAGTCAGATAGCAATTCAGACAGTACAGAAATGGGTTACATGAGAGAATCAAACTATAAGAAGCATTGAAATGAATAAAGAGATGTGAGGAAAGTGAATTTTGCCTGAGAAGACCTTTTAGTCAAGAGTGGACCTTGAGGTAGAACCTGAAGGGTGATGAGGGAAATGGATCGGTAGAGAAGAGGAGGAAGTACGTTCTAGTTGTAGTCACGTGAGCACAAATTTAGAGGACAGAGGACTATGGTGTTGCGAGGGCTGTATGAGAGGGCTGCTTTGAGCCTGTTGGGGCAGTAGTAAAAGATGGGGCTTAGGCCACATTGTAGGAAATTTTCACTAAGACCTTGATTTTAATCTTTTTATTGTAAGTACATCTTACTCTCAAAAAAGCATACAAAATGTGTGCAGTTTAAATAATAAAACATCTTTGTTTCCACCACCTGGCTTGAGAGAGGGAACATCACCGGCCTTGGAGAATGGAACTTTCTGACTGCTCTTGCTTAGGTGTTGAGCCCCTTTGCCATTGCGGTGGCTCTGTGGCCCAGGGCTGGGAGAGCCTTGGAACTGGTCTCGTCTGGCTTAGCAGCCTTCTCTAGCTACCTGGTGTACACCACAAATCATAGCATCTTCTGCATGTGCTCTGACTTGGAAAAGCATTAGAAGGTCTCCTGTGTGTGCTTCTTGGTGACATCCCCAGCCCCCTTTCTCATGAAACATCTCATGAATTTGATGTTAACATTCCATTGCTTTCTTCATAGTTTTAGCACTTACGTATGTATGTATCCTCAGAGAACATACTGTTTAGTTTTGCCAGTTTCTGAACTTTATATAAGTTAAATAAGCAGGGTGGCAATATACAGCCTTGACGTACTCCTTTCCTGATTTGGAACCAGTCTGTTGTTCCATGTCCAGTTCTAACTGTTGCTTCTTGACCTGCATACAGATTTCTCAGGAGGCAGGTCAGGTGGTCTGGTACTCCCATCTCTTGAGGAATTTTCCACAGTTTGTTGTGATCCACACAGTCAGAGACTTTGGCATAGTCAATAAATTAGTAAATAAAGCTTATTTAACTTATATGCAGAGTATATCAGGAGAAATGCTGGACTGGATGAGGCACAAACTGGAATCTTGATTGCTGAGAGAAACACCAATAACCTCAGATATGCAGATGACACCACGCTTATGGCAGAGAGTAAAGAACTAAAGAGCCTTTTGATGAAAATGAAAGAGGAGAGTGAAAAAGTTGGCTTTCAACATTCAGAAAACTAAGGTCATGGTATCTGGTTCCATTACTTCATGGCAAATAGATGGGGAAACAGTGGAAACAGTGACAGACTTTATTTTTGGGACAGACTTTATTTTTGGGAGCTCTGAAATCACTGCCGATGGTGACTGTAGCTATGAAATGAAAAGACGCTTGCTCCTTGGAAGGGAAGTTATGACCAACCTAGACAGCTTATTAAAAAGCAGAGACATTACTTTGCCAACAAAGGTCTGTCTTGTCAAAGCTATGATTTTTCTGGTGGTCAGGTATGGATGTAAGAGTTGAACTATAAAGAAAGCTGAGCACCAAAGAATTGATGCTTTTGAACTGTGGTGTTGGAGAAGACTCTTGAGAGTCCCTTGGACAGCAAGGAGACCCAGCCAGTCCATCCTAAAGGAAATCAGTCCTGAATATTCATTAGAAGGACTGATGTTGAAGCTGAAACTCCAATACTTTGGCCACCTGATATGAAGAACTCACTCATTTAAAAAGACCCTGATGCTGGGAAAGATTGAAGGCAGGAGGAGAAGGGGACAACAGAGGATGCGATGGTTGGATGACATCACCAACTCAGTGGCCATCAGTTTGAGTAAACTCTGGGAGTTGGTGATGGACAGGGAGGCCTGGCATGCTGCAGTCCATGGGGTTGCAAAGAGATGGACACGACTAAGTGACTGAACTGAACTATATAAAAATGAAATAAATTGTGTTCTGTGACTTGCTTTGCTTAGACGTATATTTTTGGTATTATAAACTATTCATTTTTACTGTTGCATAGTATTCCAATTGTATGACTGGACCACAGTTTATATATCTGTTCTACTCTTGATGGCCACATGGGATGTTTCCTTTTTTGGCAGTATATTATGTACTATGCTGTTGGGAGCACATCTAGGATTCATTTGTAGGAGTTTCCAAGCACAGCAAAACTTAAAAAAGAATAATGTTTGGTGCAATGAGCTAAATGAAGGAGGCTGTTTTTACTGCCTGCCTCCTTCCTAGGGCTATAGTTAGGCTCCCTGAGGGCTGAGAGGACTGATGTTTTACCACACTTGTCAATGCTTCCCAGGACTGAGTTGGGAAGCTCTGCTGAGGGCAGGTACCCATGAGTGGAGTTGCTGTGCCCTAGGGTGTACGCACGGTCAGCTCTTCTTTCTTGTGTCAGGTTGTCTTGGAGAGAATTATTCAGTTTATACTCTTTACCAGCAATCTGACAATTTGGAAGATCGAGGGAGTTGAAGTTTTTAAATTGGGGAGTGGCATATCAGTATTTTCCAGTTGTCATTTTCCTGTGCTTATTGATGTTTTATAGTTCTTGTGAGGACAGATATTTGTGAATATACTTCATGGTCTTCGAGTATAGTCATCAAAGCCAAATTAATTTCCCCTGCCTCCAACTTAGGGCCTTGGCATTTTTAGCACTGCCGTGTGACCACTGGTCTAACCAGCCTCGGGAATAGCACTAGAGGTTAACGTCTGAGTATGTCCCTCTCACACATAAAAGTTGATCTTCTAGTAAACTGGTTTTATATCAGATGTATCTCAGGCTTCCAGATGTTGACTTTTTTTCACTGTTCTGATTAATAAGTATTTTTATATGTCTTATGCTCTCGTCACTGAGGAATTGTTGCTAAGGGACTTGTAACTTTCATTTTATCTGTTTTAGTTGAAAATGTAAACAGCCCTCTTTAAAATTCAGCCATTTTTCCAAACCTCTGTAAGCATGGTTAGAGCTTGGTTGGAATATCAGTGTTAGATCACAGGAGTAGATAGAGACTGCTTCACTTAAGCAGAAGATAGAAAAGCATTCAATTTTTTGATAATAATGATGCAAAATAACTTTGGGAAAAGAAATTTGTTTGTTTATTCATGCATTCACTCCTTTACTTATTTATTGTTTGTCCTGTTAATGACATTGTCTGAGAACTTAAAGAGAAGGAAGTTTAGTAACCAGCCTCTGACTTTGAGTATCAGAGGAAATGAGGTCCAGGTAGTATATCACGGAGTATCTCTTTGTGTAATTTTCTGTTTGTTGCCCTGTTAAGTCACCTGTTTGTTATCTTTAAGGATTTCATTAGAAGATAGTGATCTAAATTTGTGCTACAACAGGTGGATGTCTTTTTTGTCTCAGTGTGATTAGAAAAGGGTTCTTTTTCTTAAAGTCATATCTTGTACTGACCAGTTTGGTTGGGATGTTAGGAAATAAAGATTGTTAAGTCCACCTAAAAGGCAAGATGATTTGGTGAGGCTTCAGGTCCAGCTTGGGCATGTTAGGCAGGGTCTTCTCTCAAGTCCTTAAGCAGTAGACTTGCTGGTGTAATTGGTACGTCCACTTGGAGGTCTCACGGGGAACCTCAGACTCATCGCGTCCACACTGGATTCACGGTGAGCTTCTTCTCCAAACCAGGTCCTCTGCTGTGTCTGTGTCTCAGTTGCTTACCCCTCATCATGAGTTGTCCCAGTCAGAAGGCTGGCAGTGATCCTGGCCCTGTCCTTGTGCTTAGCCGAGGTCTGAGGGGAAGGTAGCATGAGATGGTAGGAAGAATACTGGCTTGGGAGTTGGAAAACCTGGGCTGTAATCTCTGTTCAGACGCTAACTTTGGTGTGATTTTGGACTGAACTTAACTTTTTTTGTTGTTTTCTTCTGAGATTGAGGCAGTTGTAATACTTCAGAATAGTCCCTTGATTATTGAACTTGAAAAAAAAAATTCATTCGACCCCCAGTGTAGGTTAACAGTAAGCTTTATTGGTGGTTTGCTGGTGGTCATTCACATTGTCTTTATTCCTCAAGTACACTTTTCAGTGATGATGAAGGGGCTGTTCCTTTTGTACCTTTATTGAATGTTTTTATAAAGCATTGAGCCTGGCACTGGCATCACTTGGATTGTTTAATCCTTATAAGAAACGTGTGAGGTGTAGATACTGTTATTTGATTTTATAATTCAGAAAACTGAGGCTCAGTTAAAAGAAATCTGCCTATGCCCACAAACTAATAAATGGGTAAAAGTAAAACTGATAAATGGGTAATAAACTAATAAACTAGTAAAAGGACTCCATCCTGTGTGGGTGACTTAGAGCCTGTGTTCCTGATGTTGAGCATTCCTGCTGTTAATTTTGTGGCAACTGTCAAAATTATTCAGCCCACATTTTAAAAACATGAGTGTCTGGTCCAGTGTAGAAAATCCATTCAGTTGAGAAATGGATTTTTCACAGACCTTCCTGTTGGGCAGGCTCTGTTCACGTTGGTCCGTGACTGTATGCCTGCTCAGCGTCTGATATGTAGGCTTTGTTCTTCTTTGGCCTGATAGTAGTTAAGGGGCAGCTGTGGTCTGTAATGACATTAGCTGACTGGTGAAGCGCATATGAAACGGAGGTGTTTAATATGAATACTTTCACATAGAGATGGCTTTACTGAGAAAACACTTTTAAATCTGGAAGATAATGGTGCCTCTTCAATTGTAGCATTTTCTTGATTGTTCTGTTCCTCTAAAGTATAAGCAGATGGGTGGTCATTGGTCAGGGCAGGCTGGAGTTGTAGATCTCTAAAGGCATTTATAATATTAGGACTTGGTCCAGTGCCAGTTGCTGTGTAATAGATTAATGATTGTGTTTCAGAGCTGATTAACTGGAAAATATGTATCCTTATAAGACATACAAAGGTTAATTTTTTTCTAAATTATTTGATCACACACACATATATATATATATATTTTTTTTTTTTTTTTTTCTTTCCAGATCAAAGGACTGGATGCATTTGTTCTGAGTCTGCTTGTTCTAGATGGTGAATCAATCTACAGCCTGACTGCAAAGCCTATCCTGCTGTTATTAGCAAGAATTATCTTAGTGAATATAAGACATAAACTGACAGCTATTCAGGTAAGGAAAAAAAGGAGCCAAGAGATTCAGACCCAGGTGTGACTTTTGTGCTGATTAGCATCAGACTTTAGATGTGATGCTGACAATGTCTTGGTATATTTATTTTCTAAGTCTTCCTTAGGTATTTAATTTAATCTCCCCTAATGAGATTAATGAGATCAATGCAAAGAAATACAGGAAAAGGACAGAATGGGAAAGACTAGAGATCTCTTCAAGAAAATTAGAGATACCAAGGGAACATTTCATGCAAAGATGGGCTCGATAAAGGACAGAAATGGTATGGACCTAACAGAAGCAGAAGATATTAAGAAGAGGTGGCAAGAATACACAGAAGAACTGTACAAAAAAGATCTTCATGACCCGGATAATCACAATGGTGTGATCACTCATCTAGAGCCAGACATCCTGGAATGTGAAGTCAAGTGGACCTTAGAAAGCATCACTACGAACAAAGTAGTGGAGGTGATGGAATTCCAGTTGAGCTGTTTCAAATCCCGAAACATGATGCTGTGAAAGTGCTGCACTCAGTATGCCAGCAAATTTGGAAAACTCAGCAGTGGCCACAGGACTGGAAAAGGTCAGTTTTCATTCCAATCCCAAAGAAAGGCAATGCCAAAGAATGCTCAAACTACATCTGCTGGATCATGGAAAAAGCAAGAGACTTCAAAAAAAACATCTATTTCTGCTTTATGGACTATGCCAAAGCCTTTGACTGTGTGGATCACAATAAACTGGAAAATTCTGAGTGAAATGAGAATACCAGACCACCTGACCTACCTCTTGAGAAATCTGTATGCAGGTCAGGAAGCAACAGTTAGAACTGGACATGGAATAACAGACTGGTTCCAAATAGGAAAAGGAGTACGTCAAGGCTGTGTACTGTCACCCTGCTTATTTAACTTCTATGCGGAGTACATCATGAGAAATGCTGGACTGGAAGAAACAAGCTGGAATCAAGATTGCTGGGAGAAATATCAATAACCTCAGATATGCAGATGACACCACCTTTATGGCAGAAAGTGAAGAGGAACTCAAAAGCCTCTTGATGAAAGTGAAAGAGGAGAGTGAAAAAGTTGGCTTAAAGCTCAACATTCAGAAAACGAAGATCATGGCATCCGGTCCCATCACTTCATGGGAAATAGATGGGGAAACAGTGGAAACAGTGTCAGACTTTATCTTCTTGGGCTCCAAAATCACTGCTGATGGTGACTGCAGCCATGAAATTAAAAGACGCTTACTCCTTGGAAGAAAAGTTATGATCAACCTAGATAGCATATTGAAAAGCAGAGACATTACTTTGCTGACTAAGGTCCGTCTAGTCAAGGCTATGGTTTTTCCAGTAGTCATGTATGGATGTGAGAGTTGGACTGTGAAGAAGGCTGAGCGCCGAAGAATTGATGCTTTTGAACTGTGGTGTTGGAGAAGACTCTTGAGAGTCCCTTGGACTGCAAGGAGATCAGCCATGGGATTTCTTTGGAAGGAATGATGCTGAAGCTGAAACTCCAGTACTTTGGCCACCTCATGCGAAGAGCTGACTCATTGGAAAAGACTCTGATGCTGGGAGGGATTGGGGGCAGGAGGAGGAGGGGACGACAGAGGATGAGATGGCTGGATGGCATCACTGACTCGATGGACGTGAGTCTGAGTGAACTCCGGGAGTTGGTGATGGACAGGGAGGCCTGGTGTGCTGCAATTCACGGGGTCGCAAAGAGTTGGACACGACTGAGCAACTGAACTGAACTGAACGAGATTAGTATAAAATGAAACATTGTCTCTTTAACAGAATTTATATATGTGTTGAATGTATGTATACATGTGTGTAAGTGTTCATTCTCTGAATCTTAAAAGTGGGTTTAGAAACATCCATCACAGTCTTTTATGAATTTCATGTAAGGATAATGAGCAGTAGCCAGAAGTATGCGTAGCACTTACAGTAGATCTTAATTACTATTACTGTTTCTTGGCTCATGTCCTGCATTGATTGATATTTGGGTTGGGTTTAGTAGAGCATTTGTTCAGTATCCATTGTATGGTTTCTCTAGGTTACATATAAATTAGTGAGAAAAGCTAATATGCAGTAGGAGGTGATAAGAACCACAAGGGAGAATTGAAGGAAGTCCTTGAGGTGTGTTGGTTCTGTTGCAGCTTCTCAACTATGTGCAGCTAACTCTCCAATCTGCCTTGCAGTGTGAAAGCAGCTGCAGATAATATGTGAATGAGTGTGACTGTGTACCAGTAAAGCTTCATTTATGGACTTGGAAATTTACATTTAATATACATTCACATGTCACAAATTTTTCATTTCTTTCTTTCAAAAATGTAGGAACCAGTCTTGGTTTGGGGCTAAAGGAAAACAGGTAGAGGACTGTTTCTGACCCACAGGCTTGAAGCTTCCTGATTCCTATCCTGATCATTGCAACATAGGCATGTAGACCTTGTATTGCCAGAAATAGTAAATCTAAATTTTATGTGAAATCTCCCAGTTTCCAAGTGTTGGCTGAGAAAGTTTAAGAAATAATATTTCTATGGATAAAATGGGGACTTGGTCTGTACTGTATAAGGGCTTATTTTCCTGAGTATTTAAGTTGAGGCAAAGAAGAGGTAAAAAGGGAATCATGCCTCTTTCAGCAACTCTCATGAGAGCTAGAAGGTTTGGAATCCGTTGTACCGGAAGGGTTTTTACTTGATGGGTTTCAGTGTATACTAGCAGATATAAGGCCTTATCTTTGATCTTTTTAGTGATGTTAGTTTGAATAAAAAAAGTATTTCCAAGTTGATTTGAGTTAAATGATCTTATAGACTGAGTAGTACTTGACCCTAAAGAAAGTATCATCAAGACATGAGGTTGCTAAATGGTATCATTTTCTTTCTAGTGAGACTAATGGTCATTATTGAGTTAGTGATACAGTTTTCTTGCTGGAAAACTTTCATCAGCAGGCATATTAAGCAGGAATGTATCAGGTTGATTTTTTATTAAAAATAACAATGATTTTATTTTTGTGAAATAATAAAAGATGATTTTTCCCCACTCCCTAGTCTGTGAAGTATATAGACCATTATTAGTTATATGTTAATGTTGAGTAAAAGGAATTTTGGCTTCGGAATCAGACCAGAGTTTGTCTGGCTTAGCCTCTCACCATCTCTGTGACCTTAGGCCAGTGAATTACTCTGAATATCAGTTTCCTCATTTATAAGGGGGACTTGAGTTGGCAGGCAGTTACTGGGTTTCTTTTGAGTACACTCATGCGCTCTGCCTTCTAGAAGATTACTCACTAGTATGACTTGTCAATCAGAACAAGTAATAAGTGATCTAGTCAGGAGACAGGATCTGGGAACTACCTAAGCAAGACTTTAAGTTTCCTTTTTCATTAATGCCTCAGATTTTCTATTAAGTGATTCTTGACAGATAGAAAAAGGCACTTTTATTTTCTAGTAAAAAAAATAGATCATGCTTTCTTTCTTTGTTTCACACTCCCCCTTCTCTCATGTGAAGATTTTGGATTAAAGAGTTAGTTTATGGATCTGATTTTTAAGAGCTGAGCATCTTAAGTCGTATGTTTTTTTAACAGGGCAGTCTGTTTGACTGGATCTGTCTTAATTCCCATGTCTAGAAAAGGAAAGAATATGTTGCCAGACCTGACTCACTTACTGCTGACAGCAGATAAGTACGGATAATTGGAATATAGACTGACTTCATTAGCTTTGTGATAGGAAAAGAATGAAAACGAGGCAACAACTCAGGGAATTAAATTAAAAATGATGTGCAATTTCTTTCTATTAGATAATTCTACCTTTCTTTTCCTTACATGGCCTGAGGAAATATCATTAGTAATTAGAAAAGTTTTTGTCATAGAGTCAAAATTCATTTGTGATTTTATCATTGTTGCAACAATTGTGTGTAGCAGTTTAGAAGGGAAACAGGCAGTTTTACCCCTTGATCAAATTAAGAAATTAAATTCAAGTAACAGAAAATGCTTTTGGTAATTAAGCATGATTTCCAATTAGTAGGTATTGCTATAAAAGAAAGAAAATTTTTCACACTTTTAGACAGTATAATTCAAAGTAACATAGTTGTAACTAATTTAGATGATTCAATGCATGATCATACTTGGTAATTTAATGAACCTATCAAAAATAGTTAATACTTCTTATTTGCGCACACAAACGTATGTATAGAGGAAGAGCCTAGAGGAATATAAACCTTTGTCATGGATTTTTCTGGGGACGGAGGATGATGCTAAGGCAGCAGAAGAGAGACTTTGATCTTCACTGTGTATGCTTCTGTATCGGCTTGTTTAATCAGGATGTGTTGAAAAGTAAGACAGTACCAGAGACTGAGAAAAGGCTACTGTGCTGTCAGCCTGTGCATTAGTCAAGACAGTGTACAGAACGCGGTCTCCACCCTCCACACTGTAAGGACCAGGTACTTACACACTCAAAGAACATGAGCTCTCCCGTGTGGTGCTAACTTCTAGCCACAGTGTGGAAGTTCAGGGGAGTGAGAGACCAGTGTGTGCTCTAATCTCTTCTCTGGGAGAAGAGGTTCCATGGAAGAAGGTGTGGCAGAGGTCTTCTCAGTGTGTGGAATAATCTGAACCCAGGCTATTTCTTACCTTGTAGCGTGCTCAGCATGCATTGCTTCAAGGAGGATACAGGGATGAGTGAAGCATGGTTCCTCATCTTGTTGGCTAGCTGGCTGACAACACTGAAAAGTAGGATGACATACACGAGTATGGAGGGCTGCGTTTGCAAAGAGAGGTGGAAACACGTGCTAGAAGTTGAGACAAGGGGAAGAATTACCCCACAGGAGGTTCTAGTGGGGGGCCTCCTGGGATGGTGGGTGTTGGATCATGGTGCTGGTAGAGTGCTGTAGCAGAGCTGGGCGATGACAGTAGGCATTTTAAAAGGGGAAATGGGAAGTTGAAAATGATGTCGGGAAGCCCAGCTGGCTTTGAGTAAACAGAGAAGAGATGTTGTTCTCGTGAAAGACAGGGCAGTGGATTTGGTGTTATTACTGAAGACGTAGCCGTGGGTGGGTAAGCTTCCTAAACAGTGAATTTAATCTCACAAATGTAAAAAAATTCTAAAAGTTGATTTGAGTTAATGTAAAATTTTTTCCCAAAGGGTCCTTTTATTTCAGCTTACGTTAATATTTCCTTTTTCTAGAGCTTGCCATGGTGGACGTTGAGATGTGTGAATATTCACCAGCAGTTGCTTGAGGAGCGCTCACCTCAGCTTTTTGCTCTTGCTGAAGACTGCATCGATCAAGGTATGCTGCAGATTTTGTCTGCTTTGAGCATGTAGCTCTGTTCTGTTTCCTTGGCTGAGACTTTGCTTTTTCATTTATTGCTTGACAGCATATGGTAACTTTTTGTCTGAGGTGGCTTCTCCACTCTTTCTGAATTTGGACTGTCACAAATTATTAGTGTCAGATTATAGGATTTCTTTTTTGAATTTCTTTTCTTTGAATTTTTAAAAAGTCAATCAGTGTTATTTATATTATTAATACAGACTTAAACAAGTGATTTATTCTGTGTAGTTCACCTTGATTTTATTACAAATTGCCTAAAGGTATTTAAATATTTTCTTGGTTTCTTAATGTAAGAAACCTTGTTAGAAACAAATGTAAACTCCCTTTATTAAGAAAATAATCCCTAACTAACTGGAACTGGAGTAAATTGTGCTGAACTACATGCAGAACAGGAAATTATTTATCCTATATCCTGAGTACATGAAGAAATAATTCATTTTTTTAATTAATAATATTTGGTAGAAAATAAGTTTAGTGAGGATGACAGTAGGTAGAGAGACATTTTTGTAGTTTTTTCATTATTTTCGTTGTAATATATAATGTACATATGGAAATATACCTAGGATAGAAATGTAAAATTTACCAAATACTTGTAAACCACATGCCCCTGTAAATGCCTTTGTTGCAAGTAACCCTTAGGCTTTTTAGGGAGGCATTACTTGTTTATGGCTATGCTGGGTCTTCCTTGCTGCTTGGACTTTCAGTTGCGGCGAGTTGGGGCTACTCTAGCTGTGCACAGGCTTCTCATTGCGGCGACTTCTCTTGTTCTGGAGCACGGGCTCTAGGGCCCGTAGGCTTCGGTCGTTGTGGCTTGCAGGCTCTAGAGCACAGTCTCAGTAATTGTGGCACAGGGCTTTGTTGTTCCTCAGCATGTGGAATCTTCCCAAATCAGGGATCGAATCTGCATCTCCTGCACTGGTAGGTGGATTCTTTGCTGAGCCACCAGGAGAGTTCTCGGGAAGCATTTTGAAAATAGGAGGAAATCTTGGACTTAGTCTATATTTGTTCAGGATTTTAGGTTATGTAAGACTGTGGAACACCCAAGGGCAATTAGATCTGACTTGTATATGTAAAAAAATATATTCTGAGCTTGAACTTGGTATATAGGAAACAATATTTGTTCTGCTATGAGATTTAAACCTAACATGTGGTAGCAGATTGACTTATTAAATGTAAGGAGTTTATTTTTCTATACAGTGATATTTCACTAAGTGTACAGTGATGCAGTGAAGTAACAGAACTGCGAAATGGTATTTCTTTTTCCTGTAGAAGTCTTTGGTTTAATGCATTTGGATGACAAGAGATTTTTATGAGCAAATATAGGCTACAGATGGGGAAACAGTGGAAACAGTGTCAGACTTTATTTTTTTGGGCTCCAAAATCACTGTAGATGGTGATTGCAGCCATGAAATTAAAAGACGCTTACTCCTTGGAAAGAAAGTTATGACCAACCTAGATAGCATATTGAAAAGCAGAGACATTACTTTGCCAACAAAGGTCCGTCTAGTCAAGGCTATGGTTTTTCCAGTGGTCATGTATGGATATGAGAGTTGGACTGTGAAGAAATCTGAGCACCAAATAATTGATGCTTTTGAACTGTGGTGTTGGAGAAGACTCTTGAGAGTCCCTTGGACTGCAAGGAGATCCAACCAGTCCATTCTAAAGGAGATCAGCCCTGGGTGTTCTTTGGAAGGAATGATGCTAAAGCTGAAACTCCAGTACTTTGGCCACCTCATGCAAAGAGTTGACTTGTTGGAAAAGACTCTGATGCTGGGAGGGATTGGGGGCAGGAGGAAAAGGGGACGACAGAGGATGAAATGGCTGGATGGCATTACCGACTTGATGGACATGAGTTTGAGTGAACTCCGGGAGTTGGTGATGGACAGGGAGGTCTGGCGTGCTGTGATTCATGGCATAACAAAGAGTCGGACACGACTGAGCGACTGAACTGAACTGAACTGATAGGCTACAGAATCATCGGTATTTTCAAGACTGTAAGCAACTGTCTAGATTGTGAGTTCCTTGCAGGCTGATTTTTTCTTGTTTCTGCTTAGCAGAATGCCCGGAAAATAATAAATATTTAGTGCATATTTGTTGAATAGTGATAGCTAGCATTTATTGAGCCTTTACTTTTTAAATTTTATTTATTTATTTTGGGCTGCACTGAGTCTTTGTTGCCTTGAAAGTGGAGGTTACTCTCTAGCTGTGTTGTGCAGGCTTCTCATTGCAGTGGCTTCTGTTGTGGTGCATGGGCTTAGTTGTCCCGAGGCACGTGGAATCCCCCAGAACCAGGGATTGGACCTGTATCCCCCGCATTGGACCACTAGGGAAGTCCTGTTGAGCCTTTTCTACATTCACTTTTCAGAGGAGACATTGTAGAACTCCATTTGCCCTCCATCTCGATAGCAGTTTTTATCTGAGTTAACTTCTGTACGAGCGTTTTTCAAAAAGTGAAATACAGAAGTTATGAGAAAATTAATCCTACCCAGATACCATATGGGATCTTGAATCTTCTCATAATAGTGTTGCCTAGGCGCGGAGTTCTCTTTCAAATGAAATATGAAGTTGGACTTGGAGAAAATTAAGACCTGATGCTCAATTTACTGGCATCATTGTCCTCTTTCTATTTTTAGTAAAATGAAAATTGTGTAGACTAAGTCTTCCCCCCATTCATGTCATTTCACATTTTTTAAATGAAGTGAGATACATTCCATAAACAAAATGCAAGGGAGAAAGAGAAGTGGGGATAAACTTCTAGTTAATGAAATTGGATGAAGTTTTGAAAGCCAGGGATGGGTTGAACATTACTGATTCTAATAGGGGAGAAAGTTGATTTTTCCAGAGGATAGTGAAAGCATTTGAAAGAAGATGGCATCAGTATTCAGCCACTATTTAATTTTGTAAAAAAGTAATTACGTTGTACTGTGTAGCATATTAAACAATTTCATATGCTTCATTATACTTTTATGGAGTGATGGTAAATGAGCAAAACACAAGATATCACTGGGAGTTTTATTTCTTTCTCTTAATGCAAAGGAAATCAAGTTTGATGCAGTTGCCAGAGGGAAAGCCACATCTTTTCCTTTTATCCCATATTATGTAAATCTACATTTATGTCTCTACCTTAACCACATCTCAGTGACTGATGTTCTTAATGATGACCTTTAATTATTAAAAGAAAAAAAATACCTTCTTAATGTACCATATTAAAAGGTAAGAACCATATGATGTGTTGTAGAGAGAATTCTAAGACGTAAAATATAGTTCTCTAAACAGAAAGGGTTAACTAAGATATCTGGAAAATATGAGTCTAAGTGACTCATTCTTCAAGTGGTCTGTTCTTTTCTGCAGTATATTTCAGCATATCATTTGCTTTGCCTTACAACTAAGTATTTTTTATGTTGCTGTTCTAGGCTAATCAGTGACATTTTTCATTTTATCTAGTCGTAAATTGGTCCATTTTGGCTATGTCTAAGTAAGTCTGCACATGGCATATTTTCATGGACAATTTTATTTAAAAAAATGTTCTGGGATTTAACCCAAATATTGACCAAGCATTCAGTTATATTGAAATATTGTTCAGTATCCAGAGAAGAATATTTTTGTATTTGAAATATCGCCCTTGAACAATCATCAGAAAGTTGGCAAAATTTTTTTTTTCAATCTGTGACATATAAGCAAGTGTGATCTTTATATTTTTGTCCAGGAACGTTACATCAGTATAGTGTAGTGGAATAGAGCCCATCAGAGTGTCAGCATAACTTTGCTGGACTGGTCACATCTATGAAAGGAGTGAGTTAGAATCTTGAAAAGTCTGCTCCTCAGCACACTCTGAGGTCCTCTTTTGGATCTCATACTAATGAAACTGTGATTCTCTGAAGAACTGCTTAAGGGCACACAATCATTTATTGAAGCATCTGGTACTGAAAACGTGTTCCATATAGCACATGAGATGTAATATTGAGGTTTAGGTGTTTGAAGATGAGCTTATGAAGAAGTCACTGTTCAAAGAAAACAGGCTAAAATACTTTGTCTGAGATTCCACTGTAACATCTCCAGACAGTTCTGTGACTCTAGGCTTATATTGTCTCCACATCCAAAGAGTTCAAGAGATTAGTTTCTTGGTGACTGATGTATGCATAAATTTAAAAAAATTTTTTTGATACTTTGGAATGAATGTCATTAAATATACTTATAATCTAATCACAAGTATCTGATTATCCATATGAATCCATAGGGATTTCATTTTTAAAATAGCATTAAAATAATCTGATGAGAAGAGATTTTGGTTTTAGCATGCATTTTAAATATAGTGGTTTGACATTTTGACCCAGAAGGTTATGATTATTCTTTATCATGGAGCACCTAAAGATTTATTAAAATGATAACTATATGTCTGTTGGGTCAACATGCTTTATTTGTTTATTTATTTCATCTTTTTTTTAAACTTCAGTTATCCAAATCTCAAAACTTTGTGTTCATGGTTGACTCACTGTTTTTCATCATTCTGTGTATCTCGCCAGTTCTTAAATCTTATCAGTTCTTGCCTAAGGGTTCCATATCCATCCTTCTTTTCCATTCCTACAACTCTTATCCTAGTCAGTGTCTGAAATCTGTAGTTTGGAAAGACCCATTAGAGATTATCTTGTCCAGCTACTCATTTCCAAAGAATTGAAACTCAAAGAGATTGTCCATGAACCAGAACGATGACCTGGAGTTTCTGACTCCCGATCCTGCTTATCTTCTCCAGATCCTCCAGATCTTCTCTTCATTACTTTTCTCTAAACTGGTCAGTAGGGCAGAATTCTAATATCTAATAGTTATAATGCAGTTCCCATTGCAGTAGTCCATACTCCATACCAAGCACTGTTCTAGGTCTTTAAATATATTAACTGGCTTATTCCTTGCAACAGGTCTGAGCTAGAACTGAAGACTTGACATAGGAAGGTGTAGTGGTGGGTTTGTGTGCCACCCTTTTTTAACAGTGTTTCTGGAGGGTAGTTAACCAACAGTAAGACAATCACGAAGGTGTGATCACTCACCTAGAGCCAGACATCTTGGAATGTGAAGTCAAGTGGGCCTTAGAAAGCATCACTACGAACCAAGCTAGTGGAGGTGATGGCATTCCAGTTGAGCTATTTCAAATCCTGAAAGATGATGCTGTCAAAGTGCTGCACTCAATATGCCAGCACATTTGGAAAACTCACCAGTGGCCACAGGACTGGAAAAGGTCAGTTTTCATTCCAATCCCAAAGAACGGCAATGCCAAAGAATGCTCAAACTACCACACAATTGCACTCATCTCACATGCTAGTAAAGTAATGCTCAAAATTCTCCAAGCCAGGCTGCAGCAATACGTGAACTTCCTGATGTTCAAGCTGGTTTTAGAAAAGGCAGAGGAACCAGACATCAAATTGCCAGCATCCACTGGATCATGGAAAAAGCAAGAGAGTTCCAAAAAAACATCTATTTCTGCTTTATGGACTATGCCAAAGCCTTTGACTGTGTGGATCACAATAAACTGTGAAAAATTCCTCAAGAGATGGGAATACCAGACCACCTGACCTGCCTCTTGAGAAATCTGTATGCAGGTCAGGAAGCAACAGTTAGAACTGGAGATGGAACAACAGACTGGTTCCAAATAGGAAAAGGAGTGCGTCAAGGCTGTATATTGTCACCCTGCTTATTTAACTTATATGCAGAGTACATCATGAGAAACACTGGGCTGGAAGAAACACAAGCTGGAATCAAGATTGCTGGGAGAAATATCAATAACCTCAGATATGCAGATGACACCACCCTTATGGCAGAAAGTGAAGAGCAACTAAAAAACCTCTTGATGAAAGTGAAAGAGGAGAGTGAAAAAGTTGGCTTAAAGCTCAACATTCAGAAAACGAAGATCATGGCATCCGGTCCCACCACTTCATGGGAAATAGATGGGGAAACAGTGGAAACAGTGTTAGACTTTATTTTTTGGGGCTCCAAAATCACTGCAGATGGTGACTGCAGCCATGAAATTAAAAGACGCTTACTCCTTGGAAGAAAAGTTATGATCAACCTAGATAGCATATTGAAAAGCAGAGACATTACTTTGCCGACTAAGGTCCGTCTAGTCAAGGCTATGGTTTTTCCAGTAGTCATGTATGGATGTGAGAGTTGGACTGTGAAGAAGGCTGAGTGCTGAAGAATTGATGCTTTTGAACTGTGGTGTTGGAGAAGACTCTTGAGAGTCCCTTGGACTGCAAGGAGATCCAACCAGTCCATTGTGAAGGAGATCAGCCCTGGGATTTCTTTGGAAGGAATGATGCTGAAGCTGAAACTCCAGTACTTTGGCCACCTCATGCGAAGAGTTGACTCATTGGAAAAGACTCTGATGCTGGGAGTGACTGGGGGCAGGAGGAGAAGGGGACGACAGAGGATGAGATGGCTGAATGGCATCACTGACTTGATGAACGTGAGTCTGAGTGAACTCCGGGAGTTGGTGATGGACAGGGAGGCCTGGCATGCTGCAGTTCTTGGGGTCGCAAAGAGTCGGACACGACTGAGCAAGTGAACTGAACTGAAGACTCATATTTAAAGTGTAGAATTGGTGATATTTTATATGTGTATATATGTATGAAATTATCAGAATCAAGAGAGTTAACAGAACCTAGAGTTTTAAGATCTGACTTTCAATTTCTATTCTGTCATTGACACCCTGTGTGATAAGGGAGCTTGTCTTACTTCCAAACCAAGAGTTTCTTTCTGTGTAAAGATGGTGTGTGAGTCTTTTCCAGGTGTAAAATGATGGGTTTCTTTGTAGGCCAGCTTCTTAATGCTGGGATCTGTTGAAAGATTGTGACCAAAAAAAGTTGTTTCCTCTTTCTTTGGGCTTTCTTGTTGGGATCCATAAAGGCTACAGAGTGCTTCCTTTTAGTAAATTAAAAAAAACTACTATTCTGTTGCCCGTAAGTGCTGTCTGGAGCTGTGCTGTCCAGTGTAGTGGCCACTAGCCACTACTGTGGCTAATTAAGAGAAGTAAAGAATTCAGTGTCTCAGTTTCACTAGCCCCATTTCAAGGGCTCAGAAGCCACCTTGATGGTAAATGGTTACCATTCTGGACAGTGCAGCTGTATTTAATATCATCACAGAAAGTTTTATAGGATAGCACTGATGTTGAGCAACAGACAGTTTCAGAGTAGATCTATCTATCCTTCCTTCTGTATGGTCAGTCTTGCAGCTCCTGAAGGGTGTTATCACTATCACTTCGAGTCTAAGGGTTGCACGTGACTTGTAGGCTCTTTCTTGGCCTTCCTTTCTTCTCCTTGTACAGCAGTACTGGACTGTTGTTATTTTGTTTGTTTGTGTTGTTTACCTGTTATTTGGCTGCACCAGGTCTTAGTTGCAGCATGTAGGATCTAGTTCCCTGACCAGGGATTGAACCGCAGGCCCCCTGCATGAGGAATGTGGAAGTCTCAGACACTGGACATTAGGGAAGTCCCTGGATGATTATTTTTACATACTGATTTCATCAGATCATTTTTTTAAATTAGGAAAATCTTTAATTATTCTCAGTTTTATTTTTGACTTTGTATTTCATGTGTAATTTGATACTTAATTAAAAAATTTTTTTAAATTTCTCGCTGTGATCTGGTCATTGGTAGTTGCTAGGGATATCATTGAACTCAGTGCGATGGAGGCTAAAATACAACAAGAAGAAATGGGCACAAAAAGAAGGGAATGACAGCCATTTTAAAAAAATGAAGCCTTGCTATTCGTGACGATATGGATGGGCCTTTAGGGCATCATGCTAAGTGAAATAAATCAGAGAAAGGCAAAAATTGTGTGATCTCACTTACATAGGGAATCTAAAAAACAAACAGAATAACGAAAACCAACTCATAGATACAGAAAACAAATAGGTGGTTTCCAGAGGAAAGGAAGGTGGGAGGGGCAGTATAGGTAAAGGACTCCAGTTATAAAATAATAAGCTATGGAAACTTAATGCAGCATAAGGAGTGTGGTCAACAATATTGTAATAATTTTGTATGGGGACAGATGGTTATTAGGCTAGCGTGGTGATCATTCATAATGTGTACAAATGTCAAATCACTATGTAGTACACTTGAAGCTGACATAATATTGTACATCAACTATATTTCAGTTAGAAAAACAGAGGAAGGAATGAAAGAAAGGATATGATTAGTCTAAACTTGAGACCAGAGAAGGCTTTGCAAAGTGGCTAATACTTGAACTGATTCTTGAAGAATGAGAAACAATTCATTAGGTAGTTGGAAAAGGCATGTAAGATGTACACAGAGAGGCACAGAGACTCGAGACATGTTTGTGTATTTGGGATTTCCAGTAAACAGTTTGGAATGGCTGGACAGTGTTGGGAGTTTGTGTCAGGTGATGTTGCAGCAGGCTGATAGAGCTAGGTGGATAGGAAATTGGAGCTCTGTGTCGTTGGTGACAGCCATCAGAGAGTTTCTAAATATTTGCCCACTGTTAGGATATTTACTGAGCACCAGCTATGACAAGTGCTAGGCTTAAAGAGCAGTGAACAAGACACATGTGGCCCCTTCTTTTGTGACCCTTACAGTCTAGAGGTGGAGTTATAACCAAATTCTACCTGTCTTTCAAGGCCTAGCCCTTCTGACAAGGTTTGTTCAACTATCCCAGCCTTACAGATTTTCCCCCTATGGTATTTATGGCCAGTACCTCCCAGTTTCAAATCAAATTTACTGTATATTGAATAATGATTATGTGTCTTTTCATCCTAGTGCTTCTTCCATCTTCCTTTTAGGGGAGCACAGGGCTTAACTTTGCTGTAGGATCTAGCCCAATTCTAAGCATGTAAAATAATTCAGTAGATACTGATTAGAATTGTAGGATGGAGAAGGGAAAATTGGAAAGGGGTGAGAGGCAGGAGGAGGATGGAAAAACCAGAGGGGTGACAGTTGGAGGCAAGCTTGGGAAGTATGGAGGTCAGGGAGAAGAGGATTTTAAAAAATTTTTTGAGGAAATGAGTTGGAGTAGGCCGGCACTTCCCTATGGTTGTGTGCCTCCCTGGTCTTCATGGCTTATGATGGATACCCTCCATCCAGCTATCGAGGATCCTACGAAGTTTCCATTTGGTTGGCATTTTTACTTAGGTGACTGCATTTGGCTCTGAAGGTGCCATCTGTCTATACATTGTAAGTACTTATCTAGTGATTTTATAATTCAGTCATTCCTTTTTTTTCCCCCTAGAATTCTTTTGTAAAGAAGAACTCCTCAACCAGGGTTATGTGAGAACCCTAAAATTTAGTCTGTTTAGGAAAGGCAAGATATGTTCTTAATTTTTTCTTTAATTGCTAATATTTTGGACTTAAATTTTTTTTTGAAACATAAATCTCTAGAAAAGTTGCTAGTACAAAGAACTTTTTCCCTCTGAAACTGTGTAAAATAAGTCATTGAATTGATGCCCCATCACTTCTGCACATTTTAGGGTGTTTTTCCTACGAAGGCATTTTCCTGTACAATCACAATACAACCACCAATATTAGGAAATTAAAACTGATTAAATACTAATATCTAATTACTGCTGTTCAACATTAGCCATTTGTGCCCAAGGCGTCCTTTATAGCAACATGATCCGGTCCAGATCATGGACTGCAGTTGTCGAATCTCTTTAGTGTCTTTCAACATAGATCTATCACGGGAATTGTGCTGTGGCATTCTCACTGCATCCTACCAGGTGGCACACGACTTCAGTTGGTCTCATTACTGGTGATACTGACTTTGGTTACTTGATTAAGATGGTATCTGTCAGTCTTCTTCCTTAGAGTTACCGATTTTCTCTGTACATTTTTTGTTTCTGAAACAGCTTTACTGAGATATAATTTACATACAATACACCTGACATACTTAAAATGTCAATTTGTAAAGTTTGGACATGTATTTACACCTGTGAAACCATCATCAAAACTGAGATAATGAGCATATACTTTGTTCCCCAAAACTTCCTCATGCTTGTTGGGAATCCCATCCTCTTATACCCTTCCTGATCTCTCCTTCAGCCTCTCAGGCTGCCACTGATCTGCTTTCTGTTACTACATATTAGTCTGCATTTCCTTGAATTTTATAAAAGAGATTTCATATAGTCTCACACTTTGTGTGTGTGTGTGTGTTTAGCTGGGTTTCTTTGACTCAGCAAAATTATTTTGATTCATCTATATTGTCACCTATAGCAATAGTTCATTCTTTTTAATTGCTAAGTAGTGTACCATTATATGGAAATACCATAATTTGTTTGTTCTTTTATCTGTTGATGGAAATTTGATTGCTTCTAGTTTTTGGTTATCATTCTTTATAATTAATTGTTGTATGGTGATGTACTTAAATATGATATAAGTCTCATATTCCTCAGTAAACTTTGAATTTATGCATTTATATATTGACATTAGTTTGCACTCACAGATTCCAAATTCATTCAATGGATTACAATTTGGCGTTCATTATGTCCCACATTTGGCCAATTGAGACTTGTTCAAGTTGGCTTCTGTGCCCTTTCAACATATCTTTGAGTGCTTCTTTATTTTCTGACATAAGAAGATGCTTTAGCCTTCCTCATTTTGTATTACTTTGCTCTGGCCCTGTAATCAGTAATTTCTCCACGGAGCTCTGGTTCCTTTTAAAGTCTTTCAATAGCCATAGCTGGAAAGTATGTATATGTGTATATGTAAGTACACATGTACATCTGTGTCTATTTCTATATTTATCTATGTATTAAAAATCATGAATTGCATCATCTCCAATTCCAATCCAATGTCACAGAATTTATTTTAGTCTTCTCTCTTCCAGATTTCTAACTCCTTCCTTTGACAGTGAAGAACCAGGCTCCCATTAGCCTCAGTGTAAGTGTGTGTACAGTCCTCCTGTACACAGTCAGTCTCTACGTTCAGGCTGCTCCCTTGGCCCTGACCTTGGGGAACCCACAGCTTAATCCGTGACCTGGCTCTTTCGAATGTTGGTTGAGTCCCTGGCCCTTTTGAGCACACCAGTTGAGACCCCAGTCCCCACAAACACTACTCTAGCCTCTGACTGGCCTCGAGCAGACTCTCTGGGTGAGCTGTGGACCTTGCAAACACGCTGGCTGAGCCTTTGGTCAAGTCGCCAGACCTGGTTTTGGGAACGCATAACACATGTTTCAGACTTAGGCAAGCAGCCAGCTGAGGCCCTTTTTTGAGACCGTTCTTAGCAAACACATTGGTTGAATCCCAGTCAAGTCCCTAACCCTGACCAAAGAGCTCCAATTAAAATTTAACTGTTCAAAGTGTTTATATTGATGTTTGTATGTTTTTCCTAAACTGAAAATCTTGTTAATAACAATGTTAACGTAATTATTTGCTTTACATATAAAATATTTCAATGGGAAAAGAATAGTCTTTTTAGCAAATGTGCTGGGACAGCTGGGTAACTATATGCAAGAGAATGAAATTGGACCCTTGCTGCTGCTAAGTCGCTTCAGTCGTGTCCGACTCTGTGCGACCCCATAGACGGCCCCCCATCAGGCTCCCCCATCCCTGGGATTCTCCAGGCAAGAACATGGTGTGGGTTGCCATTTCCTTCTCCAGTGCATGAAAGTGAAAAGGGAAAGGGAAGTCACTCAGTCGTGTCCGACTCTTAGTGACCCCATGGACTGCAGCCTACCAGACTCCTCCGTCCATGGGATTCTCCACTATATAGAAAAGTTAAATAAAAATGGATTAGAGTCCCAGTGTAAGAGCTAAAACTCTTAAGACTCTTAGGAGAAAATATAGGGGTAAATCTTTATGACTTCAGACTTGGCAGTAGATTCTTAGATGTGACACCAAAAGCATGAGCAACAACAACAAAAAAATAGGAAAGTTGGACTTTATAGCAAGATTATGAACCTGTAACAAGGTCTCTGCAGAAAATTTTCAAAACTTTTGTGCTGCAAAGGACACTATCAAGAAAGTGAAAAGACAGGCCATAGAGTGGGAGAAAATATTTGGAAATCATATATCTGATAAGGAACTTGTATCTAGAATATATAAAGAACTCTGACAACTCAGTAATATAAAAGACAAATAACTCAATTAAAAAATGTGCAAAGGATATAAATAGATGTTTATCTAGAGAAGACATTCTAATGACCAATAAGTACATGAGAAAACATTTGATATCAGTCATCAGGATGATGAGAATCAAAACTACAATAAGATATCACTTTACACCCATACGGATAGCTGTAATTTAAAAAAAGTGAGATAATCACATTGCTGAGGATATGGAAAAGTTGGAACACTGCTGGTGGAAATATAACATGGTCTAACCATTTTGGAATACAGTTTGGCTGCTGCTGCTGCTGCTAAGTCGCTTCAGTCGTGTCCGACTCTGTGCGACCCCATAGATGGCAGCCCACCAGGCTTCCCCATCCCTGGGATTCTCCAGGCAAGAACACTGGAGTGGGTTGCCGTTTCCTTCTCCAATACATGAAAGTGAAAAGTGGTAGTGAAGTCGCTCAGTTGTGTCTGACTCTAGCGACCCCATGGACTGCAGCCTACCAGGCTCCTCCGTCCATGGGATTTTCCAGGCAAAAGTAATGGAGTGGGATGCCATTGCCTTCTCCAACAGTTTGGCAGTTTCTTAAGTATAGAATCATCAAATATTTATCATCGATCAGCAGTTCCTAGGTGTATATACCCAAGAGAAATGAAAACATAGGTCCACCCAGAATTTTGTATATGAATGTTTATAACAGCATTATTCATAATAGCTAAAAGATGGACGTGTCCATCAACTGATATATGGGTAAACAAAATACTGTATGTTCATACAGTGGTTTCTGTTATACTATTTTTTAGCCATAAACAGAAATGAAGTGTGAAACATACTTCAGCACAAGTGAACCTTGAAAACATCATACGAAATCATAGAAACCAGATATGAAAGACCACATGATAAATAATTTCCTTTATATGAAATGTCCAGGATAGGTAAAGTTAAGATCAGAAAGTAGATTAGTGGTGTTTAGGGCTGTGGGAGGGATGAGGGGAAGAGAGTGATAGCTAAAGGGTTCAGGATTTATTTTTGAGGTGATAAAAATGTTTTAGAGTTGACTATGGTGATGGTCGCACATTTCTTGGAATATACGAAAAGCCATTGAATCGCACACTTCAGATTGGTGGACTGTCTGTGTATGAATCATCTTAGTAAAGCTGTTGAAAAATTTCACCTTACATACACAGCATAGTGACTATAACGAATAATTCTGTATTGTACATTTGAGAATTGCTGAGAGAGTGGGTCTTAAGAGTTCTCATCACCAGAAGAAAAATTGTAACTGTATGTGGTGGTGGATGTTAACTAGGCTTACTGTGGTGATCATTTTGTAGTATATTCATATATTGAATCATGTTGTACACCTGAAACTAATGGCATGTTATGTGTCAATTATATTTCAAAGAAAAGGTAAAAAAGATTTAACCGAGGAATTTCTTAAAATGTTCAAAACCAAAATGAAGTCAAGTGTACAACTTTACTGAAAAAATGTTAAAGGCATACTGTTGTCTCGAATAGGATGATCACTATTGTCAAGATGCCAATTGTGAAATTACAATTAGTGCAGTTACAAACATTTTGAAGAGAGAACTTGCCAATTGATTCTGGAAGGAAAAGTGTGTAAGAATAGTCAAGACAGTTTTTAAAGAGAAAGATAATCATGGAGACTTTCAGGTATAAAAGTTAGTTAAAAACTAGGGTAATTTCAACAGTATGATACTAGCAAAGAAATAATATGATTTAAAAAATTTAACCTTGCATTGTGTCACTATCTTTGATTTCATATGTGTGTCCTTTTTTTAAACTGAAAATCTTGTGCCAAACAATATAAGTGTAATGACTTGCTTTGTTGCATGTATAAAAAATTTGAGAGCAGCACCAGCATGCCAGCTAACAGTAAGACCACTGAATAAGGCTCAAGATGTCTTTGCAACTGTCTTTGTCCTTTCAATATATTACATTAAGGATATATACTGTGCTCTAAGTCATTTGCAATTACTCTTTGTCACCAACTTGTTATATACAGTTTTAGTTTTCCATTTGTTTTCAGTTTTTAGGGATTGCTTTTTTCTTTCTGATTTATTTTTTGATATGTAAAATAATTACATGATTCCAGAGTCAAAACTCTGTAACAAGATCTGTTCAGAGAAGTTTCCCGTCTGTCTCTATTTTCCTTCTACCCTAGTCTCCCTGCACCTCCACCTGCCTCTTTTTAAGAAAAGAGTTTATTGATTTATTTATTTGGCTGTACTGGGTCTTCGTTGCTGGGCTGGCTTTTTCTTGTTCATTGCTGGCAAGTGGAGACTACACTCTAGTTTGGGTGTGCAGACTTATTATGGTGGCTTCTCTTCCTGTGGAGCACAGGCTTAGGGCACGTGGGCTCAGTAGTTGCAGCTCCTGGGCGTCACAGAACAGGCTTAGTTGCTCCACAGCAAGTGGGATCGTCCTGGATCAGGGATTGAACCTGCATCTCCTGCACTGACAGTTGGATTCTTTACCGTTGAGCCACCAGGAGAGCCCAGATCCAGGTTTTCTTGAGTTTGGTTTGCATGGAGGGAATCTACTGAAGGATTTTCGCAGTGAGAAGTTCGTGTTTGGATGCCTGTCTGCCTTTTAAAGTAAGACATGTACGTCTTGATTTAGCTTCTTTGAGTTAAGAATCTCTTTAAAGGACTGGCAGTATATAAAAAACAGTTTTTTTCAGGCTCATTTTATTTTCACTTCATGATAAGATAAAGGGTGTCTGTTTCTTAGCTATAGGTTTCTGTCAGATTACTTGGTGAGAAAATGTATAGATTACGTTTTGCAACATCACCTCTACACCTTAGTCGTTCCTCTGCCAACTCCCTCTTCCCCTTTTCCCGACAAGTTTGGATTCAGATTTTGGCTTTGCCACTTCTCAGCCGAGGTGACTAGTCAGTAGGCTGACTAAGCTCAGTTTTCTCATGAGTTAAATGAGGTTGATGTCAGCCCTAAAGACATCATTGTGTGAATTAGCACGACATGTAAAATGCCTAGTGCCAAGCAGGGTAGGTGTCAGTCGATACCACTTTCGTTTCAGCTTGAATAGTAGAAAATGGATTCTCAGTCTTTGGACATTGTAAGTGTATCTTCTGTCATCCACCATCCTTCTGTTCCTGTGAATTGCTTTGTGAAATGCTGATCCTGTTACTAGAGACATTGTGAAGGACAGTTTGTCAAGGACATTGTAGAGGGATGGACGAGGTGGACAGCCCCTTGGTGTATGCCAGTAGCCCCTTTATTATATATATATATTTTACTTTGAAAGTCATCTTCTTACAGATACTATGTTATTAGGCTATTATACTCCCATCTTTTCATCTGAGGTGTTCAGAAAAATACAATATGACTGCTAAGCCAATACTTACTCATTTTCTACTTGATACTCATATTGTCTTAGATATATCCAGATACACATCTGTTTCTCCTTTTAAGGGAGAAATTCTACATTCTTTATGTGGAAAACTGTATATTGATCTCCTCTTCATTAGATTTTCATGTTGTTTAACTCTTTGCAGATTGACTTGGTAGCATCACCTATATTGCCATATTTTGGGCGGCATGATTAAGACAAACACTCTAAATAAGAAAGAGCAGGGTCATGAATGATATCTCTTAGGACTGTGTGGAGTAAAGGAGATAATGTATGTAATGTCCTTAGCTTCTAGGTTGGAACATATAAGTGCTCAGACAGTGCTTGCTATGAACTATTACAGTACATGTTCCTCATTTTCCAGATGTGAAATTCTTTTAAGAGTAGGAACTATGTAATATATGTATTTTACATATTATGGCCTAAATGTTTTACTAACTAATATATTTTTATTCTCATACTTAAAATATATATATATATTTTATTGAAGTATAGTTGACTTAAAATGTTGCAAGTACACAGCAAGGTGATTTCATTATTCAAATATACATAAATCATTTTTGAAATTATTTTCTGTCATAGGTTATTACAAGATATTGACTACTTTTCAGTGTCTCATCTTTTGTCTTACAGTGATGAAGCTAAAGGATCTGTTTGTGGATGATTCAGGTCGATGTTTGGCTGTTCAGTTCCATCTGGAATGTGCATATATATATTTATATTATTATGAATATAAAAAAGCAAAAGATCAGTTCAGTATTGCTAAAGACATCTGCAGATTACAAATTGATTTGACAGGTAGGATTTTTAACCTTTTGTGGATAATTTATGTATGATAAAACTAGTATATACATTGATGGTTTGGCTGTATTTTATGGTGGTATTTGATTATCTGTGTTCTCTTGGTTGCTTTACAAAAATACGTTTTTAAGATTTTATTTAAAGAGTTAACAGGTTTAGAACAAAACTGAAGCTATATTTTCTTTACTCTTGCAAATGCTCACGTATTTTCTAATCTGGTTAGACATTTGGGTAATGTACGATAGCTAGGCAGTACACAAATGAACCTCGCCCACTTAGTTGTGACTGTGGGCTTCCCAAGACCCCTCCAGATTCTCAAGTGTAGTTTGGCTTCTTACATTGCCCTTTTCTGCAGATACCCACCTGTAGCTTCTATCTTGCCTTTCTTGTATTCCTTAAGAACAGAAATTTTTTGACTTATGTTTAGATGCTTCTTCACTGTCTTAGAATACTGACTGGCATATAGTAGGCACTCAATAAACATTTGTTGGATGAACAAATAAACTACAGAATTTTTCCTAAAATCTGTGTTTCTTCTGAGTACCAAACAAGACACATTGTTTTCTTTTAATGTATCTCCTTGTCCCTAGCCTAAAAATATTGACATTCTCTATTGAAAACATTGATGAAAGGTAAACATCAGCAGTTGGTCACACCATTTACACCTGTTGAACTTGCACTGTGTGAGTGTTGAAACAACGATCTGTGAATGTTGAAATGATTGAACCTGTTTTTCCTCTCTAGGTTGGGTCTAGATGATCTTTGAGGCCCATTTTTAGTCCCTAAACTCTGTGCTCATTGAGGTAGTCCTGTCAGTAAAATCCTTAAGATATGAGGTAAATATAACTTAGTGGCCTAGTCTGGAATATTAGCCACCTTTTATTACATTGTTTGGGGAAAATTATTAAATATCTAACATAACTTTGGGAATAATGGCCATGTGTAACTTGGAGTCTTATATTTGAGATATAATTATATGTGATATGGATTCCTGGTGACTCAAACGATAGAGAATCTGCCTGTGGTGCAGGACACCCCGGTTTGATTCCTGGGTTGGAAAGATCCCTGGAATGGATCTGAAGAATGGCTATCCACTCCAGTATTCTTGCCTAGAGAACTCCGTGGACAGAGGAGGCTGGCGGGCTACAATCTCTGGGGTCGTAAAGAGTCAGACACAGCTGAGCAACTAACATTTTCAATATCAGTTGTGAAGTTAGTTTTAGAAATTATGTTTTGATCCTAATAGACTTTTTGGGGGGATCATTTATAAAACTAGTATCATGGTACTCAGCATAGTCAGCTTTAACAGTTGATGTAGTTACTAGTTAGTTCTTCATATTTTTTTTTCCAAGATAAGATTGAAAAGCTTAAAAATACAAATGTGCTCACAAATATAAAATGAGAATCAGATTATAATTTTTTTCCATTCAGCTCTCGCCTTACTATAAAAAAGTAAGCTGTGCTAGACCATCTCAATAGCTATTTTTAGTATAACATGTTTCAATGGTTGTTGTATAACATAGAGCCAGTCTCATCACAGGATGAAATCCAGACTTCTTAGACTGGTCTTTGTAATCAAGAGTCTTTGTAATCTGACTCTCACCAGAGAATAGATGTTAGAGCTTGTGCTTCTCTTAAAGCTGTTCTGCAGCTAGCTATTTCAGATACAAAGTAAAAACAATATTTGGCCTTATATGGAGCCAGATAATGTAATAGAAAGACTGGGATTTAGAATCTGCCAGACCCTGGCTTTAAGCTCTGGCTCTGATACTAAAAACTGTGTAATCTTGAGCAAACGAGACTACACTTCAGAACTTAACACTTTTTCATCTGTTGTATGGAGAGGAGAGTATTTCTTCTCCCTGTTATGTTGAATGCATTCTTTTTTGAGAAGGGAGGTAGTTTAATGCAAAGGTAAGTATGGGGAATTTCTAGTGGCAGAAATTTGAGTTCTGGGCCTATAGCTTCCTGGCTTTATAATTTTATGTCACTTTAAAGTCATCATGTGGCTTCAGGTTTCTCTTATTTGAAATGGGGAATATACCTCATAAGCTCTAAAGTACTCTGAAAGTACTACTGTTTATGATTGTATGGTATTCTGGTTGGCAAGTTACTAAGTATAATTTAATATATGTATTTTCAGGTGCTTTAGGAAAAAGGACACGGTTCCAGGAAAATTATGTCGCACAACTTATTCTAGATGTAAGAAGGGAAGGAACTGACTTTTCAAATTGTGAATTCACTCCAGCACCCACTCCTCAGGAATATTTAACCAAGGTGAGTAGGATCATAAGCTGTTTAAATTAGCATCCAAGTCTAATAGTTTCCATAGGGAAGTTTCGTAGAAAATACCAGATGGAGTGGGAAGAGGCTTTTTTGGACCCTTCTTGAGCTTTTACAAGGTGGCTGGATGTTAAAAAGAATCTAAAACAGAACCCATTTTAAAGCTGTTTTTATCCTCAGAGATAAACTATTGTTTCTCTTCTAGATTTCTGTAAGTATGAATTAATAATGTAGTTACTTATATGTTACTGCCCTGAAAAAAGTCAAAAAGGCAAACTGAGTAGAAACTAATTTTTCTAGTGGCTACTCTATTTTTTGCCTTCTGTTGATATTCTCAAGTATTAAGAGCCTTGATATTTCTTATGCTTCTTCTAAATATGTAAACAGATGATCAGAATTCCTTTTTACAAGTTTTCTGATCTGTCTTCAGCTACTCTTATTATTGGGCTGGTTTCTGCCATAGTATGTGTTTCTGACTTCGGTAATATATTCTCTTGTAGCTTAAATTTATAGTTTTTGGTTAGTTTATCCACTCAATAGCCTTTCCATCTGCTTCTGTGAAGGCTATTAGCATTTATATTTTCTTATCCCAGAGACCCCAGACCAACATTTCTGCTTGTAATTTGGTTGATGTTACTGTCCTTAAAGCCTGTGTTTTCCCACTTTTCATTCCAGACCTGTAAACAAATTTGCTTGGTGCATTGAGCACTAAAATTCTAACTGTACTGAAGATAATGCCAAGAGTAGGGGCTGGGAAGATGGGAAAGAAGAGTGGCAGCAATAGGCGTCCTGAGGAATGTCTCTGATGAGATCTTACATACTTCCTGGGCTTGCTCCAAGTTTTCTGTTTGTTTTTGTGATATTTTGGGGGCTGGTGAGCAGGGACAGCTATGGATTCTTAAGAGAAGAAGGAAGGGAAGAAGGGAAAGATGGAGAAACTCAGGGATGAGACCACACAGAGGGACAGCCTGTCTCTCCTGCAGTAGGAGAACCATGGCTGAAAGAGTGTTTGTACCACTGTGTGGCTGCTGGTCAGGGAGCTGTGATATCTGCTCCCATCCTGTCTTTACTCCTTGTATATACCAGACCCTCCTCCTGCAGTTTTTTTTTTTTTTAAAGCACACTGGCTTTTGTTCATTTATTTTGAAAGGTTTATTTTTGGCTGCGCTGGGTCTTAGTTGTGTATGGGCTTTCTCTAGTTGTGTCAAGTGGGCACTGCTCTTCATTGTAGTGCACAGGCTTCTCATCATCATAGCTTCTCTATTGCAGAGCACAGGCCTTAGGCACGTGGACTCAGTAGTTGTGGCCCATGGGCTTAATTGCACCTCAACATGTGGGATCTTTCTGGACCCGGGATCGAACCTGTGTCCCCTGCATTGGTAGGCAGATTCCTAACTGCTGGACCACCAGGGAAGCCCCTCCTCAACTTTTTGATGTAACCCAAGTCCCTCCCTGAGTCTTAATTTAACTACCATAGACTTGGTGTTTAGGCCAAAGCACAGCATCAATGAAAAAAAGTTAGTTCTGCAATCTAAGAATTTAATTCAGTAATCCATCATTGTTTATTTATGTGTGCATGTATACTTGTATGTATGTATTTATGTGGAGTTGTATGGAAAATTATCTCCTGTGATTATAAATAGAATATCCTGACTGTTATGAGAAATGCATAAAAATAATGTATAATTTAATATGAAATTTATTTAATCTTTCATATTTGAATAAAAGATATTCAGATAATCTTGTGATCTTCATTACCACTTAAAGATGGAAACTATAAATTATGTAGGTAAGGATTAGATAGAAATAGCTTTATACTCATGGATGGAGGATAAACTTGTTTTGTTTGATTAGTTATAGATCTTAATTCCTTTTGTCAAAGATACTGTTAGATTATGAAATATACCAATTCTGCTTGATAATGAAACTTTTCAGGAATAAAGGAACACTGTGATATCAATTATAATGATTATAAAATATATCATGATTAGAAATGTTAAAGTGTGAAGATGTATATCTTAATAATTGAGGAAATACAATAATTTTATTGTCAGTGAGGAGCATAGTGTTTCCCTTTGGGCCTTCCTATTTTTAATCTGTTATTAGCGGGGAATTTACATAACCTATAGTTACTAGACTTTAGGCTTTAATAATCCAACAGTTATGAGGAACCCCAATGTGCAAATCACAGGCACAGATTCTGTTCTTTATTGTTAAATCATCAGTGTGCAGTCTGAGGAGGGAGGATAAATTAAAATTGTACATTGAACAGGAAACACAAACACATGATCGGCATCACTGGTGAAAAGTATGCATTAAATGCTGAACAGATTGGAGATGTACTATGTACTAGTTTTTTTCTTTTATTTTATATTAAGCACAATACAGCAGTTTATTAAGATGCTTAGAATGACTACAAAGGGAAGTAAAGACTGCAAAATTATACATTCTACAGCTGTGTGTCATGTATAAGACAGTGTAGATGAATACATGAAGATGGTGTTTACAGGTAAAACTAAATGTCCCAAATGGCACTCACTGATGTGTTGCTTCAAGACAAAACCCTTTTGTACAGATCTTAAAGATGTCAAAATTAGTAGTCTCATAGTCAATCCTTGCATGTGATTTTAGCATAAAAGATTTTAGAAAAATGATCTGAAATATCACAGTTTTCATTTTTGTCAGCTGTAATGTCAAGGATTTTCAGAACAAGAAAAATGCAGTAATACAGGACAATCCAGATGTGTGTCTCATGTGACTAGCCTCTGTTGCGAAATTGTAAATGGTTATGGGCAAAAACTAAGTCTGTCCAGAAGTGCACACCTGTGCAGTTTCATGTTTTAGTTTAATAATCTAGATGGGCTCCAAAATCACTGCAGATGGTGATTGCAGCCGTGAAATTAAAAGACGCTTACTCCTTGGGAGAGAAGTTATGTCCAACCTAGATAGCATATTCAAAAGCAGAGACATTACTTTGCCGACTAAGGTCCGTCTAGTCAAGGCTATGGTTTTTCCAGTGGTCATGTATGGATGTGAGAGTTGGACTGTGAAGAAGGCTGAGTGCCGAAGAACTGATGCTTTTGAACTGTGGTGTTGGAGAAGACTCTTGAGAGTCCCTTAGACGGCAGGGAGATCCAACCAGTCCATTCTGAAGGAGATCAGCCCTGGGATTTCTTTGGAAGGAATTTTGCTAAAGCTGAAACTCCAGTACTTTGGCCACCTCATGCGAAGAGTTGACTCATTGGAAAAGACTCTGATGCTGGGAGGGATTGGGGGCAGGAGGAGAAGGGGACAACAGAGGATGAGATGGCTGGATGGCATCACTGAGTCGATGGACGTGAGTCTGAGTGAACTCCGGGAGTTGGTGATGGACAGGGATGCCTGGCATGCTGCGAATCATGGGGTCGCAGAGTCGGACATGACTGAGCGACTGAATGGAACTGAACTGAACACTTATTACACAGCAAGGGCAACACCAAAAGAAGAAACAAATCTGCGATGGGTACACAGTAACAATATCATAAGCATCATTTGAGTAGGTCTGAAAGACTGTAGCTGGTTTTTTTTTATTTTGGCCATGCCAAGAGGCATGTGGGATCTTAGTTCCCTGACCAGATATTGAACCCATGTCCACTGCATTGGGAGTTCACAGTTCTAACCACTGGACCTCCAGGGAAATCCCTGTAGCTAATTTTATGGTTCACTAGAATATTACGAGGTTGGCATGAGTCTAAAGTAGAGCCATCTTTTAAATTTGCAGTGTGTAGAACATATAGGCAAGTAGGTGCTGCAGCCGACCGGTTTTAATTTCAAAAAGTGCTAAATAGGAACACAGAGAATCTTGAATGAAGATCGAAGTTGTTTTGATCACCCATCTGTAGCTGACAAATAAATGCTGCTCTGTTGCTAAGGCTGACCTGTCTCAGGTCTTCTGTGGAGGGGTTGGGGGAGTCCTTGCTGGGAGGTGGAAACTTGGGTCCTTGTCACATCTTTATTGTCTAGCCGGACTGAGAACCTGGGAAGGTTATGATATTTTTAGCTTCCTCGTTTGTTTTCTCCCACATCACACTTTTTAAAGGGATCAGATTATATCTATCAAGACACTCCACAAACACTGGCTGTCATTAAGTAGGTTGATACATCCCTATCAGGATGTGAGAAGGTGGGAATTTTGAATACTGTAGAGCTTCACTGTCCAGTGTTGTAGCCACATATGATTATTAATCACTCTAAAGTTGCTTGGTCCAAGCTTAGATGTGCTGAAGTGTAAAAGATGTACTAGATTTCATAAACTGTATGAAGAGTGTATAGTATCTAATTGATAGTTTTCTATCAATGAATGTTACAGGGATAATATTTTTGACATACTAGGTTGCTGCTGCTGCTGCTGCTGCTAAGTCACTTCAGTCGTGTCCGACTCTGTGTGACCCCATAGACGGCAGCCCACCAGGCTCCCCCGTCCCTGGGATTTTCCAGGCAGGAGTACTAGAGTGGGGTGCCATTGCCTTCTCCCGACATACTAGGTTAAATAGCTTTTATTTATTTATTTTTTAAAGTATAGCTGTTAGAAAATTTAAAATTACATATGTAGGTTTAAAAAAAAGTTCTGAAAAGCATATGTTGAAAATGGTTGGCCACCAGGGTGCACTGTGTGCCTAATAGCCCAGCCTTTTGAAGTTGTACAGGCCAGGGAAGAAGAGGTACTTTCTCAGTGCCTAGCCGCCTGGAGTTCTTTGTTCCTCCTGTCAAGAGTTGTTGAAGGCTGTATTCTTTTCCCAAAACCTTATAAATAGAGCTAGGCCTACAGTTTAGTCTTCCTAGTTTAAGCTACTTTTATTGAATTGGAAGAAAAAATTAAATCGATTTTATTGAGGAATAATTTACATAAAATAAAATGCACTTATTTTAAGTGTCCAGTTTGGTAAGTTTTAACAAATAGACCCACATAACCACACTGTAATCAAAATACAGAACCATTTCCATTAGGCAGAAAAGTCACCCATACTTCTTTGCAGTCAGTCACTTTCCCTCCCTGCTTTCTGTCACAGATTAGAGCTGGTCTTTTTCCATAGACTTTCAAATAAATGGAATCAGATAGTATGACTATTCTGTGTCTGGTTTCTTTCACTTAGCATAGTGTTTTGAGATTCATCTTTGTTTTAATACCAACAATTAGCTCCTGTTTATTGCTGAGTGTTTATTATTTCATTGTATGGATAAGCCACAGTGTGTTTATCCATTCTGTTGGTAGATAGCTGAGTGGTTTCTAGTTTTTGGCTATTAGGAATAAAGCTGTTCGGAACATTCATATGTAAGTCTTCATGTGAATGTATGTTTTTAATTTTCACAGGTAAATGCCAAGGATTAGAATGGCTTGTATTAAGTATATTTTTAACTAGAGAAACGGTCAAACTGTTTTCCAAAGTCGCTGTACTATTTCACATCCCCACCCTCAGTATATGAGAGCATTAGTTGCTCTGCATCCTTGCTTGTGCTTGGTATTATCAGTTTAAAAATTTTTGCCGTTTTTGTGAGTTGTGTGTAGTGATTTCTCGTTGCTATTTTACTATCTTTTGATGATTGATTTTTAAAAATCTATTTTATTGAGATATAACTTACACATAGAAAAATTTTACTTATATAATTGGGTGGGATTTGAAAAATACATGCACCCAACCATTGCAGTCAAGATACATTTCATTACCCTAGAAGAGTTCATCCTGCCCCTTTGCAGTTAATTCCACACCTTCTCTGGCCCTAAATAATCATTGACTTGCTTTCTGTGACTATAGGTAGAATTTTATGTGACTAGAATCCTATAGTACATATGTCCTCTTTTCTATCTGGCCTCTTTTGCTCAGCGTGATGTTTTTGAGTTGAGATATGTCTGTGTGGTTGTATGTGTCAGTACTTTCTTTTTATTGCTGATTAGAATTTCATTAAATGCATATAGCATAATTTCTTTTTAATTTGTTTACCTGTTGACAGACATTTGGGTTGTTTCCAGTTTGGGGTTGTTACAGATAAAACTGCTATGAACACACACATACACACACACATCTTTGCGTGGACATATGTTTTAGTTTCTAATAGAGAACTACAAAGGAGTTGAACTGAGAGCTCATATGGTATATATGTTTATTATAGGAAACTAGCAAACTATTGGAGAAGGCAATGGCACCCCACTCCAGTACTCTTGCCTGGAAAATCCCATGGACGGAGGAGCCTGGTAGGCTGCAGTTCATGGGGTCGCTGAGGGTCGGACACGACTGAGCGACTTCACTTTCCCTTTTCACTTTCATGCATTGGAGAAGGCAGTGGCAACCCACTCCAGTATTCTTGCCTGGAGAATCCCAGGGACGGGGGAGCCTGGTGGGCTGCCGTCTATGGGGTCGCACAGAGTCGGACACGACTGAAGCGACTTAGTAGTAGTAGTTAGTAGTAGCAAACTATTTTCTGTGGTTGTACCATTTTACATTGCTACCAGCAATGTATGAAAGCTTGAATTGTCCCAGATCCTTGGCAACAATTGGGATTGTCAGTCTTATAATTTTATCTGTTTTATGCATGTGTACTAGTAGTTCATTCTGATTTTAATTAGTATTTGCATGTGGACTACTGTTATTGAGGCTCTCTTTGTTTGCTGATCAGCCAACCTTTTGTAAAAGGTCTTTTGTAAACTTCATATTTATGTTGAGTTTTTTATCTTCTTATTAAGCTGTAATTCCATACTTTGATTACAAGCCTTTTCCCAGATATTTGTTTGGTGAGTATGTTTTCTCAGTCTGTAGCTTGACTTTTCACTTTCTTAACAGTGTTTTCAAAGAGCGGAAATTTTTATTTGATGGTTCAAGTTTTTTTGTATCCTAATTAAAGACTGTCTGCCTACCCCAAAGTTGCAAGTCTTTTCTCCTATGATTTCTTTCTTAGAAGTTTTTTAGTATCAGCTTTTACAGTAAGGTCTGTGATTCATTTTGATTTAATTCTTGTGTATGGTATGCAATCTGGGCAGAGCATTATTTTTTCCCAAGTGGATATACAGTTCTTCTAACATCATTTATTGAAACAACTTTCCTTTGTTGAGTCATCTAGGCACCTTGTTGAAAATCAGTTGACCATATAATATGGGTCTGAAATTTTGGACTCCATTCTCTTTCTTTCATCTACATTTCTGTCTTCATGTTACTACAACACTGTGTTGGCTTTGTAGTTGTTCTTGAAATCAAGTACTCTACCAAGTTCTCTAATTCTTCAGGCTTTATTTCTTTTTCAATTGATTTTCTTTTTTTCCTATTCTAGATCTTCTTGAGAAACAGAGTTGGAAATCGATGTTTCAGATTATGATTTAGAAACCAATTAGAAAGATCTGAATATCAGTAGAGAAGCTTTTGCCTACTAGGCTCAATCAAACAGGGAATAGCAGTTATTGCCTATTATTGACGATGTCAGTGCATTCCTGGCGTATATAGATGGCATGTCCTCCATTTCTACACAGTAAATTGTCCCCATATATGTGTTTCACAAGGAGAACAGCCTATTGACTATGTATAGACACTGTAAAATCTTAAACAAAAAAATGTTATCCTACGCAGCAGTCTGTTGCATATAGTCTGTTGAATAAATCAAACTTAGTTTTTGTTTTAAATATTTTCTTTGGTATTCCACCAGAATCTTGAGCTCAATGATGATACCGTTCTAGATGAGATAAAGTTAGCAGATTGTGAACAGTTTCAGATGCCTGATTTATGTGCTGAAGAGCTTGCTGTTATCCTTGGAATCTGGTAAGTTAATGACTTACTTGGCCACCTTGAATTTCTTGCGTATTGATTCTCTTGTGTTGGGGAAATCTTTATTCAAGAAGGTCCCCAGAGTTCGGGATGAATAAGGAGTCTTGTAACGGTTATGAAGATAGAGAAGAGTTGGGCTACCAATGAAAGGGTTAGAGATTAGGAATCTCCTGTAAGTTGGTATACTTATCCGTCTCTTTTCTTCATAAAGAAAATTCCTTCTGTTAGCCTTGGCTGGTCTTCCCTCGTGGCTCAGCTGGTAAAGAATCTCCCTGCAAAGCAGGAGACCTGGGTTCAGTCCCTGGGTTGGGAAGATCCTGTGTAGAAAGGAAAGGCTACCTGAATAGAATCTTAATGAAATATTTAGGAGAGGTGACTCCTTTGATCTTTGAGGATATGTACATTCAGAGGATAGAATTTTTAATACAGTAGAACCTTATGTGTGGTAGAAATAGTTTTTCATTTTATGTTTTATTTTATTTATTTTTTAATATAAATTTATTTATTTTAATTGGAGGTTAATTACTTTATAATATTGTATTGGTTTTGCCATACATCTGCATGAATCCACCACAGGTATACACGTGTTCCCCATCCTGAACCCCCCTCCCTCTTCCTTCCCCGTACCATCCCTCTGGGTCATCTCAGTGCACCAGCCCGCCCCAAGCATCCAGTATCATGCATCGAACCTGGACTGACGATTCGTTTCATATATGATATTATACATGTTTCAATGCCCTTCTCCCAAATCATCATTTTATGTTTTAAAGTGATTTCAAATTTGGGCAAAGGTTGCAAGGGCAAGGCATTGCAAAGACTTTTTTGAGAATGATTTTTTGACATGATGTTCTCTCACCCCTAAATACTTTAGTGTGTGTCTTCAACAAACAAGGGAGCCATAATACATTTATAAAAATCAGGAAATTAGCACTCATGCTTTACTATCACTTTGTACTCAGACCCCATTCAGGTTTTGCCAGTTGTCCCAGTAATCTCCTTTATAGCACAGGATCCAGTCTAGAACATATGTGTTACATTTATGTTTGTATTCTTTCTGTCTGTTTGGAATAATTCTTTATTTTTGCTTGACTTTTATGATCTTGACACTTTGGAAATTTATAAGCCAGTTATTCTGTAGGATTACCCTCAACTTGAATTTTGTCTGATTCAGTTCAGTTCAGTTTGGTTGCTCAGTCATGTCCGACTCTCTGCAACTCCATGAACCGCAATACACCAGGCCTCGCTGTCTATCACCAACTCCCGGAGTTCATCCAAACCCATGTCCATTGAGACGGTGATGCCATCCAACCATCTCATCCTCTGTCGTCCCCTTCTCCTCCTGCCCTCATTGTTTCCCAGCATCAGGGTCTTTTCAGATGAATCAGCTCTTCGCATCAGGTGGCCAAAGTATCGGAGTTTCAGCTTCAGCATCAGTCCTTCCAATGAATATTCAGGACTGATTTCCTTTAGGATGGACTGGTTGGATCTCCTTGCAGTCCAAGGGACTCTCAAGAGTCTTCTCCAACACCACAGTTCAAAACCATCAATTCTTCGGTGCTCAGCTTTCTTTATAGTCCAACTCTCACATCCATACATGACCACTGGAAAAACCATGTCCTTGACTAGACGAATGTTTGTTGACAAAGTAATGTCTCTGCTTTTCAGTATGCTGTCTAGGTTGGTCATAACTTTTCTTCCAAGGAGTAAGCGTCTTTTAATTTCATGGCTGCAGTTGCCATCTGCAATGATCTTGGGACCCAGAAAAATAAAGTCAGTCACTATTTCCACTGTTTCCCTATCTATTTGCCATGAAGTGATGGGACCAGATGCCACGATCTTCATTTTCTGAATGTTGAGCTATAAGTCAACTTTTTCACTCTCCTCTTTCACTTTCATCAAGAGGCTCTTTAGTTCTTCTTCACTTTCTGCCATAAGGGTGGTGTCATCTGCATATCTGAGGTTATTGATATTTCTCCCGGCAGTCTTGATTCCAGCCTGTGCTTTCTCCAGCCCAGTGTTTCAAATGATGTACTCTACATTGTCTGATTAAATATATATATGTGATTAAATTCACATTCTGGGACTTCCTTGGTGGCTCAGTGGTAAAGCATCCAACTCCCAGTGCAGGAGACATAGGTTCAATCCCTGGATCGGGAAGATCCCATATGCCATGGAGCAACTAAGTCCGTGGGCCACAACTCCTGAGTCTGTGCACTAGAGGTAGTTTCTGGGAACCGCAACTACTGAGCCAACATGCTGCAACTTCTGAAGCTCCCTTATCCTCCCTAGAGCCTGTGCGCCCCAGCAAGAGAAGCCAGCCCAGTGAGAGCCCCATGCATCACAGCTAGAGACTGGCAGCTGTTCCCTACAACTAGAGAGAAGCCTACATAGCAGTGATGACCTAGCACAGCCAAAAATAAATGAATTCACATTCTACACCATTAGCAAGGGTATCAGAGAAGGGAAGTTTTGTGGTTCTTATAGCACCTCAGCAGGTAGAACACAATTTTGAATTTTATTAATACAAATAATATGTACATACAAAATAACTTATATAATATATAAACATAAGTTATATAATGTAATAATAACACGAATCCACCTCCCAGTTTAAGAACTTGAAGATTGCAAATACCACTAGCTCAGTCTGTGTGCTTCTTTGCCATGTTGTCTTCCTTCTTGTCTTAAAAGGTAATCAGTGTCCTAAATTTTGTCTTTGTCATTTTCTTTCCTTTTCAAAAAATTATTTACTCACATGTCTTTTATACTTCTCAGTCAATTATTTTATTTGTCTTTCAGCTTTATGAAAGTGGTATGTTACTATATGCAGTCTTCTGTGATTTGTTTTTTTCTCTCACCGATGTCTTTATGTGACTCATCCGTGTTGTTACTTATAACTGCAGTTTACTTTGCAGTGTAGCGTTCTCTTGGGTATTTTACAGTGTATTGATTTCCTTTTTGGACATTGGATTGTTAACAGGTTTTTCCTGTTACACACAATATTACTATGGATATTTGTGTGTATGCTTCCCGGTACAGCCGTTGAATTTCTGTGGGCTCTATATCTAGGCTGGAATTACTGAGGTTAGGATATGTGAATGTTCACTTTATAAGACAGTGCTGAATTGTTTTCTAAAATTATTCATACTTGGATCAGCAAGATCTAAGAATTCCCATTGTTCTGCCTCTTTGAGAACTTCTTAATTTTTGCCTGTCTCTTGACGATAGTAATTTTTTTTTTTGCATGAGTTTAATAAATAGGAATTGGTGCCATATTAATTATTTTCATTTTCTTTGTGGAGTGGCACAGATTAAATTTTTTCTTATAAAATAAATTGTGTTAACATTTAGTACACCACCACATTTACTTGTTAGCATTTTATTACTTCTGTGCTTATCTTTGGCACAGTCATCTCTACATTTCTAAATAATACAATAATATTATAATATGTGAGGAGAGTGAAAAGGTTGACTTAAAGCTCAACATTCAGAAGACTAAGATCGTGGCATCTGGTCCCATCAATCATGGCAGATAGATGGGGAAACAGTGGAAACAGTGGCTGACTTTATTTTTCTGGGCTGCAGAATCACTGCAGATTGCGATTGCAGCCATGAAATTAAAAGACGCTTACTCCTTGGAAGGAAAGTTATGACTAACCTAGACAGCATATTTAAAAGCAGAGACATTACTTTTCCAACAAAGGTCCGTCTAGTCAAGGCTATGGTTTTTCCGGTAGTCATGTACGGATGTGAGAGTTGGACTGTGAAGAAGGCTGAGTGCTGAAGAATTGATGCTTTTGAACTGTGGTGTTGGAGAAGACTCTTGAGAGTCCCTTGGACTGCCAGGAGATCCAACCAGTCCATTCTAAAGGAGATCAGTCCTGGGTGTTCATTGGAAGGACTGATGTTGAGGCTGGAACTCCAGTACTTTGGCCACCTGATGCGAAGAGATGACTCATTTGAAAAGACCCTGATGCTGGGAAAGATTGAGGGCAAGAGGAGAAGGGGATGACAGAGGATGAGATGGTTGAATGGCATCATCAACTCGATGGACATGGGTTTGGGTGGACTCCGGGAGTTGGTGATGGACAGGGAGACTTGGTGTGCTGCGGTTCATGGGGTCACAAAGTGTTGGACACGACTGAGCGACTGAACTGAATGTGCTTTCAAATATATAAATATAGTTTACTTGCCTCTTTAAAAATTGTATTTCATTCATTATGGCATGCATTCTGAAATTGATTTGCTTTTATTAATTTTTTAAATTTAAAGCACAGATTTCCAAAAGAATAACCCAGTGCATAAGTTAACTGAAGAGGAACTGCTGGCATTTACATCAGTGAGTAATGTCTTTTTCCTTTCTGTTTCTTTTTTTTCCTTGTAAATTATTTTGCCTCTGGTATGTTCTTGCCTCAGATTGCTGATTGAAATACTGTCAGCTAAGGAAATTAAGGCAGAAAAAAAAGCTTATCATTTTAGTTTCCAAGCTGCATATATCTTGATGCTGATTTAGACATAAGCATTTAAAATTTTTTCTTTATTTTTAATTGGAAGATAATTGCTTTACACTGTTGTGTTGGTTTCTGCCATACATCAACATGACTCAGCCATAGGCATATACATGCTACCTCCCTCCTGCCTCCTCCTCCATCCCACCCCTCTAGGTGTCAGAGAGCCCTGGGTTTGAGCTCCCTGTATCGCAGGAAATCCCCACTGGCTGGCTGTTTTACATATAATAATGTATATGTTTCAATGCTACTCTCTCAATTTGTTCCACCCTTTCCTTTCCCCACTGTATCTGCTGGTCTGTTCTCTACAGACATAAATATTTTTGTTTGTACTTGCTTGAATTTAAGGGCAGCGAATAAATATTTCTTTTTCTTTGTTTGATCTTTGTTTGCAGGGCTGAGTCCAGTATCTTGCACATAATATGTGCTCGATTAATGCTTGTTGACTGAGTAAATGAAGTGACAGAGCAAGAGTTGAGTCTTTACTCCAAAGCCAGTGTAATGTGCAACTCTTTCGGTTAAAATTTGAGGGTGATGCTTCATGGATGTAGTGGGTCCACGGGGTTCAGAGAGTGAGGGGCAGAAACCGGATAGCCTGGTTTATGGAGGCTCAGGCAGGAGACAGTGTCGAGAGCAAGGGGCACTTGTCAGCGTTCAGTGGTGGAGAGCAGTCAGGAGGAAAGGCCGAGGCTTTGATGGCTGGAGTGCATTGCTTATCTCTATGACAGGTTTGGTAAAATAGCTGGGTAGTCACCTCACTGCAGAGAAATAAGGAGAGAATGGTGTGTGAGAAAATAAAGTTGATAGATAAAGACCACAGTTGGAAAAAAATGGCCATGAAAAGGAAAGATAGGAAAATAGATGTTTGAGGGTTTGATATCAAAGAAGGCTTTTCAGAAGAGGAAGGCCAGAACAAGAGGGCAGTTGGTATCTTTAGCTTTATAGATAAAAAGATACACACGTCTTTAATGAACCCAAGTTACTCAAGATACATCATTTTTTCAAAGGCATTTTTATTATCATAGTTAGGGATCAAGTTAGAATTCTGGTGTTTTCTTCCTTTGTTATTTTTCAGATAAGGCAGAACTAAAGAACTTTTATCTGGTAGAAAGAAAGGCTAGCTTATTTTGTGCTGTAAAATAAATTTTGCAAGTTACTATGTCCTACATACAGTTTGAGAACTGGTTGATGTTAATCTTCTGAGTCCTCTGAGTGCCTGTTGTAGTTTCCCACTTCAGTGTTGTTAGAAATTTGCTGATTTTCATTATAGCATATGTGTGTTTAGGTAACTATGAGGAATGTCCCTAATTAGTTGTTACATAAATGGTAAGGAATTTGACAAGTAAAGTATTAAACCTTTTTTAAAAGATACATTTAAAAAAATATTATGCATCTCTTATTTACTTGTTCAACATAGATTAAATACTTAACACACGCCTTAATACTTAAAACTTAAGGCATTGTACTGGCTATTTGAGGATATAGCAGCCTTTTCCCTCTTGGAATTTTCATCCGTTTACATTCTTGTGAGGGAAATATATGGTAGACAAAGAAAGACAGATATCTGATAGAAGTACTCATTGTAAACAGAAAACAGTGTAGCAGAGTAAGAATGGGTGAGGGGTGGCTGTTTTAGGCGAGACGGCGGGGGAGCATCTTCATGGGAAGGTGATGCTGAACACGAGTCTTCCTGATGTGAGGCACCAGGAAGGACACATGGGGTCTGGTGTGGTGGGAGTCTTGAGTCAGTGTCGGGAAGTACAGAGCTGGGTGGGGACAGTCACTGGTGTGTAGCTGGTAAGTGATGGCCCGGGTGCTTGGGCCCATTCTGATGACAGAGGTAGACAGGATGCAGCCTATGACAGGAAGTGTTCCTGTTGGCCTCTCATGGAAAGGTGGTCACAGAAACATCTTCTTGGGATTGGCTTCATAAGCACATTATTGTGGAATATAGATTGTCCACAGTTAACCTGAAATGACATGAAAGTACTCTCGTCACATTCAAGCAGTTAACTTATTAGTGCTTTTTGTGGATGTGATATATTTCTTCTTTTCTTATCCTTTTTCTGTCCTTCCCTGCCCCCCCCCCTTTTTTTTTTCCATTAAATACATTTATTTATGTAGCTGTGCTGGATCTTGAGTTGTGGCATATGGGATCTAGTTCCCTGATTAGGGATCGAACGCAGGTCCCCTGCATTGGCAGTGCAGAGTCTTAGGGACTCTGGGACCACCAGAGAAGTCCCTCCCTTCCTTTTCTTTTTCTTTCCCTGTTCTTGTTCCTCTGTAAAGTGAGGTACAATCCTGCTGAAGTAATTAACTCTAGTAGCCTCTGCTGGTAGTAGCTCAGCGCTCCTAGCTTGCAGTGAAGGTTGTATTCTCTGGTTTTATGTTTTCCCCCAGGGCTTTATGATACATGATTGTTTTGCTCTTCTCCTCTAGATCTCCTCCAAGTCAGCACTGACCTGAGAACTGATGTCTATTTCAGGAAAAACTGTTCAGTGAAAGTGCTCCATAGTGCCAGTCCTAACACTTTCAAAGAGATGAGTTGGTTAATGCCAAATAAATTTTTAATTGATGAGAAGGAAGGCAAGGAACTTAAGAGTGAAGAGAGCTCTGAGGAGCTCCATGCATACTTTGGGCTGTGTAACACCCATTCCATTCCTTGTCCCCAGTGAAGCATACAGAATACTCCAGAAAAACCCAAGTCAGCTCTCCTTTTGTCATTCAGTCTTTCCGCCCTTCCTGTGCATGATTCTGAAGCAGATAATAAGGTGAATTGTAAATGGCCCCTGGTTTCAATAATTTCACTAAAATTTAAATCCTAAATAACTGTATATCCTGTACATAAATATCCTTTATTTATATCCTGTATAACTGCTGAGGAGTGTCTGAGGCAAGAGGGACCACCTTTAGCTGCTACCTTGCTTCTGAATTCTCTTTTAACAAAGATCATATTTGGGCTTACTGTAATTATTTATGTGTATGTCTTATCTTCCCTGTAAGACTCTAAACTTCCAGATTTAGGGACGGTCTCTGTCTTTCTCTGGGTCTTCTACAAGGCCTGCTACAAAGCTTTACTCATAGTTCTTGCTCAAGAGAAGTATGCAAAATACAGGAATGAATGAAGTATACTGAACCAGAAACTGGAGCTGACTACTCCACTTAGTTCTCCGGTGTAGGTAGTATGACAACCCAGTGTACAGTTGATACCTGGTGTGTCCTTCTCATCTTTCTCTTCTGTAAAATAAGGGACAGCATGTGTCCCTCCCTCGGCACTGAAAACTTGTTCTTAGGATCAAATCACAGAATATGTCTGAAAATTCTTCAGAGTGGGTAGATAGAACCTCATGCCCCCATAGCACTCAGTGGTGAGTCAGGTTATCTGGTCGGTGGTTTGTAGGACCATACTACTGTTTTCAAGGAATGGGAATTCCTAAGTGATTAAGGGCTTTTGGAACTGGCTGTAGATGTGGAAGAGAAGGGAATAGAGAGGAGAGAAGCCATGTCCTTTTCCTGAGCATCCATCTCCCTACTCTGGCTGCAGCATGGTGCCTGGGGTCTAGAGCAGTGAACTCTTGAGACTGTGAGGTGTCTCTCTCTGTTGACAGGAGAGCAAGTCCAGTAGAAATTTCACTCCCCCTACCAGAGGATTGTGAGCACTTGGAGGGACAGGAACCACAGTTGGTGGCCATCTGATAAATACTTAGGAACCAAATGAGTGGCTTATTGGTCCTGAATTTTGTTCAGTTTTCATCAACTGTCCTAAAGTTTACTATAACAGTGGTGAAATCTCTTTTCTGGAAGAATTTTTGCCAGTGTTTCCAAGTTGGTGTAGCATGTTGAGGTATGTGTGAGATGCACTGGGAAAAGGTTTTAATTCAGCAGTGGCAGAAGATTGTCCTAAGAGGTACACTTTCCTTTTTTTATTAACATTGTCATTATGTAATGCTATTCCGAGACATTCTTTCCTCACATTTCAGGAAAACTGAATGAGTCATAGTAAAAATAACCCACATTGTTCTAAAGAGCCATTTATGTTGTATTGGCTTGATAATTTAAAATTAGCTGTGTTATCTACGTTATTTCCTTTCAGATGAGCCAAGTCAATGACATTCAGTAATGCTTTTAATTTCCTTTCATTGTTGAAAATGGGAACAATTTAGTTAATTCATACAGGTGTTTCAGTTTTCATTGGCAAAAGTTTTGCTGAAGTGTGAATTGATACTGGCAGCCTGCCTTCTGACTGTCTGCCTGAAGCCCCAAGGACTCTGTCAGTGAAAAACGGAAAAAGACCTTTAGAAGTTATATATTATGTTGTATATATTTTCTCTTTCTGCTGTTAATTTTAAAGCTATTTAATAATCACTTAACTGTGAACTCAGAAGTTTGCTAGCCATTTTTTACAAATAAAAATGATACTTTTTTTTCTTTTAGGGTATTCAGTTCAGTTCAGTCATTCAGTTGTGTCCTGCTCTTTGCTACTCCATGAATCACAACATGCCAGGCCTCCCTGTCCATCATCAACTCCCGGAGTTTACTCAAACTCATGTCCATTGAGTCGGTGATGCTATCCAGCCATCTCATCCTCTGTCGTCCCCTTCTCCTCCTGCCCTCAATCCCTCCCAGCCACAAGGTCTTTTCCAGTGAGTCAGCTCTTCACATGAGGTGGCCAAAGTATTGGAGTTTCAGCCTCAACATCAGTCCTTCCAATGAACACCCAGGACTGATCTCCTTTAGAATGGACTATTTGGATATCCTTGCAGTCCAAGGGACTCTCAAGAGTTTCCTCTAACACCACAGTTCAAAAGCATCAATTCTTCAGCACTCAGCTTTCTTCACAGTCCTACTGTTAACATCCATACATGACCACTGGAAAAACCATAGCCTTGACTAGATGGACCTTTGTTAGCAAAGTAATGTCTCTGCTTTTCAATATGTTATCTAGGTTGGTCATAACTTTTCTTCTAAGGAGTAAGCGTCTTTTAATTTCATGGCTGCAGTCACCATCTGCAGTGATTTTGGCGCCCAAAAAAATAGTCAGCCACTGTTTCCACTGTTTCCCATGAAATGATGGGACCAGATGCCATGATCTTAGTTTTCTGAATGTTGCTCTTTAGGCCAACTTTTTCACTCTCCTCTTTCACTTTCATCAAGAGGAGCTTTAGGGTATACTTACTTCTTAATTTTAATTTTTTAAGATAGGCAATATAACTGCAAGATAGCCATGAGACTTCTGATAGTTTGTCCTCATGTTACATGATGACATGTCTGTCTGTATTAAGCGAGGTAACCCAGGATTTTGGTTTTCTTTCTGGTTTGAATACTTGTCCCCTCAGGTGTTACTCATGCATTTTAATTTAACAGGTGTTCTGGTCATGGGCCTTGTAGCTATATCTGGGTGATAACTTGGTAGCTTTTAGAGAAGGAGGAGATGGGTATGCTTTGTTTCAGTTTGTTGGTAAACTATTTTTAAACAAAGGCTTAAAAAATATTTTTTGACTAGAGTTGAACTAGATTACTTGTATGTATCTTATTTCAAGAATAGACAGAGCAAGAATGAGTAATAGGATTTGTGGGATCTTACATGACTCTCTTACCATCATCTACTTTGGTAACTGCTGGACAACTTATTCACAGTTAACCATGGCTTAAGCTTAATGCTTATTGGTGGCCTTATTTCTAGCCATGGTGGAGTAAAGTACTGGATGTGAACACTTGTAAACAACCACAGATCTGGGGCAAAATATATGAAATAGCAGTATATAAAAAGGATAAACTTTAATCCAGTTTTCTGTTGATGACCCACCTTCTGATAAAACGTGGTCCACTGGAGAAGAAAATGGCAAACCACTTTAGCATTCTTGCCATAAGAACCCCATGAACATTATGAAAAGGCAAAAAGATATAACACTGAAAGATGAACTCCCCAGGTTGGTAGGTGCCTAAAATGCTGCTGAAGAAGAGCAGAGATATAGCTGTAGAAGGAATGAAGAGGTTGAGCCAAAGCAGTAACAGCCCAGTTTTGGATGCGTCTGGTGGTGAAAGTAAAGTCTGATGCTGTAAAGAACAGTATTGCAGAGGAACCTGGAATGTTAGGTCCGTGAATCAAGGTAAATTGGAAGTGGTCAAATGAGAGATTGCAAGAGTGAACATCAACATTTTAGGAATCAGTGAACTAAAATGGACCAGAATGGGCAAATTTAATTAAGATGACCATTATATCTACTACTGTGGGCAAGGGTCCCTTAGAAGAAATGGAGTAGCCCTCATTGTCAACAAAAGAATCCTAAATGCAGTCTCAAAAGCAACAGAATGATCTTGGTTCGTTTCCAAGGCAAACCATTCACTATCACAGTAATCCAAGTCTGTGCCTCAACCTAATGTTGAAGAAGCTGAAGCTGAATGGTTCTGTGAAGAACTACAACACCTTCTAGAACTAACACCAAAAAAAGATGTCCTTTTCTTCATAGGAGACTGGAATGCAAAAGTAGGAAGTCAAGAGATACTTGGAGTAACAGGCAAGTTTGGCCTTGGAGTACAGAAAGAAGCAGGGCAAAGGCTAAGAGTTTTGCCAAAAGAATGCACTGGTCATAGCAAACACTCTCTTCCAAAACACAAGCGAAGACTCTACACATGGACATCACCAGATGGTCAATACCAGAATCAGATTGATAATATTTTTTGCAGCTGAAGATGGAGAAGCTCTATACAGTCAGCAAAAACAAGACTGGGAGCTCACGGTGGCTCAGATCATGAACTCCTTATTGCCAAATTCAGTCTTAAATTGAAGAAAAGTAGGGAAAACCACTAGGCTTTTCAGATATAACCTAAATCAAATCCCTTAAGTTTATACAGTGGAGGTGACAAGTAGATTCAAGGGATTAGATCTGATCGAATGCCTGAAGAACTGTGGACAGAGGTTCATAGCATTGTATAGGAGGCGATGATCAAAACCACCCCGAAGCAAAAGAAATGCAAAAAAGCGAAATGGTTGTCTGAGGAGGCCTTACAGACAGCTGAGAAAAGAAGAGACGTGAAAGGCAAAGGAGAAAAGGAAAGATACGCCCGTCTGAATTCAGAGTTCCAAAGAATAGCAAGGAGAGATAAGAAAGCTTTCTGAACTGAACAATACAAAGAAACAGGAAAACAATAGAATGTGCAAGACTAGAGATCTCTTCAAGAAAATGAGAGATACCAAGGGAAAATTTCATGCAATGATGGACACAATAAAGGACAGAAATGGTATGGACCTAACAAAAGCAGAGGATATTAAGAAGAGGTGGCAAGAATACACAGAAGAACTATACAAAAAAGATGTTAATGACCCAGATAACCATGATGGTGTGATCACTCACCTAGAGCCAGACATCCTGGAGTGTGAAGTCAAGTGGACCTTAGGAACCATCACTATGAACAAAGCTAGTGGAGGTGATGGAATACCAGTTGAGCTATTTCAGATCCTAAAAGATAATGCTGTGAAAGTGCTGCACTCAATATGCCAGCAAATTTGGAAAACTCAGCAGTGGCCACAGGACTGGAAAAGATCAGTTTTTAATCCAATCCCAAAGAAGGGCAATGCCAAGCAGTGTTCAGACTACTACACAATTGCAGTCATTTCACATGCTAGCAAGGTAATGCTCAAAATCCTTCAAGTTAGGCTTCAACAGTATCAGTATGTGAACTGAGAACTTCCAGATGTATAAGCTGGATTTAGCAAAGGCAGAGCAACCAGAGATCAAATAACCAATGACCCATTTGATCATAGAAAAAGCTAGAGAGTTCCAGAAAAAACATCTACTGCTGCTTCGTTGACTATGCTAAAGCCTTTGACTGTGTGGATCCCAACAAACTCTGGAAAATTCTTAAAGAGATGGGAATACCAGACCACCTTACCTTTCTCCTGCAAAATCTGTATGCATGTCAAGAAGCAACAGTACCAGACATGAAAAATGAACTGGTTCAAAATTGTGAAAGGAGTGCGTCAAGGCTGTATATTGTCACCTTGTTTATTTAACTTATATGGAGAGTACATCATCCGAAATGCCAGGTTGGATGAAGCACAAGCCGGAATCAAGATTGCAGGGAGAGATATCAATAACCTCAGATATACAGATGACACCACCCTTAAGCAGAAAGTGAAGAGAAACTGAAGAGTCTCTTGTTGAAGCTGAAAGAGGAGAGTGGAAAAGCTGGCTTACAACTCAACATTCAAAAAACTAAGATCATGGCATCCGGTCCCATCACTTCATGGCAAGTAGATGGGGAAACAGTGAAAAGAGTGAACAACTTTATTATCTTGGGCTTCAAAATCACTGCAGATTGTGATTTCAGCCATGAAATTAAAAGATGCTTTCTACTTGGAAGAAAAGCAATGACAAGCCTAGAAAGCATATTAAAGAGCGAAGACATTACTTGCGTACAAAGGTCCGACTAGTCAAAGCTATGGTTTTTCCAATAGTCATGTATGGATGTGAGAACTGGACCATAGTGAAGGCTGAGTGCTGAAGAATTGATGCTTTGAAACTGTAGTGTTAGAGAAGACTCTTGAGAGTCCCTTGGACTGCAAGGAAATTAAATCAGTCAATCCTGCTGCTGCTAAGCTGCTGCTAAATCACTTCAGTTGTGTCCAGCTCTGTGCGACCCCAGAGACATCAGCCCACCAGGCTCCCCCGTCCTTGGGATTCTCCAGGCAAGAACACTGGAGTGGGTTGCCATTTCCTTCTCCAATGCATGAAAGTGAAAGGTGAAAGTGAAGTTGCTCAGTCATGTCCGACTCTTAGCGATCCCATGGACCGTAGCCTACCAGGCTCCTCTATCCATGGGATTTTCCAGGCAAGAGTACTGGAGGGGGTGCCATTACCTTCTCCTAGTCAATCCTAAAGGAAGTCAATCCTGAATATTCATTGGAGGGACTGATGCTGAGGCTGAAGCTCCAATACTTTGGCCACCTAATGTGAAGCACCAACTCATTGGAAAAGACCTTGATGCTAGGGAAGATTGATGGCAGAAGGACAAGGGGATGACAGAGGACAAGTTGGTTGGATGGCATCACTGACTCAGTGGACTTGAGTTTGCGCAAGCTCTGGGAGATGCTGAAGGACAGGAAAGCCTGGCGTACTGCAGTCCATGGGGTTGCAAAGAATCACACACAACTGAGTTATTTAAGAACAACAAAAAGGATGATTAGTCATGACCAAATAGTTTTTATCTCAGGCATGCAAAATTGGTTTAACGTTACGTAGTCATTGAAGTTCATCTTTTAATACAGTAAAGGAGAAACCCTGAATGATTATCTCATTATATTTATTTATTTCAGCATTTGGAAAAATTCAATACTCTTTCATTATAAAAAACTTAGTAAGCTCTGAGTAGAAGAGAATATCATCAATCTGATAAAAGGTTTCTATGAAAAATCTAGAGTTAAAATCATCATTGATGAAAAACAATTTTTTTCCTCTAAGGTCAGGAAAGTGGCACTTCTTCTTTGAACCGAAAATCCCGGCTAGTGCAATAAGACATGAAAGAGATACAGAATGAGTGCAGATTGGAAATATACAAAATTATCATTATGCATAGTGAAAGTGAAGTCACTCAGTCGTGTCCAACTGTCAGTGACCCCATGGACTGCGGCCCACCAGGTTCCTCCATCCATAGGATTTTCCAGGCAAGAGTACTGCAGTGGGGTGCCATTGCCTTCTCCATTCTATAGCCATACTTTGTCCCTTATTCTTTCCCCATTCAGAATAGCCAGCTCTAGGACAAAATTACCCTTTTCCCTTTCAACAAAATATATTTGCTTTCCTCATACCTTCTGAAAACACACATCCTACTTTCCTAAAGCAACCATGAACTGTCCTCTATATTAGCATACGTCTCAAGGTGGCTCCAGCATTAGTTTCTCACAGGAAGACAAAGTGAAGTGAAGTCGCTCAGTCGTGTCCAACTCATAGCAACCCCATGGACTGCAGCCTACCAGGCTCCTCTGTCCATGGGATTTTCCAGGCAAGAGTACTGGAGTGGGATGCCATTGCTTTCTCCAAGTCATTATGCATAGACAACACAGTTCTTTACATGGGAAACCCTAAAGAATAGACATGAAAGCTACTAGAATTAATAAGCAACATCTGAGAATATAAGGTCAATATAAAAAGTCAGTTATGTTTGTATATACTAGCAGTAATAATTGGGAAAGTAATTTTAAAACCACACACAACAGCATAAAATATCAAATATTTAGTGATGAATTTGACTAAACTGTAAGACCTGTACACTAAAAATGACAAATATTGCTTTAAGAAATTGAAGAAATTTAAATAAATGGAGAGACTTACCATGTTCATGGATTGAAAGGCTTAATATTGTTGAATTGACAAGTCTTCCAGAATTACACAAGAATAAATCCAAACCTGAAAGATGGTGCTGTGAAAGTGCTGCACTCAATACGCCAGCACATTTGGAAAACTCACCAGTGGCCACAGGACTGGAAAAGGTCAGTTTTCATTCCAATCCCAAAGAACGGCAATGCCAAAGAATGCTCAAACTACCGCACAATTGCACTCATCTCACATGCTAGTAAAGTAATGCTCAAAATTCTCCAAGCCAGGCTTTAGCAATACGTGAACCGTGAACTTCCTGATGTTCAAGCTGGTTTTAGAAAAGGCAGAGGAACCAGAGATCAAATTGCCAACATCCGCTGGATCATGGAAAAAGCAAGAGAGTTCCAGAAAAACATCTATTTCTGCTTTATTGACTATGCCAAAGCCTTTGACTATGTGGATCACAATAAACTAGAATATTCTGAAAGAGATGAGAGTACCAGACCACCTGACCTGCCTCTTGAGAAATCTGTATGCAGGTCAGGAAGCGACAGTTAGAACTGGAGATGGAACAACAGACTGGTTCCAAATAGGAAAAGGAGTACGTCAAGACTGTATACTGTCACCCTCTTATTTAACTTCTATATGGAGTACATCATGAGAAACGCTGGACTGGAAGAAACACAAGCTGGAATCAAGATTGCCGGGAGAAATATCAATCACCTCAGGTATGCAGATGACACCACCCTTATGGCAGAGAGTGAAGAAGAACTGAAAAGCCTCTTGATGAAAGTGAAAGAGGAGAGTGAAAAAGTTGGCTTAAAGCTCAACATTCAGAAAACGAAGATCATGGCATCCCATCACTTCATGGGAAATAGATGGGGAAACAGTGGAAACAGTGTCAGACTTTATTTTTGGGGGCTCCAAAATCACTGCAGATGGTGATTGCAGCCATGAAATTAAAAGACGCTTACTCCTTGGAAGAAAAGTTATGACCAAACTAGATAGCATAGTAAAAAGCAGAGACATTACTTTGCCAACAAAAGTCCATCTAGTCAAGGCTATGGTTTTTCCAGTGGTCATGTATGGATGTGAGAGTTGGACTGTGAAGAAAGCTGAGCACCAAAGAATTGATGGTTTTGAACTGTGGTGTTGGAGAAGACTCTTGAGAGTCCCTTGGACTGCAAGGAGATCCAACCAGTCCATTCTGAAGGAGATCAGCCCTGGGATTTCTTTGGAAGGAATGATGCTAAAGCTGAAACTCCAGTACTTTGGCCACCTCACGCGAAGAGTTGACTCATTGAAAAAGACTTTGATGCTGGGAGGGATTGGGGGCAGGAGGAGAAGGGGACGACAGAGGATGAGATGGCTGGATGGCATCACTGACTCAATGGACGTGAATCTGAGTGAACTCCAGGAGTTGGTGATGGACAAGGAGGCCTGGCGTGTTGCAATTAATGGGGTCACAAAGAGTCGGACACGACTGAGTGACTGGACTGAACTGATAGCATCAGTAACTCAGGCCTAACTAAGTTTCCAGTGGTCATATATGGATGCGAGAGTTATACTGTGAAGAAAGCTGAGCGCTGAAGAATTGATGCTTTTGAACTGTGGTGTTGGAGAAGACTCTTGAGAGTCCTTTGGACTGCAAGGAGATCCAGCCAGTCCATTGTTTGGAAGGAATGATGCTAAAGCTGAAACTCCAGTACTTGGCCACCTCATGGGAAGAGTTGACTTATTGGAAAAGACTCTGATGCTGGGAGGGATTGGAGGCAGGAGGAGAAAGGTAAGTCAGAGGATGAAATGGCTGGATGGCATCACCGACTCGATGGACGTGAGGTTGAGTGAACTCCAGGAGATTGACAGGGAGGCCTGGCATGCTGCGATTCATGGGGTCGCAAAGAGTCAGACACTACTGAGTGACTGAACTGAACTGAAATCCAGTAGCAATCAAAATCCAGGTTACCCCCCCACCAACCTTTTGTTTTTCTTAGAAATTGACAGGCTGATTCTAAAATTTTTTGGAGTGCTTCTATGATGGCCAAGTAAGTTCTTTGGAAGCATTTGTCTGCAGATAACAATTATAAGCTATGGACAAAAAAAAAAAAAAAAAAAACTACCTGATGACTTTGGGATAAACAAATGACCCATAAAGAGAAGCTACGATGGTTAATATAACTAGTCATTGGGAAAATGCAAATTAAAACCACAACAATATACAACTATCTACCACTTAAATGGTGTGTTACCATGTGAGGTAGTTGAAATCCTTGTACATGGTAAATATAATGTGACATAAAATGGCACCACCACTTTGGAACACAGTTTGGCATTTTCTCATGCAGTTAATCAATTCCACCTTCAGGTATTTATCTATGTGAAATGAAAACGTATGGCTGCACAAAAATATACACAAATGTTCATAGCTGTTTAATTTGTAAGAGCTTAAAACTGGAAACAATGCAAATGTCCATCAACAGGTGAATGATAAACTGCACTATATGAATTTTATAAATAATGATAAGCTAAAACAGTCTCAAGACTCACATGTGTTTATAGTATACTTTATAACTTGCATTTTAGTTATGCTTAATCTTCTTTGTGTATCAAATAATAAAAAATAAAGTCTAAAAACCATTCTGCACAATAGCAAGATCATTTAAATATTATTTGATGAACCATTTTAAGGAATAGCACTGACATCCTTGTGTACATTTTACTTTTAAAGTGAATTTTACTGTTTTTTATTAGGGTGGTGAGAGGCAGAATCAGTAATGTGAAGGAAAAAACCTTATTTCAGTGGGTCTTTCAGTCCCCAGATAGGAGAAATATAAGGGGATTATAGTTAAGATGGTAACGCATTCGATATGGAGGAGTCTTATTCAAACTCATGGTTTTGTGCTTCTGCTTTTGGCCATCATTGAAGCTAAAAGTGTTAGGCCATCTGACATTATGAATTAACGTTGTGTTAAAGGATGAAAAATTCAGTTCAAAAATAATTTGTAAGATTTAAGTATATCTGCTTTTCATGACCGTGTGAAAGGTGCATCTGGCATTGCTGATGAAATAGCATCTCCAGAATGCAGATCTTTCTTTTTTGAGACAACTGAATGACTACCAGCTCGATCTCCCTGGTGTCTGCTTTGTATATAAAAATTTGCAGAGTGGAGAAAAGAGCTTTGAGAGCATTGTAATAGCAGGAATCCAGAATCTCAGGATTTGCCAAGCATGTTGCTAAATACTGTGGAAGAAATAAAGGTATAAAACATAAGACTTGCCTTCACGGAATTTTTAATTTAGCCAAAATCCGATAAACTTACGAAAATGTAATTAACAATACCAGGCAATTTAAATTACATTGATAGCACAGATAAATCCCTAACTGTTCAGAAAATAAGAAAATATCTGGAACAGGGCAGTCAAAGAAGGCTTTGTTACCTCAGGGAGGATCAGAGAGGCCTCGAAAGACAGAAGGGATCCAGATGCAGTGATAAGGTGGGAAAAGGCAAGGAAACGGGTGAGCTGTGTGGCTTTGTTGGGAGGTTGGTTTAGAGCAGTAGTAGGACTTGGGGGGAAAATAGCTTTGATTTTGAAATGGTCTACAGAGCAAGGACAGAGTGTTTGTACCACTGTTCTTTGTCTACTGGAAGTAATTTATAGACTACATTTGGAATTTAAGCTTACTGTCATTTGGTACTGATTTTAACAAATGAATGCTCTTTTAAATTGCTCATTAAGAAGGGGGAATAATTCTGCTTTTTATAGTGTTTCTTTGATCCTTGCTTTTATAAGGTCAGCCTGACCTGGGTGGGCATCATTTGATTTGGCTTCAGTATAGCCAAGCAGTTACACACTCACAGAAGAGATCTGAGTTGCTTTGATTTATATGTGGAAAAAGCAACTATCTGGAAAGCTCCTTCATATTTAAACGAACAGACTGGCTGGCTGTCCTGTAAAGGGCCCTAGTGACCTCTGGAAGAAGAATGTTTGAAATGTTCAGTGATAAGAATGAAAGGAAATTGTTTTTTATAGAAACAACACTCCAGGTCCTTTTTGATGGTGTTATAGAATTTTCTTTGCTACTTTTCTGGGAGTGAGGGCAGAGTTGCATATGGTGGGAAATTGTGAGCTAAATAAAATCGTGCCTGACTATGCATAACATGTCATAGTATTAAATTTTACTTTTTAGTGTGAGGTAAAGTGTAATAACACTTTACACATTGACTTTCATTTCAGGTAATGGCATTTCCTCAGATGGTAGATGATTAAAGCTCCTTTTTAAAATCTGAGCCCAAGCATCAGCTCAGGTGGCATATCTCAGTGAGAAACTCCTGCTGAGGCATGCAGAGCCTGCTCCTTTTTGTTCTCAAGGTATCTTGTTACACTCCTTATCAACAGTTGCTGAAGTGGATTGATTCTTTAACTTATAAAACATTCTAACTGTAAATAAAAGTTTATTTCAACTTTTACAGCAGCAATAGAAATATTAAAATGTATATGAAAAGTTATACACTTGTAAAAGCCTACTGGCTCAATGAATCACCTTTTGGAGGTTTTGGTCAGTGAGATGTGAGCAGTGAGAGAACTTTTAAGAGACACACAAATGTTACCATACACTTTTTAGGGGGTTTCTGACCTCTGCCCTGGTGTGTTAAAGTGGTGGAAATTCCATCTTACATACAAGTTTGTTTGCAAATGGCACAGTGTTCTGTAGCCTTGTCCTGATTCTCAAATTGCTTCCGGTTGAACACACCAGATTTCTTAAGTGTCTGATTTTTACTGTATTTTTAGATAGTACTCAATTTAGTAAAGCAGTGTTTCATCAGATTGCTTTAGTTAATAAATTCCAGGTAAAAATAAATGAACTTGTAAAAGACAGCACTTGCAACTGCATGATTCCATTTGTATGAAGTACCTAGAGTAGTGAAATTCATAGAAACAGAAAGTAGCATGGTGGTTGCACCTGGGTGGGGTGTGGACAGTGGGAAAATGTTTAATGGGTATAGAATTTCACTTGCAAGATGAGAAGAAATCTAGAGATTAGTTGTACAACTATGGATATATATAATTAAACTGTACACTTAAAGATGGTCAAGAAGGTACATTTTATATTACATATATCTTACCGCCATTAAAAAAATTAAAGAGCTTCTTGATAAAGATGAAAGAGGAGAGTGAAAAGCTGGCTTAAAACTCAGCATTCAAAAAACTAAGATCATGGCATCTGGTCCCATCACCTCATGGCCAATAGATGGGGAAACAGTAGAAACAGTGGCAGACTTTATTTTCTTGGGCTCCAAAATCATTGCAGATGGTGACTGTTGCCATAAAATTAAGATGCTTGCTCCTTGGAAGAAAAGCAATGACAAACCTAGACAGCATATTAAAAAGCAAAGACATTATTTGCCTACAAAGGTCTGTGTAGTCAAAGCTATGGTTTTTCCAGTAGTCATATATGGATGTGAGAGTTGGACCATAAGGAAGGCTGAGCACTGAATAATTGATGCTTTTGAGCTTTGGTGTGGTGAAGACCCTTGAGAATCCCTTGGACTGCAAGGAGATTAAACCAGTCAATCCTAAAGGAAATCAACCCTGAATATTCATTGGAAGGACTGATACTGAAGCTCCAATACTTTGGCCACCTCATGTGAAGAGCTAACTGATTTGAAAAGACCCTGATGCTTGGAAACATTAAAGGCGGGAGGAGAAGAGGACAATAGAGGTTGAGATGATTGGATGCCATCACCAATTCAATGGACATAAGTTTAAGCAAACTCGAGATGGTGAAGGACAGGGAAACCCAGCGTGCTGCTGTCTGTAGGGTCACCAGAGTTGGACACAGCTGAGTGACTGAACAATAGCAACAAGACATTATTAAGAGAAATTGATAAGGACCTAAATAAATGGAGGGATATACAGTATTCATGGGATATACAGTATATACAGTATATATATATATTCATGGGATATACAGTATTCATATACAGTACTCAATATTGAAATTTCAGGTCTTCTCAAATTAACCTCTGTTATCAATGCAATCCCTAACAGAATCCCAGTGGCTTGATTTTTGTTGTTATTGTTTCCTTTGTTGCTGCTGCTGCTGTTCTTTTGATTTTGTGGAACTCAAGCTGATGTTAAAATTCACATGGAAATGCATAGGGCTAAGAATAGCTAAGGGAGTCATGAAGAACTGAATTGGAGTACTTAGGTTGGCAGATACCAAGACTTATTATAAAACTGTATCAATGAAGACAGCTTAACATGTAGTGGTTCTTGGACTGGCAGCATCAGCATCACCTGGGGGCTTGTTAGAAATGGAATTTCTCCTGCTTCACTTTACTCCCTGTTGAAGCCGAGTCTTTGGGGTTGGGGCCAAGGAGTCTGTGTTTTAACAATCTCCCTAGATTATTCTTGTGCACTTTAAAGTTTGAAAAACACTGAATTAAGACATTTTGACATGAGGAAATAAAAACTAACCAGTGGAACAGAGAGTCCAAAAAACAGAGCTATACATACGTGGTTCATCTGACTTATGTCAAAGTTGGCACAGCAGTGCAGTGGGGAAGGGGTAGGTTTTTAGATAAATGGTACTAGATGATTTGTATTTGTATGGAGACAGTCTGTCTTAACCCCTATATCATACTAAATATACAAAAATCAATTCCAGATTGAATATGTAGAAGTGAAAAGCAGAACAGTAAAGTTTTTAAGAGGAAACTGTAGGAGAACATCTTTGAGACTTTAGGACAGTCAAAAACAACAATAAAGCTCTAACCATAAAACAAAAATGCTGAACTAGATTATTATTAATATTAAGCACTTTTTAAAAATTAAAGGATGCCATTAATATCTGTAAGGCACTTAGACCAGTGCCTTGCCAACACAAGTATGTGTTGTGTAAGTATTTGTCAAATAATAGTAATCTATCACCCTCCTCCAACAAAAAGACAGGGCTTGTGTCCAAAAAATAAGAATATTTAACAAATTATCAAGAAAAATTTTGACAACCCAGTAGAAAACAAGAGGCAAAGAACTTCAGTAGGAACTTATAAGAGAGGACTAAAATGGTTATTAACATGTTAAAAGGTGCTCAACTTTATTAATCATTAGAGAAATGTGAATTTGTTACAACATACAAGTTAACCATATGGAATACTACTAAATATTCCCCAGAATGGCTGAAATACAAAAAAAAAAAAAAAAAAAGTGTTTGAGTGTTGCAAGGTTGTGAAGCAACAAGAACTCTAATGTTTCTAATAAGAGTGTAAAGTAGAAAACCTGTCAGAAGATTGGAGTATTCATGAAAGCTCAATACTCTGACCTAGCAGTTTCACTCCTAAGTATTAATGCATGTCTAACAGAAATACGTGTTGAGCTAAAGAACCTGTTTTAGAATGTTCATGATGGCACATTCTGCCAGCACATTAGAATATTCATTGGACATCTGGTAGTTCCCAGATTGGAAAATACCTAAATGCCCATTAGCAGTATAATGGTTAAATAGATTGCATATTGCAGTGAAATATTATTCAGCAATAAAATGAACGTTCTGCAGCTATACAGAGATACAGCTATTAAAGCATGTATCACCTGTTTAATTTTCTTTTTGTGTATCCCATATTCTGATTGAGTCTTCCCTTGTGGGCAGCAGTGTTTTGTAAGATATATTAAACAAACCCTATCTGTAATTACTTCCTTTAGAAAGACTTTCCCAAGTCAGACATCTCCTAGCCAAACGTAAGATAAATGCATTCTTCAGTGATATCATTATCCAGCCAGTTCTTTCTTTGAAGCTTTTCAAATGTCTGTTTTTCAGATTGCATTTTACTTTCAGCATTTAGTGAGAATGTTTTGCTTGACCCTCACATTAAAGTCTCAGGCAAACTCTTGTTCTCATGCCAGCATAGAAAACAGTCTGAGATGGTAGTTTTCCTGAGGCAAATATCCCCCCACCCCCACTTTGGTGTACAAATCTTTTAAAGCTGGAATTTAACTGACAAGCCTACCACCTGCACTGGTCTGCCCCTTGATGTTATTAGTAAGTGACTGTGTGGCTGGGAGCTGAGAGTTTTCCTTAACCTTCTTAGGGTCCCAAGCTGGGTCTGAAAATTAAACTGACAAAGATTAACAGGAAAAAAGCACACACATTTACTTAATATAGGTTTTGTGTGACATGGGAGCCTTCATAAGGTTATAAGATCTGAAGAAACAGTTCATTCTGAGTATTTTATGCCTGGTGGCTCAGACGGTAAAGAATCTGCCTGCAATGCATGAAACCTGGGTTTGATCCCTGGGTTGGGAAGATCCCCTGGAGGAGGGCATAGCGACCCACTCTAGTATTCTGGCCTGGAGAATCCCCATGGACAGAGGAGCCTGGAGGGCTGCAGTCCATGGGGTCGCAGAGAGTTGGACATGACTGAGCGACTAAGCACCTGCTGGGTTTGACGAAGTGTGGGCAGTCATGGAGGAATATGATAGGGCAGAGGTAAGGACTGTGAACTGGGGGAGACTTAGGAAGGCTTGTTGGGATTCTCAGCATCCCTTTGTCTTCAGAGGTAAGAATGCTTCTTCCCTCTGGGTGTGAGGGGGTGGGCACCTCTCACAGAGTTTTATGACCTATTTCAGAGGTGAAGGTCAGAGTGATCTTCTGCTTCTGCTGATTCCTCAGGGTCCTTCAGCTGAAAATACTAAGTATGCCTGGGTGCCCTGTTTTGGGCGTTGCCAGTGGTTAGGGCTATCACCTGTGCCCACTCTGGATGGTGCCTTTCTTCTGAGGGTGAGAGAAAGCTTTGTAGGAGGAGAAATCCCGGTGGTAGGGGATGTGTTTTTCAGTAGGTACTCTCAGAGGCTTATTAAGCATCACCTATTCTTGCTTATCGTTCATAATCCTCACAAATTTGTGAGAGATGGGAATTACTGTTCCTATTTTAGAGAGATGAAAATTGAGATCCCAAGAAGTGAGGTGACTTCCCAGCTAATCACTTCCCTGGGATTCTGATCAAGCTGTGGCTGACGTGAGATGATCTGTCCTCTTTTACAGAGTCTTTTCCTAGGTGCTCTTCCATGATGTCATGAGGTTACAGAGACAGTCCCTTTAATAAAATGAAGAGAAAAAAGGCCACCCACTGTGGGTAGGAGAATCACTGTGCAGATTTACCTCCTGAAAAAAGTTTCATTCTTTGTTTTGAACTTAGTTAGATTAATAGAAGAATAAGATTACCTAATAGTCATTGCATTAGAATGTACATTCTCTGAGGGCAGGGACCTTGTTTGTCTTGCTTACTGCTTTGTCCCTGGGGCTTTGAGCACATTGCCTTGTGCAGAGTAAGTGCTCAAGTGAATTAATGAATGAACACACTTCAGTAAGAATGAGTTCTTCTGATTCTCTTCCTTATTTGTATATTTTTTGTTTACTCCTTCTACTTCCCTTTAATATAGCAGTTTCCTAAAGTTGTTTTTCACTGAATGCTCTACTTACATTGCTCTACCAGTGTTTCTTGGGTTCTGTCATCCACTCCCTTGGAGAAAGTGTTGAGAAAACAATACAGACGTTCTGCGGCCAAAAAAGGTGACATCTTGCTATTTGCGACAACATGGATGGATCTAGAGGGTGTTATAAGTCAGACAAGAAGGACTGCTTGACCTCACTTATATAGTGACCCTAAAAAACAAAGCACAAACACAACGAAACAGACTCAGAGATTCAGAGAAGAAACAGGTGACTGCCAGAAAGTAAGGTGGGGTGGGCAAAATAGGTAAAGGAGATGAACAGTTACAGACCTCCAGCCATATAATGAATAAGTCATGGGGATATAATGTCTTTGTATGGGGAAAGATGCTTACTGGACTTCTTGGGGTGATCCCTTTATAATGTATGTGAATGTCAAACCATCATGTAGTACTCCTGGAACTGGAAAAATATTGTGTCAACTATTTCAGTTACAAAGTGAAAATGGTTGCAGCTTATGCCAAAAAAAAAGTGTTGTTTTGGGGAATCAAGTGACCCCAAAAGTATTAGAATCAGCTTTTGCTACTAATGAAGGTGTGACATTGAGCACGTAACCTAATCTATTGTTCTCTTTTTTATGTCACGCGAGTGTACGTTCCTCAGTTCTTTGTCTTGTCACAACAAAGGTTTGGAGCGACGGACATTAAAGCCCTTGGCACGTCACGGCTCTGAGGTCTTGTACAAACCGTTTTATAGCTCTTAGGCAAATCAGTGTTACAGCTCTATTTTATTTAGAAGATAGCAGGAGAATCCATCCTCGAAGCGTGAGGGCATGCCAACCCACAGACTTGAAGGGAAGAGAGTGGAGGAGCACGTGGGGGAGGGAGAGAGAGAGGGGGAGAGAGAGAGAGAGAGCGCGCACGCACAAGGGAGAGAGAGCGAGAGAAAGTGCTTTGGCTCCTCCTTTTATATGTTTTTTCCTCCACCTGGGCCTGCCCTATGCAAATTGGGCTTAGCCAGGAGTGTTTGTTCTACCAGAAGTCTTCACTCTGGTCCTCGGACTTTCTTTTGTTCTGTTTTCGTGGGCTTTTCCCTTCCTTGTCTTTCAGCCACCGCCATTTTGGACTCCTTTTCCCTATTTTACCTACCTAACAATTATAAGAAAGTAGGCCTACATTTGGAGTTGAAAATTCCAGTACCCATAGGGTCAGGCAAATAATAGAAATGATGAAAGTGAGCTGGCCATTCATGGTACAGTAAAGAGTTGGAGAGACTGTGATAGAGTTTATACTCCATTGAAGAACTTATTGCTAGCTTTTAATGAGAATTTGTAGTTATTAGTACCTTTAACCAAAAAACAAATAATTGTGTTGCTTCCCTGGTGGCTCGGTAAGGAATCTGCCTGCCAATGCAGGAGATAAGAGTTCATTTCCTGCATCAGGAAGATCCCCTGGAGAAGGAAATGGCAGTCTACTCCAGTATTCTTGCCTGGAGAGTCCCATGGATAGAGGAGCCTAGCAGGCTACACTCCATGGGGTCGCAAAAGAGTTGGACACTACTTAGCGACTAAACAACACTTGTATTAGCTTAGCTTCAAAATTCTTCAGTTTGGCTGTCTTCGAATTATTTGGAGAGTGTTTGAAAAAATACTGATGCTCAGATCCTGCTCTCAGAGGTCTGATTTACCTTTTAAAATACCAAAAGCTTCTTCTAATGCACAGCTAGGTTTTGAATGACTCACTGGACTCTAGTTAACTAGGATTTTTTTTTTTTGATTTTTATAAATAAGTAAATAAGTATGTAGTCAGCTGTCAGACAGTTACGCCTTTTGCCTTTCTTCGAAGCAACCTTCACTGTAAGTTACTCTTGGGGAATGATCACTCAGGGTCGCAGTTGGTTTCCATGTCATCAGCAAAGAGCTTAAATTGTGTTCATTATACTGAGCAGTCCCTACTGTATCAGGATACATTTCCCCCCTGTTCTTGTGCACCCAGAACTCACTCACCCTCACCCTGTGCATTTGTGGACAGATTCAGTGGTTTCTACTGCACTCTCTGAACTGATGGTGGTCACAGCTTTCTCTGGGTCTAGGTTTCAGTGTGTGCATATTCATGATTTTCTTATAAGCCAGTCTTTCTTAAGATGTCCCTCTAGGATAACATTTAATTAAAATTAGAGACTCTCTACCCTAACCAGGACTAGAAAGTGTTCTCAAAAATGTTAGGATGGTTTCCTTAAACTTTGATGTGCTTTTGCATCAGGAGATTAAGGTATTTTTTAAGTGAAAAGGTACTAGATTTCTAATTTATTTGTTTTCATTTGTGAGTTTGGATAATTTTTAAAAATTTATTTCAAATTTGAGAAGTATGGTCTTTAACATTTGTATAACTTATGAGATAAAAAAGATATATTAATTAATGGTATGATTTATTCCATTTACTGTTTTGATTATCTGGAAATAATTCTGATTCATTCCTTAAGGAATTTAATCAGTTGAACAGGTCAGCTCAGTTAAGTAATGATTCTGCTCAAGTGGACACATTCTTTTCCAAAAACATTTGAAAGCACACGTCTTTTATTTTTCGCTGAGATGATTTTCAAATCGTCACTCAACTGTATCCTGACATATTAATTTTGTTATATTCAGAGTGGATTATCCAGTTTATCCATTTCTTTTGTGGTCTTTTTTTTTGCCCCCTCCCCATCAGTGTTTACTTTCACAACCCAAGTTCTGGGCCATTCAGACATCAGCTTTGATCCTCCGGACAAAACTTGAGAGAGGAAGCACACGCCGAGTGGAACGAGCAATGAGGCAGACACAGGTAAGAATTAATGTTGCAATTCTTGTTTTCCAACTCTTTATTGTTATCAGTAACCATGCATGTTTATTATGAGTATAAAATAATGAGATGGCTTTCATTTTACTCAAACACATTTTATTGTGTGAGAGTGTTGTTCTAGAATTTGCTTGACTCCAAAGCCCAGCTATGTACTGAGCTCTGTGACTCTAGTGTTAAACCTCTCTAAAGGAAAGCTGTTTCTCTGCTCAACACTTCTGACACCAAGTGTGTGGGTGTTTCCACACCAAGTATGTCTTCACTTCCCTGTGGACATCAATTGGGTGTCCTACAGTTTAATTCAATTCTGACACTGCATGGAGTTATTACAAACCCCATACATGAAGGGCTTAGTCCCATAAGACTGCCTCCGTTTTCTGATTCTGATTTCAAGTCTGATACTTCTGACTGAATGGCTATAAACTGGGAGTTTTCATGACCTCCTTCTCAGCTCGGGTTTGATCATTTGCTAGAGTGGCTCACAAAACTCAGGGAGACACTTAATTACTATTACTGATTTATTATAAAGGATATAAATGAGCAGGTGAATGAAGAGGTTTTGGGGCAAGGTCTGGAAGGGTGCTCAGCAGAGGAGCTTCTGTCTTTGTAGAGCTTAGGGTGCCCCACCCTCCTAGAACTTGGGTGCGTTTACTACCCTGGAAGCTCTGTCTATCCATTCTATTAATTTTGAGAGTCTGATATTGAAACTCCAACTAAAATTGGGTTGCTCTTCTCTTTTCCAGGGGATCTTTCTGACCCAAAGATCAAAGGTGGGTCTCCTGCACTTAGCAGGAAGATTCTTTGCAGTCTGAGCCACCAGGGAAGCCCACTTTAGGTGGTGGTGGTTTAGTCGCTAAGTCATGTCTGACTCTTGTGACTCCATGGACTGTAGCCTGCCAGGCTCCTCTGTCCATGGGATTCTCTAGGCAAGAATACTGGAATGGGTTGCCATTTCATTCTCCTTTCTTTATCATGAGAGCACATCTTTTCCTTCTTTGCTTTAGTATGGTAAAAGCAATATATTATGTGTATAATCTAAATCTGAGGCAAATTAATTGAAACCTCATACATTCAAAGTGAAAGAGAAAGTGTTAGTTGCTCAGTCATGTCCAATTATTTGCAACTCCATGGATCCCCACCAGGCTCCTCTGTCTATGGGATTCTCCAGGTAAGAATACTAAAGCAGGTAGCCATTCCCTTCTCCAGGGGGAGTCTTCCTGACCCAGGCATCGAACCGGGTCTCCTGCATTGCAGATAGATTCTTTACCATCTGAACCACCAGGGAAGCCCTACATACATTCATCTAACTTTTGTTCAAACCGAAAAAAAAAACAAAAAAAAAAACCTTGTGTAAACCAGATGTCATCCTTGTCTGATAATATTCATATTAATGGTAGATAAACTCAGCTCAGTTGTTGAGA